>NC_091697.1:56087500-56712500 GCF_041296265.1 Equus caballus | reverse complement strand
TATACTAAAGTAGCTCTTTCTCTGAATAACCATTTTGTGTCTATAACATGGTGTGGTATCAGAGGACCTTTTGAGTTTTATAGCTGATTTCCACTATCTGTTGAGTGTTGTCACCCTTTTGTGAACCCTCCCACTTTGGAGAAAAGACTGTTTATGTGGTGGTTTTGTGTGTTGGGGGGGCACTTTGGGAGCACAGGATTAGAGGTTGGATTAGAGTTTGACTTAGAATGGAAGTTAACCTTTGACTTAATTTTGTGTGAGTAGAGGCTGGGAAGCTGGTGGTGAGGGAGTGTTGGGGAGCGGGGGGAGGAGTAGCCTTAGGAGGTTGTGAAGTTAGGAATGCTTGAATGCTATCTGAAATTGAAGCATTAGGTTGAGAAATTTTAATTACTTTTTAAATATATATATATTTAGAATGCTGTTAAAGAAATTTATTACCAGCTTTTAAAAAATTGCATTAAAACCCAAACCATTTCCCATTTGTTTTGACGTAACTAAAGTCATTTATTACTAACTTATAAAATTATAAGTGGCAAAAGAGAGGTGTTGCACCAAAAAACTCTTTATTTAGCTATAATTTTTTAAGCTTTTTAATAAAGTAGGGCCTCCCTATACTTCTAAAATCCAACGGCTTTACTTAAATGGAGTAATATAAATATTGGCTGTATTAATTTAACCTTCATTTTCTCCATTGTCAGATTTGTGAGCAGATTTTTCTTAAATTAAATTCATTATCGTACGTGTGTTTTTAGCCTTTTAAGAATATCATATTTGGAATATACCTGACAATATTTACTGTTTAAAGGAAATATATTGAAAGAAAATACCAAATAGTATTGAATTTCTAGAGAAAACACCAATCTGGGACCTTCCAAAAGTAGGCATACATAAGTTTCTTTTAGCTGTCATTATTTCAGTACTGCCCTGCCTTCTTAGAAAGTGGTACACAGGCAGAAGGTGGCTAGACAGAATTTGTCACTTTATTACAAGCTTATGTTAATGTAGCCATTGATTTTCTCATATTCGGATTTTTTTTTTTTGATTCTGTATCCGTAACCTGTTGTGCCCATGTAATATATGTGGGACGTCTGCTGGGTCATAGGAACTTCATGATCTTTGAAAGGGGCTTTACTGAAATCTGAGGGAATCAGGAGGAAGAGTGATACAGACTCAACCCAGTCTATGCAAAAAAACAGAGACTACTAAAATTCTGTGCAGCATCCACCGTCACAATCTCCAGGCCTAACCTTCAGTGCATCTCAGGAAGGCAAAAGATGAAACACGTAAGGTTCGAAAGTGCTCTTTCTGAAAGGCTGAGACAGACATTTGTGACTTGGGGGGTCTGCTCTCACAATATGTGAAACTGAAAGATAAATTGGACACTTAACTACCTTAAAGTTTTACTGGAGCTTGTAAAAACACTTCTGAGACCCCTAATACGTCATTTATGCCGGACAGACAACTCTAGATTTTTTCCTAACTACCATGAAAAAAACAAACCCTCGCTTCCTAAACAATATGATTGCTGGCTTAGGGAGACCCCAGTCTGTGCTATGAGAAGAATTTTATTTTTTTTAAATCACTGGGGAACACAGCACTTATCTCCTTATGCTGGTCATCAAGCCACACATTGGGAGGAACCCTGCCATCATTGGTCCACCCTCTCCCGTCATGTGAGGAAGCCAAGGCTGAGGCAGGGAGTGACTATCCAAGGTGGGGGTGCTAGGCCTGGACCCCAAGCACGCTTTCCTTTCTTGGTCTTTCTGTATCACAGGGCTATTCAGGCACTTTTCCATAACATTCTGCATGGGCCCAGAGAAACTTAAAGTGGAAGTAGAACACCTCTTTTGTGAAGAGGATGAATTCAAACTGAAAATTGTCAGGCTTGCTTTTCTGAGCCTTAGAGATTTGGGCCAGGTAACTGCTGCAGTCCCTGCCAGTTCCAACCCTGTTGGTCTCGTGAGGCATCGCTCTCTGGATTGTGCATTGCTTTCAGAAACACCCTCGATTTTTATTTAATTTATTTATTATTGAGTGCATAATAGTTTACGACATTGTGAAATTTCAATTGTACATTATTATTTGTCAGTCACCATATATATGTGCCCCTTCACCCTTTGTGCCCACCCCCAGCCCCCTTCCCCCTGGTCACCACTGAACCGTTCTCTTTGTGTGTTTGTTTATCTTCCACATGTGAGTGAAATCATTTGGTGTTTGCCTTTCTCTGTCTGGCTTATTTCACTTAATGTAATACCCTCCAGGTCCATTCATGTTGGTGCGAAAGGGAAAATTTTGTCTTTTTTATGGCTGAGTAGTATTCCATTGCATATATATACCACATCTTCTTTTTTTTTTTCTGAGGAAGATTAGCCCTGAGCTAACTACTGCCAATCCTCCTCTTTTTGCTGAGGAAGACTGGCCCTGAGCTAACAGCCATGCCCATCTTCCTCTACTTTATACATGGGACGCCTACCACAGCATCGCTTTTGCCATGTGGTGCCATGTCCGCACCTGGGATCTGAACTGGCGGACCCTGGGCCGCTGAGAAGTGGAATGTGCAAACTTAACCACTGCGCCACTGGGCCAGCCCCTACCACGTCTTCTTTATCCATTCATAAGTCGATAGGCACTTGGGTTGCTCCCATGTCTTGGCTATTGTGAATAATGCTGCAACGAACATAGGGGTGCATAAGTCTCTTTGAATTGTTGCTTTCAAGTTCTTTGGATAGATACCCGGTAGTGGGAAAGCTGGGTCATATGGTATTTCTACTTTTAGGGTTTTTTTTTTTCTTTTTATTAAGATTATGATAGTTTACAACCTTGTGAAATTTCAGTTGTACATTATTGTCAGTCTATTTTTAGTTTTTGAGAAACCTCCATACTGTTTTGCAGAGTGGCTGCACCAGTTTGCATTCCCATCAGCAGTGTATGAGGGTTCTCTCTTCTCCACACCCTCTCCAACATTTGTTATTTTTGCTCTTAGTGATTATAGCCATTTTAACGGGTGTAAGGTGATATCTTAGTGTAGTTTTGATTTGCATTTCCCTGATGATTAGTGATGTTGAACATCTTTTCATTTGCCTATTGGCTGTCTGTATATCTTATTTGGAGAGATGTCTGTACATATCCTCTGCCCATTTTTTGATCGAGCTGTTTGTTTTTTTGTGGTTCAGTTGTGTGAGTTCTTTACATGTTATGGAGATTAACCCCTTGTCAGATAGATGATTTGCGAATATTTTCTCCCAATTGGTGGATTGTCGTTTTGTTTTGATCCTGGTTTCTTTTGCCTTGCCGAAGCTCTTTAGTCTGATGAAGTCCCACTTGTTTTTTTTTTTTTTTCTTTTGTTTCTCTTGTCTGAGAAGACATGGTATTTGAAAAGATCCTTTTAAGGTCGATGTCAAAGAGTGTACTACCTATATTTTCTTCCAGGAGTTTTATGGTTTCAGGTCTTACCTTCAAGTCTTTGATTCATTTTGAGTTTATTTTTGGGGATGGTGTAAGATAATGGTCTACTTACATTCTTTTGCATGTGGCTGTCCAGTTTTCCCAACACCATTTATTGAAGAGACTATCTTTTCTCCATTGTATATTCTTAGCATCTTTGTCGAAGATTAGCTGTTCACAGATGTGTGGTTTTATTTCTGGGCTTTCAGGTCTGTTCCATTGATCTGTGTGCCTGTTTTTGTACCAGTACCATGCTGTTTTAATTACTATAGCTTTGGAGTATATTTTGAAGTCAGGGATTGTGATGCCTCTGGCTTTGTTCTTTTTTCTCAAGATTGCTTTAGCTATACGGGGTCTTTTGTTACCCCATATGAATTTTAGAATTCTTTGTTCTATTTCTATGAAGAATGTTGTTGGGATTCTGATTGGGATTGCATTGAATCTGTAGATTGCCTTGGGTAATATGGACATTTTAACTGTGTTTATTCTTCCAATCCCTGTGCATGGAATATCTTTCCATTTCTTATGTCATCATCGATTTCTTTCAGTAATGTCTTATAGTTTTCATTGTATAGGTCTTTCACCTCCTTGGTTAAATTTATTCCTAGATATTTTATTCTTTTTGTTGTGATTATAAATGAGATTGTATTCTTTAATTCTCTTTCTGTTCGTTTGTTATTAGAGTATAGAAATGGAACAGACTTTTGTAAGTTGATTTTGTACCCTGCAACTTTACTGTAGTTGTTGATTATTTCTGAAAGTTTTTCCCTGGATTCTTTAGCCACCCTCAATTTATTTTTGACCTCATGCCCACTCCCCACATTCACAGCTCATCATATTTTTTGTTTTATTATAATCTTGGATTTGCAACTAACTGGTCATAATTCTCAAGGTTTCAATGAAGAATCCATCTCAGAACACCAGGGTAGGCATGGCCCCCAAGTTCGCACTGGGTGCTGGAGGAAGATTAGGGAGACCCAGAGGGTAATGGAGACTTTGACCTCCTTCTGAGACTCTACCAATAACGTAATTTTGAAAATTTAAGATGCAGATCATCTCAGAGCAGTGCTTTGTTCTGTAAGCACTAAAGACGGAAATACGTAAAGCTCTTTTGCATCCTGACTCATTGGCCTCTCACAGCCCCTCAGTGAGTGGTCCTGTCCTGGACAAATAGGAGAGCTGAGTGTGAAAGCTGGGTGACAGTCGTACGTGTGGGCTGGAAGAAGTACTTGAGGATAGGAACTTGAGTCGCAGAGAAGTCTACTCTGGGGATCTTTCCACAGGGCACACTGCCTGCCGCTGGCAGATTTGATGGCAGCGTCCCTGCCATTTCACGTTTGGTGGCTGGAGTATTTGTTCTAACAGGTACAGTTGTCATGGTTTTGGCACAGCAGACTGCTCACACCTGAACTAACTGGTTGCTTTAGTAGGTGCTCAGCTCAAGAGGACTTTATCGTATTGTCTCATGTTTTCTCTGGGCGTTGAAAAAAAGGATTTGAGAAAACGACTTCTCTTTTTCCCTTCCCTAACCCCCTGATTATACAATTGCTCTTCTAATTTTGCCCCTGAAACTCTGCAATGTGTTACTGGTAGAGAATTCTAAGAATCTCTATGGTCAGAAAGTCTGGCTTAGAAAAGATATATTTGGTATACGTGTTTCTCTTCTACATGATTGAACCATTTACATGAAATAGTTTCTAAAAGAAAAAATTACCATTCTCTGTGAGATTGTGCAGCTTCTAAAAATAGGTAAGGAAGACCAGGAGCCACATGGGAAATGAGTAAGGTGTTTTATTGTTATGAGAAGATTCAGAATACACAATAAATGAATATAATCATGACAGTTGTGGATAAAAGGGCACAGGGAGAAAATAAAAACAAAATACGTAATAGTTTTTTTCTTTTTTTTCTAAACCCTCTGTAATGCTTTATTTTTCTCTTATTAAATTTTTAAAATAAAAATTACAGTAAACTTATTTTTGCTATAGTTAGCTTTAGGTAAAAGAAATAAATGAGAAAAGTTTAATCTCACATCAGGGATTTGTCCGAAACACACACATGGAGAGTTTGGAGTTGGACATAATTGGATTCGAATCCCAGCCTCACTTTTCATGAGGGTGGGTGACTTTGGGCACATCACTTCCCATCTCGGAGCCTCATTCTCTCCTCTGATGTGGGAATGATCAACCTGTTCCAGGGGTTGTGTGAGTGCCTGGCCTGGAGTTATTTTGTAAATGCCTGTTGTGTTCTCCTCTTTCTTTCTTTGTCCACACAACTCAACAATGAGAATCAGCGGTATTTCAGGCACTTAGATACACTAAGATCCATAGTCAGCAAGAATCAGTTATGTTCAGAAGGTGTTACTTAATCAGAAAAGAGTCTACGCATATGTTTCCATGTAAAGGATAAAATAATTTATAGTCGATACTGAAATAATCAGAAAGTAATCAGAGATATCCTGTTCCTTGTGCCTGCTCGATGATGATGCTATTATTAGCTAGTATTCTTTTTTATTGAACATTACTGTGTGTATGAGGGCACTGTGCTATGTGATTGGCACACATCATCTCCTCATCCCCAGGTGGGATTCTCAACCCAGCTGGGTCAGGCAGCTTGCTCAAGGTCTGGGTCTAGAGCTCAGGTTTTAGATTCCTAGACTTATTCTCTTCCCATCTCATTGTACAGCTTCTGATATAGGAAATGTATTTTAAACATGTTCTGTTCTTTTGCAAATAAAATAAAGTTTGAGTAAATTAACCACATTTTATCCATTCCTCTATTGATGGACTTTTAGATTCTTTCTGATGTTCATTATTACTGTCAGCTCTGTAGCAAGCATTCTTGTATCTCCTTCTGTACAGGTGTGAGAGTTTCCTTAGGGTATAGATCTAAAAATGGAATTGCTGGGATAACTCTGGTATATAGATTAATAAAAAATGAAGGTTAAGAATTATGAGAAAGTGAGGGTTTGAAGACAGTCACACTGTAGCCCAGTGATAAGGCCCTTTGTCATCAGAGAATCTCTGCTTATGCATGAGGCCATAGTAACCCATGGTGACCTAAGCCCCCGTGACTTCAGAGCTATGTGACCTGATTTTGAAGTGGTTCTGGAAATCTGGGAAAGTATACATAAGGTGCAAAAATCGTGGAAACATGAATTAGCAAATAGGGCCTCATTCCAGGCTGTGAATGCTTTAGGGCAAAAAAGACCCGCTTTTTACCAAAATTCACTGTTGATAGCACTAACTTGGATGTTCAATAATTCTGCAGATTTGTGATCTAATGCCTGAAATTTTTACAAATGTGCATAGTGTTAAGTTCAAATCCAAGTTACTAAATGTCTATTTCCTGAAAAAAGATATTCCAAAATGATATTTTCCCAAGCCAAAGTTTCCAGATTGTGACAGAAATGTAACTACTTGCTGTCTTCATTCCTGTACAGATACACACGGACTGAAAAATGATGCTGGTCAAGTTGGCTTAGGTTCTGCCCATTCTGGGACTGGTAGACTTGAGTTAGGATGTTGAGTGTGGACTTGAGTGGAGCTGGGGTTGGGATGCCTAGTATCTGCTAGTCCTGCCTCATCCAACTGTGTTTTAGTAATTTCATTGCTTTCAGTGGAGGCATCCTATTTTACCCTGGTCTTTTTGGGCAAAGATAATTATATATATTTGCCTGGGTAAGCAAATCGATAAACTTGTAATAAAGTGTATCAGACCATTTCTTTGGCAAGACCAACCAGAACAGCTTGTGAAGCAGAGCCGTTTCCAATGGAGCATGAAAAGCTTTGAAAATTTTCAGTAATAGCAGAAAGCAGTATTTGAAACCACCCTTAAACAATTGTTTGTTTTCCTCTTCTCCAACCAAGTTTATAAAAATTTGGTCAGACAGGCGTTTTGTTTTGATTTAAAATATTTTTAGTGAATTGTTATCTGCTGAATGCACATGTGTTCCTGCACTTTTTCTTTCGTGATTGAAACTTTAAACCTTTCCTTTAGGTCCTCCTAAAAACTTCCCTCGGCCCAGTAAGGTTTGCATATGTGAGGAGGAGGAAGGGATTTGGACCCTGGAGAAACCTCGCAATTTGAAATCTGCCCATGCAGTAGTGTACCAGAGATGGCCGTGGGTAGTGCCGTATGGGCTCTTTGTCTTTCTCTTCTACCAAGATCCCTTGCCCCCAAAAGAGGGTGGTTAATTTGGGCGTTTCAGTTTGGTTAATCAGATCATAAGTGCCTGTGAGCATGGCAAGAGGCATGATTGAAGCATTTATAAAAATTTGGCTCATGGTAAGCCCCATAATTTGTTTTAAAGAATTACCTCTTCAGTGACATTAAAAAAAAAAAACCCAAAAGATTGTGGTTTATAACACCACACCTGGTCCAGATTGTGCTGGATGAATCCATATTTGCCTTGCTGTAAATGATTTTGAGGGTGGAATTCTTGGATTGTTTTCTGTCTTGTAAGCCCTTGACATTGTACTGGTACCTGTGTGCGCACAAGCCTCTTGACATGGGAAAGGCCAGCTCAGCCTCCCACTGAAATGCAGGTTGGCTGCATTTATTCTGCATGTTCCTAGAATGAGGAAATGATATGACAATAAACAGAAATGCCCTTGCTGAAGAGAGAAGGGAAGCTGGTGTTTATCTGGTCAGGTGGTTTAGATTAGCCGTGATGCGGCTCTGTATTATGTTACTTTAAATCATTGTGTCCCAACAGGACATAAATTATGAAGATTGTTACAGTATGTTTCATCCTATGTAAGATCAACAAATTGGAATAATTTTTTTATAGGAAAATCACAGTGCTTTTGGCAAGGCTATTGAAGCCTTTAATTTGACTTGAGTATTTCTCAAATATTATTGCCTAATGTATGAAGTATGATTTGCATAAGGTATGAAATAATAAACTTTTAAAAACAAAAGGGAAGAATTTCTCTTTAGCAGTTGCATCAAATGGCAGTGCACTCCCGCTCCATCAATATCTACACGCTTTCTTTGTCCCCGTGTTTTAGAGCCAGTTGCATTCTTTTCCTCTGATGGGATTGTAAGCGAGCTCTGCAGGCCTTGGTGCAGAGATGAAGCTTTGCTGCGTGCTGCCTGCCCATCAGCCCTCACCTGCACAGAGGAGGTGACTGCTCTGGTGGAACTGGATGGGAGCCTGCTCCAAGGAGGAGAAAACAAACTTTCCTGTTTATGTATGTTCACGAAAACAAACCATTTTTTTTTCTTTCAGGACTTTGTGAATTATTTAAAAAAAAAAAATCCAAACCAAAAAAACCCTACTTGATCAACAGCTGAAGTTAAGGTAATTTATATAGGAATATTTCAAAAAGAATGCATTTAAGTAAGCGTTTATTCTTTTTAATGTTTCCTCTATTCATTACTGTTTTCTGAGTTATTAGCCTTATTTGTGAATTTTTAACACAGAGACTTACAAACTTTCATCTGTATTCAGGATGCGACTAAGTTTATTTGGCCACATAGAGCAACTTTCCTAGATTAAAAGAAAATGGCCTAACATTACTTTGTGTAAGAGTCAAGCAAATTGGAAGCTTTTCAGTGTCCACAGTAGCACATTTTCCGTGCAAAGCACTCCGCATGTTTTTGTGAGACCTCCTCAGACTCCCCGTGAAGTTCAGAAGTCGTAGAGCCTCCGATTTGCAGACTAGGAGAGGTGAGAGAGATCCAGGATTCACTCAAGGCCACAGAGTGCGACAGAGCTGGGATTAGAACTTTTCAGGATGTGTTGACACCCCCGCCAGACCTTGTGAGTCTTTTGATACTAAAAAAATAGTAAGTGCTAAGCTTATTTTACTCTCGGTGTGCCTCAAGCCCTGAGATTTAAAAAAAATTCTTTAGTAATACCATTTAAAACACAAAAACAAGCAAGTCCCTAGTTTCAGTCTATAAGGGTAAGAATAGATCTGTCTTTAAGCCTCATCATAACAGGTTGAGGATGAATTCTGAATATATTTGTGGTTTGCGTCAGCCTAGTGTCTGAAAACTGACAGGTTCAGGGACCTTTCCAAGTTCACAACCTGTGTGTGCACTTTGAAATAAATAAATACAGACGACTTGCGAGATGGTCTCTTTCTGCACCGGGCTTCTTCTGGATTGGCACCGTTCTCTGAGAAGTGGGTCTGGCAGCCTGTTTTCTTCTAGTGATGCATTGCAGCCGTCTATCACTGGAGGTCCTCTGCGGAATTATCAGGATGTCCGACCAGGCTTGAATATTTGGGTGATGTATTTTTCTTACAGAAAATATTGGCAAATGTTGCCAAAACCGTACTTAAAAACTCTTAAAAGCCAAATTGATTCCTTTTAAAAGTAAGTAAAAGAAAGGATAAGCATGAATTTGTTGATGTTGTGCAGACCGTTTTATACCATCAGATATTTTGTGATGTGAAGTGCGATGAGCTTCTGTTTTACAAAATGTGTACTTTTTGCAGAAAATGTTTTTACTGTGCCATTAAGCCAAATTAGGTGTTGTTTTGTTTCTTGAAAATATTTTTTGAGTGCCCCTTTCCTATGCTGGGGGAGTGGCGTTCTTTCTGCCCTGAGAGCTCGTCCTCTTCCTCTGTCCTTTTGGTTATTGGTACTGGATCTTGATTTTCAGTTTAATTTAACATGTCCCAATTTGAACAGAAGCTTTTTCTCTCTTTCTTTCTCTTTTTAAAATTAAGTGCATGTAGATTCTTTTTATTATAATAATAGAGCAAGACAGTTTCATGTCAGATATAAACTGGAATTATATAGGGTAAGTAGCAGCTTCTCTTAAAAGGAGGCAGTTGACTATAAAGAAGAAAAAGGTAGGGAGTAGATTGCCGTTTTCCATATTATTCAATTTTTAAAATGTATTTGGAAAAAAAATATATTTGGCCAGATATTCCATATACCTCAGTGGTTTGAATGCATCAAGTTGAAGCCTAGGGATATTTTTCTATATAGATTTGAGTTTTTATAAATCTTCTAAGAATGACAATACCAAGGAGTTTAAATTGTAATTCTTAAAGGGTTGCTAAAACAAAACAAGCAGAAAACTTTGATAGTCTTTGCCATACCTTTCACCTCATAAGACTTTGGAAAGCTAATGAATACAGATTATCAGCAGATTAGAAAGGAAAACCCCCAACAAGACTTTTCTGAGGCAACTGCATGGCCATAACGAACAGCTCCAGTGACCAGCGTGGCATCAGAAGTTATCTTCACATTAGGGAACTCCAGGTAAATGGCTTCTCCGGTGGATTCCTCCCAGAGTGATTTTGAAACCAGTGTTTCAGTCTGCTTTAGGGAGAAAGGATGGATAGAAAACTGACAAAATGTGCTGATTCCAAGAGAGCAAAACTGAAGGATTGTAAAAATTCTAGAAGGAGCTAATCAGACTGAGCCGTTGGTCTGCCTAGTAGTAGCTGATGATGATATGGGGAAATATAGTCTAAAGTTATGTGCAGAGGAATTTGGAAACGAGGAGTGTCTTTTCGGGGAAGAAACATTCTCGGCTTGTGATCGTTTTGGCCAGAATGTCTTTTTGGCACAGAGAAGCTGTGTGAGAGCTATCTAGTCAGAGAACTTGCACTCAAATGGAACAGAAGGGAAGGGCTCTTTTTAAAATTGTGGGTAGAGGTGTTTATGTTGGTTAAACTCTGCTGCCTGGAGAAGAGTGGGTTTATACTAGTAGATTTCTAGCAAAGCGTAATCTTTCTAGCCTGGAAATTCAGGAGGAATTTACTAATGAAATGATAAATCCTAATTCTGCAGAGGAAAACTGTTTTGCATCTTGCTTTTTCATTTGACAGTGTGTGTTGAAGGTGGTAGCCAGGCCTGGTGGTCTGGTGGTTAAGTTTCGGTGCTCTTGTGCCGTAGCGCAGGTTCCTTTCCCAGTCAGGGAAGCACACCACGCTTCTGTCAGTTGTCACATTGTGGTAACTGCTTGTTGCTGTGATGCTGAAAGCTATGCCACTGGTATTTCAAATACCAGCAGGATCCCCCATGGTGGATAGGTTTCAGTGGAGCTTTCAGACTAAGATGGACCTGGCTACCTTCTTCCAAAAAAATTGGCCATGAAAACCCTGTGAATAGCAGCAGAGCCTTGTCTGGTATAGTGCTGGAAGATGAGAGGATGGTGCAAAAAGACCAGGCGGGGTTCCACTCTGCTCTACACAGAGTCGCTAGGAGTCAGAATCGACTCCATGGCACTAACAACAAATTGAAGGTGGCACTGTGAATTAGCTAAAAGAGCTGCCTTATTTTTCCGAATGGCTGGTTAGGATATTATGGTAATTGCCAAAAATGGTGACTTTTCCCTTTTTTACAGGCTTTAAAATGTTATGTTTCTGTGAATACAGCTTTTAAAGGTAATGTTTAGAAGTGAGCATGCTATCTCACAGGTGGGGTACTTATCACCACTAGCCTGAAGGGGCACTCATTCAGCCTAGGGTACTGTAGAGCAGGCTGCTCTTTCAGTAGCTTGTGGACATTGTCTCAAGTGCCTGGGGAAGCCAGTTTTAATTTCAGAGTTGGATATTCTTGGCCTGAGTTATTGGAAATGTTGTGCTCTGCAGTGGATCAAGTAGAAGGCAGGTAGACTAGTGGCTCAGGATTGGTGGGGGTTGTGTCTGCCCATAGACACACACGCTGGACTGCCTAGGGAATGGTCCTCAGGGATAGCCTTTAGTCTGGTTTCTTGGGGAGACATGAGTCACCTGCTAGGCTCAGATGCTCACCAGCAGATTGCCGGTTTCACTGGAAATCTTTTTATGAGGATACCCACTTAGAGAAACAGTTTTAAATGTTTTTGGTTTTCTTAGCCTTGCAGAGGTGAATTTCTTTGGCCTTCTGAAAGATTTAGAAAGCAATTCTTCCTCTCCAGGCCATAGACACTATAATATTAAAGTATTGATGATGAGAATATTCACTAGCATTAACTGAGTGCCTAATAGAATGCCCCGCATACTGTAAAGGATGTTACATGAATTATCCCCTTCTTACGTACGAGGAAACTGAGGCTACTTTAAATGTTAAATAATTTCTCTGAGGTCATATAACTAGTGAATAGCAGAGCTAGGACTGGAACCTAAGTCTCTGACCCTAAGGTCTCTGCAGTTGTGCTCAAACTACTGGTGGCACTTTGGAGGAAAAAAACATGGATCAAATACATCTTTGGATGGGTGTGTTCCTCACATTTCTCATGTTGCTAGTCGAGAATTTCTTCTGTTGCCTACAAATTAAGATCTGATGTTCCCTTTGCAGTGGATAGAACAGTTAACAGTGTTTTCCACAAAAACGTCATGGTGAGATATGTAATCATATTCTGGGGCAAAGAACGCCTTTCCTTGGTGCACCAAGCAATGTTTATGTGATTGATCAGTCACTAACACCAAGAGAAGGTCTTGTCCTATGACATGTGCGTGCTTGGCAATGATCTTGCTGTGCATTTTGCTTAATAATTTTCATTATTTTTAATTAAAGTTGAAGAAGTGCAGACTCTAGCTGAAATTAAGGTAGGTTGTGTTGCCGGAATCTGGTAATTACTTTAATTGATCACAAGATAGTTTCCTTGATCACCAATTAGACTAAATTGCCGATCATGTTTCAAGACGTGAAGAAATGCCCAAACTGATTTATGTAATAGTGTTTTCATTTCTAATCAGACATAAATATCATTTCCTTCCATAGCAATTGTGTTTTATAAAAGAAGGGTTATGGGCCTACAAACATAAAGGTGATTCATAAACAATAGAGTTCTAATTCATTGAATTAGTAAAGGAAGTATTTAGAGGCTTAATGGAGATTGTACTGGGGAAATTACTTTGGAGTTGCTGGTGCTCATTTTCTTAGTGGGAGATATGTTCTTTTTTAGTGCATAATTAAAATAGTCTATAATCAAAATATAAAAGGCAGCTGATTTAAAGAACATATATCAAAGAGAATTGCTCTGAATAATGAAAGATTCATACTGTAAATATGTGCTAGAAGTTAAGTCTTAGGACTTTAATAAATCATACATGTTATTTGGACTGAAGCTGCGTTTTAAATTCAGGGTGCTGTTAAACATTTCACAGATTGATACAAGATTTTTGTTTTGGTTTCATGCTGCATCTGATAGTCTTTCATATTTTCATGGAATAAAATGAAACAAAAGGAACTTTAAGAAAAATTAGAGTTCCCAAAGAATACTTGATTTGGGGTTCATGGAAAAGTCTTTTAATTGCTGATGGTTTGGAGATTTCCAAATGACAAACTTCATTGGCCCAATTTGCTGTGATTGTAATGCTTACATTCCTTAAAATGGCAGAGTGACTTAAAAAGTCATACTTCATCATGCATTCATTGACTTGTTCATAAAATGTTTGTAATTTGCAATAGGGGAAAGACTGAAACTATTATCAGCCATTATATGTTATTTGTTGGCCATATGTTTGTTTGAAATGGCCGTGGCTCAACAGAACATGGCTCATAGACAAACTATGCTGTAAATTGGCACTAAAAATCCACCTAAACAGGTAGGCATATGTTAAGAAGTTAACATGAGCCAAAATATTTTAATATGAACCAGGTTACATACATTGTAGCATCCCAGCTCCCTTTACAGTGAGAGCTTCATTTGCATAGCTTCTTCATTTTTCCCCAAACTAGGTTTTAAAAATAGATCAGGTATATACCTGGTATAAAATTCAAAAGGTACCAAAGAGTATGGTAAGTCTCCTCTTGTTCCTGATTCTCAACCACCCGTTTCCCTGTCTTCCCCCTCCATCACGCACTATTACCAGTTCCCATATATCGTTCCAGAGACATTAGTGTTTCTTTTCTTTCCTTTTTATGCAGTTCATAGACTATTATGCATTTATTTTTTCATTTAGTAATGTATCTTGGAAGTATTTTTATGTCAGAGGACAGATAGTTTCCTCATTCTTCTTAATAGCTGTATAGTATTCCAGTGTATAAATGTACTATAATCTATTTGATGGACATTTGGCTGTTTCAGTCTATGTTTATTACAAGCCAGGCTGTGTGACCATTCTTGTAATTTATGTATGAGTATGTCTGCAGGACAGATTCTTGTCTGCAGACAGAATTGTTTGGCTAAAAATTGTTTGGGCTAAAGCATGTCCTTTTTTTTCCTAAGGGCATAGACATTTTAAATTTTTATAAAGATTTTATTTTTTTCCTTTTTCTCCACAAAGCCCCCTGGTACATAGTTGTATATTCTTCGTTGTGGGTCCTGCTAGTTGTGGCATGTGGGACGCTGCCTCAGCATGGCTTGATGAGCAGTGCCATGTCCGCGCCCAGGATTGGAACCAACAAAACACTGGGCTGCCTGCAGCGGAGTGCGCGAGCTTAACCACTCGGCCACGGGGCCAGCCCCTAGACATTTTAAATTTTTTAAAAAAATTATTTATTTAATTTTTTTCATGTTTTAAAAAAATTTTGTTTTATTTTATTTTTTTGAGGAAGATTAGCCCTGAGCTAACATCCACCACCAGTCCTCCTCTATTTTTGTTGAGGAACATTGGCCCTGAGCTAACATCTGTGCCCATCTTCCTCTGCTTTGTATGTGGGATGCCTGCCACAGCATGGCTTGATGAGTGGTGCTAGGTCTGCACCTGGGATCTGAACCAGCAAACTCTGGGCTGCCAAAGCAGAGCGTGTGAACTTAACCACTACACTGCTGGGCCGGCCCCTAGATGTTTTAAATTTTGATAGATATTGTCAAATTGCCTTCCATAATGATTATATCAATTTATATTCACCAACAATGTTGAGTGCCTTTTCTCCTATATCTTCACCCACTTCTTGATCTTTGCCAAACTGATAGGTTTAACTTAGTTTTTTTCCCTCAGCTTTATTGAGATATAATTGACACGTAACTTAGTTTTGGTTTGTGCTTCGCTTATCATGTATGAGATTGAGCAGTTTTTATGTTTAAGAACCATTTGATTTCTTTTGTTTTTCTTTTGCTCGTTTAAAAAAATTGGTTGTTTAGTCTTTTTTTATTAATTTGTATGAGTTCTGTATATGCTAAGGAAATATGTATTGCAAATACAGTTTGTTGTTTGTCTTTTAATTTTGTTGGTTTTTATTGCCATACAGAAAAAAAATGAATGTAATAAGATTTATCTACTTTTTAGCAGTGGTTTAAAGTTTTCTGCATATAAAATTTGTATGTTGTTAATTTTACTCCTAGATAATTTTTCGTGCCATTTTAGATGGGATCTTTTCTTCCAATATATTTTCTAATTAGATGTTTGTATAAGAGGGCTGTTGACTCTTTTTGGCTTGTTTGTTTTATTCTTGACTTTAATGGGAATACTTCTAGTGCTTCCCTGTTAAGAATGATGTCAGCTTTTGGACTGAGAATATATTCTATCATATTAAGGAGGGGTCTATATATTCCTATTTCATTAGGAGCCTTAATACATAATAAATATTAAATTTATCTAATATCTTTTTAGGACTTATGGAAGTCATTATGTAATTTTTCTCTTTTGATTTATTAATATGGTAAATTATGTTAATATATTCTTTAATGTTGAGCCATCCTTGCATTCTTAGAATAAATCCTATTTGCTCATAGTCTTTTGTTCTTTCAATATGTTTTGTTTATAATATTTCAGTTAATATGAGATCAGTCTATAGTTTCATTATTATATGCTATCTCTGTGGGAATATAGCATATAATATGATATGCTGTATTATATGATCATTTATATGATCATATAATAGCTTATAAAAATGATTTGGAAATGTCCTTCTTTTCCTGTGCTCTGAAACAGTTTAATTAGTATTAGAATTAACTGTTCCTTAAAGGTTTGGTAGAATTCCTCTGTGAAATGACTGGGAATTGTTATTTTTTGGTGTCACTCTTAGACAGATTTCTCTTTTATAGTCATTTAATTATTTAGATTTTTTTCTCTTCTGGGGTCAATTTTGATAATTTTTATTTCTCAGAGAACTATTTCACCTATGTTTTAAAATTTATTTGTATAAACTTCGGTAAAAAATTTTGTTTGTATGTTTTATATGTATTTGTAGTTACTTCCTCCTTCTCATTTCCTTTTTTCTTTATCTGTACTTTCCCTACCTTTTTGTTTGCTTGTTTTTAGGTGAAGTAACCAATTTTCTATTATGTTATTTTTTCATATAACCTGCTTTTGAATTTATTAATTCTACCATTTTTCTCTTTCCTAATTCATTTACTTCTGCTTTTCTCTTTATTTATATTCATTCCTGCTTCCTCTCTAAGTTTATTTTGTTATTATTTATTTACCTGCTTGATTAGATGCTTAATTTATTTATTTTTATTCTTTCAAGTTTATTAGTTTAAGGTAATTTATTTAAAGATTTTGTTTACTCTGATTATTGCTTAGATGTATCCTATATGTAGTCTTACATTATTAATTTCTATTCAGTTTCAGTTCTGATTTCTTCTTTGACCCAAGAGTTTTAAAAGAAGGATTTAAAAAAATTTCCAGGTAGTACTTCTTGTTCCTTTTGTGTCTTAGTTTGTTTTAAGTTTTATCAGAGAATGTTGTCAATACTGTTTCTAGTTTTTGGAATTTATTGAGATTTTCTTTGTGGGCTACTATATGTTCAATTTCTGTGAATGTTCCATAGTTATTTTAAAAGCAATAGTCTCAGTTTTTATGATTTAAACTATATCAATTAGATCTACCTTTTAAATTATGTAGTCCATAAGTTAAATTTAAGCAGTCCATATTGTTACTTTTGTTTGCTGTCATGGGTTAAGAGATATGAATTAAAGTCTCCAACGACAAATGTTTCTATTTGTCCTATATTTCTTGTCATTTCTGCCTCATTGATTTTGTCGCTATGTTATTTGTAGTATAGATAGTCACAGTTATTCAGTCTTCATTATCATATACTTTATAATTGTAAATTGCCATATGATTTCATTTTTTTGTTGAGGAAGATTGTCCCTGAGCTAACATCTGTTGCCAATCTTCCTCTTTTTGCTTGAGGAAGATTCATGCTGAGCTAACATCTGTGCCAGTCTTCCTCTGTTTTATATGTGGGTTGCCACCAGAGCATGGCCTCTGACAAGTGGTGTAGGTCTGCCCCTGGGAACCAAACTCAGGCCGCCAAAGTGGAGCACGCTGAACTTAACCACTAGAACATGGGGCTGGCCTCTCATGAATTCTTTTAGGAAATTTTTACATTTGTCTGTGTCCTTTTATTTCTGGTGTTTGAGTTTTGCTTTGTGATTCCACTGGAAAGTTTTCTCTTCTTTTAATTGGTTGGATTTTCTTTACATTTCTTGACATTTATTGATTGTCTTAAAAACTAAGACAGAACCACTATAATTTTTTCTCCCTTAATTTAAATCATTATATGGATTGTGTTTTCTTTGCTTCATTTTAATTGTGTTTTCTCTTACTTAATTGTGACAGTTTCTATTTTTATCTTCGTTCTTTTTGTGGATACCATTATACCTATAATTTTTACGTAGTAAACTTAACCCTCTCTTTCTTTACATAGGATCTGTGGCCTCTCCACTAAGCAATATTGAAATTATACTTTTGCTTTCTCCTACTCTCCCTTCACCATACAATTTTAGTTATTATTTTTTGTTCTAGTGCTTATGTTTTATACCTTTAAATATACTTGTATCTCTAACATTTATCTTTCAGCTTGCAAAGATTTTTTACTTTCATCTACCTTTCCCATTTATTTCCCTTTCTCTTTCAACCCATTTAATAGTGTATAACATTTACATTACATTCTGTAACTATAATCCCTGCAATTGTTTTAAATGTATTCCTAGAGCTGAATGAATTTGTTGCTCCTTACAGTATCTTTGGTATAGTTTCACCATTCACTTTTTAGTTACTTGTGTTTCATCCTTTAATAGTTTCCTCAAAAAGGATGAATGGAAATTATTCCCTGAGTTATTGCACATTTATGTCTGTTGCATTAATTTTGAACAATAGTTTAGCTGGGTATAAAATTGTTTGCACCTTCATTTCCTAAAGTATTTATAGGCATTGCTCCTCTGACTTCTATGTTGAATGTTGGTATGTGGAAGTTTGAAATCCAGCCACATTCTTTTCATCCTTATAGGTGAATTGATTTTTTGACTCGATGCCAAAAGGATTTTTTTATCTTCAAAGTTCACTAACTTTACTAGGATAAACCATCGGTAACCATGTGTATACATGGTTGAATTCGTACAATCTATAGATTTAAATATTTTATTTCTGGAAACTTTTCTTGAATTACATCTCAAATTTTTTTCTGTTGTTCTCTTATTGACAACAATTATCTGTATGTTAGATCTACTTTGTCTTCTATATTTATTATTTTCTAATTCTTATAAACTTTTGTTGACTTCTACTTAATTTTGCCCATTTTCTCAGTGTTGTCCTCTAAGCTTCTTACTGGGTTGTTAGTGGTGTCTGTTCTCCCTTAGGCTGTTTCCAGCTTTCTTTGATGGAATGGTTTTAGAAAGCCTGTACTTTTAGCTAGCTTAAGGCCTTTAGATTCCAACTGGCATCCTGGTAACAAGTAGCTAGGGCTGCAAAAATAAATCTTTGAAAGAAGAGATGGATGCTTTTCACCATCTGCCAAATTTGCTGTTTAGTCATATTTCTTCTTTTTTATATTCCAGATAATTGAAATTCCCCTTTGAAGTTTTGGTTTTTCCCTTTCCTATCCACTTACGTAACTTCCTTGCAGAAATTCTTTTGCTTTAATTTGAATGTGTAGTTATGGATATTTTTAATTTGTGGATTTAAAAATAAATATTTTGGGGATTATTTAGTTCTGTTATATGGAAAAAGGATTATGGAATTGTCTCCTTGCTCCCACAGAAGACTGAGTGTTCTTTCCTTAAGGAAGAATTAGGAGTAAATCCTGTGTAAGTGGTTTTCAGACTTTGTAATATTTTATTAAGGGCAAATATTAGGTGACAGTTGAAGAGAAATGTGTAAAGCCTAGGCAGATACTGATTTGGAGGGTCTTTGGGTGTGTTCCTTTTTTTTTTTTTAACCTTCTGTGTAGATATGGTAGATGCTTTTCCTTTGATCAGTATACTACTTAGGATGTGGGTATTCTCTTTTAAGTCTTATCTGTGATGGAATAGATTTTGATACTATGCTGGTAGTCAAAGATTTGAGGAGCACTTCTGACCATGTTCAGATCATCCGCTTGATCTATTTGGGTCTTGGGAAATGGTGAGGGATTCTAAGCATCGCTTTAGACCTTTTAGGATAACATGGCTCAAAGAAATTGTGGCCACAGGGTTAAGAACTTGGGCAGTGACTGACTGTGGCCACAGGGTTAAGAACTTGGGCAGTGACTGACTGTGGCCACAGGGTTAAGAACTTGGGCAGTGACTGACTGTGCCCACTTAATTTCTTGTTATTGGGCTGTTTTCCCCACTGTGCATCGTGGTGTTACCCAACAGCGTATTATCTATTTGTTTGGTATACGTGTGTG
The DNA here is from genome assembly GCF_041296265.1 of Equus caballus. Lineage (NCBI taxonomy): Eukaryota > Metazoa > Chordata > Mammalia > Perissodactyla > Equidae > Equus > Equus caballus. Next base: position 56,692,600 of record NC_091697.1, on the reverse strand, counting down.
GGTCTCTCTTCATGGCACATGGGAAAAGGAAAAGGCCATTCTTCCGGGAGACACAATTGGAATCTTAGGTTCTCAAGGCTGTGGGAGGGCTTTTCACCTGTCATTAGGTTTTGTAAGGGTTATCCAGAAGCAGTAGTGGTAGCAGGATGTGCCATTATTGATCTCTGACTCTGTGCCAAGTGCTGTGCTTAGTGCTTTTATATCCCCATCTCATTTTTTTATTAGAATGATTACATGAACTCTTTATTATTATCTCCACTTTACTGATAAGAAAACTAAGGCTCAGAGTTAAGTCACATGACAGTTAAATAGTAGAGTTGGGATTTGAGTCCAGGACTTGTAAGCTCTAAAGCCCATGCCCTTAATGACTGTATGACTGTCTCTCAGGGGTGGCGATTAGTCTTGTAAGTCTTCTACAGCTGAACAAGAATAGGGCATCGTAGGGAAATAGAGTAAAAATTCTCATTATATATCATTTAATATAGGTTTACTCTGTGTTTGAATAATTAAAACAGATTTTCACATTTGATTTGTCCCTTCCCCTCATAATGTAGAGAATCAGATTATGAAATGAGAAGGGTGTGGGAGTGAATATTGTTTTCCCACTGATAATTCCTTACATGGTTAAATGGATTTTGCTTGAATTTCCTTCCTTTTCCTAACAGGGAAAACCTTCAGGCCTTAAATGTCAAAATGGAAATCTTTATCCTGAATAAAATTGGTTCTGAGATAGGAACCATTATGAATGACATAGAATCGTTTAAAATGGCATCTTCCATATTTCTCACTGTTAACTTGAAATGCGCTCTTATGTCATTTAGTGATCCAAAAAATATAGCAAAACTAACATCAGATTGGTCTTTCTAGATAGGAGTGATGAAGTTAAATCTTTATTTACATGCTGTAATGGGTATTGTCCTGTGAGTTCCACTGTAATGTTCTAAGTAATGTACCATTACCTTAGAGTTTTACCAAGTATTTCTGCTTTCAGGACATGATAGAGACAGACTCTCCTATTGTTTGCAATTACCCTCAAAAAAATTTGAAAGCAAGCAAAAAAAAAATGTTTTTTCCCCTCTCAGGACAAGTTTGCCTTCTGCTAAACAAAATTAGGTTTGTCCTTTCCCTGTGGTATGAAGACAGAGCCCTGAAGGGCCACACTTGGGCCTGTGGCTGGGTCTGCAGCCCTCTGCCCTGCAGCGAGGCGCTTTCTGCTTGGAATGACGGTGCTGGGCAGTAGCAAGAAGACCCTGAGCAGGCAACCCAGTCTTTCCTATTTCACTCTAAATGTCAATGAAATAGTCTTTCATCCCGTCCTGTCCTGCCTGGGAGACGGGAAGGGGAAGGTGTTCATTTCTGCCAGTGCTTTTGCTTAAGATACACTCAGAAGACATTTTTCCATAGTCTTGTGGTTGATACCTTAGTTAGCAACCCAATCACTAACAACAAAAGGAGCAGCGCTGCAAGAAAAGTGGCTCCTAAGGTCAGGGCCAGGTAGTGAGACCCAGGGCACTGGGTTGAAGGGAAATTATTCTTGGGCTATTTTAGAGAGTCTCGTCCTGAGGACAATTAAAGAGTCCAGACAGGTCACTGGGTGAGACCAATTTCCTGGTTTGTTTATTTGAGCCTGATTGTTTTTCACCATCGAGCAGCAGGTCATAATCCTGCTATACTGTTACCCAGCTCTGCAGAGAGCACTCCCATTCGTATTTGGTTTCTCCAGGCTTCCCTAAGGATCCTCGCCCTGTCTTTCCCTGGTTGCATTGCTCTGGTGTCTCTCAGGTCCAGGGCAGAGGGCAGTGTCAGTAATCACTTTCGACTTCATCTCATGCAGGCGTTTGGCTTTATGTCCCGAGTTGCTCTGCAAGCAGAGAAGATGAATCATCACCCAGAATGGTTCAATGTGTACAACAAGGTAACTAAAGTGCCTTATTTTGGGATCATGTTAATTATGGAGTTTAAAAAACATCCTTTTTCCTCTCTTCTTTATCATCCCGTGCAGCTAAGTGTCCTTGTGTTTAGGAAAGTATTCTCTGATATTTCCTTTCAGAATCCCTGTATATTATTGCACATTAGTAATAGATTTTCAGATCTGCTCAAGAGAACAGTGACCAGACTCTTTACTTTCATGCTTGTCTTCTGCTGAAACCAATATGAGAAAGTTGGGCCAAAGTAGGCGCCTGAATTAAACTTGAATATCAGCTGTGCAGATAAATTTTTAAGCCCTCTTAAGCTAAATTATTGAAAGAAATGGTCGCAAATAAGAAAGATATGACCTTATTTATCTCATTGAAATAAATTTGCTCAAGAACTGTGCTTTAAATAATAACTATTAAATTCTGTATCCTCAGGGGGAACTGACCTTACTTAAGACAAAGAGCAGACTAAAAAGACTTCAGCAAGTAGTTTCAAGGGGGCACAGTGAGAAGAGTCTTCAAAAAAAGTGTCACCGCTCCAAAAAAGTGCCCTTGCCTTTATGGTCATGCCATTTGGGATGTCTTATCATCTAGGTTTCTGTGGGCTTCTGTTTTCTCTTTGAAAAAAGAGAAAATTTCATGATATTCTTGTGGTTTATTGGAATAATTCGGAGCACGCAGGTACAAGGCTAAACTTTTTTCCCCCTAGTTGTCTCTCCTTGCCTGTAATTTTGCCTTTGCTTTTTAATCGATTTGTCAGGAAGCAACGGTCTGTTCCTCCACACCCGCCCCCACCCCTCTTCCCTCATTTGGAGATGGGCTTTTTTAACATGGTTGCTAAGATATTACATTTGATAGCTTAGTTTTTCTCAGTGGCCTGAAAATAGTTGGGGTAATTAAAGTAATGGGAGTTAAAATGGAACCTCAGTCTGTTTTTTTTTTTTTCCAAGAGACAAGATTTGAGATTCTGGCAGCTGAATTGCCCTTCATATGAGAGAACCCTTTTATCCCTGGGCGGCTGCCGGGTCCAGCCTGCAGCAGACTGTGCCCCTGGAGTTTACTGGGTTTTGGAAATGCTGTGCTTCCTCATAATGTAGTATTTTCTAAATCAATTAATCTCCCCAATTCTCAAATGTGAATGTTGAATAATAGATTGATTTCTGAACCACCAAAGGAGAGTACCATGAATTACAGCTCAGGGTTTTAAAAACTGCTTCTCTCTTTCTTAGGTCCAGATAACTCTCACCTCGCATGACTGTGGTGGACTGACCAAAAGAGATGTGAAACTGGCCAAGTTTATTGAAAAAGCAGCTGCTTCTGTGTGATTTCTTTCAGAATGCGTATAAATCTTATACACATCTTAGCTGCAATGTATTTTGATGGCAATTTACATGAACAAATTAAGTTGTAAATTTAGTTCACCTTTTGAACTATCACATTTTATAAAATCAGTGCTTAAATACAGAATAATTTAAACTGGAGCCTGAGGTGTTTTTCATTATATCTAATCACATACAGGTAATAAGGTAAACCAACCGAGGTAATTATATTAATAGTATTCAGAAAGAGAAATAGCATTCTTAAAAACCAAAAATTGCGATGGAGAGTGTTCACTCTTTTATAACCTAGAAATTCAAGTGATTATAGTGACTTTACAAATGCGTTGTGTTGGAGAATAGTTATAAGGTAGAAAAAGAATGATGAACTCAGTGAGTAAAGGGTTTTAACCATGTGTAAAAGTTCTTATGAAGCTAAAGTTGATTTGGATTTTAGCTACTATTAATTAAGTAGTTAATTAGATTACAAAAGTCACAAAATTGGATGAGCTATCTTGTGTTTTATCCTTACTTTTCAGACAAGGAGCTGAAGGAGAGGACAAGTGTCTTGTCCATGGTTTCCAGCAAGGTGGGGCCATATAAGGATTCACTGTCACAGTGACCAACTTGCCAGGTCATTATTTGACTTACTGAGTTGAGGAGGAACCAAGGGTTCTTTTTTCCGACATTTGCATATTGTGACCCCTGAGCTGAGGGTCTCTAGCCACTAAGCTGGAAGCTACTTGGGTATTATCCAGGAGTAGGCTCTGTTTACATCGTGTGTCGCTGACAGGAGTAAAATGAAATATAAGGTAATCTATTATTTAAAAATTACAGTAACAGTAGTTCTTTGAAGGAACTCAGGAATGTACTTATTAATGAGATTAGAATGTATATTAAAAGAACATGTATATCCATCCAAGGGACATGTGTTAATCCCTTAAAGCATTATTGTGGTAGGATTTAACAGGGATCGTCTTTGTAACCCACTTTACTTTAGAGGCAAGAAAAATCACTCCATGTTACAACAAGCAAACCTCCCTCTCCACCCCACTCCCCGCCCCTCCCCCAGCCCCGCCCCCAGTCTGAGCTCTCTAAAGCCAGTTCTTGGCTGGGTCTGTTGGCCTGGGTAAAGCAGGTATGGTCAGTTTGCCCAGTGGGTATGGAGTATGCAGGGAGGGAAGAGAGAGAAAAGCCACCCAGGCTCTGATGGCTGCTGGGAGAAGGCATTAGGGGGCATATGACCAAAGAGGCAGTAGGAGTATAGGAGGAGCTGATCCCTGAGGGAGAGAATGTAGAGTGAGAAGATGAGGCTAAAGATGGAGTCTTGGGGACATTAATCAAAGTGATTCTTAAAGCTTTGCTGTTGATGATTTTAAGTGGAAAAATTGAGTAAATAAGATGTCGTTTTCCAAGTCAGGATATTGGTTGCCTAAAGAGTATTTTCTTACCAGGAATGGCCATATACACTTGTTTTAGAACATCAGGGACAGCAGAGGTGGTGGGGTGGTTACACCCTTGTCTTATGGCCCAAGAACTTAAGTTTCCAGGAATTTGACCAATTTCACCACTAAACGTTAAATTCAACATAGGGCTACCCAGATCCCTCTGTCTTGCTTTGTCTTGAGAGCTAAAGAGTTTAGGAAAAGGAGAGTGAGGAGAATATATTAATCCTAGGAACTGAACAAAGCAAAAATCCCTATTTATCGTGTACTTAAAACATTTCTACCACATGGGCTCTCCCTGACATTTTATTTAGGGGTTCATATTTGCGCATTCCTTGCCCCCCAGTTAGCCAGTGCTGGGCATGGGGAACCTTCTCTGCTCCTCCTGTTTCTTGTCTTCTAGCACCACGCTTATCAAAATCTTTCCTTGTCCTTCCAGGTGTTTCCAGTGCTGTGCCCTGGATGTGTGCTTTTGCTCTTAGAACCCCAGAGAACTTTCCTTTCCCCTCTTCTACGACCCTTAGCTTATTCTAGCACATTATTAAGGGCCTTTGTCTGTCAGATGGGGGCACTTCTTGAAGAAGGAAGGGCTTTTGTCTGGCCTATTGCTGGTGTCTCCCAGCTTTAGCCAGGAGCTTCATAATTGCTGGTGCTCATAACTCTTGCTTAACTGAGGTGCTCAGTCTCCTTGGGGAGAGAGGATCTTTGGATAGACCAGCTGGGGAGCTCTCCCCTCAGGGGCCTGCAGGCTAGTAACGTACTGGAATGTCCAGGAGTGATCTCATAAAGCACGGATTCTCTTCGTGGACGCTGCCCTGCGGCCTCTCGGATTCTGGACGCCCAGGAAATCCCTAAGCAGAGATTTTCTGTTAGATGATAAAAGCAAGGAATAAAACTTGAAAATTAGGAAAATGTCTCAACTCTTTCATCACCAGAACCACAAGAGAGCCATTACTAATTCGCTGTCAGATAATGCATCGGTGATGTTCTGTGGGAGTTGCAGGAAATTGCAGTAAATATTCTCTTTTTCTATTGCTTGTTAAGAAATGTACAAATCGCAGTTTGGGGGCAGGGTGCCAGCGTTCTCTTAGCTTCCTCCCAAAGGGTTCATCCACTTCCAAAAATGAGGTGCATGTCCTTGATAATCTAGTCTCTCTGACTCATGAGGTTGGTGAAGCCTCAGCCAAACAGTTTGCTTCTTCAGCTTTTATGTCATGATGCCTAGTTGAGTCAAACCGCTCAGACATGCTGTTATTTGACCTGTAGACTGAGTTGACTCCATTTTGTCCTTTTGTATTAGCTACTGTGTTACATAATTTGAAGGCTTTTTTTTTTGATAGTAGATCCCACCTTAAATCAGATAATGAAAATTTTACCTCTGGTTTTAATGGATTATAAAAGCATATACATTCTGTATTTTTTTACTGTTATGAGAATATGTTCATTTGTTACATGTAATGGGAAAAAAGTTATACATACTCTGAGGAAAACTGCAAAACACAAATAAATAAAAATAAACAGGAAAAAGAATCACCTCTAACCTCACCATCCATAGGCAGACACTATCGACATTTTGACCTATTTTCTGCTGAATTTTTTTCTACCTCTGTTTGCACAGTTGGGATAATTTTGAGTTGAGAATTTTATATCTTGTTTTTGTGTTTTGCTCTCCAGTGGGTCATAAAACATTTTTCTAAATCATGAAAGAGGCATGGGTATATTTTAGTATCTATATAATGTTCCATAAGATAGATATGCCATAATTTACTTAACCAGTCCTTTTTGTTAGACTTTTAAATTGTTTCCATTCTCACTACTGTAAATAATCTAGGGTAAACATATTTAGCTAAAGTCTCTGTTTGCATTTCAGATTGTATTCTCTTGGGGTAGATTCCTTGAGTCAGAGGATATGAACAGTTCTAAGGCTTTTCAGAAAAATTGGTCAATTTACATTCCCCTGGCAGTTTATGAGAATGCCCTGTCACACTACACTTATGTCAGCATTAAATATTATCATGTTTAAGCTTTTGCTAATTTTATAAGCAAAAATAATGATTTTACTTAATTTTCATCTCCTTGATTCATACTGCTACTGAACATTTTGGGGGAAGTTCATTGCTCTTTATGTGTGTTTCATGAGTTGACTATGTGTGTGCCCATTTTTTCTTAGAGTGTTCAGTTTTTTGTTGTTGTTTTGTTTTTTTTTAAGGAAGATTAGCCCTGAGCTAACTACTGCCAATCCTCCTCTTTTTGCTGAGGAAGACTGGCCCTGAGCCAACATCCATGCCCATCTTCCTCTACTTTATACATGGGACGCCTACCACAGCATGGCTTTTGCCAAGCAGTGCCATGTCCGCACCCAGGATCTGAACCGGCAAACCCCAGGCCGCTGAGAAGCGGAACGTACAAACTTGACCACTGTGCCACCGGGCTGGCCCTGAGTGTTCAGTTTTTTATCATTGATTTGTAAGAACTTGTATGGGTGATTATTTGACTATTACAAGTTTTCGCTACTAGACTGACAGTATAGTCATGTGCTACATAACGATATTTCATTCAGTGATGGACTGCATATATGATGGTGGTCCCATAAGATTAGTACCATACAGCCTAGGTGTGTAATAGGTTATACCACCTAGGTTTGTGTAAGTATTGTAGGGGAGGAGGAAATCCTCTACCCTTCTAGTTTCTTCTAGCGGATCTAAGGATCAAGTTGACATGAGACAGATGAACAGGAGAAAAACAAAAGTTTAATAACATGTATACATCAGAGAAACCCAGGAAAACTGAGTAACTTGCCAAAATGACTGAAGCCCTGACCTTTATACCATCCTCAGTTAAAGACAAAAGAAGATGTTGGGGGTGAGGAGGGTCAGAGACTTCAAAGGGAAGGAAGGTAATTCACAGGTAGGTGAAAAGGAGCAAATGTTTGGAAAACAAGTGTTCGGCCACACAGAAACAGAAGAACACAGAGGGGAGCCCAACAAACAGGCTCTTCTAGTTCCTCCCTGTCTGCCGCCTAGTTCATGTATACTAAAGTGATAGGTCACTTCCTGAGACAGGTTTTTTAAAAATCTTAATTCTTTTAGGCAGTTAAGGGAAAGGTAAAAAAGCAAACTTTCTGGGTCTTTGTTTCTTAAAAATAATCAGCCTAAAATAATTCTCATGTTAAAGAGATATGTTTTAGGGTGGCAAATTTTGTTCCTTTTCAGTACACTCTGTGATGTTTGCACAATGATGAAATTGCTTAGGGCTGCATTTCTCAGAATGTATCTCTGTCATTAATGACGCATGACTGTATTTAGTTTTGCTCATGTGATATCCCCAGTGGCTACTGTATTGCCCAGCATGTAGTAGTCACTCAATAAAAATTTGTTGAATGAGTAAATGACTTGAATGATAGTCACTCAAAAATTTGTTGAATGAGTAACTGAAGATGATGCTTTGTTTTACATGAGAAGGAGTGGTGACCATTCTTTTTCAGAGGTCTAGGGAGAAGGAACTGAGTAAACCGGTGGGAAGAGACCATCAGTGATCACCATACATATTTCAGTGGTCATTCAGTTAGCATTTCATTGCAATTTTAAAGTATATGTATGTTCAGAGAAGGGGGAAAGCAGACTTTAGTTGCTACAAAAAAAAAATGCATTGTTTGGGGAGGAAGCTATAGGGAATATAGCTGTGTTGTAAAATACTCATACTTCTTATTCAACTTTTTGACAGGAGGAAAGATACTGAGTGTCAGGAATTTGTGAAGAGAGTCATAATGAGCCATCTCTTTAAGATAATTATGATTAGCACTGTCTCACTGAATGCCTTTTTTATGGTCTTGTGGACTGATTATAAAACAAGATACAAATTGTTCAGACTTTTTGAGGTAAGTAGACAAAATGGGTCCATTTTCTTCTGTTTCCCCTGTTTTATTTCTGAAAATGTTATAAGATTTTCAGGGCATTTTGTCCAAGACAATTTTCTGTAGAAAAATTCTAAGGGCTTTTAAAATATACTTTTAAAATCTGAGAAGATGGCAGCAGCAGTAGCAGCGGTGACATGGTTTTTTTCATTTCCCTGAGTCCGCTGTTAAAAAAAGACAGCAACCAGATAGAAAACCAAAAACTTGTGGGCAGCGGTTGCATCAAAACTAGTTAACAAGATCTCCTTACTAAGAGCCACAACTGCTTAGTGTTAGCCTCTGTGGGAGAGGAAGCAAAAGGAAGTCAATAGGGATTCACTGGAAAGGACGATGGGCTGACGTGAGAAAAGCCGTTAATGTGAGGAGGGTGTTGCCTGATACTAGGTTAGTGCAAGAGGTTCCTGGAAATTTCTGAAGAGGCTAGAATAGTCCAGACCCTATGAACTTTCAAAACTGACCAGCTAGGGCTCCCTTCAAGGATGAGCCCCCACACTTAGCAGAAATACTGGAAGTGGAATAAAGATTGAGCAGGTTAGAGACCCAGAGATGAAGGAAGAGAAGGTGCAGATAAAATTAGAGAAGGGAAACAGAACCAGGAAACCTCAAAAATCAAGCTACTGGATTTTAAAACATGACACAAAAAACAGACGAGGGAGCTATGTGAAGTTAGAACCACACTTTCTAAAAGTTCAGGAAAACTAATTTCAAATAAAAAAGTACAATAGAAAAAGCCTGAGGTAAAATTCTATATAAAATTCTCATAAGAAAAAAGAGAATAAAGTGGCGAATAATATCCCTGTAGACAATGAAAGCACACTACAAAGATATGTCCAATAAACAGATAAAAACTGTGGCATATTATTTCACACAAGGTAAATGTTTAAGAAAATGATACAAGATAGGAAAGAACAGAAGTGAGATGACAAAACTTAGGAAAGAATTAGAAATAAAAGAAAAATCATTTCAAAAATGAAGACTAGACTAAGAGCAATTAAATACAACAGATAATACCTTAAGAGAAATATAGTATTAAATGAGGAAATCTTTAAAAATTAAGAAGAAATGAAGAGATAAAAAGGATTCAAGAGAAAATGATAAACATTGAAGATGAGGAAAAAAGATCCAACATAAGGATAATAGGAGTCCCTGAATTTGAAACAAAAACAAAGGAACAGAACAAACACTAAAGTCTATAATCTAAGAAAAGTTGCCTGAAATAAAAGTATTGAAATGATATCTTGAAAGAGCACACATTGCATACCTGATAATGTGGACTTAGAACAATAAACGCCAAGACGAGTTCTGGTAAAATGATTGGACTTTAAAGGAAAGAGGGATGAAGGAAACTGTAAGCATCTAGGCAAAGTGGCTTATGAGAAAAAGAAAATTAGTTGTTATCAGACTTTGCTATGGAAATGCTTTATGCTAAAAGAAAATGGGGTAATCTATTTAAGCTACTTAAGAAAAGAAAATGTGAACCAAGAATTCTAGATCCAGCAAAACTCACTTTCAAGATAAAGGGCACAGAGAAACTGTCATCATTGCTAAAAAACTTGGGTAATATTGTTCCCATGAGCCCTTTTTAGGAATCTAGTGAAGAATAAGTTTCAGCTGACCAAAATGACTACAGAAGCATCAGCATTAGGACGGTGGTAGTATTAAAAATATAATTATTTGTAGAACTAACACTAATTGTGGGTTAACAAGGAGAGAATATAGCATGTAATGAATATATTCTCTGACAATGAAGATATAGTATGACTGAAAAATGGGGGAGAATGGGTAAAGTCAAGGAAAAAGTTTTTAAGCCATTTTCAGAAATCAATGCAGTGGTGATATTATTAGTTGTGTAATTCTGAGACTATTCTGTGTAATACAGGATAAAGCGGATGGGTAATTATGGGACAGTTTAATTCTGTTCTCCTCCGTGTGCTTGGGAATCAGGATACTCATGGAAGAAAGGAGATACAGATGTAATAAAGAAAAAGTTAAGTAAAAACCCTGTAGTTATGCATTTGAGTCAGAAGTATCAATAAACTACTAAGTTGTTTTTATCTTTATCCATTGAAAGACCTAGAACATTGACCAACTCAGCAGTTATCCATCATTAATGTTCATAATGTTGAAATGTCATTTCTCACTAAAAGAAACTAGAGATTCTTGGAGACATGGCTTGTTGCAGATCTAGGGCAGAAAATATACCAGATAAGCCAGGAATATCTTCTCATACACATAGTAAGGAAGCTATCAAAGATTGGGGTCATGTGAAAAGGACTCAGGAGACAACTTGAAGAGGCTCCTACTGGCCAAAGATGGGCCAATTTCAGCTTCAATAAGGACAATAATTACAATGGATTGAAACTCATAAAATAATCCATAAGTTTATAATGATGCCAAAAAATGAAACTAACTGGTCACTTTTGGAGGGTGATAAGGAAGTAATTCTTTATCTCAAAATCTGCTAAATTAAAGGAAAGAATAAAGCATTACTGACCTTTCTTATATGAACTGTATTACTGAGTAACCACACAGTAGGTAAGGGGAAACATCTCTATAGAAGTGTCCCAGTCAATAAATGAAAAATAAATGATAGAATTAGAATGTCATATTTTTCAACCCCCAATGAATTAATGGATCTAAGCACTGAGTAGCAGCGGCTGCTACCATCATAAAAAGAATGACAACCAGACATTTTGTGCCTTCTGTGAAAGAACAGAACCTGTAATCTTGCCAAAGGGATCAAACCTGAATCTGATCAAGTCTTTGGATCCAGCTGCTTATTTCTAGGAAATAGAGGAACATGCTGAGCTGCACCATGTGTGTGCAGTTAACAGTATTCAGACTGGAAAAAATCTGCACATCAAACTGCCTGGGTTTTCAACAAATAAGTTTTAAGGAAAGAAAAAAAGAAATGGGAGACTTAAAAGACATATCAAAAACATGTTATAAAAGTGCAAGGTGGGGGCCCTCCTGGTGGTGTAGTGGTTAAGTTCACATGCTTTGCTTTGGTTGCCTGGGGTTCATGGGTTTAGATCCCATGCGCGGACCTGCACGCTGCTCATCAAGTCATGATGTGGTGGTGTCCCACATACAAAATAGAGGAAGATTGGCAACAAATGTTAGCTAGTTCTAGGGATGCATACATGGGTTTCTATCTTTAGAGAAATATAAGGAAGTGATTACTATGAAAATAGGGTAGTGGTTAATTTTGAGGAAAGGGAGGGGGTTGTGATTGGGATAGGGCACATGGAGGGGCTTCTAGGATAGCTGACAAAGTCCTCCTTCTTGACCTAGGTGGTATTCACAGGGATGTTGGCCTTGTAATAATTCATTAGGCTATATATTTGTTCATGTGGTTCCATATGTGTATTTTATTGTACAATGAAAAGGTTTAAGATGAACCCTGTCTTCATTTACCATAAATAAAAAAATTCCTTCTTGGTGGTGAAAAGGTTTAGCATCAACATAATGTGTGTCAGAGCTGGTGCAGATGGTGGAATACCCTAATCAATTCCTGAAATGTGCAAGGTCCGCTTGGCACCGCTTCTGTGAACATGTTGGTATGGCAGTGTATTCCACACCAGCATTCCACAGAGTTTGGTTATGGACTGTAAAATATCATGTTGGGTATAGGACTTGGTAGGAATCAGGGAAAGAGATGGGTTGAGAAATCTGAAGCTTCTGATTGCCCTCCAGAGGCTATATGGGTCCCTAAACATGCCTTCTGTGGGGACCCTGGTTTGCAAGCCTGGGGAAAGTTCTGTGCTGTGGAAAGGATGCAGACTTTAGTGTCATGCAGATTTGAGTTCAAGCTGCAGTTCTACCTTCTTACTAGCTGTGAGAAGTTGGGCAAGTTATTTAACATCTATGTAATTCAGCTGCAGCATTTGTAAAATGATGTTATTAATACATAACTTACAGAGTGGCTGTGAGTGTATATTTTCATTATGAGTGGTGTGAGGTATATTTTCAATGAAAATATACCTGTGAGAGCCCCTGGTTGACTATGAAACTCTGAGAAATTATTAACACTTGTGGGGATCCCAATGAAGGTACCTGAGAAGGCCCTGATCTCTCACCTCCAGCTAACCTCGAGGCTCTGTGCATGCAGGAAATGGAGGCTAAGGCAGACTTGTAAACTAATGGAGTATTAAATGCATGTCCCAACACGCACAGCCCTTGGCAAAGGCTGGCAGGCTATTGGTTTCAGGCATTTAAGGAAATATCTGTGTAATCATTAACAGACCATTAAGCTACCTGAGCAGAACCTTTGGTGGCCACACATGACAAAGAATACCAACTTTACAGAATTTGTCCAGGAAAATCACTTAAAAAAAAAGAAAGAATGGCAACAACAACAAAATCCTGGGTTAGGGGAGGGGGATGAGGATCTAATTTCCAGAGTTCCAATGTTATATAATTTAAAATGTCTAGTTTTCAACAAAAAAAATTCATAGACATTCAAAGAAACAAGAACATATGGCCCCTACACACACACAAAAAGCAATCGATAGAAACGGGCTCTGAGGAAGCCTATCTGTTGGACTTACGAGACAGAGATTTTAAACCAGCTATTATCACTATGTTCAAAGAACTAAAGAACTAAAGGAAAGTATGAGAGCAGTGTCTCACCAAATAGAGAATATGAATAAAGAGATAGAAATTATTAAAAAGAGCCAAAGAGAAGTTCTGTAGTTGAAAAGTACAATAATTGGAATGGAAAATTCACTAGAGGAATTCAGTAGCAGATTTGAGGAAGAAAGACTTGATGAACAGGAAGATAGGCCAATTGAGATTCTTCAGTGTGAGGAACAGAAAGAAAAAAGAATAAATAAAAATAAATAGAGACTTGTGGGATACCACCAAACATATAAATATGCATGTAAGAGGTGTCTCAGAAGGAGAGAAGAGAGAGGACAGAAGGAATATGTGGAGATATAATAGCCAAAATCTCCTCAAATTTGATGAAAAACATTAATCTGCACATCCAAGAAGATCAATGAACTCTAAGTAGGATAAACTCAGAGAGCCACACCTAGACACAACATAACCAAACTCTGGAAAGACAGAGAATTTGAGAGTACCAATAGGAAAGCGATTCACCACATACAAGGGATTGTCAATGAAATTAACAGCTCATTTCTCATCAGAAACGACAGGGGCCAGAAGGCAGTGGGATGTCACATTCAGAGTACTGAAAGAAAAAAAGACTGTTAACCAAGAATTTTATGTCCAGAAAAATTATCCTTAATAAATGAAGGAGAGGAGTGATGTCACTGAAAATGGGAGAGTAGGTAGCTACAAGGGTTAATTCACCCACAGAAACACCTAAGAAACAGGCAAAAACTATCAGAACTCTGGAAAATAGCCAAAGGTTCACAGCAACTGAGGGAACACTGAATCAAGAAAGGGCAATTCTAAAAAGATAAGAAAGTTTTGCAGTAATTTTACTTGCCTTTGACGCACCCCCCTCCCCAGAATGGTGATGGTCCTGAAGAAAGCAGCCTGCATTCCCAGTATGGGGCCCTGGTCCCTGGGTCCAGAAGCAGCAAAGCAGACCTTGTTCTTAAAGAATTGTGTTTTTCTATTTTGACCTGTCTGAGGGCTGCCTGAAGGACTGATGCAAGGCTATTGCCTTTGTTTTGCCTAACTTGGAACTTTCTCAAGGCAGAAACGTGGCTATGCAGAGGGCATTTCTCAAAAACACTGAAAGGCAAGTGAATCACCCACTGCCACCTGGGGCAAAAAACTAGCAGTTGAGGCAAACAATAGAGATGCTGAAAGCCTGGGAGGAAAAGCCAGGGCGAGGGGTTCTTTGGAAAATGAGGGCACTGAAAAGATCTCATGTATGTGGGCAGATTTAGAAAGCAATATATGCCCAGGACAGGACACATTCTTAGAAAAGACCTGAGAAGATCACAAGCTTTCACATCTGCCTGATCTTTAGGCTCAGTGCAAGCAGGAAGCAAAGGCTAAGGTAGGGTTGTCAGTGGTCTGGCCAAACATCGAAAGAATTCTCCAACACAGAGCCACTCTCCAAAGACTCAGAGAGTTTTTCTTTTTTCTTTTCTCCTTCTCTCCCTCCCTCCCCTCCTTCCTTATTTTTGCCTGAGGCTTTTAGGAAAATGTTTGTCAAAACGCTAGCTGACCAACAGCTAAAGGAAAAGAGACTTCAGAGACCACACTTGACAAAGAATACAGTCTTTACAAAACAATTTTTAAAAGTCACTATACAAACAAACAACTACTACCCACCGAAAGCAACAAAAACAAACCCTGAGGAGAGGGAAGAATCTGATTCCCAGAGTTACCACATTGTCATATTTAAAATGTCCAGTTTTCAAAAAAAAATATTATGAAGTATGCAAAGAAACAAGAGAGTATGGCTTTTACACAGGAGAAATGAACAGAAACTGTCCCTGAGGAAGCATAGACATTGGAATTACTAGGCAAAGACTTTAAGTCAACTGTGTTAAAATGCTCAGAGAGCTAAAGAAAACCAGAAGAACAATGTCTTAACAAATAGAGAATATCAATAAAGTGATAGAAATTCTAAAAAGGAACCAAACAGGTATTCTGGAGCTGAAAATACAATAATGGAAATGAAAAATTCACTAGAGGCTTCAAGAGAAGTTTTGAGCAGGCAGAAGAAATAATCATTAACTTGAAGACAGATCAATTGAACCTATTCAGTCTGAAGAGCAGAAAGGAAAAAGAATGAAGAAAAATAAAGAGTCCAAGAGACCTGTGAGACACCATTAAGTATATCAACATAACCATAATAGGAGTTCTAGAAGGAGAGAGGAGAGAGAAAGAGGCCGAAAGAACATTTGAAGAAATAATGGCCCCAAACACCCCAAATTTGATAAAGAATATACACATCAAAGAATCTCAGTGAACTCATAAAAAGAAGGAACACAAAGAGATCCACACTGAGACACGTTGTAATCAAGCTGTCATGAGCCAAAGACAGAGAATCGAAAACAGCAAGAAAGAAACAACTCATCTCGTGCAAGGAAGCCTCAGTAAGATTAACAGCTGATTTCTTCTCATAAACTGTAGATAACGGAAGGCAGTGAAATGACATAGTTAAAGTACTGAAAGAAAATTGCTGTCAACCAAGAATCCTATATCCAGCAAAAAACTACCCTTAAAAAAGGAAGGAGAAATTAAGATATTCCCAGATAAACAAAAGCTGAAGGAGTCTGCTACTAGTAGACCCGCATTACAGGAAATGCTAAAGATAGTCTTTTAGGTGGAAATTAGACTAGGTAGTAACTTGAAGTAATATGAATAAATAAACAACACTGATAAAAGTAACCAGCTAGGTAAATATAAAAGCCAAAACTATTGTATTTTTTGTTTGTAATTCCTTTTTTTCTATATAGTTTAAAATACAAATGCATAAAACAATAATTATAGATGGTTAATGGGCATTCAATGAATGTCTAAAGATATGTTTTGTGACAACAAAGGGGGAGGGATGTAGCTGTTTAGGGGCAGAATTTTTATATAGTATTGAAGCTAAGGTTGTATTAATTAAAAATAGATTATTATAAATTTAAGAGGTTGATTGTAATCCCAAGGGTAAACACCAAGAAAATAACTAGAAAATATACAGAAAAAGAAATGAGAAAGAAATCAAAATGGTACACTACAAAAAAATCAAACACAAAAGAAAGTAATGGAAGAATTGAGGAACAAAAAAAGTGTGACATATAGAAAAGAAATAGCAAAATGGCAGAAGTATTTTCTTCCTTATCATTAATTACTTTAAATGTAAATGGATTAAACTCTCCAATTAAGACAGAATGGATTATTTAAAAAAATCCAAATATTTGCTGTCTACAAGAGATTCACTTTAGATCCCAAACTACTAATACATTGAAAGTGAAAAAATGGAAAAAGATATTCCATGCAAATAGAAACCAAAAGAGAGATTGGGTGGCTATACTAATATCAGACAAAATAGATATTAGGGCTAAAACTGTTACAAGGACATTGTGTATTGACAAAGGGTCATCAAGAAGATATAATAGTTTTTGTCAATGGCAGAAGAGCATTCTCCAGGATACACTATATGTTAGGCCACATAACAAGTCTCAACAAATTAAAAAATATTGGAATCATACAAAGTATCTTCTCCAACAATAATGGGATGAAACTAGAAATCAATAACAGTAGGAAAATTGGAAAATTTTCAAATATATGGAAATTAAACAACACACTCTTCAACAATCAAAGAAGGAATCACAAGGGAGATTAGAAAATAGTTTAAGATAAATGAAAATGAAAATACAACATAATAAAACTTATTGGATGCAGCGGAAACAGTGCTCAGAGGGAAATTTATACTTATAAATGCCTGCATTAGAAAAGAAGAAAGATCTCAATAATCTAACTTTGTGCATTAAGGAACTAGAAAAAGAAGGGTGAACTAAACCCAAAGTATATCAGAAGGAAGGAAATAAAAAAGATTAGAGTAAGATAAGCAAAATAGAGAATAGAGAAGCAATAGTGAAAATCAAAATTTTGTTCTTTGAAAAGATCAACAAAATTGACAAGCCTTTAGCTAGACTAAGAAAAATAAGAGAAGACTCAAATTATTAATAACAGAAATGGAAGTTGGGACATTTCTACTGACCTTTATGGCAATAAAAAGTGTTGTAGGAGACTACTATGAACAATTGTATGCCAACAAACTAGATAACCTAGATAAAATGGACAAGTTCCTAGAATCATACCAACTACCAAACCGACTCAGGAAGAAATAGAAAACAGACCTATTGGAACAGACCTATAACAAGAGATTGAATCACTAAGCAAAAACCTCCCAATAAAGAAATGCCCAGGATGAGATGTCTACTAGTTAATTCTACCTTGCCGTTATTTATTTTTTAAAAGATTTTATTTTTCTTTTTTCTCCCCGAAGCCCCCCAGTACATACTTGTGTATTTTTAGTTGTGGGTCCTTCTAGTTGTGGCATGTGGGATGCTGCTCAGCATGGTTTGCTGAGCGGTGCCATGTCCATGCCCAGGATCTGAACCAGTGATACCCTGGGCCGCCAAAGCAGAGTGCATGAACTTAACCACTCAGCCATGGGGCTGGCCCCTCTACCTTGCCTTTAAAGAATAATGAACAACAATCCTTCTCAAACTCTTTCAAAAAATAGAAGAGGAGGGAATACTTCTGAACTCATTCCATGAGGCCCAGCATTACCCTAACACCAAAGCCAGACAAAGACATCACAAGAAAAGAAAACCACAGATAAGTATTCTTTATGAATATAGATGCAAAAATCTTCACTGAAATACGAACAAACTAAATCTTGCAGCATACTTGGAAGGATTATACAGTATGACCAATGGGATTTATCCCAGGAATGCAAGGGTGGTTCAACATACGAAAATCAATCAATGTAATACACCAATAGAATGAAGGGAAAAAAATCTACATAATTACCTCAGTTGATGTTGAAAAAGCATTTGACAAAATTCAACACTCTTTCATGATTAAAAAAACAAACTAGAAATATAAGAGAAATTATTTAGCCTAATAAAGGATATTTATGAAAAAATCAACAGCTCACATCATACTCAATTGTGAAAGACTAAAAGTCTTTCCTCTAAGATCAGGAACAAGACAAAGATGCCTGCTTTCACTATTATTCAACATTGTACTGGAAGTTCTATCCAGAGCAAGTAGTCAAGAAAGAGAAATAAAAACTATCCAAATTGGAAAAGAAGTGAAATTATCTTTATTTGCTGATGACTTGGTCTTACATATACAAAATCCTAAAGAAGACACACACACAACTATTATAGCTATTAAACAAATTCAGGAAAGTTGCAGGACACAGGATCAACAATAGAAATCAGTTGTATTTTTATACATTAACAATGAGCAACCTGAAAAGGAAACTAAGAAAATTCCATTTACAATAGCATCCAAAATAATAAAATACCTAGGAATAAATTTAACCAGGTTGATGAAAGATGTGTAACTGAAAATTATAAAACATTACTGAAAGAAATTAAATAAGACCTAAATAAATGGAAAGACATCCTGTATTCATGGATTAGAAGATGTATTAAGACTTGTTAAGAAGAATATCCAAAGAGATCTACAAATTCAATACAATACCTATCAAAATTTAAGCAGCCTTTTTTTTTTTTTTAAGAAATTGAAAGGCATTTCATCAAATTCATTTTGATATGCAAAGGGCCCTGACTAGCCAAAAGAATATTGAAAATGAAGAACAAAGTTAGAGGATTTGCACTTTCTGACTTCACAACTTATTGCAAAGATACGGTAATGAGAACAGCATGGTATTGGCATAAGGATAGATGTAGACCTATGGAATAGAATTGAGACTCTAGAGATAAATCCAAATATCTATAGCCAGGTGATTTCTTTTTTTCTTTTTTCTTTTTTTTTGCTGAGGAAGATTCACACTCTGTTTTTTAGTGTGTGGTCCATCAGCACAGCATGGCTGCTAACAGAGTGATGTAGGTCCATGCCTGGGAATCAAATATGGGATGGTAAAGCAGAGTGTGCTGAACTTAACCACTAGGCCACTGGGGTTGGCCCTGTAGCCAATTGATTTTTAACAAGAGTGCAAAGACCATTCAGTAGGGGAAATAATAGTCTCTTCATCAAATAGTGATGGGACAACTTGATATTCACATGCAAAAGAGTAAAGTTAGACCCTTGCCTCACACCATAAACAAAGATTAACTCAAAATGGATCAACATCCTAAATATAAAAGCCAAAGCTGTTAGAAGAAAACAGGGGTAAATCTTCTTGACCTTGGATTTGGTGATAGATTCTTAGATATGACATCAAAAGCACAAGCAACAAAAGAAAAAATAGATAAATTGGACTTCATCAAAATTAAAAACTTTTGTGAATCTAAGGGCACTATCAAGAGAGTGAAAAGATAACCCACACAACAGGGGAAAATTTCTGCAAGTCATGTATCTGATAAGGGGTAAACATCTGGGACTATATAAAGAACTTCCACAACTCAACCTCGAAACGAACAACCCAATTCAAAAAGGGGCAAAGGACTTGAATAGACATTTTTCCAAAGAAGATATACAAATGACTAACAAGCACATGAAAAATGTTCAACATCACTAGTCATTAAAATGGAAAATTCAAATCAAAACCACAATGAGGTACAACTTCACATCCATTAGGACAGCTATTATAAAAACAAAAAATGATAAAATGGAGAATAACAAGTGTTGGTGAGGATGTGGAGAAATTAGAACCCTTGTACATTGCTGGTGGGAATGTAAAATCATGCAGCTGCTACAGAAAACAGTTTGGTAGTTCCTCAAAAAGTTAGACATAGTAGGGGACCTCAACACCCCATTAACTCCAATGGACAGATCATCCAGACAGAAAATCAACAAGGAAATTATAGAATTAAATGAAAAATTAGATCAGATGGACCTAATAGATATATATAGGACACTTCATCCAAAAACAGCAGGTTACACATTCTTCTCAAGCGCACATGGAACATTCTCAAGGATAGACCATATCTTGGGAAACAAAGCAAGCATCAATAAGTTCAAGAGGGTTGAAATAATATCAAGCATCTTTTCTGATCATAATGCTATGAAACTAGAAATCAACTACAAAAATAAAGCTGGGAAAGGGCCAAAAATGTGGAGACTAAACAACATGCTACTGAACAAACAGTGGATTATTGAAGAAATTAAAGAAGAAATCAAACATTATCTGGAGACAAATGAAAATGAAAACACACCATACCAAATGATTTGGGATGCAGCAAAGGCAGTCCTAAGAGGGAAATTCATTGCAATACGGGCTCACCTCAATAAGCAAGAAAAATCTTACATAAACAACCTCAAACAACACCTAACGGAATTAGAAAAAGAAGAACAAACAAACCCCAAAGTCAGTAGAAGGAGGGAAATAATAAAAATTAGAGCAGAAATAAATGATATTGAATCAAAAAAGACAGTAGAAAGGATCAATGAAACAAAGAGTTGGTTCTTCGAAAAAATTAACAAAATCAACAAACCCTTAGCCAGACTCACTAAAAAAAAAAAAGAGAGAAGTCTCAAATAAATAAAATTACAAACGAGAGAGGAGAAATCACAACAGATACCGAAGAAATACAAAGGATCATAAGAGAATACTATGAAAAACTATATGCCAACAAATTGAACAACCTAGAAGAAATGGATAAATTCCTAGACTCATACAACCTACCCAAACTGAATCAGGAAGAAATAGTGAATCTGAATAGACCAATCACAAGTAAAGAAATAGAAACAGTAATCAAAAACCTCCCCAAAAATAAAAGTCCAGGACCAGATGGCTTCTCTGGAGAATTCTACCAAACATTCAAAGAAGAGTTAATACCTATCCTTCTCAAACTATTCCAGAAAATAGAGGAAGATGGAGCACTCCCTAATACATTCTATGAAGCCAACATCACCCTGATCCCCAAGCCTGACAAGGACAACACAAAGAAGGAAAACTACAAGCCAATATCACTGATGAACATAGATGCAAAAATCCTCAACAAAATTTTGGCAAACTGAATACAGCACTATATCAAAAAGATTATACACCATGATCAAGTGGGATTTATACCAGGGACACAGGGATGGTTCAACATCCGCAAGTCAATCAACGTGATTCACTACATTAACAAAATGAGAAACAAAAACCACATGATCATCTCAATAGATGCAGAGAAAGCATTCGACAAGATCCAACATCCATTTATGATAAAAACCCTCAATAAAATAGATATAGAAGGAAAGTACCTCAACATAATCAAGGCCATATATGACAAACCCACAGCCAGCATCATACTCAATGGACAAAAACTGAAACCCATCCCTCTCGGAACAGGAACAAGACAAGGGTGCCCACTTTCACCACTCTTATTCAACATAGTACTGGAGGTTTTGGCCAGAGCAATTTGGCAGGAAAAAGAAATAAAAGGAATCCAAATAGGCAACGAAGAAGTAAAACTCTCGCTGTTTGCAGACGACATGATCTTATATATAGAAAACCCCAAAGAATCCATAGAAAAACTATTAGAAACAATCAACAACTACAGCAAAGTTTCAGGGTATAAAATCAACATACCTAAATCAGTAGCATTTCTATATGCTAGCAATGAATTAACAGAAAAAGATCTCAAGAACTCAATCCCATTCACGATCGCAACAAAAAGAATAAAATACCTTGGGATAAATTTAACCAAGGAAGTGAAAGATCTATACAAGGAAAACTACAAGACCTTCTTGAAAGAAATCAACAACGACATAAAGAGATGGAAAGACATTCCATGCACATGGATTGTAAGAATAAACATAGTTAAAATGTCCATACTACCTAAAGCAATCTACAGATTCAATGCTATCCCAATCAGAATTCCAATGTCATTCTTTACAGAAATTGAGCAAAGAATCCTAAAATTCATATGGGGCAACAAAAGACCCCGAATTGCTAAAGCAATCCTGAGAAAGAAGAACAAAGCTGGAGGCATCACAATCCCTGACTTCAAAACATATTACAAAGCTACAGTAATCAAAACAGCATGGTACTGGTACAAAAACAGATGCACAGATCAATGGAACAGAATTGAAAGTCCAGAAATAAAACCACACATCTATGGACAGCTAATCTTTGACAAAGGAGCTGAGGGCCTACAATGGAGGAAAGAAAGTCTCTTCAACAAATGGTGCTGGGAAAACTGGACAGCCACATGTAAAAGAATGAAAATCAACTATTCTTTTCACCATTTACTAAAATAAACTCAAAATGGATCAAAGACCTAAAGATTAGGCCTGAAACAATAAGTCTTCTAGAAGAGAATATCGGTAGTACACTCTTTGACATCAGCTTCAAAAGAATCTTTTCGGACACCATAACCCCTCACATGAGGGAAACAATAGAAAGAATAAACAAATGAGACTTCATCAGACTAAAGAGCTTCTTCAAGGCAAAGGAAAACAGGATTGAAACAAAGAAACAGCCCACTAATTGGGAAAAAATGTTCAGAAGTTATTTATCCGACAAAGGGTTAATCTCCATAATATACAAAGAACTCACACAACTTGACAATAAAAAATCAAACAACCCAATTACAAAATGGGCAGGGGACGTGAACAGACATTTCTCCAAAGAAGATATACGGATGGCCAATAGACACATGAAAAGATGCTCATTATCACTAATCATCAGGGAAATGCAAATCAAAACTGCACTAAGATATCACCTTACACCTGTTAGAATGGGAAAAATATTCAAAACTGAGAGTGACAAATGTTGGAGAGGCTGTGGAGCAAAGGGAACCCTCATACACTGTTGCTGGGAATGCAAACTGGTGCAGCCACTATGGAAAGCAGTATGGAGATTCCTCAAAAAGTTAAGAATAGAAATACCTTATGACCCAGCCATCCCACTACTGGGTATCTATCCTAAGAACCTGAAATCAGCAATTCCAAAAGTTCCATGCACCCCTATGTTCATTGCAGCATTGTTCACAATAGCCAAGTCATGGAACCAACCTAAGTGCCCAGCAACTGATGATTGGATAAAGAAGATGTGGTATATATATACAATGGAATACTACTCAGCCGTAAAAATGGACAAAGTCGTCCCATTCACAACAACATGGATAGACCTTGAGGGTATTATGTTGAGTGAAATAAGCCAGACAGAGAAAGACGAACTCTGTATGACTCCACTCATAGGTGGTAGTTAACATATGGACAAAGAGAACTGATCGGTGGTTGCCAGGGGAAAGGGGGGTGGGGGGAGGGCACTAGGGGTGAAGTGGTGTACCTACAGCATGACTGATAATGATGTACAACTGTAATTTCACAAGGATGTTAACTTTCATAACCTTAATTAAAAAATTTAAAAAAAAAGTTAGACATAGAATTAGCATAGGATTCAGCAGTTCCACCTCCAGGTGTATACCCAAAGGAATTGAATGCAGGGACTCGAACAGAGAGACTTGTACACTGATGTTCATAGCAGCATTATTCACAATAGGCAAAAGGTGGAAGCCACAAGTGTCCATTGACAGATGAGTGGATAAAGAAAATGTGGTATGTAAAATGGAATATTATTCAGCCTTAAAAAAGAATGAAATTCTTGGCTGGCCCCGTGACCGAGTGGTTAAGTTCGCGCGCTCTGCTGCAGGCGGCCCAGTGTTTCGTTGGCTTGAATCCTGGGCGCGGACATGGCACTGCTCATCAAACCACGCTGAGGCAGCATCCCACATACCACAACTAGAAGGACCCACAACGAAGAATATACAGCTATGTACCGGGGTGCTTTGGGGAGAAAAAGGAAACAATAAAATCTTTAAAAAAAAAAAAAAAGAATGAAATTCTGATACATGCTATGATGTGGATGAACCTTGAAAACATTAGGCCAAGTGAAATAAACCAGACACAAATGGCAAATGTTGTATGTTTCCACTTATATGAAGTACCTAGAATAAGCAAATTTGTATAGACAGAAAGTAGAATAGAGCTCACTAGGAGCTGAGGGTGGTGGTGGTGGGGGGAAGAGAATGGGAAGTTATTGCTTATTGAGTACAGAGTTTCTGTTTGGGATGATGAAATAGTTCTGGAAATGGATAGTGGTGATGGTTGCACAATACTGTGAATGTGCTTAATTCCACTGAATTAATTGCATACCTAAAAATGGTTAAAAGTGATAAATTTCATGTTATGTTTATTTTACAACAGTAAAAAAGAAAGCAAGGGCTGGCCCAGTGGCATAGTGGTTAAGTTTGCACCCGCTGCTTTGGTGGCTGGGGTTTGCAGGTTCCGATCCTGAGTACAGACCTATGCACTGCTCATCAAGCCATGCTGTGGTGGCGTCCCACATACAAAATCGAGGAAGATTGACCCAGATGTTAGCTCAGGGCCAATCTTCCTCACCAAAAAACAAAAACAAAAACACAAAACCAGTAATAAATACCCAAAACTAAAAAACTGCCCACTGAATTCTGTACTTTAAAATGATGAATTTTATGTTATGTGGGTCTCAGTGTAAAAAATTAATGAGCTGACCTTTTGGAAAAGAACAAGAGAATAAAATCAAAAAGAAGGAAATAGGAAGCAAAAGTAGAAGGAAGGTAGAAAGAAATAGTAAAGATAAGAGCAAAAATTAATGAAATAGAAAACAAAGATGCAATAGAATGAATAAAAAATCGAAAAGTTAGATCTTAGAAAATAATTATAAAATAACTTCCTGCATGAGACAATCCAGATAAACAGAAGCCCTGAGTTGTGTTAGGAATTAAAAAGAGAAATTACAGATAGAGTAGACATCAGAAATCTAATAATTTTATGCTAATAAATGTGAAAACCTAGCTGGAATAAGACAAGTTTCTAAAAACAAATTCACAATGCTGACCCTCAATAAAAAAGTGAAAACCTGAAATAATCTTTATATGTCCGTGTATATCCTTTAATGGCTATAAAGTGTTGAATTAGTACTTAAATTTTCCATCTCTCAAAACAAACAAACCTGGACTAGGTGGTTTTATATTCATGGGAGATAGATTTCCAGACACATGAAATGTTTCCAGTGGTTAGATAAGCGAGTATATCTGCTCTGCCCACAGACAATTCATTTTGAGAAGTTAGTTAACCTTCCTGCCAAAACTAGACAAGGACAGTTTGAAAAAAGAAAATTACACCCGATGTCATGAACTTGGATACAAAAATCCCAAAAAGAATATTAGGAAACCAAATTTAAAAATGTATGAAAAAGGGGCCAGTACCCTGGCAGACTGGTTAAGTTAGCTCACTCCGCTTCGGCGGCCCTGGGTTTCACTGGTTTGGATCCTGGGCGCGGACATGGCATCGCTCGTCAGGCCACGCTGAGGCGGCGTCCCACATGCCACAACTAGAGGGACCCACAACTAAAATGTGCAACTATGCACTGGGGGATTTGGGGAGAAAAAGCAGAAAAAAAAAAAGTAAAAAGAAAGTTGGCAACAGTTGTTAGCTCAGGTGCCGATCATTAAAAAAAAAAAGTATGAAAAAGATAATATACCATTGCCAAATTGGATTTTTTTCTAGGAATGCAAGTATTAGGAAAGTCTACACATTTTATTAACCAGCTTAAAATATTAAAGGAGAAAAAAACCCACAAGATCATTTCAAGAGAGGCAGAAAAAAAAGTTTATCATGAATACCCTTCATGTTAAAAACTTAGCAAACTAGGAATAGAAGGGTTTATTTTAACCTAATTAAGGGTATCTATGAAAAACCTATATCAAAATTTACACTCAGTGGTGAAACTTTAGTAGTATTCACTTTATAGTAGTATTCCAGTTATTATTGATAAGATTTTTATTCATGTCTTAGCCAATGTATAATACAAGAAAAAGAAATAAGCATTAAGGATTAGAAAGAAAGTTTTGAAAAACTGTCATTATTCACAGGTAGTATAATTTCTGCATAGAAATCCTGAGAGAATCTGAAAAAATTATTAATTAATAAAGTTAAATAAATAATAAAGTCCAGCAAGTTTGCTGGATACTTGATTAATAAATAAAATTAATTGTATTTAATATATCAGCAACAAAAATGATGTCACTTCTACTAACAAAATACTAAAAGTACTTAGAGATTAATAAAAGATTTGTGTGATCTTTAAGGAGAAAAAAATGAAAATGTATAAAGGTTGTTAGAGAGGACGTAAAGCAATGGAAAGATATCAGATCGTGGACAGAAAGGCTCAGTTTCTTAAAGATGCAATCTCCCCCAATTAGTCTATAAAATCAATGCAATTTCAATAAGAAGCTTGGCAGGATTTTTTATGGCTTATCAGAAGCTGATGCCAAAATTTAGATAAAAGAATGAAAGACAAAGAAAAACCAAGATGATTTTGAAAGTTAAAAGGGAAGAAGACTTGACTTACCAGATAGTAAGACTTTCCATAAAGCTCTGGTGATTAAGGCAGGATGATGAGGCATGGATAGACAAAACTCCAGTGGAACAGCATAAAGTGCTCAGAAACAGACCCCGGCTTGTGTGGAAACGTGGTACATGCGAGATGAGTTGTGAAAGGCTAGAGTCTTTACTGAATGGTACTAGGATGATTGGTTGTGATACGGAGAAAAAATAGAGGTGGATCTCTACCACACAGCATACTCAGCTGGATTAAAGACCTAACTTGAAAAGCGAAACTTTAAAATGTTTAGAAGAACATATAGAATATATGATCTCAGGAGGGAAAGGTTTCTTAAGATGCAAAATACATACACTATGAGGAAAATGTTTGGTTAATTTGATTCCATTAAAATTTTTAACTTCTATTCATCAAGTGAGCATTAAAGAGGTGAGAAGACAAGTCAGTGTAGGAGAAGATACTTGCAACACGTAGAACAGTCAAAGGATTAAGAGTCAAAATATTTGAAATATTGATTGTCTTTCAAATAAATAAGAAAAAGACGAAACAACCCAGCAGAAAAGTTGGCAGAAGATTAGAAACAGGCAATTTATGATTTAAACATATAAGATGCCCAACTTCATTAATAATTCAAAAAACGACAATTAAAATAAAAAGTAAGATACATTTCATATTCATCAGACTGACAAAAATTAAATCTGACAGTAGGAAGTATTGGAAGGACTTAACACAATAAGAAGGCTGCTGATCTTAAGCTTCAGAAAACAATTTGGCAATATCCAGTGACAGTGAAGATGCTTATATCCTACAACCCAGTGATTCCACTCCTATGTAGATAATAGAGAAACTTTACATATGAGTACAAGAAAACAAATAAGAATGGATGAAACGTTTTGTACTATTATACTCTTTGCGATAGTAAAAAATTATGAACAAACTAAATGTCACTCAGCTGGTAACAGAATAAATAAATTGTAGTATTTTCGTAAGTAGCATTGCTCAACAGTGGTGAAAACAGTAGACTTGGTTTACACATATCAACACGGATGAATCTCCTAGACATAATTTTAAATGTAAAAAAAAACAAATCGCTGAAGAATACTTTAGTATATATGCTATTTATATATAAAAAATGCAAAACAATACCATGTATTTTTAGGGATCCATATGTGGTAAAAGTATAAAATACATGAGCAGGACATCCTCTAGATTTATAATAGGAGTACCTTTATAGGAAGAGAAGGGGATTCGAGGAATGAGGGATCCACAAGAGACTCTGCCTGTAATGGGAATATTTTATTTCTTAAACTGGATGGTAGTATGGTTGTTCATTATATTACTTTTTATACCCTTTTGTGTATCTTAAATATTACATAGTAGTCAAAAAAAAAATAAAAGTGTATGTAAATGGTTGCCTTGTAGAGACCGCAAATATAAGTATACAGAACAAATAAAAACATCAGCTGCCCTAATGTTATCTAAAATGATAGTTTGCGGCTTGAGTTATAATTTCTAGTGACAGCGTCTGACCTATTTTTAAAAGATGGTATATATCTCAAAAGCTGTTCTGTTTCTTTTCAGAAACTCTCTCTAGGCCCCTTCAACCCACCCCAAACTCATCTCAGCTAAAGGCACCATGGTTTACCCAGTTCTGTCTGAAACACTAGAGTATTCCTTGACCTTCTTTCTTCCCCGTGCATCCCTGAGTCCATCAGCAAGTCCCGTCGGTGCTGCTCACAAAATACATCTGGAACCTGGCCTCTTCTCTTGCTGAACCCAATCCAATTGAACCTTATCTCTTGCCTAGACGACTGCTAGAAATAATTCTACCACTGTCGTATCCTCTGTAACCTGCCTCCCAGTTGCTGTTCTTGCTAGCTTCCCCAGTCTCTTTGTCCACCAAGATCTCTTAAAAATGTAAACCGGTTCATATCACTCCCTGGCTCAAAATCCTCCAAGGCTGAGGTTAAAATTCAAAGCTCTCATCAGGCCTACAAGGCCCTCCCTACACAGCCTACCTTTCCAGCTCCATCTCCCGCCCTGCGTTTCCTTTGCTGTCTACCCATGCTGACTTTGTGGTTCCTTGAACAACCCATTTCTCACCTTAGGGCCCTTGTACTCGCCATTAGGAAGCATTCTCCCAGCTTATTATGGCTCCATTCACCACCTTACCTAAAATAGCTGCCACGATTGTCTCTCCCCAACCTGACCAGGCCCTATGGCCCCTTTGGCTAGTTCATTTTCCTCCTATTAGATGTTATATTATATATGTATTTCTGTCTCTCCTACCAGATTGTAAGCTTCCTGAGGGCTGGGGATTTTCTGTCTTATTCACGGTTGCATTTCCCAGGACCTAAAATGGTGCTTGCTTGGCACTTGGTAGATGGTCAATCAAAGCCTCTTCAGTGAATGAATGCGTTGATGATAAGGAAAACTTAGATGACTCAGAAGTGCCTTTTGGTAAAAACAAAGCCACTGGAGTTGTAGATGCATGAGAAGAATTTGAATAAGATTGTTTCATAAGATTTCAATAAGTTGTTTTCCACTTTTATAAAGTGGAAAAAACACAATATTCTTCAGACACAGATTAGTTAACTGATTTTAAGTGTGTGTGATTAATAGAGTAAATATAAGTAGATATTTGAGTATTTCATCTATATTCCTAAAAGTTTGGATATTCAGGGTGGCCAGAAAACGCTAGAGATCTTCTCTTTGGGAAAACTTAGCATGTTGAGTTGCCTTATACTGGAGCCTAGGTAGTCATTCTGTCAGTCAGTTGGTCATTCCCAAGCACCCTGGGGCAAACCTAGCCCCAGGCTTAGGGCCACAGGGTAGGGAAGACACAGAAGGAGAAGAGAATCAGGCACACTGTGTGTCCACTGTGTGCTTGGGTTCTCTCTCACGTGGGTGAGTTAGGAGCACCCTGCCCCCAACAACACAAACACCTGATTGGGTGACCCAGTCAGGGAGAGAGCCAAGACTCTAAGGCTCTGCAGCTTGATCTGACCCTCCAAATCTTGCCACCCCTGCAGGTCTCAGAGCTCATCTTTGTGTCCATCTATAGCTCCGAGTTCTGCATGAAGCTCTACGTGGACCCCATCGACTACTGGAAAGATGGCTACAATGTGCTGGATGTGGTCATTATCATCACTGTCTTCATCCCCTATGGTCTCCGCAAGTTCAAGGGAAAGCACTACCCCTACCTCAACATCGCTGATGGCATACAGTCCCTGCGCATCCTCAAACTTATCACCTATAGCCGTGGTATCCGGGTGAGGAAACTGGGGGTGCCCTGGTGCTGATGCAGGCGATAGCGCCCATCTGCCCACCAGCCCTTGATGAAATAATAATTCTACTACTATCATCCAGTTATTGAGTCCTACTGTGTGGCAGGTTGATCTTTACCAATATTATCTCATTTAATCTTTAAAAAACTATAGGGAAGTATTATTAGCTCCATTTTACAGATGAAATTGAGGCCCAAGGTCACTCAGCATTTAGATGCCAGAGCTGAGATTTGAAAGGTGTGTCTGACTCCAGAGGCCATCTGAACTTTTCCTCTCTTCCGTGCTGCAAATTAACTGATTTTCTTATGATACAGACTCTGAAATACATGCCCAGGAGCCTCCAGCTTTTTGGTAGCCCTGGTCACTCACTGCTTTCTCTAAACAGCTAAATATATGCTGCTTCTCTTGATGGGAATAGTCTCATTAATTTGTTCAGGTAGCTCTGGAAATGCTGCTCCTGCTGGGAAGTCTTCCTGGGTTGTTGGAAGTCATGGGTGACCAGCTTTTCTTGGCTCAGAAGGTTTCAGAATGAACCTCAGAGCTGACCCAACCATGCCCTCAGCATTCATTCTGGACACAGTATGTTTGCCCTGGCTCTGTACCCAGTATCCGTGCTTCTCCAGGAAGGGGCTGGTTTGGACCTATTTGACCAGTTAGGGTGTGTCAGCCTGTTCTGTTGAGAGATTGCCCTTAGCTTGCCTGGGTATCTGTCTGTCTAGGGCCTGGACCCGACACTCAGGAAGCCCCAGTCCCGGGTAGAGACGATAAGGAGAATGTAAAAGAGCTCCCCCTGTCACAGACCCCATTCATTTATTTCTTGCTATCATGTACTCACACTCCTGTGTGTGTGTCCCCTCCCGGTGGTCCAGCCTTCCTTCTCCTTTTCTTCATGATGAGCCTCCTGGAAAGAGGTGTCTGTACTCCTCGTCCCCCTTCCTTATCTGTCACGTATACCCTGGTTTCTCTTCTCCACTCCAAGGTAACTAGCCTCTCTGAGGTTGCCAACAGCCTCCTTGTCACCAAGTCCACTGGCCATTTCCCTTGGCATCCTTGTCACCGCTTTCTCTTGGTTTTCCTCCAGCCTCTTGGGCATGACTTCTCAGGGGCATGTTTTCTTTGCCTGGCCCGTAAGCGTTGTTTTCTCAGGACTGCGGCCTGAGTTCTCTTCTCACTCTAGGTGATCTCTTCTACTTTTCAGGGGTCTTCACTTCTCCAAGTCTCTCTCTTTGACCTTCAGACCCAACTGCCTCCTGGACATCTCACGTGCTCCTCCAACTCAACATGTCTAAACTGAAAGTCATCATTCTCCCCATCCCCACCCTCAAGTCTCCAAACCTGGCTCCTCCTCCCATATTTTTGTCTTTTGGTGAAGGGTTTCCCCCACCCCCATTCAACTGCCAAGTCATAAATTTGAGTGTCAGCTTTGACTCCTCTTTCTCAAAGTCCTATAACATGGCCTCTTAAATAGTTATTGACTTGTCCACATATTTTCACCCCACAGCCATCATCTTTTCTCCATCACCATCCACCTCTACCTGGATTCCTGCAATGGCTTCCCACACTACTGAAAGCCCTGGAGCAGAAACACCCCAGCAGCTGGGAGGAATCTCTAAAGTGTCCATCAAATCATGGCACCCTTCCTTTTAAACTTAAAAGTGGCTCCCCTTGTTTTTAGGCTACAGACAGACCCTATAATGTTTCTAGAAGGGAGGAAGGGGAGTGTCTGAGGTTCTGGGCATTGGAGTTGATGTTAGGTAGAGAGGAGAGTAAGGTAGGTGGATAAGAAAGAAGACTGAAGGTCCTGGGAAGTAAGTGCCAGGTGGTGGACACCTCAAAGTGAGGAAGTGATCAGACAGTGGGAAGTGTAGCCTTGTTTTTCCAGGTGTTTGGCACCAAGGGAACAGGGACCTGAAGTGGTGCGAGGGTCACTGGAGATGAGGAAGTCAAGGGATGAAGAGGCCTAAGGGACAGTCGGTATTTCATAGAGATGCTGAAGGCCCCCAGGATGATAGCAGGATGGGGTGGAGCCCAGAAGCAGAGATTCCAAGATGCGAGGAGGAGTGGGAAGCTGGAAGGTTAGCCCTGCCCAGAAACAGTGGCTTTTGCCCATAGAGATGGGGGCTCTGGGGCTAAGGCAGTGAGTGGCCTCCTGAATCAGGTCAGTGTGGGATAGACAGCCTCCCTTGAGAGAGCTGCTGAGGAGTGATATCCTCAGGCAAGAAAGTATGTTTGGGTGAGGCCAGGAGAGGGATTATCATGGAATGAACCTGAATGAAACCTGCGGAAGTCATGTGAGGAAGGTGGTGATGGCAGCGGGCTGAGGGAAAGGAAGACCAGGGCTGTGCAGGGAGGAGGGAAGCAGAAAGGACTGGTGGGAGGAGCGGCTTCCATCTTGGGGGTGAGGGGAAGGGCAGTGACCTGGAATAGCACCTGGCGAGGCTGAGGGCACTAGCTGCCTGCTAAGTGCATCGTCTTGGCCATGTCGTGGCAGCCTGGCGAAGGCCTGAAGGTGCCTGGGGCTTAGAGCTTGGCAAGAACAGCCCATCCTTCCAGCCCAGGGATCCAGTGAAGGAAGCACAGCCTTCCCTGCTGGCCAAGGTCTATCCCAGAGCTCAGCCTGGCTTGCTTGGTGACTGCAGGCCTCTGCTCAGTCTTTGGTCCTTGTAGACGTGCATAGAGACCCACGGACATGTAGACACGACATGCATGTAGACATATGTCCTATGTTTGACCTCACTTTTCTGTCACTAAGCAGAGCCCTGTATCCAAAAGTTGTCCTCTGGGGACCACCAGGCCCTCTGGCTGTGGCTCTTCTGCAGCCTTTGTAATGTCATTGGGCCCCTGATCCCCAGAGGCACAGAAGTAACTCTGGATTACATGCCCTCTGTACTCTGGCCTGGCCAGCTGGTGGGGGGGTGCTGGAGGTGCCAAAGGTAGGCACCTGCACCTCTGTGCTAATTTATACTCATTGAGTCTCAATGAGGCTTTAACAGAGCAAGCAGCCTCAGTGCCCAGAGCTGGCACTCTGCCACATTCTTGGCTCCCATCCCCTGATTAATTAAAATGACACTCTGCTTTCTGCCTTATGGCAATAAACCTGCACCACGAGGAAATTGTGCCTTGTTGTTTGGCACACGGAGAAGTTCTCTTAGCTGGACACCTGAGGGCCACAGTCCCCATGTTTATCTGCATTTCAGCCTGAAGAAGAACCTTCAGAAGCCAGGCTGTGGTGGGAGCACCAGCCTCGCCTTTATCCCTACCTCCCCCTCCTTGGGGCTCATCACTTTCTGCACATCAGAGCAGCCAGGCTGGGCACCTGCCCTACCTGGAGGTGCTTTCCATACCCAGAATGCCCCAGGACCAGAAGGGCAGCTGTGGTTTGACCCAGAGCCTAGGAGAGCTGAACTGGGGTTAGGAATTCCTTCCCCAAAGAATTTGGGAATTCAAAATCTGGTACCTACTGGGAAGCAGGCTGTAGGCCTCGAAAGCCCAGGACTTCCTCAAGGAAGGAGCTACTGGCCTATGGGGATCTGGGCAACCATCCTGGAGACTGGATTTCTGCACCTTCCAGTCTGCAGCCTAATGGGGCCTGCCTAGATGGTGCTTGAAGAACGTGGCCAAGGCCAGCTGTTGGGAGTCAGTCCCATGTGGGCTTTTGGAGAGCATTACCTCTTCCCCACGGCTGTTCTCAAGGCTGCTTGGTTTTGACCTCAGGTAGCTCTGGGCCTGCGGGCTGGCCTGGAAGTCAGAGACCAGCCAGGGCCTCACCCCCACCCTTCTCCAGTACCTCAGGTTCCACTGCTTGGCGCACCCCCTCCCCCACCGTGCAGACCTCATCTGCAGACTGCATCCCATTGCAGCATTTCCCTTGAGGACTTATCTCTTCAGTCTTAGCAGTTCTTGGGGAAGAAGTTCTGTCTCTGTCTCATAGGGAGAGGAGGCAGTTTTTTACATCTCAGCTCTTTTGGAATTAATTCCAAAACATTGATTTTCTTCCCCTGAGGAAAGGAGAGAGGCATCTGGCATGCATTCACCCCTGCAGGCAGCTGCCCAACCAGTCCACATGCAGGGCAGCCCCAGTGCCCTTGGGTTGTCTCTCTGCTCCCCATATTACCCCAAACTGTCAGAACTTCACTGTCCTGTGTCCCAGATCTCTCATGTACCTCCTTTCCTAGTGTTAAGCCAAGAAATGGCTGGTCCCAGCTCTGCCATTGTACTGGAGTGTAAGCCTGCCAAGTCATTCTGCTTCTCTGAGCCTCCGATCCCTCATCTTGAAGTGGGAAGAAGGCTAACACCTACCTACCTTCAAGTTATGTCTGTGACTGCATCGAGGGAGCTGAGCATGTATTGAACACCTACTGTGTGCAAGACTCCAGGGCATGAAGAATGAACAACGAGGAGCCATTCACTATGCTCCCCAGGAGTGGGCAATGTAGTGGGAGATAAGACAAACGCCCATTTCACAGGGTGAAGACTGAGGTCATGAGATGGAGACTTGCCTGTGAAATGGGGCTCAGAAAGAATGGGAAGCCACATTCCTCTCAGTCTTCTTCGTTTCCACTCCCGGGGTGGCTCCTCTACTCCTCCTGGGCCTAGAAGAACATTCAGGGCTGGCCCTCAGCTGAGAAGCAGGAGCAGGACACCTTGGGATGATTACACAGCCAGGCTGGGGGTCAAGTAGAGCGGTTAGTGGTGCTGATGGGGCGACTACCCCAGATCTAAGGCAGCACGCATCATCTGCCCACAGGTGACGAGAGCGGAGTTCAGGCATTGGTAATTATTAGAATCTGGACCAGTGCCCCGACCTCCCCTCTTTCCTTCCTCCAAGTACTGATTGAGCATCTATCATGTGCCAGGCATGGCACTGGATACTGGGGACAGCTGTGGTCTGGGCAGACTGGACTCTGTCCTCTGAGCGCCACCCAGCCTGGCAGCCTTGCCTAGCCCCGGTGCCCCTGTCTTACAGACGCTCATCACCGCTGTGGGGCAGACAGTCTACACCGTGGCCTCTGTGATCATCCTGCTCTTTGTCCTGATGTACATCTTCGCTATCTTGGGCTTCTACCTATTTGGAGTTCCAGACGGGGGTGACATGAATAACTGGGGGAACCTGGCTGTGGCCTTCTTTACCCTCTTCAGCTTGGCCACGGTACTGTGTTTGGGAACAGTGATGGGGGAAGGGGCCTTAAGAAGGGCTTGCCAGCTGGAGTGAGTGTGAAGACACGCTGGGCCTCACAGGGGGCCTTCCCCACGTTCATGTGCTTAGCTGGGCCAGGGAAGCTGAGGGCTGGTCTCCCAGGACTAAGCAGAGGCCAGTGCCCTGGCCAGGAGTCCGTCTCTGCCTCTAATTTTGTGACTCCCTAGAGCATTTCCATTTGTCCAACAGGGTTATAAAAATTTCAAGAGTTCTCAAAAGATAATTCATTTGGATTAAGTTTAATTTAGAAGTGAAACCCATGTCACATAGCCTTTTTTGGAACAGGCTGTCACAAATCCAACCAGAATGAGCCTGCAAAGCCCGAATTAGAAGTCTAGACTCTGTTGGACTCTGGAAAGACTAGGGTCTTTCCAAAGGAGGGCCTAGCAGAGAGGCAGTGTCTTTTTGGGGAGGATGGGAGGCATTTTGGAGGAGTCCCCAGAGCACCTTGGCCAGAAGTGCCCCCACCCAGTGGTGCCTTGCATCCCCAAGCCACCATCTATGGACTGAAGTCAGCGGATCGGGGGCTGTTGAGGGCCTGATGTGGAGGCAGGGCCAGCCTCCTCCTTGGTGGGGTTGGGGCTCCCTGAGGCTGGGTGAGAAGGAGGCCTACCCCACGAGGCCTTGACACTTGGCATACCCTCCCCCACCCGAGCAGGTTGATGGCTGGACAGACCTGCAGCACCAGCTAGACGCCCGGAATTTTACTCTGAGCCGGACGTTCACCATTGTCTTCATCTTGCTTGCCTCCTTCATCTTCCTCAGCATGTTTGTGGGTGTGATGATCATCCACACTGAGGTGAAGTGGCACTTAGAAGGATCAGGGTTGGGGTAGGTGTGGTAGGTGGAGCTGTGAGCCAAGTCTCCTGGTAGAGCCCTGAGCTGTGTCTCTCCTGAAGGGAGGGGAGGTGGCCAGGTGGGCCACTCCCTACCCCAGCCCAACTCTTCTCCCTGAGCCAGTGCATTTCCCTGCCTCATGATGGCGGCCAGCAGGACAGCGGCTTGGGATTGTCACTGTAGCTGCAGTTGGCAGCTTGAGTTGGGGGCTGGCCCTGTCTGGGGGATGGAGGTCCTCCTGCTGAGGGGCTTGAGCAGCAGTGCAAGACTAGGGAAGATGGGTATGTGGTGAGAGCCCACGCCTTACCTCCATGCTCCTGCTCCCTAGGACTCCATCAAAAAGTTTGAGCGGGAGCTGATGGTGGAGAGGCACATGACACTCATGGAAGAGAAGCAGGTGATTCTGAAGCGGCAACAGGAGGAGGTCAGCAGGCTGATGCAGAGACGGGTAGGTGATCTCCACAGGCAGGTGGACAAAGATGGATGGACAATCAGGGCTGAAGGAGTGGCCAGGAAGAGGAGCCTTGGGGCCCATGTAGAGGCCAGGTGGCCTCAGGCATCTGTGGCCTGAGGTAAGGTAGGTACCTACCCCCTGTATTTTCCAGAGGTGGGCTTTATTCTCTGCGTTGTGCATTTCTCTGAACCTCTTAGAGTGCTGAGTGCTGTAATTGTAGTATCTTCCTCCTTTGTGGGCAAAACTCCACTGCCGGGCCCTTTGCCTGGAGCACTCTTGTTACCGAGACCTCACTGGGTGCCAGGCAGGCATGGCCCCCGTCCACGGCATGGGTGGGGCCACGGAGGCCCTGACAGGTGTTACTAACCTCAGGTTTTCTAAACCAGAACAAGAATGAACACAACAGGCTAGAGATTTTCTGTCAAGTATGATACAGCTGTGGCAGGCAGTCTCAGTGCTCTGTGCTCCCTGGGCCGGGTCCTGAACCGCTGCCCCTGCCTCCCCTTGTGGTCACTGCATCTCTCCTCAGCCTCCTCTCTGAGGTGGAGACATCTGCCTGTCTTGACTGTGCCCAAGGTTTCTCCAGGGCAGGGTGAGGCCATGCTGAGCCACACTCAGGCTCTCACCGGGTCCTTCCTGTGTCACCTATCCTCATGTCCGTGATGATGTCTTACGAGGCTACCGTGGTTGGGGGTCCAGGCTCAGCAAGGGTCAGGGTGAACCCGTGACTAGGCTCAGGACTCACCCAGGGGCTAGAGTCAGCCTTTGCCTGGGCCTCCTCGTGGAGGGTCCCCAGGTCTCTGTGCATCTTGGGTGTCATCTTCTTATCATTGCTCTCTTTATGCTTCCCTCACTAGAAAAACGTTGACTACAAAAGTTTCAGTGAGCTGGTGGAGAACTTCAAGAAGACACTGCGGCACACTGACCCCATGGTCTTGGATGACTTTGGCACTAGCCTACCCTTCATTGATGTCTACTTGACCACTCTGGACAACCAGGACACTACGATCTGCAAGTCAGTCCCAGCCCCACCAACCCTGGCCCAAAAGAGGCCAGGCCTTTCCTGGTGCCTGGGCTTCCTTGAGGGTGGGGCCATGTCAGATGGTCTTGGAGGGCGAGGGGGTGATGGGCAATGTGCAGAGTGGGTAGAACGAGGCCCTGCTTGGGGGTGCAGGATTCTACATATGCACAGAGGCTGGGCTGCTGTGTGGACAGGCCTGTGGCTGGGGAGACTCTGCTCCCCTGTCCCTCCTCAGCCCACCCTGACTCGTATTTAGATGCTCACTCCTTTGACTCTCCAGGCCCCTCCACACTAACCCCTTTTCAGAGGGCAGAGGAAAGAACACTGGCTGGCGAGTCAGGAGCTGAGGCACCTGGCCTGGTTCTGCCACTACCTTCCTGTGTGACTCTGGGCAAGTCTCTGCTCCTTTCCCACCTGACACCTGAGGGGCTGCTGAGCCGATTCTATGAAAATAGTGTATGTGAAGCTCTGAGCTTGGCTTGGCCCAGGGCTGTGCTCACTTAACTTCTCTGGGTTATAACTGGCCATTACTGAGCAGGAAGGGGAGGGGCGTGGGGACTAAGGAGCCACAGTGGGCTCTTGAACATGGAAGGACAGGATCAACCTCACTTCTCGACAGAAACCCCCTGGAGGGCTTCATGGACTGGAGGAACTAAAAGGAAGGGATCATAGAATGCCTACTTTTGGCCTAAGAGTGGGTCAGGTAGTATCTGGGCAC
The DNA here is from genome assembly GCF_041296265.1 of Equus caballus. NCBI lineage: Eukaryota > Metazoa > Chordata > Mammalia > Perissodactyla > Equidae > Equus > Equus caballus. The sequence goes on along the minus strand of NC_091697.1, from coordinate 56,654,555 downwards.
CTCCACACAGTCACCTCACTCAGAGCCTGGGAGTTTATTGTCTCCAACCTGACATATGCGGTGAAATAACTTACTCCAGGGGCCATAGGTACAGTGGCAGACCCGGATTCCAGCCCAGCCTGATCTGGCTCTGAAGCCCTTGCTCTGCCCTGACCCCACACCTGCCAGGTGTGGTGAATGTACAGGTGCCAGTGGGTGGTAGGTGGGGCCTGGGTGGCCTGGAGCCCAGTCTTGGGCTCAGGCCCGTCTCCTGCTGCACTTCCAGGCTTCAAGAGCTGTACTACGAGATTGTGCACGTGCTGAACCTGATGCTCGAAGACTTGCCCCAGAAGAAGCAGTCCCACTCCTCAGAAAATGTTGATGAAAAGTAGCTGGATGTGGGCATCCAAGCACTAAGGGCCTCACAAGCTGTGACAGTCCCCCCAATAAACGCAGGCTTTCTGTGTTGACCTCACATGGTTGCTGTGATCATGGTGTTTCCCCACCTTTGGGGATTGAGCCTGGGTGGGTGCCCGTGAAGTCTGATTCCCCAGACACCCTCCCCACTCTACCACATGACACAGCCGGGCCAAGGGAGTGGGGAGAGGAGGGGCAAGACTCACCCTGGCCAGAAGCCACATCCAGGGGCCACACTGTCTCTCTCCTCCCTTGAGCCCAGCAGCAAGGACCCACTGGGCTCCTGGGGAAGCCACCTGAGGACTCCAGACCATCAGTCCTCCAGCAGTTCCATCAGGGTGTATGGCTCCTTTGACCAGGTGTGGCCTACTTCCCTCTTGGAACCTCCGCTGGGCTCCTTTATGGGGGTGTCCCCATGACCGGCAGAGCGGCATGTCTCTCTGTGGGCCCACTGCTGTGGGGACCCCTCTTTGGAAGTCTACTCTGCTTCCCCCTGGGCTCACAGTAGTCATGGTGCTCCAAGGGGTGCAGTGCAGTGTGACTGGCAGGATTCTGTGTGTGGGCTGGTCTGGGGGAGTTGCCTACAGCAACGCCCAGGCACCTCATACAGGGGTCGGACGAGGGGCAGCATCAGGCACTCAGGGCTGCTTACGCCCTACTTATGGTTAGTTAGGACTCTTCACTTAAAAGGTAGCATTTTCTGTGTCATTTCTGGCCAAGTGACTGCCAGAGTTGCCAAGGTCCTGGCACTACCTGGGTTCAGCCATGATGGAGCTGTCCAAAGCCCCAGGTAGGGTAGGGTAGCTGGCCCCCCTTGCTCCCAACTGGCCAGGCCAGAGGCCCTGCAGTGCCCCTTGGCTCCCATTGCTGGGAAGTATCCTGAGGCCTATTACCTTGGCAGTGCCATCTCAGACAGAGGGAGAAGGGAGTTCTGGGTTGAGCTGGGATGGGAGACAGCACCTATAGCTGAGTGCAGAAAGGCCCCAGACCCACACTGGGAGTCAGGACAGCAGAATACACATGAGGGCGAGTTGAGAGTGGCTGGACAGAAGGGTCCCATGAGTGGGCCCATGGGCTCCAGGCCTGGGTGATGGCACTCATGAGGCCACAAGAAAAGGGCAGCAGGAAGCCTTTACTCACAGTTTTGTTCATACATCTGACTACTATTTACTGAGCTCTGCTGGGTACTGGAGGTTGTGTGATGAGAAACCCACAATCTAGTCATGGGCCTCTTGGTCCTCACAGTTGTGTAGACAAGACAGTGATCCAGCCATACTGGACGAGAGAAAATTCCCTTGAGGAAGTAATAATTGTTTTAATGCAGAAAGCATGTGTCTTCTAAGATACTCTAATCATTTCCATTTGCAAATGTTCAATCTCTCAGGACCGAATTGAGAATTATATAGACAATGCTGAGAAGGATTGCTCTGGAGCGTAGACCCATCACCGTGCTGTCGGGGAGCCCTCTGAGGGCAAGGCATGTAGCCCAGCTGCTTCCTGGAATGGAGAGAACTTTGTGCTGATGCCCTTGGAGGTGGGCCTGAAGTGAGCAGGGAGTCTGTGCCCTTTATAACAGGGGGAGGAGCTCTGGGTCTTATGCATCCAATGTCTACCCATGAAGGCTGGGGGCTTCCAGGGGTGCTCTGGCGGGTGCAGCCCAGTCAGCAGGGTAGGCAGGCCCGCCTCAGGCAATGGCTCTGATTCAGGGTTGGGGCAAAGCAGACGCTGCCAACTGCTTATACGGTGTGTGCCAGCATTGCTCAGGGGAAAATGGAAACACATCCCCCAGCTTGCACCAGGAATCTTGGAATTGCCATAGGCATCCGAGAGTGAACAAAAGATTTAAAAATTTGCCTCAGGGAGGCAAGTTAGAAAGTGCCATGATTTTGGAGACAGGAAGCCTGAATTCCTTAATCAGATGACCTTGGGCAAGGTGTCCTGTCTTTTAAAATGTCTATTTCCTCTGAGAAATGGGCTGATAAAACTGACCGGCTACAAGGATTCAATAAAAGACACAATGAGAGGGGCCGGCCCTGTGGCCGAGTGGTTGAGTTTGCGCGCTCTGCTTCAGTGACCCAGGGTTTTGCCAGTTCGGATCCTGGGCGCAGACATGGCACCGCTCATCAGGCCACGGTGAGGTGGCGTCCCACATGCCACAACTAGAAGGACCCACGACTAAAATATACAACTATATACTGGGGGGATCTGGAGAGTAAAAGAAAAAAGCAGAAAAAAAAAAAAAGATTGGCAACAGTTAGCTCAGGTGCCAATCTTTATAAAAAAAAAAAGACACAACGAGAGTGTGAAAAAAGACATAGTCAACTTATGGTTTGTGCTTCCTGGCTGTCAGCTCTACCTCTGCTGTGCGGCCAGCTGAAATGGGCTGTGTCACTGCCTCACCCATCAGCAAGCCAGGGGCTTGGAGGGACTGGGCCAACGTGAAGGTGGTGAGGATAGTATGGAGCTGAGAACAGGAAGCAGAGGCCAGGAAGCTGCGGGGAAATGGGCAGTGACAGGGTCTCCAGGTGGAGCTGGTGCAGGATGGGCAGACAGCATGTTGGACCTGGAAGGCTGAGTCCCAGGTCCAGCAGGGAAGCTCCGGGCCTGGGCCTCTGGGCTGTGGTGTGAGATGGCAAGCTGCCTTTAAGGGTGTAAGCAGAAGCCTGTCACAGAGCAGAGAACTGGGAGAGGGTGACGTGCAGAGGGCTGGCCTGGTGCTGCTGGCAGAACAAGCCGAAGGATATTTGGCACAAAGTCCCAGAGCAGCATTTCTGTTTGGCCCTGTTTGCCTGCAGAGCAAACACTGGCAGATTAGAATTCCCACTTGGGCTCTCACCAACTCAAACAGGCTTGGCCAAGACTTTCAGTTGATTTGCTTGGGGCAGAAGTGGCTTTGCTTGCCCAGGCCTGGCTGTGGAGAGCAGGACCCTGCTCCTAACCCCCCAACCCTGGGATCCAGCAGAGCTGTCCCCAGATGGCTTGCTCATCTCCATCCTGCTAGCCTGGTGGTTTGGGGGCTGCAGTGGGATGCAGGGGACCAGGGTCTGAGTCATCTGGCCACACCCAGGCCCTCACCCAGCTCTTGTGGGAAGGATCTTGAATTGGAGGCTGGAGGTGTTTGGAAGGTGGTGGGTTTTTTTCTTTTTTTTAAACTGCTTGTTGATTCCTCCAGCAGGAAGCAGTCCTTCTATTATGGTGACCCAGGCAGTGATCGAGACCGTAAGCTCTCCTGTTCACGCAAACAGCCCTTAGAAGTCCAGAACTGAGACGGTGGAAACTGCACACCTTAATGTTTTCTTTAGGAGACAGGACACCTCCTGAAACAAGCTGCCCTTCTCAGGTCAGGCTCTGCTCTCAGTGGCGTTTCTACCTGTTTTGGTCTCTGTCCCTGGCCCCAAATTGCCTGGGCCTGCTCCACTGTCCCACAGGCTCTCGAGAGAGAAAATGGCTCTGAGTTCCTCACGAGGCTCCTCAGGAAGGGGATGGTGTTGTTGCTCAGTCTAGTCACCAGGGTTGGAAAGTGGGGAGAAAGGAGCAAATGTGACGGAGCAAGATGGACCAGCATATGCGTGTCCCCCTCTTCCCTCCTGTCTGCCACCACGAATTCCGTCTGTGTGTGATCGGCCACACGCCTCCCCTCCCCTGAGTTCTAGCTTTGGTTTTACTTTAGGCTCCGGGGGACGCAGTGCCAGGAGATGGGGGGAAGCCAGGACTGGAGAGCTGGAAGGAAGGCGGGTATTCGTGCTCTCTTGGTCAGCTCCTGGTTCTCCTCTGTGGTGGAGAGTCAGGGTAATGGGCAAACAGAAAGAAAACTGAGAGGCCAGCAAGGCTTGATGGACCTCCACAGTAAGGAGCTGGGATGGGGGAAGAGGGAGTGAAAGCTGAGGGCTGGAGTCTGAAACTTTTGGACAGAGGCCCTGACACAGCTGGAGCGTGAGACCTGAAAGGGGAGAAATGGGGACGACAAGTGTGCCTGTGGGACGAGAACTGGATCCTCCCGGTGTTCTTTGAGAGAGGCAACTAATGACTGGAATTATTTAAACGTGATTTTTTTTTTTTTTTTTTGCTGAACCTTGCCTTTTAAAAATGGAACCCCATGTACAGATTCAACCATGTGGAGTCTGGATTATATTTGGGTGACATAAAGATCGCCCTGTGTAACAGAGACCTCTCAGGCTAAAACTGGGAAATGTTAAGAGGGCCTTAGAAACCACCGACTGGGCCCGCAACTGGGGTCAGAGTCCTCGAGGTGAAGGACCCCAGAGGGTGGTGGTACCTAGTGTGGCTGGACTTTTGTAAAATGAAACCGAAGTCTCAAAAGGAAGTGTGGAAGAGGCGGGGGAGATGAAGAGTCTGTTCTCAAACTCTTGAGCAACTGGGGATCGACCCCAACCTTAATCGGGTGACCTTGGGCAAGGTGTCCCGTCTTTTAAAACCTGTCTATTTCCTCCGAGAAATGGGCTGATAAAACTGACCAGCTATAAAGATCAAGTAAAATACACAATGAGAGTGTGAAAAAAGATGTCATCAACTTATGGTTTGTGCTTCCTGCCTGTTCAGGAACAGCTTAGCACAACTGGCTCTTGATCCCCTCCTTCCCTGGTGGGACCTTGATGCCTGGCATTGGGGCCGGAGAGACAAAGCCCTCTTGAAAACTTGCTGCTGGACCAGAGAAGGATGAGTCCAAGCAGAGGTTAGGCCCAGATTCCAAAGGGACTGACCCCTCTCTTTCCTGACTGTGGAAATGCTGCTTTCAGTTTCGTCAGCATTTCTGTTTACAAGATACTTTCACATACATGATTTGGATCTCATAACACTCAGGTATTTTCATTATTCCCATTAAACAGGTGGTAAAACTGAGGTTCAAAGAGGTGATGTAACCTACCCAAGGCCGTACAACTAAGGGGGAGGAACCAAGCATGTCTGGCTCTATAACTCTCTGCTGTAATGCTGTGCAACAATCTTCTAGGGAACTGTTATCCGCATTTTATAGGTGGGCAAGCCGGCACTCTGAGAGACTGTCACTTGGCCCAGATTGTCATTAAAGAGCAGAATCAGTGTTTGAATGCAGGCCACACAGGTACTCCTCTGCTCTACTGCCTCGCAGCAACCTTGCTCTTTTTTTATCAAAGCTGCTTTTGGAACTTGAAAAAATCAAGCCATGATTCTCTTCTGAGCAGGGCCTGACTCTGGGAGGAGGGAGGGTGGTCCCTCAGACAGCCTCGGTTTGCCAGTTCCCTGGCACTTTCTGGCTGCCTGGTGGAGGCTCTGAAGTCTGCTGGCCCAGTGGCTCCTGGCTTGGCCCTGGGAGCTCCAGAGATGCAGAGGACGGCAGGAAGCAATCAGTGCGTGCGATGGGGTGGTGACTGTGGTGCCTAATTAGGAAATTACGGCCTGGGCAGAAGAGGGGTTTGGCTTAGAAGTCACCCTTCCCTGGGTTTCAGTAAAGCAGGGCCACAGGGAGGCTTGGCCAGCAGAAGGGATGTGCAGAGCAGGCGTGAGCTCAGCAGGCAGGAGGAGCCAGCCTTGTGGGTGCCATGCTGAGCTGTCCCACGCCCGGATGGTCGGCCTCTTGGGTGATGACATTGAGGTCCGTACTCTCTGGCCCTCTGCCTACTCCTGCACCCACTGATAACTCAGCAGCAAGGCAGGAAGTTGTGGGCATCCAGGAGGGGTGCTTTGGGAGGCTCTTGGCCCAAGTAGGTGGCTTTTTACCTGACCCTTGAATGAGCAGGTGGACAAGGAGTGAAAGAATCGTCAGGTGGAAAAAGCCAGCTGCAGAACTGTGCGTACATGACACCATCTGTATTAAAAAATAAAAAGGAGAAATAAATAAAACCACACACACAAAGAGGCAGAGAGATATTTTTTCTCCTTCAGCTGGCGAAGATGACGGACAAGACCTAGTACTGGCCAGCGTATGAAGCACGGGCAGCGCTGCCCACTCCTGGCCGTGCAAAGAGGTGTGGCCTTCTCATGCGGCCAAGTGGATTACATTTTATCTATGTGTTCCTATGGCCAACAGTTCCGCTTCTTGAAATTCTCCTAAGAAGCCAAATGACAAATGCACAGAGACGCAGGAATATGGATGTTTACTGTGGCCTCTGATAATAGAAACACAATGAAAGAAAGCAGGGAATTACCTAAATGCCTGTTGGTGAGGAGGCTGGCTAAATTACTATGAATCCATACATATGGCCCTTAAAAATAGTGATTTGTTAATAAAGATAGAGGTTCTTGATACTATATTGAGTGAAAAAAGTGGCTTCTAGGATGACGCTCTAGACATGATGCTCATTATGTGATACGACGCTCATTATGTCATAGTGAGCGTGATAATGTATATGTGCACACACGTGTGTGTGCAGAGAGATGTCTTGGAGGACAATCATATTAACAGTGGTTTGGTTGTCTTGACTTTTGTCCTCACACTTTTGTGAACTTTTTCAATTTTAAGAATGAATATATATTGTATAATCAGAAAAAACAAACGCAATTTTCACCATGAAAAAATGTTAAGCAGTGTGTGTGTGCGTGTGTGTGCTCCTGCACCTGTGGTGGGTGGAAGGGCATTCCCAGCAGAAGGAACCACATGCACAAAGGAAAGAGGGCAGGAGCTGGCAGAGAGTTTAGGGAGTGCTGGATGTTGCTGTGGCTACAGCCTGTAGTGTGGGGTGGGGCATGGGGGGATTGGGGAAGTAGATTAGAGCCAGAGCCTGAGGACCTGGAGTGCTCAGCTGGGCAGTTTGGACGCAGGGCAGTGACCTGGCCAGATTTGACTCTTGCTGCCTCTCCGAGAGTGGCTGTATGCCCCTCACCTGGCATTTAAGGCTCCCCTATTCTGTGTCTCCCCATATCTCCCAGGGCTCCCCTTTACCTGGCTCAGTCTCACCTCCACTCCTGCACACCCATTCCAATCCTGTGTGTTCAAGGCTCCGTGCTAGGCCCCCTCTAACAGGAAGTCTTCCCAGATTGCTCCAGTTAGCCTTGATTTCTCCTTTCTCATACTCTCACCCTTGACCTTTCATACCTGACCTTAAATCAGACCTTAATTCCTCCACCCGTAGATATTTCTTCTCCAAGTATCAGCCAGGGAGGGCTGTGGACTGAGAGGTCGTACCCTGACACCTGGATGCCAGTGCTGGACTGCCTGAGACCTGTGAGCCTTAGAGTTCTGATGGGGGGAGGGGGCAAGCAGCCAGCAGAGACCCGGGAGTTATTTTGAACCTTTTATGTCATAGGCACAGGGCCGAGCACTGTACCTACCTCTTCACATTTATCCCCATTTTACGGATGAGGAAACTGAGGCTCAGAGGGATTTTGTGGCAGGAAGTGGTGGCACTGTGAGTTGAACCCAGGTTCCATCTAACTCCAAAGCCCACGCCCTTAACCTCTGTCATCTACTTGTCTCGGGCCCTCGTCCCCCTAGAGGTTGGCTGGCCTGACCCTGAGGTGGGACCTTCTTGTGCCTTGCCGCCACGGGGGCCCAGTGAAAGTGGGCTTCAGGGTGGACAGGTGATGCACCCAAGTGGTAGTTCCTGACCCCGGGCAGGGCATGGGAGCAGTGCAGCAGCCCTGCCGAGGCCTGGGGGTGCCATTAGCCCCAGTGAAATAAAGTGGGATATTTCCCCGTGGGGCCAGCTGGCAGGGGCACTGCCCGGGAACCTGAAGGGAAGGGAGGCCGGGCATGTTGACCAAGAAAGAGCTTCCCTGCTTAGAGATTCTTCAGGGATAGGAGGTCTGTGAGATGATAAAGGGCGATTTTGTGCCTCTGAAGCACCAGCTCACCTGAAAGCCTTACATACTGGTCACATCCAGGGTCTCTTCGAACTCTGACAGCAAACCCCGAGAGGCGGGCGGGCAGGTCCAGTGTCCATCAGACGGAGGGGAAACTGGGCTCTGGGAAGGAAAGGCCAGGCCCCAGGGAGAAACCCAGTGCAGGCGTTAGAATCCAGAGGGGCTGTGGCCTCCCCAGGCACCTCCACCAACTTGGCTCAGTGGGTGTCATTGCCTTGAGGGGCTGGGCGAGTCTCTGTGAGCCTGGGGGCTGCCAGGGGTGGCCTCAGCAGCCCCACCCTGGGCCCTGGACTGTGGGAGAGTCAAGAAGCTTTGGAGGAGTGGCCACCACGCTCGGCAGAAGCCAAGTGTTCCCCACGAGTTGTGTGTCCCATCCTCACTACCAGCCTCGGTGACTCAATAGGAGTGCCAGCTTGGGGGATGGAGGAGGGGTCCTTGGCCACACTGTGTGTGTGTCTGTGTCTGTATCTTTTGTGTAAATATATCCTTTATTAGATCAGGTTTACCCAAAGGGAGAGAGAGCTGTGTGCATGAAAAGGCTGGAGCAGGGGTGGGGATAAGCATCCATCCCAGTGTGTCCTGGAAAGTTCCCAGATAGGCCACAGGCGGGAACAGTTTGGGGAAAGCCTTGCCGGGCCTGCCACAGTCTGGCAAGCGGCAAAGTGGCCAGCCGCTTTGTGGCTGCGACGTCTTGGAGGGTTTGCCAAGCACTTTCCGTGAAGTCACTGGGACGTTAAGCCCTTGGTTCAATTAAATGGGTTAATATGCTTTGTCTGATTCTGACGATGATAATAATATAATGTGATAATAGCAATAATGGTGCTGTTAGCTGTGATTATCACACGTGCCTGCACTGTTCCAGGCACAGAGGGGAGGTGCCGCGCACATTCCCGCACACTCAGGGCTCATTTTCCACTCATAAAACCCCATTCTTCAAAGGCTTTCCAGCCCAACTCCCTATATCCATTTTCTGGACAAATTACCAACACTTAAAAAAATTGGTCCATTTTGCATGAAGGCCAAGTCCAAATTACTGTTACTTTCTCCTTTATGTTTTGAAATTTGAAAAAGGGTAGGGGCGGGCAGCTGAGGGGGACAAGGCGTGGGGGAATGGAGAGAGGAAAAGGGGAGGGGAAGGGGAGAAAAGAGTGTGAACGAAGAAGAAAAAAACAAGCCTTCTTGTTTCAGTATAAATGTATTTCTGGAATGATGTTTCAGTTTACTCAGGCAGAAAAATTAGAAATGGTGTGCTTATTAAACAGGTTAAGTAAGCATGACTATTTTTAGTAGTGTAGTAAAACCTTGGTAATTTGGACCTCTTTAATAAAGATTCCATGATCATGCTGGCTGGCAGGCACACTGCGTGTGCGTGTGCGTGTGTGTGTGTGTGTGCACGCGCACACGCACACGTGTGTGCATGTGTGTGAAAGCAAGGCAGGAGTGCAAATAGGTTGCTGAGTTGGAGGACTGGGAGAGTGGGGAGGGGATGGTGCAGCAAAGGGACGAAGGGAAGAGGGTTGGACTCCGTGCTTACGACAGCTGGATTTAAAGCTCTCTTTGCTCGGCAATAAAAGATGATTACAAATTATTCCTCTCTCTGAACATTCCTCTTGGCTGCTAATTTGACATCTGATTAAAGAAGAATGCATTTGAAAATAAAACTTTCATTTCTGTAGAAATCTCTCAAAGTTTACTGGACACCTGTCACGCGGGCCTGCCCCTTAAAGGAGGCTGAATCCTGCAGGTTGGCCCATCATCCTGGGTAGGAGATGACTGACACCTCTGGGATGAGGACAGGGACCTGTGGACAGAAGCCCACTCCCTCTCCTGAAGATCACCGGTCTCTGTATTTTTAAAATAATACTTATTGTCTCATTTCATCATTACTAAAGTAATACATACTCAGTGCAAAAAACTTGGAAAGGACAAATGAAAAAAAAATCCCTCATTTCCAACCCCCCAAAGGTAGTTGGTGTTAACACTTTGTGCACATCCAGAAATTTCTCTGTGCCTGTATAAGAACTGAAATGCTACTGTACTTATATACCACTTTGTAGCCTGCCTTGTTTAGTTTTTTGACAGAGAAGCTCAGTAAAAAAAGAAACAAAAAACAACGCAGTGGCAAACCTATTATTTAATTTTATGCTAATCGCCCCAGTTGCTCTCTCTTGGCCACACAGTAGACACTCAGTAGGGGCAGTGTCCTTAATGGGGTCCCACTGCCACGCTGCACAGAGGGGTGGAGAATGGGGTGAGGGCCATGTGGGGGTCAGCTGTCCCTGTGGCCTCAAAGGGGCTGCCAAGTGAAGAAGGCTGCTCGGAAAGTTTTCCCAACAAGCAGCAGACCCGCTCTGGCAGCAGGCTCAGCCCTGGGCCCTGGGCACCAGGCTCTGAATCCTCTCTGGGTACTGGAGGGGCTTAAACACAGATGCACTTTTAAAGAAAAGTTGTGGAAAAATACACATCACATGAAAGTTACCGTTTTTAACTTTGTTAAAGTATACAGTTCAGTGACATTAAGTATAATCGCATTGTTGTGCACCCATCACCACCAGCCGTCTCCAGAACTCTTTCATTATCCCAAAATAAAACTCTGTACCTGTTAAAGAACCCCCCATTACCCTTTCCCCTGCCAGTGGCAACCACCACCCTATTTTCTGTCCGTATGAATTTGCCTATTCTAGGCATCTCGTATGAGTGGAATCACAATATTGTCCTTTTGTATTGGGCTTATTTCACTTAGTATAATGTCTTCAAGTTTCGTCCGTGTTGTAGCCTGTGTCAGAATCTCCTTCTGTTTTAAGGCTGAATAGTACTTCATTGTACATATACCACATTTTGTTTATTCATCTGTTCTTGGGCACGTGGGTTGCTCCCACCTTCTGCTATTGTGAGTAATGCTGCTATGAACATGGGTGTACAAATATCTGTTCAAGCCCCTGCTTTTGTTTCTTTTGGGGGTAGACCCAGAAGTGGAATTTATGGATCATAAAGTAATTCTATGTTTAATTTTTTTTAGGAACCACCATACTGTTTTCCACAGCGGCTGCACCATTTTACATTCCTACCAGCAATGCACAACAGTTCCAATTTCTCCATATCCTCACCAACGACTATGCTCAGAACAGCCAGCCTAGTGGATGTGTAGTGGTATCTTACTGAGGTTTTGATTTGCATTTCTCTAATGACTAGTGATGTTGAGCATCTTTTCATGTGTTTTTTGGCCATTTGCATATCTTCTTTGGAGAAATGTCTATTCAAGTCCTTTGCCCACTTTTGAATCGGGTTGTATTTTGTTGTTGTTGTTCAGATGCACTTTTAAAAGCAGTGCCAAGAGCTGCCTGTACAGAGAGGGAGAAGTGAGTGAGTAAGAAGCAAGAGAGAGGAGAGAAAGGAGTAGGGAGAGGGAAAAAGGGCCAAGACATGTTTTGTGGAATGAGGGATAAGGGAAGGCAGCTCCTCAATTCTTTTATTCAGCAAACACTTATTGAGCACCGACTGTGTGCAGACACTTCTCCAGGTGTTGCTGTTTATACCTGTTTGCCTCTACGTTCTGGCTCTCTGACTGCAGCGACCCTGCCCAGCTACCAGTGCCCGGCCCCCAGGAGGCCATGCTCACAGTAGTTAAGTCACAGGCTCTGCAGTCAGACTGTCTAGGATCTGAGTCCCTAAAGCTGTGTGCCTTTGGACAAGTTATGTGACGTCCCTGAGCCTCAGCTTCCTCATCTATAAAATGAAACTAATAAGAGAAATAAAACATGTACAGTGCACAGCAGGGGATGGCACAGAGTGAGACATGTGACCACATGACCAAGACAGCCAGAGCAGCTTTCATCCTCCATGAAGGCCATCCTGCCCTCTGCTTCCACCTCGCTCCAAACACAGCTTCCTGCCCCTTCACCTACTCCTCTGTAGCGTCCTAATTCATGGGATTGTAGCCCCTCCAATCTGGCCGGGCTCTGGTGGCCGCATCTCCTGGGTGCCCTACAGTCCCTTGATAGGTGGACACCGACTCTGGGCAACACCAGCCAATTGGGAGGCAAGGTCCAGGGCTCTGCAAAGGCAACACAGGAGTGTGAAGAATGGGGTTCCCATGGTGAGAGGGCCAAGGAGGCAGGCCAGCAAGGGCTGGGAGGAAACCTGGGAGGGTTTCTGGAGGGAGGCAGACTGGAAGCACCCATCTAGGAAATGAGAAGCTTGTAATACTGAAAGAGACAGGAGTTCAGATTTAATGGTTGCTATTCCACGGCCCTGCCTTCACCAGGAAGCTTCTCTGGGCCCCTGCCTGCCCACCCCATTCTGCTGCATGTGCCCCAGGGCTTCCTCAGTCCCTACTGTCACCCGTGCCCTCTGCTGCTCTCCCACACAGCCGAGTGCAATTGGTGAAGGCATATCCTGGGGCCTGGGGCCTTTTCTTTCTCTCTCCCAGAGCACAGCTGAGCACAGCCACTTGCTATGAATTAAACTTGTTTATTTCCCCACTCCCACTTCCCCACCCCCGCCCAAATCAAATGTGATTGACGTCAGGAGAGTGTATAGTGCAGCAGATGGAAGCGTGGGCCCCGGTCAGAGGGCCTGAGTGCTGTGTGCCATCTCGGGTGAGCCCCATGATTCTCTCTGAGCTTCAGTTAAGAATAACAAGCTCCTCCCTTCTGTGAGGAGCAAAGCCCTAATTCTTATAAAATGCTTGCGTGGGGCCTGGCGCTCAGTAAGGACCTGATGTTAGCTATGGATAAGAGGATATAACACAAAAAAGAGTTTAGGCATCTTCATCCCACGTTGCCGGGAGCCCTTAGAGGAGAGTTATGGGGTGAGTGCCCCTCTGCTCCCGCAGCTCCTCTCAGGGCAAGGCCGGCCCTCTGCCTCTCCCCGGGCCCAGCGGACAGCAGGGATTGGGCCCCATTCCTGTGGGTCTCCCAGGAACTGGACCACAGGACAACAAGTCGGGTTACCAAGGGCCCCCGGTTCCTGGGGTCATGGGATTCCTGGCATGGACTTGAGAAAGTCAGGGGGGCGGGGTGGGGGAGTCAGCAGGACTGTCAGTCATGACCCACTCTCATGACACCCAGCAAAGCTGCAGGAAAAACCAAGTTGGGCCCCAAATGACATTTTCAGAAATACCTGTTGAGAAACTTAGATTAATGGAGAATACAGGAAACAGGGCCTTCAAGAGGACAGGCAGGACATCTCACTTTAATAATAATAATACTCATCAATAATAACCAATTATTGAGCACTTACTACATGCCAGCACCACCACTAACACTTTATGTGCATTATCTCATTTAATCCTTTAAACAACTGTGTGAAGTGATTGTTGTTATGTCCTTTTTCGGAAGAGGAGACAGAAGCTCAGAGACGTTAATTAAGTCTCTTGCCCAAGGCGACTCAGAAGTGAAGCCAGAACTCAAACCCTGGCTCTCAAAGACCACGGCAGAAGGTTCCTGTGGATGCCAGAGCCAAGTAACTGGCCCAGGAAATGGGGAGGTCTATGGGCAAAAAACCACTCTCATTTCCCAGACTGCCCTCTTGGTGACTGAGGCCCCACTGCTGTTTCAAGGGGGAGCAGCAGGCTCAGGCGTGTGGAGCTGAAGGGCCACACACTGCCACCTCCAGGGCCTGGACTCCCTGGGCAGTGCTCCCTGGGAGGCAGATCTTCCAGCTGTGACTCCCCCCTTCTCCAGATGATGCTGGATGCTGGGCTCAGGGATGCTGTGGGCCAGAGGGAGGCCTGCAGCCTGGCTGGGGCCATAAAGCTAGGAAAGGTGACTCCGTTCCTCTCCCTCAATGACCAGGCACTCCAGGGGTTGTGCACAGTGGCTCATCCCGCTTTCCTTTGGTGCTCCACAGTGTCTGTAAACAAGGATTGGGCCCCAGCCTCTTGCCCTCCTATCCCTAATTCATGGCCTCTCTAAGCCTACAGCAGCCCTTTGGGGTCACTTTGTCAGGACCAGGTGAGATCAAATCTGCTCTTCTAGTTCCTGGGGGCCAGTCCTGTATTACCAGCAGAAATTATGATCTTTTTAATGTCAAATACCGCCCCCCCCCCCCATTGTCCATGGTGCTTGGCACGGGGCAGCCCAGTGCATAAGGTAGAGAGTGGGCACTGACCAGGTCTAAATCCACTCTATCACTTCCTGCTGTGTGACCTGACCTCTTTAAGCCTCAGGGGCCTCAGCAGGGAAAGAGGATAATGAGGACCCTTCCTCATAGGGTTGTTGTGCAAGTAAAGGGGCTCATCAGTGAGGAGTGTACACTGAGCACAGGGCCCTGGACCCCGAACGGGCTCAATAAATGAGTGCGCTCGCCACTGAAGACAGAGGCGGAGCGATCTCCCTAGAACAGCCTTGCCCGTCCACTCTGTTTAAAGCAAGACTCAGTTTTTCTTACTCATAGCACTGTGTTCTTCTTCTTCAAAAGCACTCAGCCCAGCTTGTAATTATACACGTGTTTGTTTACTTGTCCATGAGAGCAGGGACTGTGTCTGTTTTCCACCGCTCCATCCCTAGCACCAGGGCAGGAACACAGTAAATGTCGACTGAATGAATGACACCCCCTCCCCAGTCTTCTTCAAGCAGAGCGGGGCTAGGACTCCCTGCCTTTCCTCCGGGGACTGGGCTTTCAGAGCCCGGTGTATTCCTCAGCCCTCCTCCAGAGATGATCTCACAGCTGATGGAGCTCCAAGGGGCTGGATACTCTCTGCAGCCACAGAATAACTGGGTGGGGTCTAAGGCTGGGTCTGACACTCACCTTGCTGGCTGTGGCCCCTGATGTCTGCCGAGGTCTTTCTGGGACTGCTTCAGCCCTTCCACGCGTCTGCAGATGTTTGGCCTGCGGCCCCACTGTCACGCTGAGTCTCCACCAGAGCCCCTCCTCGGCCTCCTCTCACCTGAGGCTGGGCCTGACTCTCAGGAGAGGCCTCTCTGCCTCCTGCTTCCCTCCTGTCCCACCTCCTTCTAGGTCTCCCTGCCTCCTGCCCTCAACTGAGACCAGGGCCCCTGGCCTTGGCAGATGTGTGAGGCTGGGGGAGGCACTCTGAGTCCAGATGTGATTGTGTTTATGTTTCCAGAGAGTGAGGGGTCGGAGCTCTGGACTGGAGCCGTTGGGGGAGGGGTGGTCTGGCTCCAGCCCCCTGCCCCAGCCGTCCCTCCCCCCACCTCCCTCCTCTAGCCTGTGAATCTGGCCCTGTCCTTCTCAGAACCCCACACTCCAAGTCCTCCAGCATCAGGCTGGGCCATCCTCCAGAAAGGACCGTTCCTCGCTCCTCAGCTGAAGGTGGGAAGACCAGTGGAAAGATGCCTGGCTTAGGAATCTAAAGGCTACTGATTCAGTGTGACCTTGGCCCGGCTGCATAGTGTAGCGGAGCCTTGGTTCCCTCATCTGTGTAATAGGGACAATATTCCTGACTGCAGAGGCTGTGTTGACCTGGTTTGAGACTGTGTGCACAGGGCTCTCCAGCTATTAGCTCATGACCAGGCCCATGGCTGAGCCCTTCTCCCAGCTAGGGCTTGCCTGGGTCCAGCTCCAGGGCAGTGCCAATCCCCGTCACAAGGTGACTCGAAGGCACAATACAGACCCCTCCTAACTCCCCCGCTGCAGCTGCAAACATTTTGTTTTGCCATTAGAAGCGACTTACTTAAAGGAAGCAGAATTTTACAGGCAGTTTACAGGCTGGTCTTGTTCAGTAGTTTCCAAAAGCTGGGGGAGGGTGGGGGCAGCCGGAGCCTCTGGTAAGTCGGGATGGAAGGGAAGCGAGAAGGGAGTTCTGTGTGATGGACACTTTCTCCAGCACAGCCGTGTGCCCCAGGGTGGGATTTGGGCTCAGAAAGGCGGAGGGAGGCCCTGGTGAGACTCTGGCAGCTCCAGCCTCCTCAGTCCTCCTGGAATAGCTAGGGCAGGGTTCCAAGGTAGGGGTACGGGGCCCACAGGAGAAAAGGCAACCCCAGACCTAAAGAGGCTCTCAGCGGACCCCACCCCAACGCTCCAGGGGGACAAGGTCCCCGCAGAACCCGCCTGGGAAGAGCCTGGAGGGAGAGGGCTCCGCTAGGGCGGCCCGCGCAGCGCTGAGAAGCTGAGCGGCTCAGGCGGGGAGCAGCGGGCTGGCGCAGAGAGGGGGCTCCCAGCGCCCGAGAGAGATGGGCTGAGCAGGTCGGGAACGGCGACGGGGAAATGGGGGTAGGGGGGAAATGGGAGTAGGTAGGGCACCCCCCCACCCCCACCGGCGGGGACTGCCTGGGCCCTTCCTCCTACCCGCAGGGCCCTTGGTGGCGCAGTTCCCTTTCTGGCCTCCTCCCTCCTGGGCCGAAGGAAGCAGTCAGGGCTCGGCAGTGGTTAGCACGCTCGTACTATGGTTTTAATAGACGTACATGGACAAGTCGATATAGACAGATTTATAATTCTATACAGTCAGTCCAACATACACAGGGACGCTGTAAACAGGGGTGCGGGCCGGAGAGCGGGTGTGCAAAGTGGGCGCGGCGCGGGACCCTGGCCGCGCCCCGAGCTCTCCCGGCTCGACTCTTGCACGGCGGGCGGTGAGGAGGGGGCATTTCGCCGCCAGGACCTCTTAGCCCGGGAGCGGAGCAGAGGGCCTGCGCCGAGGCTCGGGTTCTTGGAGGTCGGAAACGAGCCTTCCGCACCCTCCCGCCTCGTCCGCACCGCCAACCTCGGCTCCGTGGCCTTAAAATAGGACTCCGGGGCGCGGGGCGGGCGAGGGCTCTTCGGGGCGCGCCGGGGCCGCTAGAGCGGCTCCGCGGCGAGTCCCGGATCCCAGGCTGGGCACCGTCATCCCCGGCCCAACGCCCGCTCCAACTCGGATCCGAATCGAGCTAAGGTACGCTCGGCCGGGCCCAGCTCAGAGGGGCGTCCTGGTTCGCACGGGGCCGGGGCCAGGCTTGCCCGGGCTCCACGCTCCAGTTCGCAGGCGCGGCCGCAGTCCGGGTCCAGCGCGGCGGGAAGGCGCGCGGGCTGCGAGGGCGTCCTCTCCGGGCCGCCCGCCTCGGCGCTCGCCGCCCGCGCCGCGTTCCCTCCCCGGAGTGGCCGCCGGGGCCCGACGGAGCGAACACGCACCACCCGCGCCATCCCGAGGGAAATTGCAACTCATCCGTTTTTTCGCGGCACTTTTCTCCGACGTCTTTTTGCTTTGTTTTGTCTCGTTTTGGAGGGCAGAGTGGGGTCCAGAAAAGCAAACACAAAACCAACCCGGAGGAGGGGAGGTGGGGAGGAGGGGGCTGCGCAGGCGCGAGTTCCGCGGCGCGACGAGCCCAGGCCCTGCGCGCGTCCTCCGCGCGCGCCCCGCCCCGGCCGAGCCGGCCGCCGGCCCGCGTGGCCCGGCGGGGCGGTCAGCTGTTGTACTGGCACGCGTTGAGGCCCGAGGCCGGGCCCTGCAGGCTGCCGTAGCCGAACGACGAGTGCTGCTTCGACTTGAGCCGCAGGCTGGCTAGGCTCGAGTTGCACGTGTCCCGGTAGACGCTGTAGGGCGAGGCGGGCGTGCCGTACGGGCAGGCGCCCGGTGACATGGCCGAGTTAAGCGAGGAGCCGGTGAGGTTGTTGATGTTGTTGAGGCCCGAGTTGGGCATGCCGGGCACGGCGCCCGGGCCCATGCTCGACGGCATGGTCATGGAGGAGATGGAGCTGGGGGCCGAGAACATGGACTGCGACGACAGCGGACTCATGGAGTTGAAGAAGGTGAAGCTCTTGGTGGAGAGCGGCGCTGGCGCCAGGCTCTTGGCGGCCCAGTTGTTGTAGGAGTAGCCGGCGGCGTACACGTCCTCGTAGGGCTGCACCAAGCCGCTGAACTGCGGCACGTAGCCGCCCTTGCACAGGTCCAGCTGCTGGTTACGCTCTCGCTTCCGCCACTTGGCTCGCCGGTTCTTGAACCAGACCTGGGAGAGGGGGCAGGAGAAGGGTCAGGGCTGCCGAGGGCGGGAAGGCCCCTCCACCTCCACCCCCCAGCCCTCCGCCGCGTCCTCCTCTCTGAATATCGTTTCTTTTCTTCGATATTTCCGCCCCTGCCTTCTCTCCATAATAGTTCCTTTCCTGTCCCCAGAATATATTAGTCTTTTCCTTTTTGATCTTATCCTCTTCCCCAAATCAAATCCGTTTTCTTCTCCTAGTACGGATCCTCTTTTGTTTTAACAAATATTCGTTTTCTTTCTTCCTCTCTCAACCAGTCCATCCTCTGTATTCTCCCCCAAACGGGTCCCCATCTGTCTCCTAAGTATTCGGTCCTTTTACTTCTCCCTCGAATGCAAAAGGTATTTTTCTTCCCTGAAACATAGGACCCTCCGACTTCCCCCATGGTTCAGTCTGTTCCTCGTTCCTTAAATAGTCTGTTTCCATCTTTATTGGCAATATTTGATATTCTCATTTCTGCCCCAAATGTTTATTTTCGTTTGGTCCGCCCCACTATCTGAACGCTTTCTTCTCCCTCAGACAGTCCATTTTCTTCCTTATCCCCCATTTTTAATCCTTTTGATTCTTTCCCAAAAGATTTAGTTTTTTTCCTTCTTTCCAAATATCCGACCTTCATTGTTTCTCTTAGTTTTTCATTTTTCCCAAATACTTGATCCTTTTGCTTCTCACTTAAATATTTCTTTCCTGCCACCTAAATATATGCCAAATATGTTTCTCTGCAAATATTTAATTTCCTTTCACTTCCTACCAGTTTCTCTCTAATCTCCCCTTCCACTTTCTCCCACAAAATTTAGTAAAAACTTCTTTCCCAACTCCCTGTCCTTGCCGATCCGCACCTATCCTCGCACTGCATGCCGTCTGTCCTCCCCAGCCCTCCTCCAGCCCTGGGCTGAGTTTCCGAGCTAGCTTGCCAGACCTCTGTATCTCAGCCTTTTCCAGTCCCCGGCACTGACATTGCCTGGTTCCACCCCCACCTCACCCCAACCACCATAAACCCAGGGCAGGATCAGTGAGTTCAGGATTACTGAGTGCTGTCTTCACTCCGGGTCCCACCGGGCTGGCCAGCCTGACTGGGAAGGGGTGAGAGCTGGCGTTATAGCAGGGAGTCTGTGGGCCAGGTGGGACTTTGGTCTGGCTTGGGAGGTGCTCCCAATATCAGATTAAATATTTGTGCACCCAGAGAAGAAATGATTTTCTTGCTGCTCTGGCAGGAAAGCCTTGCTCAAGGAACCAAAGGGTGAGGAGAGGAAGGGTCCTGTCTAGTCTTGGGTTGGAGACCTTACATCTCCAAAGGGACTGGGCCTGAGGGTCACTTGTCCACCAGAGCTGCCTCCCTCACCTGACCCCAGCCCTGCAGGAAAGGGCATTAGGGAAAGGGTCCAGCTACTGACTGGCTGAATGGCTGGGGACCAGTCAGGCGGAGAATATCCTGAGATTCTGGAGAAGCCAGCTCGCATGGGACCACTGCCCCGGGGAGTTTCGAGACCCTCAAGCCTAGGCACCTTGCAGGCCTCTCCCGGCTGCCAGGCAGGACCTGCCTTTCTCTTTCGTTTTCAGGGGAAGGCGCCAGCAGCTCCGAGGTCCCCAGCGGCGGGGAATCCTCTGCGCGGTCTAGGGTGGTAACATCGAGTGGGCCCTGGGTCCTACGGGGCACAGGAAAGTCCTCTGGGGCCACAGGTCTTTGGGCTGGGGCTGCACTAGAGCGCGAGAGTCAGGTAGGATGCGGGGCAGAGGGATCCGAGGCGGCCGTAGCCGAGGGGTGCTAGCGGCCAAAGGGTTTAGCTGCGGCTGACCGGAGCCTAAGGTGGAATCTCCTCCGGTGGAGGGAGCGAGAAGGTCTGAGTGGTGAGAAAGCGTGAAAGTCTGAGCGGAGGTCTAAGCTTTCGAGGGCTGCGGCAGAGGCGGCCGGTAGCCCCGGGCGCGGCTCCCCGCAGACGCGCGCCCCGCGCTCACCCTCACGCGCGGCTCCGTGAGGTTGGTCCACACCGCGATCTCCTCCCTCATGCTCATGTCGGGGTAGCGGTTCCTCTGGAACGTGGCTTCCAGCTCTTGCAACTGCTGGCTTGTGAAGTGCGTGCGTTGCCGCCGCTGCTTTTTCTTCTTGGCAGGGTCCTCCGCGCCGCCGCAGCCCGCGCTGCCCGCACCGCTGTCCTCGGGCCCCTTGGGTTCCCCGCTGCGCTCCTTCTCTGAAGCAGGCGGGACGGGGGCCGGTCACCTCCAGCTTTATGCCCTTTTGCACCCTGTCCCGGCTCCACCGAAGCGCCCGCCATCAGCGCTGGAAGCCCTCCCGCCAGGGGCCCTGGAATTGTCCCCATTGGAGAGAGCCCGCCGGGCGCCTGGTCACCTCTGGTCTGGGGTGCTCCGGAGACGAGCCCAGGAGTCAGAGCCGCGGGCCTCGGTTCCTGGCTGAGCAGGGCCTGCTCTCGCAGCTCGGCTCAGGCCCGAGCCCTAGTGCTGATGTCAGCCGCAAATGTAAGATTTTTTGCGGGCTCTTGGGGGTCTAAATCTAAAGGGACCTCTGCTTTTCTGAACTAGGATCAAATCTTTCTGGCCTGAAGCTAGCGGGTCAGTGGCCCCTCCTCGCTCTTCCCCCCAGGGCTGTGTGGGAGCCCCACTGGGCAGGCACGGCGCAGCCCGGGTCTCTGCCTTCGCTCCAGGCCTCAAGTCCCAAGGCCCAGAAAATCCCTCGGGCCGCAGCCCGGGCAGCCCAGACCGACAGACTCTGTCTAGGTGACCTGGGGCTCTAGCCTCTCTCTTTGAAGCTGCACAAAACACATCCAGTCTTAGAAACATTGAAACATAAAGAAAAAGAATGTAAAATCAAAACACAGAAGCCCAGAGAAGCCCCTAGCTCTATGCCTAAAAGCATAGAAAGGGCCACAAATTCTTTAAAAATAGGCAGGTAGGAACACAGAGCAAATGCAAATTAAGAAGTCAGAAACCTCCCTGCAAACACACCCCTAACTAAATACAGTGCTGTACGTGTATAAACTTCAGGGAGACACAGGCATTTATTTCTCTGGGATTAAAAAAAAATCAATGTACTGTTGTGGATAGATTTTTTTTAACCCTTTCCCAATAATGCCCTTCTAGAGATAATTTTTAAATCCCAGGGAAATACAACTCTATAGTCAGATAACTTAAATTCCCAAAATAACACCGCTATAAGTGGATTTTGAGAAAATCCCGGAGAAACGCGCCATTTTGGATTGACTTTTAAAAATCTCCCGAAGAATACATGTTGCACGTAGATATTTTAAATTCCAGAGAAATATACCTGGTATAGTAATTCTTTCTATATTGAAAGATACAGTTAATTTTTACATTTATCCTCATAGGTTTGGTTTTAAAAAGAAATCTGTGTATTTCTCTGGGTTTTAAAAATAAAAACCAACCAAAGGCCAGGCTTAAAACTTCTGAAAACAAAAGTACAGTCCAGCGTTGATTGTTTTTTAACCAAGCAAACAGAACCTCTTAGGGAAAGTCACTTAGGGATGCAAAACAGAAACAAATAGAGATTAAAAACGCGTAGAGAAGCACTCAGCGGTGGATTAAGAATTGAAGGCAGAAGAGGCGCGCATGGCCTGGGGAGTGGGGAGCCCGGCAGCCACGCCGAGTTAGGACGGCGAGCGCGGGAGCCCTTCGGAGACCGGGAGGCCGGCGGGGCTGGGGATTAGCCGTCCCGCGGCCGCGCAGCCCACCCGCTGGCCCGACTCGCGGCCGGCCGGAGGGAAAGCTCGCACAAAAAGGCAGCGCGGTCGGGGCTCTGGCTGGGCGGCCTGGCGGCTCCGGGCCTCGGCGGCGCACGTGGGGCCGGGAGCCCTCGGTTAGGGGGTCCTGCCCGGAGCCGGGCGCCCCCCTTGGCCCTCTCGCCCTCCCTGTCCTCTCTGTCTTCCTTTTACTTGAGGTTGTTTTTCTTCCCTCCAGTCTGCATATCTGACTTTTCCAGCCACCCCTTCTCTTCGGTCTCTCCCCTCAATCTGTCGCCCACTCTCTGTCGGGGTGTTTGTCCCCTCTCTGTGTGGGCACTTTCTCTCGATTGCCACTCCATTACCTTCTCGATCGCTCCTATCCTTCGGTCCGAGCGGCCCCTCGGTACCCAACTGCACAAACCTAACTTTTTAAATTCTGTTCTACTTGCTCTTGATAAGAGGGGCTGTCAGCCCGACCCTCTGGTTGTAGGTTCGTGCCTCTGCCGGTCTCTTGGTGCGTGGGGACCGCGTGGAAATGCCTTCGTAAAGCACTAAATTTCCGCTTCGTGTAAATTTCCGCGTTTACTGTCAGATCGAGAATGAGAAAAGGAAAGGTCCTGACGCTCCTGGGGCGTAGAGGGAGCCTGACTGCGCGGCGCGGGAGCCAGGCCCTGCTCCCGGCTCCCCGCACCCTGCGCCCGGGGAGGCTCCGTGCGCGCCTCGCGGGGAGCGGCGCTTACCTGGCAGCTCCGTGTCGGACGACTCGCTGGCGGAGTTCTCGAGTGGCTCGCGGGGGTCGGCGGCGCGGGCCAGGTGGAAGGCCGGCCCCATGTCGTGCGGCGGCGGCGGCGGCGGCCGGAGCCCCTCCGGCAGCCGCTCCAGGCTCATGCCCCCCTTGAAGGCGTCCATGGAGGCGCGGACCGCGGCGGGCGCTCCAGGGGCCGCGGCTGGGCGCGCCCGGCCGCCCTGGCTGCGACCTGCGGGGACAAGAGCGCAGCGCCTAAGCGGCTGCCCTCCAGGGCTGCCCGCGGCCGCAACGACGCCGCGCTGGCCCCATGGACCGCCCGGGGCTGCGGGGCCAGGCGGGCGGCAGCGGCAGCGGTTTCTCGCGACCGGGCGCCCGGCTTCGCGCTCCGCGCTGCGCTCCGCCGCTCGGGCCTCAGCCGCCCGCCCGGCCCCGGCTCCGGCTCCGGTTCCCGATTCGGGGCCGGTTTCTAAGGCTCCGGACGGCGCCAGCAGAGTCTGTCTTAAAGCGACAGCGCGCACCGCCAGGTTCCAGCAGTCCCTGCGCCAGGGGTGGTGGGTGGGGTGGGCCTGGGTGGGAGGGGGCTGGGGAGGGAGGGAGCGAGCGAGCGAGCGAGGGAGCGCGGGCGGAATCCAGCCCCGAGCCGCCCGCGCCGCCGCGCCCTCTCTGCCGCCCTCCTTCCCTCATTGCCTCGCCCGCGCCCTCCCCCTCCGCAGCCACCTTCCCGCCACCCCCAGCCCCCCCCGCGGCCTCGCCGCGCCTCTCCCTCCTTTCCCGGTGACACACCGAGTTCTCCCTCGGCCGCACAAAAGAAACGCATCTGGCCTGCAAGTCCCGCGCGGCTCTTGCCCACCTCAAGCCCCAAATGACTTGTTTCTCTCAGAATCAACTCCTGTCTGGGCCGCCTCGAAGTCCCCAGCCCCCCCAGCGAGAACAGCCCAGGATGAGTGAACATTCACGGAGCAGGATCGCACCGAGCGAGCGGGCGCCTCCGAGCCAGCGCCAGGGCGGGGGCAGAGCCCGGGGCCCGTTCCGGCAGCTCCCAGCAGCGTCCTCGTCGGGGGGCCGCAGGCCCCTCCTTTCTGGGCCTCTTCTCCCGGGACCTGAGCCCGGCTGAGTGACAGCAGCCTGCGCTCTAATGGGCCCCCGGATGCTGCCTTCTAATTAGCTTGGACCCTCTCCCCCAAGGCTGCTTCTCAGGCCTCCCCTCAGCACCGAAGTCAATTTTCCGGGATTGGGATAGAACTGATGGCTTCTAATCAGACGAAACATTTCTGTTGGCTCCAGGCCGCTGGCCAGTGCAGCAGGAGACCCCAAGAGTGCGGCCAGGCTCCACAGCCTCTTCTGTAGGGCTCTTTCCCCTTGTTTTGCACCTTCAGCGGTCAGGCCAAATCCCAGGCAGCCACGGGGTGGGCCTCGGCCCCCTTCAGGGCAGGTTTGCAGCGGCCGAGGTCCTCTGTTCGGCTTCCCAGAGCTGTAGGCACAGGCCTGGCAGGCCAGGTGACTGCAGCTTCTCAGCCGTGGGCGGCAGCCCAGGAAGCCTAGGGTCTTGGAGCTTCTCTCCCACATAGTGGTCGCTAAGCTGCAGCACCAGTGGCCCACCCATGGGCACACGCAATGATGGTCCCCTCCCCACTCCTAAGAATGATCCTCTCCTTGAGTCCTCCTACTTCAGTGAAGTTTGTTGAAGGATTTTGCTCAACAATTGTTAACTGGCCCTGAGACCGCAGAGTCTTGAGCAAATAGGTGACAGCTGGGGTAGTAGGGTGCGACCCTGACCTATTACTCTGGCCACACCTGGACCCCAGGCTGCCCTCTACTCCTCACCTGCTGACCAGCTCCACCAGACAGGAGCAGCGCTGGGCAGGACAGCAGCCTGGGGGAGAAGCATTGCCCTACTCTCTAGGCCCAGCGCCTCACCCCAGGGCTGGGTGCATCCTCATCTCCTCCTGGGGGTCTCTGCTCCGGACTGACTGTGCAGGCTGTCAGCATCTGGGACACTCTGCAGGCACTGCCTTCCAGCCCTGACCTTGGCTCCCCATCAGCGGGAGGCACTCAGGCCCCAGGCTGAGCTGCTTGGTGAGGATTGCAGGGGCAGGGGCAGGGGGGGGCGCAAGGTGGAACCAGGCCTGCTCCCCACTCCCTTGGCTCAGCCCAAGGCCCCCAGCTCTGGGCTATGGGGAGAAGGCACAGTTCCTTAGGGTCTGGCCCACTCTCACCGAGTGCCCGTGACCACAGGGGGCAGGGTGAGGCCGAGGCCAGAGGGAGGATGCATCCCAGGAGCTTGGGTTGGCGAGGCTCAGCGACTCCTGTCCTTTCCTCCCAAAGAGAAGTTTCTCTAAGTTGAGACCCCCCAGGAAGAAAATAGTCTTGGTGTGTGTGGGGGTGGCGGGACGGGTACATGGGGAAGTAGGGTTGCCCAGCATTTGCCCTCAGCCTCATCATTTGCCACATTTCTTGGCCAAGTCTCCTGAGGCAGCAGACACTTCCTTTCAAGGAGGTGTGCAGGTGCTGCAGCATGCTGGGGTGCCCCCTCCCACACCACCTTCTGTGTAGCTGCCTTCCCTGACAAGACAGCATGCTGCCCAGCCTGCCCAGATACAGACAGGGCCTGGGAGCATGCATGCACACATGCACATTGCATATCCACACAGGTGTGCTGTGGGCACACACGCATGTACTCACTGGACTCACACGTGGGAGCGCTGAGCACACAGCCAGGCCTCGGAGTCCCAGAAGGCTGATGCTGTTTGGCACAAAGTCCGGCTGGTAGGGAATAGGAGGTGTGTTCTAAGCCTACCAGTGTCAGGCCAAGGTGGGAAGCCAGTGCCCCTCTGGGTGGGGACATGGAATGAACCGTCTGCCCTCCAGAGGCTGAGTGTCGCAGCCCTCCACTGCCCAGAGGGACTAAAGAGTCAGACCTTCCTTGGATGAGGACTGTTTTGTGCCTGCAGCTCTAGCTATTCATTCTGAGGGGCTTGCATCCGTCACTGTTGATACATTTAATGCAGTTATTGAGCACCTGCTGTGTGCCCCTCTAGACCCAAATCCCTGGCAGTGCTTCAGGCAGTCACAGGAGTCCCTATATTTGGGAATCTTGATGCCTGCTGTGTGGATGGAAAGGCCCTCAGACGATTGTGGGTGAAGCTCCAAATCCCCAGGGACTCTGAGCCCCCAAGATGGGCTGAGACCAATGGGGACTGCCCAGGGGAGTCTATTCTACTGGCCCTGGGCACCGCTGAATAAGCAGGGGGCGAGGAAGGATTGATGGAGAGGAGGCCCTGGCCTGATCCTGGGTGTTGGCTGGAGAAGGGACCTGGGCGTCCTCTTTCTTCTCCCCCAGCCACACCCTCTGTTGGCTCTTATCCCAGGCAGCATAGGGGTTTCTTGCACACTCACAGATATGTCACACACAAGCACACACCTAGGATGGAGGCAGCTCTCTTTCAGGAGTAAGAGCAGTGTTGCCCCAGCCTTGCTGTGTGACCTTGGGCAGGGCTTGACCTGCACTGTGCCTCAGTTCCCATGTCTGACATGGGACACAGCAGTCTGCTTGCTATTTCAGCCTCCAGCTCACCTGACAACGGGACATGAGGAGGGGAGAAGGGGGCTCACTGGAGCTGGAACCATGTGCCCTAGTCCCCATCCCTCCAGGCCACACAATGCCAGCGATGATTCTGTGATTTTCAGGAAATTTGGGGCTTAGAGTCCTGGCTGGGCTGAGTGGAGGAGCCTGTGCTGTTGTGGGGTTGAAATAGTCACCGTAGGGACCCTTGCTGAGGTTGGGCTCCCTCAAAACAGACTCTGTGCCCCAGAATGGTTTAGGAATTTTATTTGGGAAGGGTGGTTGGAGGGTCCTCATGGGGGGCATCCTTCTGCCCACCCGTGGGGGTGCCCTGCCTTAATCTTTGCACAAGAATCAACCAATTTTAGGAAAAGGGAAGGAATGTGCCATGGCTTGCCCTCGGGGCCATCCATGACTCTCTGGGACATTCCAGCCCTAAGCCTCTTAGGCCGTGGAGAAGTTCAAACTAGAAAACCCAGTTTTGGGAGTGCAGTCGGGACCACCTACCTCCTTCTGCCTGATCTAACACCCCCTCCCCAATAAAAACTCTTATTTCTTTGAATACAGGCAATTACTGGGTGACAGGAAAAGAGGTGCTCAGGTAGGGGGTCCTGGGCGGGGGGCGGGGGGGGGGAGGGCTAGGAACAATCTCACGGGATTCTTTGGGCTCCTGAGGACCCAGCCTGAGGTGTCCTGTCATTTGGGGTTCCCCAGCTTGTCCTGGTGGGGAAAGCTTGGATGTGTTCAGGCAGGATGGTTGAGTGAGGCGACGGTGGGAGCATGGGGTTCGGAACTCTGTCGGCAGCTGGTAGGGCCCATCGCCCTCCTGGCTTGTGGCTCATCTGAGTCCACTGGTCGCCCTCTGGTTCCTGAGAGTGGCTGAGCCGACGGGGAGAGAAGGCTAGGAAAGTGGCAGCGGCTGGTCACACAACGGGGGAGCAGAGAGTCAGCTTTTGCTATTCCACAGCCTCCTCTTCCCAGCAGCTGCTTTCTTGAGAGAAGGGCACTCTGAGCCTAGCTCGAAGGTCAACAAAAGCCGCCTCTATATCCTAGAGTCCAGGCAGCCTGGTCTCCATGCCCCAGTCCATGTCTTCTCCTTTTCTGAGCAGAGATGAGGAGTCCCAAAGCAGGCTGAGGAAAGGGTAGGGGGCTAGCAAGACCCCCTCCTGGGTGCCCCTGCTGCCTGTAGCTTTTGCCATTACCCCAGACCCGTATCCTTGGCCAAGTGGACAGCAACCTGGGATTGCCTCCCTCTGGCCCTGGCGGCTGTCACACAGAGACGCCAAGAGAATACCTGAGCCCTAGTTTCTCAGAAAAGTGGACTCAAATATTTTTAGATTAAGGGAATTCCTAATTCGGAAAACCTTGGAACCAGGATTCCAGCCTGGGGTTCCCATTTCTGGGATCCCGGTCTCAGGGCCCTCGCTTTACCACGGCGGAATCAGCTCTGATTTAGGAGACTGGTCAATTGCAGAATTCCCAGACCCGGTTCTAGAGAAGCCGCTGTGTGCTCGGGAACCCCGCGTCAACAACCAAACCCTGGAGAAGCCGCGGGAATGTCTTTATTGGATTTTGCGAAGAGCATTTGGGGTTTCAGAGTAAGGAAAGTCCCGACCCGTGCCGGCGAGGGCAGGCCGCCGTGGGCTAGGGGCGCTTCCGAGCTCTGCGGCGGGACGTCGGGGTCCGCGGCGAAGGGAGCCGGGGCTCTGGCGGATGTCTGTTGCTTTTCAGAGGCATAGCTGCCCGAACGAACGAACGAATGAAGCGGTTTCGTTTAGGAAAAATACCCTCTTGACGCGAAGCTAAGGCCGAAGTCCCCGGACGTGCAGAGGGGCCAGCGCTTCCGCTCGTGCTGGGGCCCCCATTCCTGGGCGCAGCGGGGAGCGGCGGGCGGCCCTCTCGCCTGCCCTTTCTCCCAGAGGTCCCCAGTGGCCCGCGCCGCCACGAGGGGCTGCGAAGGGCGTCCAGGGCTGTGCCCTTCGCAGGTCTGGGGCCCGCGCCCCCTAGGCTGCTGCCCTCTTGGGTTGCCTGGGGCCGAAACGTAGGATGGACCCACCGGTTAGGCGAGGTAGCGCCCGGCCATGGCAGCTGTGACCGTGCGCTGGGCACAGGAACGAGCTCCTCGCTCTGCCTCGATGGCGCCTGGCCTTCTGCGCGATGCGCTCAGTCCCGCGCCACCGGCTGTACCCCACATACGCCTGGAGCAACCAGCGCGGAACTGGGCCACCACCTCCCTGCGCCCCAACACTGCGGAGACCCAGAGCCCCTAGACCAACGACTCTTACCGCACCCGGGCTGCGCTGCGCGTGCGGCTCGTCGGCTCCGGGCTTGCTCACCACGGACCCTGGCTTAGGTTTCAACTCCGGCTGAGGTCCGGGATCCAGCTGCGTCTCCGGCTCTGCGCGCAGCTTTGGTCCCCGCTGGTTCGCTACAACCCAGCGTGCAAGGTCCGGGCTACCTCGGCTCGGCCCGCTCCTCCCGCCGCCACCGCCGCCGCCCGACGCCCGCGGGGAAGGCGGGGACACGGGCCGGGGAGGCGGGAAGGGGGGAGGAGAAGCGAGGCTCTCGCCTGGACCAGCGGGGAGGGGGCGGCGCGCTGTCCTGCTGGCTTGGGGTCCGGGCCTCCCTCGGGGCGCAGTCAGGGGTCGGCGCAGCTCGTGGCCGGGGCCCGAGGCCAGGGAGCGCACCCTGGGGCTGCGCGTGCGGAGAAGGGGCCCGGCCGCGTGCAGACCAAGCCGCTGCGGGTCCTGGCCTGGGCCCGGCGCACTTTCTTTCCCTGAGCTCAGCTTCCCACCTGGACGTTAGGGGCCGAGCGCAACCTCCGTTTAGTTGGGGTCTGGTCGGAGTTTCCCCGGGTCCTGCCAGGTGACGGTCAAGCCGGGGTTTTGAGATTCGACCTTTCCCCCTTTCTACTTAGCCTGCGGGAGGGAGCTGGCGTTGCATGTTGGCAGGGAGAGTCCAGTCCGCTGCGCAGAGCTTGGCAGCCCAGGAGGTTTTCGAACTCCAGGGTTTCTCTGTGTATGGGGAGGGAGGGTTTCTGGGGAGGGGCAACCTCCCGACCTGCCCTGCTTGGAGGACCCCCCCCCCCCCCAGCCAATCCTCCTCCTCAGGGGCTGGGCTGATGAGGAAAGGGGAGACCGACCCCACGAAGACAGACTCTTCTGCGGCTCCTTGTCCAGCCCCTCGCATGCACACCCTCCAGCGGTCGCCCTGGTTGGCCTTGGCACAGGGGAGGACTCCATCCATGTGGCCCCCGTTGGCCTGTCCCTGGCTGGAGGCTATTGGACATGAGCAGGAGTGAGGGTAACTGGGTTCCACCCGCAGGCGACCGGGTTCTCCGGTGTTGCCCCTGGCCAGATAACCCCACGTGAAGCCTTGTGGGGGAAACCAATTGGCCTGACAGGCTCTTGCTTCCCCCAAGTGCCCCGTCCTAGCCTGCTGCTGGGGCTGTGAGATGGGATGGAGAGTCGGGAGGGTCAGTCCGATAGGGGACCACCCTCAGGGACAGGAGCGGCCCAGCCTGTCCGCCGATGGCCACCAGTCTCTGGGGCTGCCGCTTAGGCTCATGGTGCCGGGAGATGGCAGTGCGGCTGCCGGGCATCAATGTTTCATGAAGTGCCGTCACCGGCGGCGCCTCCCTGCCTGGCCGACAGCTGCTGCGGGAGAGGCCACGGCCCCGCTCCCGCCCTGGCGCCCTGCTCGCCCTGGTCGCCCTCACCTCCAGGGCCGCTGGGCCCGGAACGACAAGACCGGGATCCCCTCCCGACACCCAAAGGCGGAAGCCGGCCCGACTCCAGCTCGCAGAGGCCAGGGCGCTCGGGCCCCGGGGCGTGGCCCCTGCACCCTGTCCTGCTATCCGGGGACTCC
Organism: Equus caballus; assembly: GCF_041296265.1. NCBI lineage: Eukaryota > Metazoa > Chordata > Mammalia > Perissodactyla > Equidae > Equus > Equus caballus. The sequence continues at coordinate 56,624,578 of NC_091697.1, read as the reverse complement.
ACAGCCTCCCCTTGCCCCTCAGCAGCGGGACCACCTCTCTGGTGGGTGTGTGGACCTCGGCGCACACAGGATCTTAGGGTTTAAGAGCTGAGTCCTAGACACCCGCGATTTCAGACCTGGACCTGGGGCGGCCTGGCAGAAACGCAGACCCCTGGATCGGATCCTGCGCTGCGGGATTCTAGCCTCTGCTTCTCCCGCTGCCACGATATTGGCTGTTTTATGTGTGAAATCAGTCTGTTGGCCAGTCTGGCCCCGCGGGCTGCTAAGCTGAGACGCTTCCAACCTGTTCCAGGCAGCCTTCCTCCACACCGGAGGCGCGCGGGCATCTTCAGGCATAAATGCAACCGCTGGGCCCTTAGTCTGTATGGGGGGTGCAACAGGAATATAGCTGAGGTGGCTTTCACGCAGGCATCTGCGCTGGGAAATCGCACCTTCCTACCCCTGCACACCAGCGGGTCCTCCAGGGTTTGTTCCCAGCGGTGTATGTGATTCTCCACACGCCCTTGTTCCCAGGCAGAGCCGGTGGTGCCATAAAGCTGCTCCTGAGACCCCATGCCCACAGTTGGAGTCTTATCTGTGTCTTTTACTAGCTGTGTGGCCTTGGACAAATCACATGACCTCTCCCAGCCTCAGTTTCCCTACCTGTGAAATGGGAGAATAATGTTTCCACCTCATTGGGAAACCTATGAGATGATGAGGTGAGGGGTGTGGCCCTGTGTGGGGGTGGGCAGCCAGGCTGAATGTTAATGGGGACACCTGCCAAGTGGCTTTGCTCTTTAAAATACTTACCTCTCATTTTTGTTTTCTTCTTTTCCCAGGGTGGTCCTATTGTTCCAGTCAGGCAGGAGCAGGTTCCCTCTCTAATTTAGCAGACCTGCCCCTCATCTGCTGCCTAGCTCCTAAGAAGTTTCAGACCAGAGAATTGGGTAGGTGGGTGGGGTGGGACCAGAGGCTGAAGGCCTGGAAGTTATTGGTGAACTGGGGTGGGTCAAAACACACTTTTTATGATCTTATTTTCACTTCTTCCAAAAAGAGTTTTCCACACTTTTCCTTTAGGTTTTGACATCGTGGGGCACGTACGTTTCCACTGTGAAGGCAGAGGGATCAGGCGTCAGAGAGAAGAAGGTTCGAATTGGATCCACCAGGAACAAGAGTAACACAGTCCTTGCAGCTGCCCGTCACTTTAGCTGTGAGCTTCCAGGTTACCTGAGCAAGAAAGGTCAGCAGAACTGGCTGGCACATTTGTTTTGTCTTTCCTTCCAAACTGACATGCTTTCTCGAATCGGAAGTTTTTCTCCGTAGTGCAGAACTCTGAGATGAATTTATCACATGGGTTTACACTAAACATAACGGGCAAACGTCTTCAGCCACAGTTATGCAGAAAGGCGTAGGAGTTCTTCAAGCAGCATTTCTTATCTCAACATCCTGTAAAAGGAGGACAAGCGTCCTTCCCTTTCGTGGCTCTTATTGCCACAGGATTGAAATCAGTATTTGTATACTGATCGATTAACACCTGTCTGCCCCCACCTCTTGTAAGCCCCTGGAGAGCAGGGCTGACCCCGGCTTGCCAACCACAGGGTCCTCCCAAGGATGGGCTAAGGGATTTGATTATGCTGATTGGCTGGGTGCAGCTCACATGCCCACTGCTGGAGCAATCACTTTGTGGGGAAGAGTGGCTCAGGGCTGTGGCTGGCCAGCCAAAGATCGCAGGCTCCACCCTAGGGGGCCGAGGAGGAGCTCCACCATCTTCTCACCACACTCCCCCCAGAATACTGGCTGCTGACCTGGAACAAGTTCTCTGAGCTGCTGGTAGCAGGGAATGGGTTGGTGTCCAAAGAAGTCCCTGCCCCATGAAGGTTCACAGAGGGCTGCCTATAGTGTTGGTGGGGAATCCACTCCAACGCAATGTGGCGGCCGTGGCTCTGTTGGGAAAGTCTGAAGTCCATCGGGATTGTTCTGCACTCATCTGTGGGGAGAGGTGGAGGGCTGCCAGAAAGTCTGAGGGGAGCCTCAGCGTCTGTTGACTCACATATAGGGAGGGGTCCACAGAGCAAGGGAAGGCATCTGTTTGTATTCCCTTTTTCATCTGTGAGGAGGGAATTAGAGGCCCTAAAGGTAGAGAGGAACCCCGAGGACCAGGTAAGATATTAATTTACTTGAGCATTATTATATTGCACACCGAGCTTCCTGACAGCCAAAGCGAAAATAGAAACCATTTGGGCATCTCAAATATTTTTTTCATTGCAGATCTATCAGCATTTGTATAAAATAGTAGAAAGAGCCCTGGTCTGCGACCTTCCTGGACTGGCCTCTGTCAGGTCAGCAGAAGTTTAGACAGCACATACTCTGTGCTTGTGATTGCAGACATACAAAAATGGATGGCTCCTGCTCACTTGGGTTGAGCCCAGGAGGCAGACACAACAACCCATAACTATATTTGGAGCTCAGTGCTGGAGGGGACGTCTGCAGCTGGTGTTGAAGGGCCTTGAGTGACACACAGGCCTTGAGTTTGCCTGGAACAGCCCCCCCCCCCCCCCCCCCCGCCCATCCCCCTTCCCTGGGAATAGCACTGAGACAGGTGGGAAGGCAGAGAATGGAGGAAGAGGAAGTTGGAGAATTAAGTAGGAACCGATACCACAGGGCTCTGTGATCCTTGTTGGGAGGGTGAGATGTTATCCTGAAGGCAAAGAGGAGCAGAGGAAGGGTTTCAATAGTGAGCAATCTGGTCAGATTTATATTTTAGAAAGATCACCTTGCCTGGATAGTGGAGGATGGAATCGAGAAGGTGAGGTAGGAGCAGATTATTGCAACATCATCCGCTCAGCCACTCCATTATCCTTTTCTTTGTCCATCAGTCTATCCATCTACCATGAACAGAGGAGGCCACAGCTTGGCATGGGAAATACGAAGGTAAGAAGTTATAGTCCCTGCCTTTCTGGAGCTGCCCCTTACAGGGCCTCAGTTTACCCTTCCGTAGGCCTAGTTTTTCTCTCCCATCCTCACAGGCTCTGCAGCCAGCGCCTCAGCAGCCTTCCAGACGTCTGCTTGCTGCATGGGGAGACAGGGTGCTCAGGGCCTGAAGGGGCACAGCCACTACTGCAGACAGACAATTTGGGGAGCTGGCGCAGCGAACAGCCCTGTCAGAAGCTTTTAAAATAATTACCCCTGCTTGCTCTGGCTGACTGGCTGACGGCAGCCTGTTAGCCCCGAGTTGGCAATTGTGAATTGTTTCATGACGATTGAAAACACGATTGGAGGCCAGGAGGGAGCTGTCCATGAAATATTGATGCTTCCTCTGTGTTGTGGGCTGCTCCCTCTCAGCCGAAGAACTCTAGGTACACAGGGCTGGTGGCTGGGCAAAGTGGCTGCCATTTTTCCTGGGGCTCCGCGGGCTGACTGCCCTCTGGGGAGATGGGAGTGTGTGTTTGTGCAGTGCTGTGCAGGTGGTGGGGGGACCTGCATGTCTAGTGCCTCATTTCACACCGTGCCCCCAGCACTCCAGCCCCACTATCAGGGCTGAATGGGGTAGAACTCTGGGACTTGAGATGTTCTGTGTGTTCACATTTGCCCCAGATTCTCCTTGGCACTCAAGGCTCATCTGGAGTCAGGCCAAGTGGGATCCAGGCTCTGCCCCCTTATCATTGTGAGCCTCACTTTCTCAGCTGCTTGGTGGGAGATGCTAAGAGTTCCTGCCTAGCAGGGCTGGGAGGTATAGGGTTGCTCATAGGTAGGGCCTGGCCTCAGCTACAGCCTCGTGAGCTCATCAGGAGCAGCCCTTGGCAGATCCTGGGGTCAGCTCAGGGCCGGCTATGGGAGCCCCTGCTGGATCCCCAAGGCTTCGTGGTCCCTCCTCTGGAGAGTGCTTTGAAGTACTTTGTGTTTCTGCCTTCTCTGCAAATCCTAAATAAATATTTGAGCTGGGAAGGTGTGTGCTGGCCTGGCAGGCACCTCTGACGGGTGAGGTACCCTGGGGTCTTAGTAAAGGACCCCTCTTGGCCATCCCAGGCCTCTGCTCCTTGAGGTGAGCAGAGGAAACTGGTGGATAATGGCCATGGCAGGGGAAACTGGTGAGTAACGGCTGCCTGGCTGCCTGGCTGCCTGCGCTCAGGACCTGCCCAGGGTAGCAGGAGAAGGACCCTTGCTGTTCGATTTGCCGGCCACAGTGAGTGGCTCACTTTTCTCATTCTGGGAGGTGGTATTTACCCATTTGACAGATGAGGTCAATGGAGGCTGTACTTCATTCCTTCTTTCAACAGGTGATTATTAAGCACCACTCTATGTGCTGGCCCAGGGTGGGGTGCCAGGGACTCAGGGGTGATGGACAATCCCGGTACAATCCTTCATGGGGGAGTGGATCTAAAGATGAATGCATTTTTAGAAATGGGCCAGGTTAGGAGCTGTGGGAGACAGAAGAGGAGAAGTAAACCTAACCTGGGGGTCAGGGCAGGCTTCCTGGAGGCAGTGACCATCCCACTGAGCTGTGGGAGTAGCAGGAGTGTGCCCTGGAGCTGGGGTTGGGGCAGGGCCATGACAAAGCTAGTGAAGGGTAGGCTCAGGATGGGGCACCCGCCCCCTCCCCAGTGTAATCCTTGCCCCTGCTGCCAGGGTGAGCAGCCTAAAGGTTAGTACCAAGAAGGGCCTCCATGGTTCCAAGGTGCTGGGTTCCTTGCCTGTGGGCCTCTCTGGGCTTTACTGTCTTCGCCTGAAAATCAAGAAGTTAGATTACTTCTAGCAGCAGGGTACATTCTGCAAATGAAATGTTACCCAGACCCCTAAATAGATGAGTACAGCACTGTTCTGGTTGAGGGTGGGTGTAGATGTGAACTCCTCGGCCCTCCCCTACAGCCCCTTCTGGCCCTACAGGCACCCGAGGAGCCCCAGGGCTCCCTGGGCCAGTTTGCAAGCTGCAGGGTAAGGAGCCTCTCCATGACGCTGTCCAGCCCCAGTCTCCGAGGGTCCTGGACCCTGGGGGTGGCCAAGGTACCCGCTTCCATCCTAATGGAAGGACTCCCATGGCTTCCTCCTTGCTCCTTCTAAATTTCCTGTTAGCCATTTGTGATTCAAGGCAGCAAGCACCTGTTAAATAGCCACTGGATGTGTGCAGAGGGACTCGTGTTTTTTGAGCCCCAGCTATATGCTACATCTGTGCAGGGTTCTCTGTATCAGGTCATTTACTCATCGCAACCAGCTGTCAGCCCATTTTACAGATGAGGGAGAGGAGAGCTGGGAGAGGCTTGCCCAAGATCAAGAACAATAGTAATAATAACACCAGCTCCCGTGGATTAAGCACGGGGTGTGTGCCAAACCTTTGCTTACATCCTCCTTCGTGTTAGCTCCTTTAGTTCTCAGAGCACATTTGTAAAACAGTTTCCATCCCCCAGGATCAAGAAATATAGGCCCAGAGAGGTGAGGGAGATCGCCTGGGCCCCTGGACTCTGTGCGCCCCTGGGCCTCTCCCTCTCCCTCTGTCCTGCCCTGTGCGGTGGGGTCTGAGGCGGCTACACGTGTGGCTCCAGGTGGATGTGCTCCCTCCCCTGTCTTCCCACTGTGCATGTAGGGAAACTGAGGCCCTGAGACTCACTCCCCTCAGAACATCTCTACCCTCTGGGGCCTCCATCTGGCATGGGCCTCTGTCTGTCTACTCCCTGGTGTTGACTATGAAGTCAGAGTCTGGCATCTCTGCCTAGTACCTGCCTTTCTGGGGACTGTCTGCCCACCTGTCAGCTTTGACCAGGGCACGTTGACCTCGCCTGGCTGGGCAGCACCATCCTGAAGAGTTCAGGACACATGGAGGCTGGAGCTGGCGGGGAGCCAGCAGCAGCTGCTCCTGCCTCCCTTTCTCTCTCCTCCTGTTGGGTTCTAGCTCATGCTCAGCCTCCTCACCATAAACGTTGAGTCTGCACAGGCTCCCCTCCTCCCATCTCCAAAATACCTCAACCTCACTGCCACCTAGGTGTGACTGTCTGATTGACAGGTCCTGTGTGGGATTCTCACCCTGGGGGGAATGAATGATTCTGAGGACAGGGTGGTGTTTCAGGCAGGTTGAAGGGAGGCTGGACTTTGGGTGGGCAGAGAGATTCCCACCCTGGTGTACCTGCAGGTGGGGCCGTGGGGCTGCAGAGGATGGGAGCTCCCACCGAGCCTTAGGGGTGAAGCTTGTCTGTGCACAGAGCCCAGATCTCTGCTGAGTAGACAAACACGAAGTGAGGGGACGAGTCTTGACAAATGTTTGCCAAGTCCCTGGCTGACTTGGAAGTCAGGAGCGAGCTTGTTTGGCAGAACAAAGGGAAGAGCAACCTCAGAGGGCCATAAATAGCGAGGAAGGAGGAACAAGCCTGGCCCGAAGGCTCATGGGACCTTGTCCCAGGCTTGTGGCCTCTGGCGGGTGAAGGATACCTCCATCCTCTCCCACCTGCTTTGGACCAGCTGGCCCGGGCCTGGACCATGCTGGGGTAGCCTTCCTGCCCCCTGAGCCCCGTCTCCCTGGGTACCCCTGGGTGCTGGGTCGTCCGAGGAGGCCTGGGTATGCAGGGAGGTCTGCGTGGCCTGTGTATTGCAAGGTCCTTCTTCCTCTAGGAACCAGGAAGTTTGGCTGCAGTCAGTAGTGGCAGAGCTTCAGGGAGGCAGAGCTGGTCTGACACTAGCCCCTGGGAGCTGTGACACCTGGATATACCCTGGCTGAGGGGGCCCAACCACTTCCAGGAGGGTGCAGGATGACCTCCCTCTCTCTGCCCACAGTGCAGACAGATGTGGCCACTCCCTTCTTCAAAGGAGGAGGGGAGATCCGAAGAGGTGTAGGGTGGCAGAGCAGGACACTGGCCTTCTGAGGCCCCGGTTTCCCCAGCTTCATATGGGATCCCTAACCTTGGCCAGCCCCCTGCCCCCCGGCTCCTGTGGGCATCATGTGAAGTAGAACGGGCCTGGCGATCAGAGAAGGCTCTCGAGAAGAGCTAACTTTTGTACTGGGTCGTGAGACTTGGGCAAGTTTTCCTTCAGAGCAGATGGGGAGGCCATTTAGGGGAGACTGGGTGAACACATGGAACAGGGAATGTGGGGGTGTCTGGGAGTCTCTAAATTTGGTTTAGCTCAGTGTGGCTGAGCCCAGAGTGCTCATGGGGTTGTGATGGGAGCTAGGCTGGTGAGGCCAGCCAGGCTCTGAAGACCAGGACAAGGTCTCCCCCTGGGAAATGGGGAGCCGCTGAGGGTAACTGAGCTGGGAAGTGGCCTGGGCAGGGCTCTGATCTAGGATGGGGGCAGGGGGCAAGAGACAGTTGAGCCAGGTGGGGATGAGAGGCCAGAGGTGGACTGCAGAGGGCCCCTGGCTTTCTCCTCTGGGCTGGGGAAAGAGGTCCTGGCATGGTGTGGGCACGGCGGTGGGGAGGCCAAATCCCTGCCCTCACACCGATGATCTGGCCCACTTTGCAGGCTGGGCTCCTTCCTTTTGAGTGGAGGCAGCCCAGAGCCCTGGGCTCTGGATCCCTGGGGTCCCCACCAGGGAGTGGCCTGAGCTCCCAGGGCCTCGCTCTGTCTTTTTATGCTTGTCCGTTGATTCTGCATCCCCTGTGTCTGATATTCTCCAAGGAGCCCTCAGGAAGAGGAGGGGTGGCCTGGAGGTCTGGTAGATGAAGTCTAGGTGCTGTCCGCCTTCCTGGGCCCTGTCACAGGCCCACCCAGACTTGTCCGAGTTTCCCTGGCTGTGTGCCTCATGTTGGGCGTGGGGCTGTGGGCCTCAAGGCCTAAGAGGGCAAGGGACTCACCCAAGGTCATATATACTCCTTCACTCAGCAACCTTGTGGGACACCCACCTGGCTAGGGGTCCATCTGCAGCAATGGTGAGGCAATGGAGAAGCCCCCTTCAGCCTTCAAGGAGGGGAAGAAAGAACTTGGCGGGTAGCGGGGCTGCACCTGTGTGGGGAACTGCTTCAGGGAGAGGGGCAGGGGCCACCTGGAAGGCTGGCGGCTCACTCTGTGGGGGGATAGAGCAACGCAGGGTCCAGGCTTTGTGGAGCTGGGTTCTGGGGCCATGTGTCCACATTCCCCTCTGCCTGCTCACACTTCTATTTTGCCCTCTACTCTCTGGCCGGCCTGGGGTGGGGCCAGGTGGGAGGAGAGTGGGAAGAGGGAAGCAAGGTTCTCGTTACCCCTCCCCCGCCTCTTTGCTCTGGTGTGCACGGTTTGACCAGTGTGTCTGATGCTGAATCTGTTGAGCTCAGTCTCCATTCCCCATCCTGATTTGATTTTTTGTTTCAGTTTTACTGTATGTACTTAAAAAAAAAGATCATCTCAAATATTGAGTTGATGGAACAGTTAGATATCTTGATTTTGGTGGTGATTTCATGAATCTCTACATGTGATAAAATGACAGAACTATACATACACTATATACCAAGGTCAGTTTCCTGGTGTTCATATCATACTGTAGTGATGTACGATGTCACCATTGGGGGACACTGGGGAAGGTGCACAGGCCTGTCTGCACTATCTTGGCAACTTCTTGTGAATCTATGTTATTTCAAAATAAAACGTTAAAAAAAAAAAGAAGCCAGTTTGGGTTTCTCCTTGGGCCGTGGAGGGCATGTCCCCATAGAGCACAGTAGGAGCTGTTGGGGGACCCTTGGAAAGGAGAGAGGGTGAGGGGCTGGGGTGATGGAGGGGAGATCAGAGTTGCTGGTCCAGGAGCTAGGAGCGTCCTCTGAATCATGCTGGAGCCCATGCAGGGCTGTGGGGCCCCAGACCTTGGGGGGCCACTATCACAATCCGAGGGGAGCGTGGGGCGGCTGGGCTGAGCTGTCCCCAGAGAGGAGCAGGGAGGAGAAGGCATGTAGTTTTGCTTCGAAAGGTACTTGAAAAGCGAGGGCCCTGGGTGTCCTTGGAGCAGAGGAGAGGTACACGTGGGGTGTCTGCCCTGCAAGGTGCCTGGGTTTCCCAGCAGCAGCTGTGTGTGTTCAGGCCTGCGACTCAGAGCTCACTGGAGGCCCTGGAGCTGCCAGGACCACATTGTGGGCTCATGGTTCTGGCCTCTCGGTTGCCCTTGAGAAGCAGTTCTGCTCAAGGAAGTGCAGGCAGCAGGTGCAATGGTCTGGCCATGTGGATTTACCAGAGGGCAGGCTCTCTGATCCCACACAGCTGACCCTCCAGCCAGATTCCCGGCCATTCTCCCTGCTGCAGCCTCAGCACCTGCTTCCTCGTCCCATCTCCCGGACCGTCCCCTACCTGTCGTCTTTTGCTGTGATCCAAGAGAAGTTCCCCAAAGCAATCTAAACTGAAGGCGCCCCCTCGGCCTACACCCTTTACCTGTCCTGGATCTCACATTCAGCACCTTCAGCCCCAGGCTGGGGCTGCCCAGCCCACATTCAAGGCTCTTGCTGATCAGATGCCTGTTCGCCATTTCCTCTCACCCTGTGCTGCCTGTGTCCAGCTGTCTCTGCCTCCCCTCCTGGGGCTAGTACCAGCCATTAATTAACTGCAGGGAATGGCTTCTTCCTCCTCCTCTTTTGGCAAACTCCTACTCATTCTTCCAGGCCCAGCCCAGACAGCCCTGTTCTGAATAGCTTCTCCATCCCCACTCCCCTGACCGTGCTTGTGTCTATTGTCCTGCTCTCTTGCACAGCCCCTGAGTTTTGCACTTAGCACATCCTGTGTCTGTAGGCTTATTTTTGGCCGCAGACTATGGGTTCCCTGGGCGTCAGGACTATGCCTTTCTCTGTTTCTGTAACACTTCCCCTCACCCCTAAGCACAGTGGCCCATGGTGGGAGCCCAGGAAGGTTTGTCACACATGTGGGGTTGAGGATAGGGCCACCATCATTCAGATGTGGCTGGTAGGAAGGTTTCAGCCTCCCAGGGCACAGCCAGTCTGGGAAAATAAGAGTGAATAGTGGCATCTTGGCTACTCTTGCTCCCAGGATGCCTGGTCACCCAGTATGAAGACTGCTCCCATCTGGTGAGCTTGCGCTGTGTGTCCCATCCTGCAAGGTTAGGCACTGTTTGCATGAGCCATTTTACAGATGGAAAAACATGACCCAGAGGGCGTTACTGTGGCAGGCAGCAAGGGAGGAGCTAGGATTCAGACCTAGGATGCTTGAAGCAAGACTGCCCGCCATGTTTTTAACCATTACATAATCCTGGCAAGTTCAGGAGGTGGGGATGGCAGAGCCCCAGTCCCAGCCTGGGTATGACCCTGGGAGGCTGTCACAGCCCCAGGCCTAGCAGGAAGCACTGGGTTATGCTGCAGTAGGAGCCCTGAGACACCCTGCCTGACTTCAGTAGGTTTTGGGACAAGGGATCTAGGGTGTCCTGATGGGGGCTGCTTACCCATCTCAGGAGATCCCCAGCCCTAGGCCCATTTTCGTGTGGCTTCAGCCCAGTTGGGGCTGTCGGCCGGGCCTGGCTCTGCAGATTTACTGCCGTGCTCAGGAATTCCTTGTCCACCCCAGATCTGGGTGGACTGGGAGGAAAACTGGGGTTATCTTGATCTCCAGATGAGGTGGCGTCTGCTCGTGGAGTTGCCGGGGAAGGCTCTTTGCCTTGGATCTTGCTCGCTCTGTCCTTCCGGCCCCTGATAAAGAGTCCCAAACACAGGGCCCTAAAGGTGGCCATAAACACAGAGAAGAAATGCTGGCGCAGCTGGCTTATCAAAGCGCATCTCAGACACCAGCCAGGTCTCCCTACTTCAAGTTTATTTCTCCTCCTCTGCTTTCTCTCAGGAGGTGTCTCGTAAACAGCTAAGAGGGTCATTTATAAATGTCTTCTGCCTTTGCCTCTCAGCACGGGCGCTGCCGCTTTGCTCTTTCTGTTCCTCCAGGCATGAAGATGGTAAAGAGATGGTCCAGGCACTCCCTTCTCCCAGGTGCCAGCAGAGATGAGAAGTGAAGCTGAAGGGATCCCAGCATCCCCATATAGGGGTGAGGCTCCCAAAGGTGAGTGGCGGTGACATCTTTGACCCTGGTCCTGGTCCTGGTCCTCTCCTGGACGCCCATCATATTGATGGAGGAGGGGCTTGAGCTGACCTCTGGGATGGGGCGCCTTGCCATGGGCTGGCCTCAGTAGCAGACCCACATCCCAGAGCCCGTCCTATGGCATCAGAGCCATATGAGAGATTGCCAATTAGAGATTGCCTTGTACACGTCTCTCCTAATTCCAGTGAGGCCTGGGGATGGCGGGGGGCACTTTCCTGAGGTCTCACAGCAAGTTAGAGGCGGAGCCAGGAGCAGAATGTGGACCTCTGCCCCTCCCTGGGGTGGAGGAAGCGCAGCCTTCTAACTGTAACAGCACTAACCCTTTCTGTTTGTGGAGTGCGTTTCAGGATGCGAAAGGCTTCGAAGTTCCCCCTTTCGTCTGATCTCGGCAGGCACTCCTCAGGCAGAGAATGCTATTCCCATTTTACAGATAAGGGGAATGGGTGTTCCTAGGTGCTGGGTGACTGGCTTCCTGGGGCTTCTGTTAACTACGACACAGCTGTGTTCTCTCTGTGCCCCTTCCTTTCCTCACAGAAGTTTCTTTGTTGAGTTTCTTCTCATTCATTTTCAAGAGAGGCTCATAGGAGGTCATCGAAACTCAGCCCTCAACACCGCTGTCCTCCCGTCCTAACCTCCTGTCCTGTCAAGGCCCCAGCTTCGTAGCCGCGAGATGAGGCAGAGTGGGCTAGTCTCCTGGGCCTTTCACCCTTCTTTCCTGGGGGTGTTTGGCTTCCTGCCAGCTGGGGAGTGCTTGGGGCTGGGTTAGGCAAAGCCCCTCAAATGGTGAGAGGCACTGGGGACTCTGGTTCGTGTCTGAGAGGGCCCAGATTTCCAAGGCAGTGGGTGGGGGTGGTCCGAGTGGGTGTGGGAGGGCCCTGGCTGTTGGGAGTATGAAGCTTGCCTGAGTTCCTGTCCCCCTGGCAGCAGCCCAGTGCTAGGCATGCAGCAGGCACCCGGGAGATACTAATTGCACAAATCAGCCCAGCCCCAGATGGCCAGGGCAACTGCACCTGCCTTGACTACAGAGTGGCTTCCTGTCTGTTGTATCGCCTTCTGCAAAAAGGCATCTGTGTGTGATATCGAATTGGTCAGGTCAGTGTTCCATGCTGGTTGCTCCCCAGCCCAGCAGGATTCCGAGGGCTTCGCTCTCTGCCCATCCGTCTGTTTCTGGGGCTGGGAGCTCATTCTGTGTTTCTGCACTTGCCGGGTTATCACTTTCCAGAGCTGATTCCTTCATGTGGCCTGATTTGATCCGTGAATAGTTCTCCAAAAATAGGTACTCTATGTTTCAGGAGAATAGGAATTCCCTTCATTTACGAGAAAACAGAGGCTTCACAGGGTCAGATGACTTTGCTGGGGTGGCACAGGGCCTGGCGGCAGAGCCTGGATTATAATTCTGGGCTCAGTGTCACTTCTTGCCCCTTGTTTCTTGTTCTTTCCCAGCAAAACTTGCTGAGTGTTTAGGGGAATGTGCTGCGTGCAGGCTGCTGAGGTGGAGACCCTTGTGAGGTCATGCGGGGGAGGCCGGGAGCACGGGGAGGAGGCCCTTGTGTCTGCCTGGTGCCTGTAATATATTTGAATTATCTCTGCAGATGAGCCCTGATTTAGCCAACAGTCTAGAGTAAACCTCAGCTTGAAGACAAATACAATTGACACTGGGCTTGAGGGGTTCAAAGGTTATTGGCACAAAACTGTCGGCTTTGTTTAGCCGAGGGGCTGTATTTATGACGGGCGATACGGCAGTGCCATCCATAACTCGCCGGCAGTGAGGCTGACACAGGACCAGAGACAGCCTATTTACACTGAGCCTGGAGTTTAGTTTCCCTGCTGGGGAATGAAAAGGCAATTCAGTTCTTGACCATGTTGCTTTATGGGTTGCCGGCTTAGGTCTAGTGTCATAATTTGGGTCATCAGTTTCCCTTGTTGGGGATGGACAGCACCACTCAGGGGAATTGTTTCCTGGGGGTGTGCGAGGGGTGAGCTGGGGTAGGAGTGGTCCTTGGGGCTGTTTGGGAGGACCTGATCAGCGGGTTTCACTTTGACCCCTAACTTAAGACCCCCATGCGCAGGAGTAGCAACTCTGAGTCCCTGGGTCCAGGGCCTTGAGTACTTCCTGTGTCTCCTGGATGCTGTGGTTAGTTGAGGAAAAAGGAATCGTGCGTAAGCGTTGCATTGAAGAGATGCATTTGTCTGCAGTGCTAGACAGGCATGTGTTGCAGACACAAAATTCCTTTGAAGAGAAATTATCCCAGCAATGAGCAAACTGTGGATGGAAGGGGTCATGGCTGGAGTGGGCAGAGGTATGTGTGGGGTGGCTTTTTGGACAAGAGGAGGCAGTCTGTGTCCAGGGCCTTAGGATGTGTTTCTGCTGTGACTCATTTTTTCCACTGCTGGGAAGCTATCCGGAGGAGATTCTCGTACATGTGGACAAAGATTCACGTACCTAGATGTTCACTGCAGTGTTATTTATAACAGCACAAACGGGAAACAACTTTAACAATAGGGGATTTTTCTTACATTACTTACGGCATCTTAATAAAGTGGAATATTGTACATTAATTCAAATTGATGTATATGAAGAGTTTTTAAGGATTTATCAAAATGATTCTAGGTAGAGGAAGTGAACAGTTTACAAATTGTCTGTCAAGTGTGTTTTTTGTTGTGTAAAACAGTCTGCAAAGGAGGGAGGTACACCAGCGTGTAAGTGGAGGTTAGCACAAGCGATGGGATTGTGATGTTTTAATTCTCTTATCTCTTCGTGGAATACACTTTGAATTCCTACAAGGGGTGCGTATCAGGGACAAATGCTGAAGGAATCAACCACAATCCAAGTCCCACCTCTCTGCTGCCCTGCCTTTCTCCAGGCCTCAGTTTCCCTGGGCATAAAGGAGGATGCTGGGCTCTCCTTGTTCTGCCCTGGTCGAGTGCCGGGCTGGGAGAGATGACTGTCCGTGCAACTCCGGCAGCCTGCCCATGATCACTGTGTCCCGGAGCTAATGGGTCACCTAATTTTAGTGCCTGCTGCGGCAGCTGCCTAAATGTGGCCCCAGCCACCGGGCAGACGGTCAGGGTGGTGTCAGCAGAGTTGGCAGCATCTCTGCCAGGCTGGTAAGTTCAGAGCATAGCTTGGGACCCGGGCTGGGTAGATCACAGAACCCCAGGGGAATTCTCAAGCGTCCATGACACAGAACATCACCACCTGTGTTTGGGAGGAATCCACTAGCCTGGATCCCTGGCCTGAGCGGAGGGGAAGGGGCACCGTGGAGGGCTGAGGAACAAGAAAGGGCCGCAGGCCCTAACTGCTGAAAAGTCAGTTCTGTGGGATTCCAGAAGCCAGCCTGCCATCAGGGGTTTCCAATGTGTGGCTAGAACTTGTCTCTGAGCCTAATTCCATCTTTCAGTTGGAGACTTGCGAGGAGACATGACCATTTCCCCAAAAGGTCTTGGCTGAGGGCCTCTTCTGAGAGCAGGCAGCTGCGGGCACCGTGTCCTTAACTAGAATAGCTGGGAGTGTGGGGTCTTTGGGGGTGTGGACTTGAGAACATCTCTACCAGCAAGAAAGTTCAAGGGCAAATGGAGAGTAGGGCCCAGGTGGTGAGGGAAGACAGGGCTGCCATGACCTCCTCCCTATTCTGCTGTCTTCAGTCTTGTGTCACCTGTTTTGCAAGTCAAGCCATCTTTCTAAACCCAGCTCTGATTCGTCACTCCTCTGAGCTTGGCTCTGCAGAGCTTGTGAATAAAGCGAAGACCCCTGAGTATAGCATTCAAGACCTTTCCCCAACTAGGCCTCAACCTGTTTTCCTGCTTTTATGCCCACAGACTTCCTGCTCTAGTTAAACCTTGTCCTGTCCCTTCTCTATCCTTGAGGACACCCTACATCCTCAGCACCCAGGGACCAGGATGCTCCTTCTTCTGCTCTGCTGCATTTAGTCACTAGTTACTTATAGACCACCTGCTATGGGCTGGGTAAGATTTACCTGATAAACCCCTGTTCAACCCTCAAAACCCAAATGCCTTATGGTCTGATATATCCTCACCAGCATGACCTCCCAGGTTGCTCTTTGTCCACTGATGATGATGTCTTATGTTTCGTATTCCCGGGATGTTATGCCTACTTTTCCGGCTGGGCGTTCGTAACTTTCATGTGTGTTCTGGCACAAGGCATAATTCTCTGTAAATAGCTGTTGGGTGTCGTCATTTGGAGGAGTCATTAGTGAATGCCAACAAAGCAAGTGGGAGGATCCCTTCCCTGGAGTTGTGAGGACATGGGATAATGATAGCAGTGTCAGCTTACACTTACCCAGCTCATGCCATGTGCCAGGCACTGTACTGAGTGCTCTCCATGTTTTAGCCCATTGAATCCTCCCACAACCCAAGAGATAGGTGTGGTCTCCCCTTCATTTTACAGATAAGGAAACTGAGGCACAGGAAAGGTAAATCACTTGTTCAGGATCACACAGAGGATGAACTGGGATTTGAACCTATGCAGACAGGCTCTCAAGCTCCAACACTATTGCTTCTTTCTTTCCAGGCGTGGAGGTGATATTTTCCCCCTGGGAAGTGAAGGGCAGCCCCATACTCAGTGGGTCCTGGTGCTGATGGCTGTTGGCAACTTTGCATGGATGCATGGCTGGTGGGGACACCCTCAGAGGGTAGAGGGCTTTCCCGGATCTGTCTTAGTGATACATCTGGCCATGTGTTTATGCCTCCTTTCCCTACCCCCACTATCTGGCTTACCTTGGGGTAAGCCTGATCACCCCAGGTACCAGTGGTTGCCTGGGGTGGTCTGGGGCCTTTCTGAGGACCTCATGCCTTCCTTACCTTCCATCTGTCCCAGGTTCTATTTGCATGGTGTGTGGACAGATGGACCAGGAGGCTGCCTTTTGGCTTAGTGACACATTCAACATTAAATCTCTGGAGAACACATGTTAACACTATGGTGGAGAGCACAGCTGGTGACGGCAGTTCTTTAATGAGGTAACCCGAGTAGTTGGGAGCACCTTGGTGAGAGGAGGGACCTGGCTGGTCTTTGAGACCAATCATGAGCTTCTCGGTGCTCAGTCCTCAGTACCCACTCCTGCCCTTGGGCCACAGTGGAGATGCCTTAGGTGAAGGAGCTGGGGTGGCCATGGACTTGTATTGGTGTCCTAGGGCTCCCGTAACAAAGTACCACAAACTGGGTGGCGTAAAACAACAGAAGTTCATTCTCTCACAATCGAGGAGGCCCGAAGTCTGAAATTAGGATGTCACCAGGGTTGGCTTGTTTGAGAGGCTTTGGGGGAGAGAATCTGCTCTGTGCCTCTCTCCTAGCTTCTGGTGACAACCAGCAATTGTCTGCGTCCCTTGCTGTAGATGCACCATGCTCGTCTGTGCTTCTGTCTTCACATGGCCTTCTCCCTGTGCATCTGAGTCCAAATTCCCCTCTTCTGATAAGGTCACCAGTCATGCAGGATTAAAAGCCCACCCCACTCCAGTATGGGCTCATCTTAACTTAATTACACCTGCTGTGACCCTATTTCCAAATAAGGTCACATTCTGAGGCACTAGGGTGTTAGGGCTTCAAGGTGTCTTTTTGGGGAAGACAATTCAATTCATAACAGACTCCCTGAGGGAACTACTTGGGACCCGCTTTGTGGAACTGCTGGATTTGTGGCATTGTCGCCCCTTTCTCCTGAGGGAAGTCGAGAAGAGTTCTGCTGCTTGAGGGGGCTGCTTGGATCCTGGGGAAGTGGCTGTTGGTCCGAGCCCATCCAGGCCTCACTGGAAGGGTTTTCTGCGTGGCCTCACAGCCCTGGGAAGGCCTTGGGAGAGACAAGATGATCAAAGATGGCTGAGGGAGTGGGAGCCTTTCCTCTTAGAAACACAAATGGCATCTGTGGAGGAATCCTTTTAAGGGATGAAAGGAGTTTTTAAAAAGACATTAATCTCCTCACTCGCTTCCTTCTGATGGCTGGAGATGAGTGACAAGCCTCGTAATTGAAGATGGTGGGGCTGATAATCCAGCGGTAGCCCGGGGAGGGATGTCTCGGGTTGTGAATCACTGCGCACTACACAGATTGGAGTGTCTCCCTGATGGTATCTCCCAGGCCCTCAGAGCCTCTTGCTGGCACATGAAGACGTGCACGCGTGTGAAGGCTTGAGCTGAGCTGGTTGTCAGGATGCCCAGATGCGGCTTCCTGTCCCAGGGAAGTTTTCTGGGGAGCAGCTGCTGCAGCAGGCAAGAGAATCGGGTGGCTACTATTCGCGGGCACCCTGCTAAGGGCTGGGGAGAGAATGCGTGGTGCATAGTAGGTGTTTGATAAATGTCTGTTGACTGGGAGCATGAAAGGCTCAGGGTAGGAGCCTCAGATGCTTGGACCAAACCCATGTGAGGCCCCCCAATGCTTTCCTCATCCCCCCTCACGATGGCTTAGAGGGTGCAAGCTGCTCAGAGGATACACGCTGCTCTGAGCTCATGGGGATGGTGCTGGTGGGTGTGGGGACTCAGGGGAGACTTGACCTTTCTGTTATAAAGAAATGCCCACGGCCCCATGCTTGTGCAAGTACATTCGGATTCCCTACCCTCGGCCGAACCTGTGGGTTGGAGGGCAGGTCGGTGGGCAGCAGTAAGCAGAGAGGAAGCTGCGGAGCTTCTCCCGACCCTATCCCATTCATTGGCTCTGATGGCTGAGGCCTGGTGGCTATTGCTAGCACCTCAGGCAGGTCCAGCCCTGAGCTGGGCAGGATCTGAGGTGTAGAGATGAGTGAGCCCAGTGTGGGGGTTGAGGGGCCCCAGAAAGAGTGGATCTCCAATGTGTGCTATGGGCGGTGTGCCGAGAGGATGGGGAGGCGACCTGGGGCTGCCCTCTGCGTGTGCGTGCGTGCGTGCGTGCGTGTGGAGGGAGGGAGGGAGTGTTCACTCATTCAGCCAATTATTCATTCCAAATCCCAGTCACCTGTTTGATTCTGGAGTTCCAAGGTGGGAACAAAGCTGACATGGTCTCGACTCTCATGGAGTCTGTAGAAGAGGACAGATGTGACTCTGACAGTCACACCAATAGACACAAAAGTGCTGATGCTGCTGGGGGAGTTAAGGTGCGAGGGGAGAGGACTCTATACTGAGTGTTCTCACTGGTTTGTGACTTTTTCCTTCGGGCCAGAATATTCACACTTTTAATTTATCTGAAGACCCCTTTGTTAAAGTGAACTCTTGTTTGTATGACAGCGGAACAGCTAGGGGCATTCCAGATGCCCCTTCATTTGCCCTTCAGACCATCTCTCCAGACCGCTGGGTCCAGGACCTGCTTTGTGCCAGATTCGAGGAGACTGAGCTGGCTGATGGAAGAAGGTTCTGCTATGGGGCATGAGCCTGCCAAGGAGACCCTGGGGAAGGGGTGGGAGCTGGGGCTCCCTGTGGGCTGGGACTGCTGTAAGCACAGACTCTGGCCCTGACTCAGAGAGCAGGCTGCCGCAGTCAGAGCTGAGCTCCTCAAGCAGCCTCCCAAGGGCAGGCCCTTCCATCGAGAGAAGCACGAGTGTGAGAAGGTGGAAGGGTGGGGTGACTGAGGGCCCTGGGGCAGTATTAGTTTTCTATTGCTGCTGTAACAAATTACAACAGACGTAGGGGCTTAAAACAGCACAAATTTCTCACCTTACCATTCTGTAAGTCAAAGCCTGGTGCCGTCTCACTGGGTTAAGATCAAGGTGTCCCATCTGGAGGCTCTGGGGAGAATCCGTTTCCCTGCCTTTTCTAGCCTCCCGAGGCTGTCCGCAGTTGTTGGTTCATAGCCCCTTCTTCCATCTTCAGAACCAGCAACACGGCATTTCCCTGGCCCTCCTTCCATCCTCACTTCTCTGGCCAAAGCTGGGAAGCATTCCCCACTTTTGAGGACTCATGTGATTAGACTAGGTCCATGCAGGTCCTCTAGGATAATCACCCCATTTCAAGATCCTTAAACTTGATCACATTTGCAGAAGCCCCCTTTTGCCATGTATGTTATGTAATCGCAGGTTCTGGGCATCTTCTGGGTGGGGGTAGGGGGAACGTCATTCCACCCACCACAGAGGCCCAGGGATCTTCACAGCCAGGAAGAAGCGTGTGATTTCTCTTTGGCTTCCAGGGTTGGGGAGAGGGGTCCCCAAAAGACCCAGAACCGTGGAGACTCCCCTAACTAGAAATGGGTATGGAGGACCCTCTCCCCAGACGGCTGCCTCACCTGTCTCTCCTGCCATGCCTGGACCCCATTACCTGCTGTTCCCCAAACGTGCCAGGCTCCCTCTTGCTTTTGGACTTTACCGTGTTTGCCTGGAAACCCCCCTTCCTTCTACTCCCCCCCCCAAACTGGTGAAAATCTGCTTGTCCCTGGTTAACTTCCCCTTGGAAAGCCACCCTGCCTTCTTGCCTACGTGCCTCCTCTGCCTCTGGCTGGGTTAGGTGGCTCCCAAGTCCCACTCCCTGTGTTGTCAAGGCCTGTGCTTGTCTTCACCTCCCCCATCTGACTGTGACTCCTGAAGGTGGAGCAGGACTGGTCCTTCTCTGAGGCCAGCCTGGGGCCTGGCCCTGAGCCTGTGACCAATGAGCTTGGTGAAAGAAATGAATAAAAGAATGATTTAGCCAAGGGGGAAGAAAGGCCTGGAATGAGGCTATAGTATCAGGAATGACAATGGGAGATGGTGGTTGGGTTCCCCCAGCTGCCCAGGGTGGGGACCACGGCTGGTTCCCATGTGGTCCTTCCAGCTGCATGAGGGTGCATGGGGGCAGCGGGAGGGAGGGGGTCAGGAGGTCCCCCAGGAGACCTGGGGCCATGTGGCCTCAGTCACATGGTTAGATGCTGAGGGGCTTTGGGCAACTTGGACATGCCCCACTCCCCCCAAGGGTCTGGTAGGGGTATCCTGACCATGAGGACTGTTCTCCTTGGCGTGTCCCATTCAAGGAGGCTGTGGGCTCCTCCTCAGGCTTTCTTGGCAGCATGTCTGAGCTCGGGGCTGGACACTTGGGGAGGAAGCTGAAGTGATACAGGCACTTGAGGGCCAGACAGGCCCTGCTGTCCCCCTAGCAGGGAAAGTGGCTTCTTTGTCCCTAGGCTGGGAACCCATTTCTGAATGGAGGAAGCAGCACCGGTGTTCCAAGGTGCAGCTTCTCCCCCTCCCAACCCTAGATGCTGATGGGCTCCCACTGACCTCTGGACACTGCCTTCTGCAGGAAGGCCCTCGGGGTGGACGAGCACTTTCTCTACGAGTCCTCCCTCAGGAGACATCGCTGTGGGGTTACAGAGGCTCCTCCAATGTGGAGGACAGCCTGTGTGGAGGAGGGTGTGTATGTTGGTCTCTGAGGAACCATGTTGTGCTGGCTGTCTGACTGCAAGCTCCCAGTGGCCTTCCTGGCATTGCCATGTCGAGCCATATTGGAGCCTGAGACAAAGGAAAAATCCATAGTAATCATCTTATCTGTACTTAAAATTTTGGTATTTAATTCATCATGGATTTTTGCCTTATTTTTTTATTTCCGTTTTGCAAAACTTAATATTTTTAAGATTCTTTCATCAAATTTTCAGAGTATATCAACCAGCAAATGGCATACAATAATTAATATATCACGTGGTTACTCCTATTGTGTCTTATTTCACTTTCATTTAAAAAATTTTTTTATTGAGGTCATGTTGGTTTATAACATTATATAAATGTCAGGTGTCCATCATTATATTTTCCTTCTGTATAGACTACATCATGTTCACCACCCAAAGTCTGGTTGCCATCTGTCACCACGTACACGTGCCCCTTTACCCCTGTTGCCCTCCCCTCACCCCAGCCCCTCTGGTAACCACCAGTCTATTCTCTGTATCTATGTGTGTGTGTGTGTTTGTCTTCCACATGTGAGTGAAGTCATAGGGTATTTAGCTTTCTCTGGCCTTAATTTTCATTTTTAAGAATACTGCCTGGAAATATTATTGATCTTGATTACTGAGTTTTTTGGGTCCCTTCACATTTTGTGCCCCTTAAATTTTGGGTCTCACTCGCCTCCCCCTGGTGCTGGCCCTGCTTCCTGGACAGGGCCCGGGGGTTCTCCACAGCTGAGGAGCTCACTCCGGCCTCTAGTCCTCTCTCCTGAGGAAGAAGGAGAGTGTGAGCTGGTGCCTGAGAGGAGCGGCTGGTGCCACGGCCGTCTTGGTTTTCCCCAGGATCTGCCGCAGCCACCGGCAGGCGTGAGCAGGGGCTGAGCCGAGGAGGCCCTGATGGCAGCGGTCCAGGCCTGGGAACATCTGGCTGCCCGCACTAGTGACATCTTCCTCCTGGGGTGTGCGGGAGGCCAGGCTGCTGGGGCTTAGGACTGGAGAGAAGGCCCTGGGAGGCTGGTCCCCAGCCACAGCCCTGGCAGCGGGGTGTGTATGTCGGTCGCTGAGGAGCCATGTTGTGCTGGCTGTCTGACTGCAAGCTGTGTTGGCAGGGCCCGGGCTTCCAGGCCTGATGCTTAGCATGCTGTCAACACTCAGCAAATAATAAATAATAATAATATCTCCAGCATGTCGGGGGAGCCCAAGGAGGGAGGGAACACAGGAAACATGTGTTCTGCCTTGCGGTGGGTGCGGGAAGCTGAGGTCTGTTCAGCGTCCCTCTTTGGGTGGGATTTGGGGGAGCCATCCCCACCCCCTGCAGCTTGGCACAGGAGGAGGGTGAGCAAGCAGCTGGGCCTGCCTGGGAACTGGGGGCCCCTGAAGAGTTGTCCAGGAGTCCCCTCAAACTGTTGTCTGTAAAGAGCTCAAACTGTCCTCAGATGTCCCCCTGGATCTGGAGGTGGTCAGACTGGGGTTTAAATCCTGGATCTACCACTTCAGACAAGTTGCTGAGCCTCTCAGGGCCTCCTGGGTTTGCTCACTTATAAAACGGGACCGGTACGGCAACTGTTAGGCAGCTTAAATGAGACCGGCCACAAAGGGCTGGCCCAGGGTCTGGCGCCTGATAAATCGTTAGCATTGCTATCGATTTATCGTATTGTATTTATTGTATCTCAGTCAGCCATGTCTCTGGTCCTCAGTGTGAGGGCTGATTTTGGTCCTGTGGGGGAGACCATGAGGAGCAGGACCACATGGGTGGCGGCTCTAGCCACCGGGTCTGGCGAAGCATTCTGCAGACCCTCTGTGGCAAGTTGTCTCAGTGGGCTGGCACCCTGCTGTTTGTTGACTGACTGTGAGACCTGGGAGCTTTCATGGGGCAGGGGATGGAGGGTGAGTGCTTGGTGTTGAAGCCCGCTGGGGACTCTGTGGAATGCGTGAAGTCCCCTTGGCAGCCCCTGCACACGGGGCTCAGTGCCAATATTTTGGTTGCAGCTCCCCAGGATCTGGGAAAGCTGAGTTGGGCTGAGACAGTGGGGCTTGGGAAGGCCCCGGGCACAGTCCACCGGGCCCCCCATCATCTCCTGGCCTGCTTCCTCAGGAGGTGGAAAGACTCATCCTGGGAGCGTCGGGAGGCGGGGTGCCGCCTTGTCCCCAGCGAGGCTGAGCCTCTCCACCTGCTCAGGCCTCTCTGAGCGGGCGGGCGCCTGGCTGCCCCTGAATCTGCCCTGTGACTGAGCGGGCCTGGGGGAGTGGGCGGCCGAGGGCCCGCCCCGCCTGCCTGTGAGGAGGGCTGCTCCAGCTCCCCCTTCCAGGGCCCTGTGGTTCCCCTTCACCTACTCCTGGCTTCTCCCAACGCTGTCCTTCCTCCCTACCGCAGACGCCGGCCTCCTGCCCTGAGGTGAGGGCTGCCGTCCCCTGGCCTGGCTCAGCACACTGCCACAGGGGATGGGCCACTTGTCAAGGGCTGTTGTTTAATTTTCCTCGCTCAGAGTCTGCTTGTTCCAACACCCTGCAATGACACGGGTGTTAACCGAGCACCGGGGACTATAATTATCGGGGTTGAGAGACAAGAATCTCCTGGTGCCGTAGCAGCTGCAGGCGGGAGCCGCCGCCTGGTCTGTCCCCAGAGAGGAGCCGCTCCAGGCGGCCTGGTGTCTGCAGAGCCGCCGGGTCCGCGCCCTTCGCCCTCGTGTTTGTGCCCTGCGGCCTGCTGGGCTCTCTCCCGCGGGGGGATGGGTGGGGGGGATGGATGCGGGGATGGTACCCGATCCAGCGCCGGGGCGTCACTGTGAGCATCTGAGGGGGACAGGCACCTTGTGTGGTCTCGCTGCTGGGCTGGGAAGTGGCGGCTCGAGACCGCATGGGTGCCGAGGAGGCCCGGTAGCTCCGTGTGGCCACAGCCGGTGAGCGGGCTTTACTCGGAATAAGTGCAAAGTGTTGCCTTTAGGTTCAGGAATTCAGGTCCTGAAATTCTGTCCATGGTGGGACAGCCTAGGCACAGGAGCAGGGATTCTGGCTACAAAGTTGGAGTCCACTTAGCACGCGTTACGGTTGCTTAATAAATGTTTACGAAGGCCGCCTCCAAATGCACGAATAGACATTCAGTGTCCTGCTTGGTGAGGGGACAGTGTGTCCTCCTGGGAGTAGGTGCCTCCTAGTAAGAGGCATGGGCAGCCTGGAGCCCTGGGAAGATGCCTACCTCATTGCGTGGGGATGCTCTGGGACCTGGGAATGGCCTGGGGAAGGGACGCTTACCTGTGTCCAGGTGTGCGAAACGCACGTGTGAGGAAGAGAGAGCCAGTGGCTGGGCTTAACTCTGGGGAGGAAAGTTTGGGCTCAGTATGCATTTTGATGACCCAGAATGGAGAAGCTTGGGTTGTCAGGGACTGAGTCCCCGGTCATCGGGGTCCCTGGCAGGCAGAGCTAGGGTGGCTGCTGTTGACATGTGGAGAGAACAGTTCCCGCCTGGGAAGAGGTTCAGGCTAGGCCTCTTTCTCTGGGCATGGGGTCCCTAGCCCTGAGGCTAGTCTTGACTCTGCCACTAACTGGCACCCACCCTCTGGGTCAGCGTCCGTCTTTCTCTGTGCCTCTGTCTTCCTGCCTGGGTCAGGACGTAAGTTCTCACTTCCCCTTGATTTTGTCCTGTGGGTGGTATAAAGGGACATGGGGAGTGCAAGGCGAGGGGGACTCTGGGAGCTTCCAAGAGGCACAGGGTGCGGGCGCACTGGGCCACGGTGCTGCCGAGCCCATGGAAGTCAGGATTTGTGGATGGAGCTCTTTGGGATGAGGCATTGGGCACGTGAGGTTCTGGTTCGAGTCTGTGCCGTTGAGGCTGGTGTTGGGACCTAGGAATATGACAGCCACCTGAGGCCACAGGGCGGGGGGAGAGGGAGCCCTCACCAGGACTTCTCCTGGCCTGGATCCCACGAGCGCAGGCATTGGCCAAGCACACAGTAGGCCCTTTCTCGGTCAGCATGTTCAGTGGACTCTGCCAATGACACAGCCCTGGCTGCTGACAGGTGAGCCTAATTTCTGGGCGGCAAAGATGGGCTCGCTGAGGGTCCCCTGGCCTTCTGGGCTGGCTCCGGGGCAAGTGGATGGGGACTGGGGAGGAAGGAGAAACTGGAGCTCACAGGGAGCATCAAAGGGCTGGTGCGAGGTTTATTGGGGCCTTTACGGCCCTAGTTTTCATTATTTACACCCTGTTGATTCTAGGAGCTCCTGTTAAACGTGTAATAAATATAAAAATATTTTACAGGCCAGTGAAAATTCCACAGCAAAAATAACTCTATAAAGAGGGATTTCACCCTGCTCTGCCCGCTGCCTAATTCTGTGTGGCATTCCTTTTAGCCTGTTGGCTGGCAGCAGGGCGATGAGGTGGCTGGGTTCCCCAGTCGTGGAGGGGGGCGTGGGCCGGGGGGTTAACTAGCCCCTTTACCAGCCTGTGAATGGAGTCGCTCCTCCCCGGGCTGAGCCTGCCGGCTCTCCCAGGTGGTGGTGGGTGCGAGTGGGCTGGCGTGGAGCCTGGGTCCCAGGTTGGGCTGTGGAAGTCTGGGGAGCGGGGAAGAGGAAGGCAGCAGGTTAAAGCTGTTCTTTTGGAACCTCCCTGCCCTCTTGGACCATTTGCGGTGTGGCCAATGGGTTGGAGCAGAAAGGGTGCGGTTGAGAAGACAGCGTGGAGCAGTGATTTGCAGCAAGGGCTCTGGAGTCAGACTGCCTGGGTTCCAGTCCCTCTTCTACCACTCAGTAGCTGTGTGACCTGGGTTGATGACTTGCCTTCTCTGTGCCTCAGTTTCCTCCTTTGTAAAATCCTATCTCACATGATCATTGTGAAACATGTCCCTAACACATAGGAAGCACTCAGTAAATGATCATAATTATTATCTCATGTTTGGTAATTGTAATTATTTTTAATAAAGAGCAAGAGATTCAGTCCCAAGGTTGGAAAATTAGGTGTAGGGAGGACTCCTGCTGTTTCTCTCAGACCTGTGCCATCTAATTCGGGAACCACTAGCCACACGTGGCTCTTGAGCACTTGAAATGTAGCTGGTCCAAACTGACATGTGCAATGAGACACACCAAGGATTTCAAATACTTAGTATAAAAAAGAAGCTCTAGGGGCCAGCTCAGTGGCGCAGCGGTCAAGTTTGCACGTTCTGCTTAGGCGGTCTGGGGTTCGCTGGTTAAGGATCCTGGTGCAGACCTACGCACCACTTGGCAAGCCATGCTGTGGCAGGCATCCCACACATAAAGAAGAGGAAGATGGGCATGGATGTTAGCTAGGGGTCAATCTTCCTCAGCAAAAAAAAAAAAAAAGAGGAGGATTGGCAGCAGATGTTAGCTCAGGGCTAATCTTCCTCAAAACACGAACAAACAAAAGAGGCTCTAAAATATCTCCTTAATAATTTTTTATATTGATTACATATTGAAATGAAATTCTCTATATCTTTGGTTAAA
This sequence comes from Equus caballus, assembly GCF_041296265.1. Lineage (NCBI taxonomy): Eukaryota > Metazoa > Chordata > Mammalia > Perissodactyla > Equidae > Equus > Equus caballus. The sequence continues at coordinate 56,598,854 of NC_091697.1, read as the reverse complement.
GAAAATATATGATTAGGGCTGGCCTGGTGGCACAGCGGTTAAGTGTGCACGTTCCACTTCAGTGGCCTGGGGTTCGCCGGTTCGGATCCTGGGTGCGGACATGGCACCACTTGGCAAAAGCCATGCTGTGGTAGGCGTCCCACATATAAAGTGGAGGAGGATGGGCATGATGTTAGCTCAGGGCTAGTCTTCCTCAGAAAAAAGAGGAGGATTGGCAGCAGTTAGCTCAGGGCTAATCTTCCTCAAAAAAAAAAAAAAAGAAAATATAGGATTAAATTTAACTTCACGTGTTTCTTTTTTGCTTTTAAAAAAAATGTGGCTACTAGGTAATTTAAAATTACATATGTGGCCTGCCTTATATTTCAGTTGGATGGCTCCACCTTCCTCCGGGAAGGGCAGCCCTTGGACTCTCATTCCTTGGCCCAGGCCAGCCACCCGTCTTATAGAAAGGGAGACCCGAGCTCGAGAGGGCAGGGACTTGCCTAAATCTCACATTTGTTTTGTGGCAAAGCTGCTCCGCAACTTGAGACAGTTGCCTCTTTGGATCTCGGAGGACGGTGGCAGTTGGCCCTGCTTCTTCCTCCCCCTGGTTGTCGGGAGATCAGATCCAGGGAGTTAGGACAAATGGCTGTTTGCAGGTTTGTTGACTGAGGCCTGTGGTGATTGGTGAACTCCACGACAAGTTTAGGGACACGCGCCTTCCCGGTGGGGACTAGAGAAGGACGCACGTGGCTCACTTGGCCTGATGGAGCAGAGATCGGTGCTGCCTCTTGGACACGTGGTGAGGATGGGCCCCCGCCTCCCTGGGAGCCGCTGCTGCTGGGGCACGAGGCAGGATGCTTGGAGAGAAGTCTCTTGAATGATGGTAAAACCCTGAATTGATTTGATTGTGTGCTGACATGTTCCCAGCCTGCTGAGTGCTCTGAACCTCACAACAGCCCCTCGAGAGCTTGGGACTAGAGCGTCTCCACTGTAGAGATGAGGAGACTGAGGCTGAGAGATGTCAGAGCTGGGAGGTGGCAGACCTGAAATTCGAATCTGTGTCTGTTTAGTTTTAAGTGCTGGGAGTTCAGCTTATGCTAAACTACCGTCTGCCTCGCTTACTCACCCGCTGAGGTCCCCTTGCCCTCTCTTGTCCTCATGGCCACAGTGAAGGAAGGGCTAGACTAGATGCTATCCAGGTGCCTTGGTTCAGACTGGAGTCAGCAGGTTCACCACTTCTTGGCTGTGTGACTCAGGGTAAGTCACTTTACCTCTCTGAGCCTTGACTTCCTTCTCTGTAAAATGATGATAATAATAATACTGCCTTCCAGAGCTAGTTAAATGAAATGATGTGCTCCTGGCACATAGTGGGCACTCATCAAATAATTGTGGTACGGTGATGATGCTGATAATGTCAGCAATTTGGCAAGGACCATACAGCATGGGCATCCTCTTAAAAAGTGGTCTTCAGAGTGAGACAAATCAGAATTTTCCTTGAACTCACTTTGGAAGCACGTCTCCACATGGTCCCGGGTCCTCCTCTGGCAGTGGCCAGTGGGGCCTGAGGGTTGTTTCTGAGCCTGGCTGTGGCCTCGCCATCCCTCCTGGTGCCTGCTGGGCCTTGACTCTGAATTCCCTGGGCAGGCAGTCACTCTCCTTCTCCCCCCAGTTTCTCGGCTGGGCTCCTGTGCCCATTCTGCACTGCTGGAAGATCTGAAGATGCCTCCTGGGCAGGACTGGCCAGCCCTCACTCCCGCAGCCCTGCTCGGGGGGCCTGGCCTCAGTTGGCACCCAGGCCACCAATAGCTGCAGAGAAGTGGCCCTGCAGTTGGGATGCTAACCGATGGGCCTCAAGGCCTTTGCACTTGTTGCCTCCTTGGATGTGATCTACTGCTCTGGGGGAGGGATAAAGAGTGGCTGCTGGCCCATCTCGTAGGTGAGGAAACTGAGGCCTGGGGTGTGGCTGTTTCTGGGATCTGTTCAGGGAGGAGTCTTCAGACGGGAAACTCAGGCCTCTTCCTTGTAGGACAGCTGCTTCCTGCTGTTGTCATTCCCATCTTAGAGATGAGAACACTGAGGCAGGGAGGTTTGGCAACATGTAGCAAGGAAGCTGTGGAAGTAGAATTTGCAGCCAGGGTGGTCTGAGCCCAGACCAGGGTCCTCACCACTGGGCAGCCCTGCCTGCGTCCTGGTGAGGTGGAGGCTGCCCCATGCCCGGCAGTACAGCTTCCGGACTGTTTTCCCTGGCACTCTGCCCTCCCCAGGTGTGGCCGGGCCTCCCACCATCCCCACCCTGTTGACGCTCTGCCTTTTCCTTGCCACTCAGGAAAGCAAATTGGAGAGCTAGTGATGAAAAAGATGTTACAGGAACCTCCTTAAATCTGCTCGAAACCTATAGAAGTGGTAAATTCTTCACAAATTTTGGTACTTAATCTTAGCCACAGATTGGAGACACGTATATGGGAATCAGAGCCTACCAATAAAAAGGAGCCCCGGAGGGAGAGCCCCACATCAGTTCTGAGCAGTGTGCTGGGCTCTGCCGCACTGCCTCCTCCTTGCCCTTTGAGCTGGGGCTTATGACAGCGACCATCTCCTAGCTGAGGAAGCTGAGGCCCTGAGGAGGCCATTTTATTGCTGTTGGTACAATGAGCGGAATGATGCTCTGCCATTCTCTCCAGTGGATGGAGCTAAAGGGGTGCTTCTGGTGCTCCTTGGCTCTCAGAGTGGCCTGGACCACAGGCAAGAAGTCACCAGCCCAGACCTCCCCACCCTGCTGTGACGTCCACCAGCAGGGCCAGCTGTGTGGACGTTGGTGTTTGGGGCAGTGAGAAGTGCTGGCTGTGTGGCCCTGGCAAGTCCCTGCCCTCGGCTTGGGGTGCCCATCACAGCCCGAGGTGATCTGACTGGGAGCGCCCACCAGGCCCTGACCACCGTGATGGACAGCACAGGTGCAGTGCTTGGAATGCAGAGACGGTCTCCAGGCTGTGAGTTGGCGGGCACATCAAAGGTAGCCTCAAGTAGGGCTTAGGGGTTGAGGGGTCTAAGCCCCCTCAACGTGGGGATTCTCACCACTTCAGGGACCCTGCCAGTGATCCACAAGCTTCTTGCTCAAGTCTGCAGTCCAGGCTCAACTGCCATCCATCCTCGAGGCTGGCGAGGGTACAGGTCCACCATGTTTGTGGGGGCTGCAGGGGTGGGAGGGGTGGGATGTATGTTTGACCCTGCATCTTCCTGTCCTTCTGGCCCAATCTGCTGCTTCATGGTGGGGCTGGGAGACCTTTCCCCTTGGCAGACCCTCCTTGACTGGTCTGGCCTGCTTTGCTTCCTCTCGTGTGCTGACACACGCTGTTGGGACCACCCATCTCGGTTTGAGAAATTGTGCTTCTATTGCTATGAGTCTTGGACGTGAATCTTAACTCCCAAACTGGGCCAGATCCTGGGAGGCTGGGGCCCCTGTCTTTCTCTTTAGGCAAGTGGGCTGGGATTGGGGGACATTCTAGAGCATTGGAGTAAAACTGCCCAAATGGAATACCTAGTCCACAGTGACAATAGCCTTTGCCAGCTCCTCTGTCCGGGGCTGGCACGCCTCAGCAGAGGGGCCTGAGGGGGTAGCACTTGGGTTGGCCCTGGGTTTTTCTGAGGCTCACCGCCCAGTATCTTTAGGTGTTGACCATGGACTTTTCCAGATGTGGTTTGAGAAGGCCATGGCCCACCCGAGGAAGGGGGTCACGGGTGTGGGTGATGAGCAAGGGTGAGAGCCACCCCCGTCAGGTTGTGGGCTCAGAGCAGAGGGCCAGACGAGCTCCTCTTTGGCTCACCGTGCCTGGCTCTTCCTCCCCCATCTCAGCCTGCTGGCTTATTCTGCCCAGATGTCTGGCCTGGGCTGTAGAGGATGGCAATGTGAGGTGTGTGGCTGTCTTCTGGGGCCGTGGCCACCATATAAGAAGGCCTGAGTCGGGCAAGAGGATGGTGAGTGTGAGGGCTTCCAGAGCCCCAGCTGCCTCTCTGTGCTAGACGTGGTTGCGAGGTGTGGTGGAAGGAGATTCAGAATTTCACGCAGTCATGGCTGCTGACCTCCTTCGTCTCTTGTGGGGCCACTGGAGGGTCACTCTCCTCGGCTCTGGGTGTTCCTTGCAGAGGTCTCTCTGCTTTGAGGATGCAGATTTAGCCTCGATGTCCTGTGGCTGGCAGTCTTTAATCCTTGCTTTGTGTCGTCACAGGCTGGGGTGAGAGTTCACACGAGAGGAGAGTACCTGGGCTATGTAATTAAGTCGCACACTTGGCACAGAGACCTGGTTTTAATGCACGTATCCCATTTGCTGGCTTTTCCAGGACATTGTCCCCAGCCTGGGCTGATGGACTAATTACAAGGTGTGGGCTCTGGGGTGGTTCAGTGGCTCGGCTGGCCGTGCTGAGTTGTGCCTACTCCTGGGTCCTGTGCTAGCTGTGCTGAGAGGGACCATGGTCCACCTCCTGGGGGCCACCTCCGTGATGGCTCTACTGTGACTGGGCAGGCCAGAGGGTCTGGGGGCTGCCTTGGGGAGGGGGCATGGGAGCACAGGGTCGGGGCCATTGCTGGGGGAGATGTCTGAATTCTCCCATGCTCTAGCTGGTCAGGCTGGCCTATGGGGTGGGCTGCAGCAGCCCCTGGAGAAGAAGGGAAGGCAGCGTGGGGAGCAGATCTCCTGCCATGGCTCTCTGGGGGAGGTGAAGAAGTGCATTCTGGGGAGATGGGCTCCCTGGTGACCACAGTGTGGTTCCCAGATGTGGCTGTGCCCTGGTGGAGCCTCTCTGAGGCTTTGTGTCTGGTCCTCGGGCCGTGGAGGGGACTCCATTCTTCCCCAGAGGCAGATGTAGAGGGAGTCGAACATCAGACTCATGATCAACAGCATATCACAGAGGAAGAGCCTGCCCAGCCTCTGAGATGGTGAATTACAGGAGTCAGGTGTGGACCCCCAGCTTTACAGATGGGCACGGACGCACTGTCCACATTCACCCTACACAAGAGCCCGGGTACCACGAGTGCACATGGCACACCAAGAGGAGCCTCCCTGGCTCCCAGATGTGGTTCGGAGTGAGCATGTTGGTCTCACGTGCGTTACCTTCTACATCCTCTGCTGTTTTACTGGCTTTCGATTTTAGAATAGATTTGAGGGATGCTTTGCCTGGCTCAAGTCTCTTAAAAACAGTGTCCATAAAAATTTGAATGAATTTTTTTTCCTCCCAGAGCTACCCTCCCAGCAAACAGGAGGTGTTCAGGGTTGTTTCTGTTGGCCCTGGAGTGTGCCTGGAGTGGTGGAGGATAGGAAATGCTGCTTGAGAGGCCACTGACAGCCTTTCCATTGGCATTTCCCCTCCAGAAAAGTACTGCAGTAATGACAGCTAATGTTACTGAGAGCCAGACTGTGCCAGGATCTCCTGGGCCCTGGATGCTCATTATTTTAATCCTCAGAAGACCTCTTAAGTTAAGGACCATTAGGAAACCTGTTTATAGGGGAGAGGGCTGAGGCACAGAGAGGGTAAGTGACATGCCTCAGATCACACAGTGAAGAAGTAATGGTCCAGGATTGGGAAGTGGGCTGTCAGCTGCCAGACCTTCTCCACAAGGAAGCGCTGACCTGCATCCTCACCTGGTTTATCCTGGTTATCCAAGCCACACAGGGAGTGGCTTGGGGCCAGACTCTGGCTGCATCTGCCAGGGCGGCAGTTGGTAACCCCATCGCAAAGGCCCAAGTAGACCCCTGCACAGTCTTCACAGCCTCTCTACCCTGTAATCCACCTGATGACCAGGCCCAGCTCTCCTGCCCAGTCTCCTTGGCTGCCTACTTCTTGCAAAATCAGGTGCAGTAGGACAGTTTGCCTATTCTGAGAAAGGCTTTAGAGGGGAAGCTAGCTCTGTTTAAAAAATATGAACCCCAAACCTTAATCTAACCAAGAGCAATTGGGCCCCTGCCATGTGCAGCAGGTGTTCCTGCTCACGGGGTGGTGGGCAACCTGCCCCCACGCCAGAAGACACTCAGAGAAGAGCCATACCAGACACAGGGCAGGCCCCACCAGGAGCCCCGGGAGCTGTGGGCCTGCACCCGTGCACGTCTCAGCTGGAGCAGGCAGGCTCTGCCCGGATCCTGTGCTCTGTGTGGAGACCCTGGAACCCCTGAGCCAGGCAGACAGTCTTATTCAGTCCCTCTGCCCCGCTGGACCCAGCCAGAGCCAGCTTGGGCCTCAGTAAACGCTTGTTTCTAGATGTTTATTTTGGGGTTTAATGAAAAACAAACTGTGGATAACCTCTGCCCTTGGACAGGGGCCAAGCTCTCAGTGCCCGTTGGTGGGCAGATCCCCCTCATCCTCACAGTGGCCCAGTGAGAGTCCCCCAACCCACATGCCCCTCACCAGCCCACATTGCTCCCCTGGCCTCTGCACCTTTGCACATGCTGTTCCCTCTGTCTGTAATGCCTCCCTGCCTGCACTCCTCTGGCTTGGCCTGGCTAACACCTCCTTGGCCTTCAGGTCTCAGCAGGGATATCTCTTCCTCCTAGGGCTTTCTCTGATCCCCCAAGTCTGGATGGGGCTCCCCCTGGGCTCTCAAGGAACCAATGATCACAGTGTGGAAAGCGAGCAAATGAGTGGTTCCACCTCCTCCAGTGATGAGGGCGGCCTCTGTTAGATTCCCAGTGTGTCGTGTGACCATAATAATGAGTGACAATAACAATAATAATGATAATAAGCACTCAGTAAATGTCAGCTCTGTGCCAGGCTCTGTTCTCAGCATTTGACAGGTGTTTACTTCCCACGTCGACTCTGGGAGGCAGGGACTCTTCTCATCTCTGTTTGGCACGTAAGGAAACAGGACAGAGTGTCTAAGCTGCCTGTGGTCATGTAGCTGGTCAGGACTGGAGCTGGGACCCAAACCCAGGCAATCTGAGGTCAGGGCTACTCTTCACCACCACACCAGGCTGTGTCCCGTGGGTGGCATCTGGAGATGTTTGATCGCTGTCTCGGCATTTAACAAAATAGTTTGTCCACATCTCTGGATAAAGGCTGAGGCTCAGGGTGAAGGGACTTGGCTGAGGTCATGTGAATGGCTGTGAGCAGCAGGGCGACCCCAGCCCACACTCAACCACAAGCCCCTTGAGGGCAGGGGCTCGGACCGCTGTGTCCTTCTATGTGTCTCCAGCTTCTGCCTTGGAGCCTGGGGTGTAGACGGTGCTCACCTCCAGGAATGACAACCTATGAGTTTTCTATCACCTGTCAGTTACATCCCCACTCCCAGCCCTGGGACGTGGGCCTCCCAACCTGAAGCTCCTGCAAAGAGGTGTTTGGGTTGATGACTGTCAGATGGACGGCTGGGGCCTTGGCAAGCAGGCAGGGGCAGCTGTGTGGGCGTGTGAGGTAGATAGAAGGAAGACTCTGGCTCCTGCTTCCAGCCCTCTTAAGGGCTTTCCTTCTGATGGGGCCGGAGTTCACTTTTGTCTGAGAGCAGCGCTGTCTGGGAATGCCCACGGGGATCTGGGGCTGGAGACACCCACCGGCAGCCCCGAGCGGGGAAAGGAGGTGCCTGTCTCAGTAGGTACGGCTTTGTTTTCCCTGCAGCCTGGAGTGAAGAGACATTTGTGAGCTCCTCCTGGGCCTGGAGGCCCCTCCCGCGCAGAGAGCAAACACGGGCGCTGCGGGTAGGAGCGCGGTGGCGTGGCCTTTTGTTGGGCACACCTGGCTCAAACATCTCTCGGAATGGGAGTGACTCTGTCAGTCCCTCCTCCCTGCATAGCAGCACGGAGTCGATTGAAACGTTCTCGTTTGTGCTCTGACAGCTGTGTCAGCTTCTGGCCTCCCTCAGAGGCAAAAGGCACGTCGAAAATGAGGTTTAAACCTGTTGCCAGCCGCCTTCCCGCCTGTCTGAGTCCCACTGGCCCCAGCTGCACATCTGTCCGGCGTGCCTTAGCAGCAGCGTCCAAGGCCCAGCTCATCGTATGTTTCTTCATAGCCCCAGACACGGAATAACCTCCTGTGTCATACTCCTTTTTCTCTGGAGAAGTCCAGAGCCCTCTTTAAATAGGAATTGAGAAATTAGTGTCACCAGGTTAAGTCATTGTATCAAATGCCCTGTGGGGGACACTGACCACAGCCAGCTCAGATTTCCTCATCGTTTGTGCCAAGGTCAGCAGCAAGTCAGAAAAAGGGCAGATCAAAGGTTGTTCCTGCTGGCCCTTGAGCCTAGAATTGAGAAATCCATCATTAAGCTGTTCGATACAATTATTTTTGATAATTCTCTTTTGTACTAATAAGTCACGTCACCTGCTGGGAACTCAAGCTTGGCTCACCCTAGGCTTGTTGTTACAATAATCATTGGCGGTATCTCCTCCTCTTTGTAAACCAGCAGCACAATGGCTGTTAAATAAAAAAGGGAGCTGTAATTTATTTTAAGATTCAGGGATTTTGTATGTGCAAGTAGGCCGCAATTATGAAACAAATACTGTAATTATAACCACTCTGGAAAAGTGAATGAGGCGGTAACTGGCTGAGATGTGTTTTCTGGTTAGAAAAGACATTATCTCAGTTCTGAGCAAACTCTGCTGGGCCTCCTGTCCCTGGGTTCTTGGGAGCTGAATTCGAGAATGATTAAAAGCCTGGAAAAGCTCCGTCTCTACATCTGCAGAGCGAGTGACGAGGCTGACCCTTCAGCAGATGAGCAGGGATATTCCCTCGGGAGTCAGGTGGGCGAGGGGTGAGGGGTGAGGGGCTGAAAGACTGATGGCCAAGCCAGCAAGGAAGCAGCTACCTGCTCTACCCTGCTCTTCCCTCTCCTCCACCTTCACCCCACAGGACGGGCAGATGTGTAGCCTACCCCATCCCTGTTGAACTGGCTGAGTCTGTCCTGGAGTGTCAAGAGCTGCTCTGCCTTTGGAGCCTCCACTGGGCTCTGCCAGACCAGATCTCCTGGTGCTGATGCATCTCCAGGAGAGCATGGTGCTTCTTTCTTGTTTCCCCTTTTGGAACATCCTCTGGAACCCACAATTATACCCTACCAAATGAGTTATCTTTATCCAGTGATGTGTTTTTCTAGGAGGCAGTTTTAACTCTTGGGTACAGCTTTCTTGAGGGCATCACTGAAACATTTCAGGACTTGCTACATGTTTTTAAGTCCTCTCGGGATTCTTGGTAGGTGGTCTGATGCTTAAAGTTTTCCCAAGCTGGATGGTGAGGAATTCAGAAATGTTGCACATAGACTGACATCTGACCTGTCTGGAGCAGCTGAGACAGAAATGGGACCCAGTGTTACCATTCGTGGGTCTCTTTTCTCAATGGAGAACCAACCTCAGGATCATGTGGCCCTTTTAATAGATAAGTTAATTGGAGCCAAGGTTTAAATATTTGAGAAAAATCAAACTTGCGACAGAAGTGTGAAGTGAAAAGGACTTTGCCACCCTGACTGAGGTGAATAAATTAGCAAAAACAAAATTCCTCCCTGGAATTAAGCTCCATGAGGCGAAGATGTCCGTTCTGTGTGTTTTGTTCTTTGTGGCTTCTCCAGCCCCTAGAACAGGATCTGGCTCGAGTAGATGCTCAGTAGTAGGAATGGCTCTCCTCAGGGGTAGCTGGGCTTGCTTCAAGTCTTCTCTGTTGGAACGAGACACACACCGTGGATGCACATTTGTGTTTAGGGTCCCAGGGCTCCTGGAAAATACTTCCCTTTTGGGGAAAGAGAAAGGACCACAGGGTCTGTGTTCACCAAGCAGACCTGCTGAGTCTGGTGGGCTGAGAACTCGCAGAAGCTAGACTGTGGACTGTGGAGGTGCTGATTTAGTGAGAACCATGTTGCAAACTTTTCTTGAACACTTTCCAGTCTCTTTGGGTGGTGTTAGCATCAGTTGACGAATGTTAACATGAGCTAGAGTTTGTCCCTTAGTCATGTGTGTCTAAATGTGTCTGCATTTATTTATGTACATAAATGGCAAAGATCAATATATGCTGATAATTTAAAGCATAAACTTTATATCATAGTGGGATATGTTATACTGTTTGCTCATCTGAGCTCATGTCAGATATGTAACTAGGTAAATGCAACTCATTTTCAGGGAGGTGAATGGGGGTAGCCTGTTGTTCTCTGCTGTGTAAAGTCAAGGCATTGAATCACAGAGCCGTAAATCATACTCCTGACTACAGGCTAGGGTGCGTGTGTGCAGCTGAACACTTCTTGTCTAGGGGACTTGTGCTCTGAGACTGCATGTGGGTGTGTGTGTGTATTTTCTTTTTAAAATGGACTTCTGGAGAAGAATTCCTGTTTGAAGGTTAAGTTGCTGATTTGGCATCGATCGGGGCAGACCAGGTCTCCTGTGGGTGTGGTTGACCCTAGGTGTGGACATGGGAGTCTCTGAGACGTTTTGAGCTGGGCTCCCCACCCACACCCTCACCAGGAGGGCAGCTCACAGCTAGTTGGGAGCTAATGACCTTGGGTTATCCTGGAAGCAGAGTTAGGTCCCCCAAGTCTCCTCGCCCTTCAAGGCTCTTGCTCTGAGCTGTTGTAGGTGCTTCCTGCAAGGATATCTCAAGATCCTTAGCTCTCTTCTCTGCAGGGCAGACGTGTGGGCAGAGGAGAGGTTTCTGAACCGTCAAACTTTGGTTGTGCTGATTGACCAGGATAAACACCTAACATATCCTCTTGGTTGCTGTGGCTCTTTTCCTGTCCCTCTGAATGCTGGGGGCTTCGTCATCATTAGTATGACCATTGTCGGCCTGGTAAATGGGAAAGAGGCATCAACAGGCTGGAAGGGCTCGTGGTGACAGAAGCTGCCTGCACAATGCACAGCTCGGGTGGTGTGTACACAGTGTGGGTTTGGGCCCAGGTGAGTCATCGCCAGCCTGGGAAATGCACTGGTGATGATGGATGGCCAGGGTGCTCGGATGTGCCCCTGACACTATTTGCACAAACAGGGAACTCAAACGAATGGGGTTTTCACGAGCTTATATAAGTCAGTTGGCGATGCGCAGCGCCCCAGCTGGGTGGCATGACGGGACAGAGCTTTGCGTTCCTGTGCAGAAACAGGTGACTTTAAGAACCAGTTTGCCTGTGTCAGGACTTGAAATGGTTTGCTCTGCCCTTCTGTTGTCATAACCCCCCCTTTTCTCTTTGCCTTTCTCTTTGTAAAAACTTTCTTTGCAAAGAGATTCTTATAACTGGGACAGTAGGGCTACTGTTGCTTCCAGCAGCCGCCCAAGGGGTTTGCTTTTCTTTGGGACTCTGACTTCCTTGAAAGATGCGTCAGGGAGGGAACAGCAGGTGTGTGTGGCTGAGTGCTCTGAGAGGTGGCGGTGGAGGGGGGGAGGTGGGTGCAGGGGTGGGAGTGGAGGCTGGCTGAAAACTCACCTCAGCACATTCCTGGGGTCATTTCCAGCTGTCTGTCCTGGCTCTCTAAGAGTCCAGTGTGGAATCAACGAGGAATAACTTCACATTCACATAGCACTCCACCAGTGCCTGGTGCATAGTAGGCCTCTCATTCGTGCCTTCCATCAGCCCTATTGTAAGGTAGGCAGGGAAGGAGTTATCATCATACATAAAGATCACAGGGTCAGAGAGGGAATGTGGTCCTTGCAAGGTCCCCCAGCATGCCAGAGCAGGGCTGGCCTGGAACCCTGATACAGTGCCTTTCAGTGCCATGTTCCTGCTGCCACATTCCCAGCCTGGTGTTGGGCCCTCTGCCTTACTGGCCTCCTGGAGGCTCAAGGGACAGGGAGATAGGGACTCCTGAGACGTGGAGCCTGGATTTCGAGACCACATCCAAGTGTGGGTACACCCCATTGTCAAAGCTAGGGCATCAGCCCCTCCCTTGGTGTTGTGGGACAGCTGGAAGTGAATCAAATCGGATCGCATTCCCTGATTGACTCTTTCCATCACTACTGAGACTATGGAGAAAACTCTTAGTTTTATACAGAGGCAAGCATCTCATCCGAGCCTTTGTTCTAGATTTGTCATTTATTTATAAAAGTTTTTTCCTTATTAAAAAGCGATACATGATTATTCTAGAAAGTCAGAAAACACAAAGGAAGGAAAAATGTTAATAATCTCACCACCTTGGTTTTAAGACAAAATGGGATTGTACTAACTACACAACATTTTTGGAAGCTAGATTTCCCTCTTATTTTGTTGTGAATGCCTGTGGCTGTGGTTGGGTATTCCTGAAGAGCCTGTCCTCTAGGGCTGCACGTCATCCTCGTTGGTTGGGACCGTGTTGTGGATGGATGTACAGCCTGCTTCTGCCTCTGTTTGTCCTCAACACGAGTGAACATCCTCATAGCTAAATCTCTGCTCACATTTATTATTCAACAAATAGTTGTTGAATGCAAGGCACATTTTTGTTGGGATAAATTCTTAGAAGTGGATTTTCTGGGTTAAATCATGGACGTGTTTTTAAAGTTACCACATTCATGGTACAGTTTAAAGAGGGCAGGAGGGACTATAGTGAAAACTTGAAGACCCTCCACCTCTGCTCTCTAAAATACTCACTGCTAACAAGTTCTTAGGCATCCTTCCAGACGTTGTGTGTGTGTGTACCTCTTTAATAGAAATTGATTCATGACTTTCATAACAGTATGAACAGTCATTGTTCTATTTAATAATGTATCCTGGGCAACTTCCCACGTCAGTGTGACAGCTTCATGGTATAGCTGTATCAGTCCCTTATCAGTGGACTTTTTTTTTTTTTAAATTACGGAACACACTGGTGAGCATCCTTATATATTGGTTTAGTTGTACAAGTGTAACTGTAGACGTGCTGAAAGTAGAATTGCTGAGTTGGAGTGTTGTGAGTTACGCCCGTTTAACATTTTTGTAACTATTGCTAAATCAATGTGCGTGTTTGAAACTATCACATGGATGGGCTAATTATTTTACAGAAAGGCTCTACCTATTTACACTCTTACCAGCAGAGTTTGAGAACGTCTGTTTCCCAATGTCTTTCACTAACTCTGTGGATTATCAGTTTTTAAAATGTTTATTTATTAGGTAAAAAAGAAGGGATTTAGTATTTGTACGTTAATTTGCATTCGTCTGTTGTTAGCATGAGAGCCTCCCCATAGCTGAAGTAGTGCTTCGGAGCAAACATCGTTTTTTTTAAAAGGCTGAATTCATTTATTAACTGGGTAACTTTGGGTACACTGAACCTCAGTTACCTTATCTGCAAAATGGGGGTACTAAGACCTACCTCTCAGGGTTGTGGAGCAAACACCTTGTGAGTGCTTAGTCCTAGCTTGTCTGACCAGCTTGTCTCCCTTGGGAGAGTGCCTGTGCTGTCCAAGAAAGTGTCCCCACTTCTGCACGTGGGCCTGTGGTTTGCCTCTGCTTTGGAAGGCCATTCGGTTAGGGCCTTCTGCCTTTCTGGTAAGGGACCTTCTGGTGTTGTATTTTTTTTGGTGAGGAAGATTGTCACTGAGCTAACATCTGTGCCAATCTTCCTCTATTTTGTATGTGGGACACAGCCCCAGCATGGGCTCACGAGTGGAACGTAGGTCCAGGCCCGGGATCCGAAGCCACGAACCCGGGGCTGCCAAAGCGGAGCGCCGGAACTTAACCACTACACCATGGGGCTGGCGCCCTGGTGTCGTATTTTCACCCAACATCGTCATCCTTTCAAGTTGCCAGCTCCTCCACTCATCACCACACCCTCCCTGACCTCCCCATCCTCCAGTGCCTGAGGCCGCGGGATAACTTCAGCTCTGGCTAGTTTTAAAGGAGAGTGAGTGACTGGAGCTGCCCTGCTGGAAGGCAGCCTCAGGACCCCTTTCTGAAAACTAGGTAGGGATTTGGTGAGCCCTGACCATGCACCAGTCACTGTAGTGGCTACTTCACATGGCTCATGCCAATGAATCCTCCCAGAGCACCTGCAATGAGGGCACCGTTTTCCCCGCTCACAGAGGGTTAGGCGGTTGAGGGACTTTCCCAGAGTCACATACCCAGTCAGCAGCAGAGCCCAGAGCCCTCCTGCTCCCAGGCCTGTGCTCCTTCAGTCATTTCACACTGCTGACGACAGGTGGATCCCTAGCTTATACCTATGGAAGGGTGCTTGGAGCCTCAGACAGGCTGCAAGGGACAGCTTCCAGGCACCAGAGAACATCCCCACTTAACTGCAGCAGTGACCATCACCCCAGCCTCTCTAGGTCCAGGCCAGCTGGGTCCCTCTCTAGGCCCAGCCAAGTGTCCCAAAGTGAGCCTTGGGGGTGAGTCGCATCGTGCTAGGGAGATAGAGTCCTGCTTCCCTGCAGGGTCAGCTCTGCTCACCAGTGAGTGTGGCCAAGGATCCTAGCTCAGGAAGCAGGACAGAGGCATCCACTCATAGGCTCCCAGCCTGCTGGAGTGCTCCCTCCCTAGCCCGGGTTGATTGGGCCACACATCCTTCTATAGCCTCTGGGTGAAATTTTATTTCTAAAAATGAAAATGTTTGAATTAATTATTTTATTATTTATTTTTTCTTATTTTTAAATCTTTTTTTCTGCTGATACTCACTATAAAAAATCCAAACAGTATAGTACATGACGTATTTAGGTGCTCAGTAACTATTCAAAGAACAAATGAATGTGATATAGAAAGTGCAAGTTCCCTTGGTGTGTCTCCCAGAAACAACCATTGTTAGTAGCTGGCTGAACAACGTTTCATCATTTTTCTAGGCTTATGTGTATGTACTTGTTGTTTACACAAACGGACTCATTCCATACCTATTGTTCTGCATTCACTTAATAACATGTCTTGGGCGTCTTTCCACATCATCAGTACACAAAGCTCCATCTCCTTTCAGACATCTGCTTTGTGTCCCATTGTATGGATAGTCTGCAATTTATTTAAAAGTCCTTTATTGATGAACATTTGGGATGTTTCCAATTTTTCATTTTTTCAAACACTGTTGCAAATAGTACAATATTTTGAAAGGCCTCTTTGAGATGAGCAGAGAAATTCTGCAGCACATTATCTCTATACTGGGAATTATTGATTACCAGCTTTTCAGAAGGCTTTGCGGATCTAGCCACTCTGAGTTCAGTGCCTTTCTCCTGGGTCTCACTGTGCATGACTGGCTTCTACATCTCTACTTCCTGCTGGTCTCTGAGCTCTCGACAGTGCTAAGCACACCCCTCCTTTCTCTAGCCTTCCTTCTGGTTTTTTTTTTTTTTTGAGGGGGGCATTTGTTTTTGCTTTTTAAATTTAGTTTTCACTTGTTACCAAAGTTATATATTAACATGAATTAAATATTTATATAAGACATGATGAAAAAAGAAGGCCCCTTCCACCTACACACTCATCTATCTGCATTTTTATTTCCCAGAGACAACCAATTTCAACACTTTTAGCTGACTTTTGGGGGTATTTACTTTTTAACTCTACAAAAAGATGTTCGTATTGCTACTTTTTAATTTTTCAGTCTTTTTGGTTTGAAAGTTATTTTATTTTAATAAAGATAACTTTAGTTTATAACATTAAATAAATTTCAGGTGTACATCATTAGATTTCACTTTCTGTGTAGACTACATCATGTTCACCACCCAAAGTCTAACTGCCATCTGTCAGGGTACACATGTGCCCTTTTATCCTCTTCGCACTCCACCCTGCCCCCTTCCCCTCTGGTAACGACCAATCTATTCTCTGTCTATGGGTTTGTTTGTTGTTGTTTTTCTAACCTTCTACATATGAGTGAAATCATACGATATTTGACTCTCTCCGTCTGATTTATTTTGCTTAGCACAATACCCGCAAGGTCCATCCACGTTGTTGCAAGTGGCAAGATTTCATCTTTTTCTATGGCTGAGTAGTATTCCCTTGTGTATATGTACCACATCTTCTTTATCCATTCGACCATTGATGGACACTTGGGTTGTTTCCATGTCTTGGCTGTTGTGAATAATGCTACAATAAACAGAGGGGTGCATGTATCTTTTTAAATTAGTGTTTTCATAATTTTTCAGTTCTAAGCATTGACTTCTCAGTGTGGAAGGTGAGCATCCAGCTTTCTTTTATACTGCTTGTTCACTTGTTACACACACGTGCTCTCATAACGTTCCCCCATGCTCCCAAGAGAGTTGTATTAGATGTTTTGATAGATCAGTATTCAGTGTCTATATCATTTGGCCTATGTCATATCAAACTGTGAGTATTTTTCTTTGGCTATATAACCTTTAGTTTTCATCACAATGAATAATTTTTGTTATTTGCTTCATTTTCTACGCATTTATCTCTATTGTGTTTCCACACTCTCCCCCAGTTATGTAAACCTCCTGACCATTTATTCAGCCACATGAGTATTTTACTAGGTTCATCTTCCTGAGAAAGTCTCTCCTGGAGCCTTCCGACTTGCCCTAGCCTGGACTGGGCGCCCTCTGTGCTTGCTGTACATCCTTATTCCTGAGTTTTTCCTTCACCATTCTCCTGGGAATTGGTTTCATTCCTCTCCTGAGTAGGATTTCCTGTTTCCTGTATCCCAGGCTTTCCTCCTCCTTCGTTTACTCCCTCCTTTGACAGAGCACATTCTCTGTGGCTTCCTGAGAAAGGCTGTACTGGAGGTTAAGTTTTTTAAACCTTGCATGTGTTACAAACTCTTTATTTTCCCTTCATACCTAATTTGATAGTTTGGCTGGGTATAGAATTCTAATTTGGAAATAATTTTCCTTAAGAATTTTGAAGGCTTTGTCCATTGCCTTCTAGCTCCTGAAGTTGCTGTTGAAAGTTTTGATGCCATTTTGATTCTCCATCCTTTGTATGGAACCTGTTGTTATTTTCTCTCTACTAGCTTCCACGAACTTTTCGTTCCCAATGATCTGAAACTGATATTTGGTTCAATTTTTGGTATGATTTTAGTTCCTTTCATTTGCTAGGCTCTCAGTGGGCAATTCAATTTAGAAACTCATGTTTTTTTAGTTTTAGGAAATCTATGAGAATTATTTATTTTATGATATCTTCCTATCCTCTCTATTTTCTGTCTCTTGTTTTTGCACTCTTACGTGGTTGATTACAAAAATAGCCTCTTTCTCATATCCATGTCCTTTGCCATGTGGTCCCCTCCTTCTCTGATTTTAGGCTGAGACATGTGGCTTGCTTTGGGCCCATGGGACATTGGTAATCATGATACAAGAAAAGAACTCAAAGCCACTTGTGTGATTGAACTTGCTTGCTACCATCACCATGAGAAGAACATGCCCAGGTTAGCTCATTGGTTCCAGGAGGAAGATGAGAGACCTGTAGAGCAGAGACAATCCCCAGCCAAGATCGACAACCACCCAGATGTATGAGCAATAAATGCTTATTGTTGTACACTACTGAGGTGTTGTAGTTGCTTATAATTCAGCCTTGTTGTGGTGACAACTGATATATCTGATTATTTAAATGTTTTGAATCTCTTAGCATAGCCCTTTAATTTTTTTTTTTTGCTGTTCTTTCTGGGAGATTCTCTCAACATATCTTTCATCCCTTCTACTGAGTGTTTCATTTCTGCTAACATTTTTAATTTCTAAGAACTCTTTGGTTCTCTGAATGTCATTGTTGCTTTGTAGCATCCTATTCTAGTTTCATGGAAGTATATCATTTCTTACTGTGTTAACTATTATTCTTTAAAGTTTTACTCTCCTTGCCTTGTCTCTTTCCTCAAAGTTGCTTTTTTAAAAAAAATTTTGTGTGCATGTGTGTGAGGAAGATTCACCCTGAACTAACATCTGTTGCCAATCTTCCTCTTTTTTTTTTTAAAGATTTTATTTTTTTCCCTTTTCTCCCCAAAGCCCCCTAGTACATAGTTGTATATTCTTAGTTGTGGGTCCTTCTAGTTGTGGCATGTGGGATGCCGCCTCAGCGTGGCTCGATGAGCAGTACCATGTCAGCACCCAGGATTCGAACCGACGAAACACTGAGCCGCCTGCAGTGGAGCGAGCAAACTTAACCACTCGGCCACGGGGCTGGCCCCTTCCTCTTTTTTTTTTTTTGAGGAAGATTAGCCCTGAGTTAACATCTGTGCCAATCTTCCTCTATTTTGTATGTGGGATGCCTCCACAGCATGGCTGATGAGTGGAGCAGGCCGCGCCTGGGATCTGAAACTGTGAATCTGGGCTGCTGAAGTGGAGCACACGAAACTTTAACCACTGAGCCACCAGGCCGACCCTCTGAAGTTGCTTTTTTATTCTATTTATTTTGTCCTCTATCTTTCATATTAGAGAATTTTCTCTAAAGTCAGATAATCCTTGCCTGTCCATTTATATTCTCTAAAAAGCTAGTTGGAAGCTGTCAGTGTGTGTGTGCAGTCCTTTTGGGGACCTTCTGACTCTTTTCTCTAGGACTGGCCAGATGACCCAGAGAAGCCTGCTCCATTCTGCAGCTATAAGGATACTCTCGGGGCTGCCTGCATTCTGAGAGTCTGGTGGGGGAAGACAGCAAGGGGGTCTTAACATTCAGAGCATAAGCTGCTCTTAACTCCCCTGTTTACGGTATAGTAGCCCTGCTCTCAACTGTGCTTAGTGTCCCCAAACCAGGGTCCCTCTGCTTAACCTTTTACAGAAAATAATTCTCCCCCTTCTACCGGCAAGGAGAGGGGCAGTCACCCGGCTGCAGGCAGTTGGAGAGGGGATTTGTGCACCTAAAAGCTGGCCATCAGGGCTTCCAGCCAGCCCTCCTGCTCTCAGCCTCACCTCTCACAGGTCCTGGTGCCTCTAATTCCTAAGGCTTCGTATAATTCGGTGGCGAACTTCAGGTGGCTTTTTGGCTTTCTTCACTGCTGACTTAGGATTTAGTTCACTTAGCTGTGTTAAGTCAATTCCTCGCATCGATCTGCTTTCTAGCTTCCAAAATTTTGTTGCTACCGTTTCTTCTCATTCTTCCTATCCTTGTGGATTTAAGCCTGCTTGGTCTTTCATAGTGCTTTATTTTAATGGGATATCTTTATTACTTCTTTGGTAACACATGTTATAAAAAAATAAAACAATCCAAAGTAAGTGAACCTCCCTCATAATCCGCCTTCTCCATTCATAGCTACTCAAGTATTAATCCTCCCAGAGAGTTTTGCCTTTATGAATTATACACGTGTGTATGCAGAAACACTCACACATGTAAACACACACACACTTTGCAAATATACATGAGATCATACTGTGCTATATATACTATACCACACTATTCTGTAACCAGTCTTCTTTCCCCAACACTAGATCTTGGACATCTTTGCATCATAAATTAGGAGTGACTGCTCTCTTTCAAACAGGATACACAGTGTTCTATTATACTATGGCTTATACCTCCAGTCCCTTATTAACAGATGTTTAGGATGCTTCCAATCTTTTGTTACTATAAAGAGTGCTATTCTGAATACCACATCTTTGCATACCCGTCCTTTGTCTCCCTAGATAATTCCTTGAAGTGGAGTTGCCGGATGGGCATGCCCAGCTAGAATATTGGCGGACAGTGCCAGATTGCCTTCCAGAGAGCCGCGCAGTTTATACTCTGCTGCTTGCTATCGGAGAGGGCTTTTGCCTCGCCTCTTTGCCTGCTCCTGTCTTATCACTCTTTTTAATTGTTGCCGGTAGGTTGGGTGAAGATGGTATCTTACTGTGGCTTTGATTTGTGTTTCTTTGAGCAGTAAAGCTGAGTCTTCCTGTGTGTCATGGCCGTTGTGTGAACTGCTTGCTTTCTGTGAGGTGTTTTTCTCTCTCTTTGGAAGGGAGTCCGCAGACCCCAGTTCATTTTCAGATTTGCCACCTGGGTCGTGAGCCCCAGGGTTCGGAGGCCACAGGCTGCGTGGGTGTGGGCAGCGGGGAGAGGTGTGGTTCTGAGTGTGCAGGGGAGTCCCCAGGTTCCTCCCTGTCCCCCCAGTAAGGCACCTAACTGGGGGTGGGCACAGCCTTCTCCTCCATCAGCGCAGGCCTGGAGCTGACAGGCCCCAGGGGCAGAGTGGCCCCCTGGGACGCCTCACTCATGGGGCTGCTCTGTCTGTGGCCTCGTTAGCGGCTGAGTCCTGGGTGGTGAGTCTGGCACCGGCCTGAGTGTTGGCATTCACCAGGGTTTGCATTCCACAAAGATGTTTGCCTTTTCTTTTTTTATTTTTTTAACCTTAAACAAATTGTGAAATACAACACATATAGAAAATGTTCAGTTTAACAAATTATTATAAAGCAAACAGCCTTGTAACCACCTCCCTGTGAGACAGTTGATTTTTGACAATACTGTGGCAACTGGAGCTGGCACCTTGCCCTTAGACTGTTGGGCTGTACGTTCCCCTCCACCCCACCCCAGGTCTCTGGGCCAGGAAGGGACATTCCTTAGTCGTGGAAGGACCCCTTCAGGTGTGCAGCCCGGGGTAGGGTACTGGAGTCTGGAGGGGATGGTGAAGGAGGGGGATTGAGTCTGTGACTTGTGTCTCACCTCTCAGCCTCCTTCACGGACCTGTGTCCCGACAGACTCAGGGAACATTCAGACCTCAAGAATTTAGGTGGAACCCTAGGGAGCAGAGGAAGTCCAGAAATCCAGAGTGTGAATCTCTGGGCAGGTCTGATTGGCTTGGGGTTTCAGGCTAGCCACAGAGCACTCACCCTCCATGGCAGAGCTTGGCCCTCTTGCCATGGCCTAACTGGGAGCAAGGCCACGTCGTGTGGGCACAGCCTCCCTCTCACCGAGGAGGGTTTGGAGGAAGCCTACCCTCTGTGTGGGAGATCTTGCTCATGGATTCTGCTGGGGTGTGAGCAGCTGAGGGAAAACTGCGACTGTGCACTCCTCACTCTGGGGTGGGCCAGCTGAAGAACACTCCTGCCCTTGGTGGCTCACATCCCTTTGCTATACCAGCCTGTGGTGCTTCTCCAGATGGGATGTCTTCCCCCAATGAGGCCCCCAAATGGAATGCCCACATCTGTTAGAGCACAGCCCCTATACACAGCAGATGGGCCTCAGCCCTCTTGGCTGCCTCCACTTCCTTCCCTCTTGGCTGCCCCTTCACTTGTTCAGCCCACAAGGAGCTTCCCCCTGTCTGCCAGGCAGTGGGTGGCAGTGAGGGGCAGGACACTCAGTCCCTGCCCTCATGGAGCTAATGGTCTAGAGCGGTGCTGTCCAGTGGAATTTTCTGTGAGGGTGGAATGTTCCATCTCGTACTGGGCAGCGCAGGGAGGGAGATGGATAGGAAGTAAATGGGAACCACAGGGCTGTGGAAGCACACAGGCCTTGGCATGGAGCAGTGCGGCCAGGGCATTCTTCCTGCATAAACTAGACCTATGGATGGAGATGGCGAGGCAGGCAGAGGGGTCAGGAAGAGTGATCAAGGTGGGGGGAACAGCATGTGCAAAGGCACGCACTTCTGGAAAGGCAGGAAGGGCAGCAGGGCTGGGGAGGGTATAAGGAGGGACCAGGAGAGCCGGTGGAAGAGCTGGGAGTGGCCAGATCTGCAGAACCCATGAGCCGCATGAGGGCTCTACCCAGAGGGGTATTTGGTTGTGGGCCTGACATGGGCAGATTTGTATTTTAAGAAGCCTGTTCTAGCCACTGTGTGGAACGAGAGGGGTCTGGAAGGCAGGACCAGTTAGGGAGCTGATGTGGTCATCCTCGTGGGGGGCAGTGGCAGCGGTGAGGCAGACAGAACTGGAGGGAGAATTGGCAGGACTTGCCTTGGAATAGATGCTGAGGGAGAAGGGGAAGGAGGGACCAGTGCTTCTTGCTTGGGAACCTGGGTGATGGTGGCGTCACCCCTGGAACTAGAGAATGCTGGTGGAGGAGCAGGTCTGGAGGGGAAAGACATGAGTGCCATTTGGGTGAGCTGTGTTTGAGGGTCTGAGGGCCATCCAGGAGGCCTTTGGTTAGAGGAGTCTGGTGCTAGTGGAGAAGTCTGGGCTGGGGACAGAACTATGGGAGTCACTGGCATGGGGTACACCCTTATGTGCCTGCTTATCTCTGGTTCTCCCCCAAGCTGTCACTCTCCAGTTACCCTGGACCAGCCCAGACTGGGGAAAGGGTGGTGCTGACCAGGATGCAGCCATAACTCACCTTTGTCTACCTGGGGTGTACGTGTGTGTGTGCACTTGTGTGTATGAGTGTGTCTTGGGGGCCTTTGCATACCTCTAGAAATTAGGATGAAGGGGATTGAGGGTAAAGGAGGGAGGAGCAAGAGGGAACAAAGTGGGACTTGCCCCAGAAAGATGAATCTTGCCGTGTGGGGTTAGGCTCACCTCAAGGACACCAGCTGATCCTGGAGACGGGGCATTGGCTAATGGGAGAAGAGTTGCGTCAGCCCCTACACTCTGCCTCCTGACTGAATTGTGTGACAGACTCATTTCTCTTGGGGATTATGTTCTTTGGGTTGCCTAATTATATCAGTGTCCCTCTGGGGGACTAGAACTTTGGAGCACAAGCTGAAACTCAGTACATCCAGTTTAAACAGACCAAATCCAGTTTAAGCTATTTAGGTGTGGGTGGTGTTCTAGGGCCTTGCAGAACATGTGCCAACTGAATCTGACCTGTCTTGCTCCCATCTTTATTTTCTACTACTTTTCACCTCCAAGACTTTGCTCGAGTTCTTGCCCTCGCCCGGAATGCTGTTTCTCAGGGGACATGTCTTGGAGGCCTGAGCCTTTCCACCTTCCATTGAAATTGTGATTGTTAACAACTGCACATTTTGCGTCTTTCATAATGTTCCTCAACTACATTTATCTTGAAGTTTAAGTGGCTTCATGCTTCATCCATCTACACAATGTCCTTGAGTTGTTTGTTTATTTGTGTGTCTACTATGTCCTTGTCGCTGGTAAGGGCTATGGAGGAATCAATGCATAAGACATGGTCTCTGCCCCCGTGGGGTTCATGATATACCTGAGGAGTCAAGACATGGGAGAAATGGCTCCTCACAGTATTATACAGGTCAGAAGAGGGAGCAATCACCCATTGCTTCTAGCTGACAGCATCAGGCATGGCTTCATGGAGGAGATAGGCTGTGGGTTGAATCATGGCATGTGAGGAAGGGCTTGGGTCCTGCAAAGTTGGGGTAGAGAAGACTTCCGGCTGGGACAGTCTTGAACAAATTTAAGAAGACAGGAGGGTGGGGGCCTGGGGATGTGGGTAGGAGTATTCAGATGATGCATGAAAGTGAGATAGGAGACTATGTCTGGAAAGATAGGTAGGGCCTGGGTCTTGCAGGGATGGAGGAACTCTCTCTGAGGATGGAGAACCCTTGCTGGCATTGAGCAGTGAGGTATGTTGCTATTTTTGATAAGTTAATAAACAAATTAAAGAAAGGTGATCAGGTACCATAAGTAAGACAGTTTGGGGTGGAGAGAAGTGGCTGTGAGGAGCCAGGCAGAGATGTTTTGGTGTTGAGAAGAATGGCACTGAAGGCCATCCAGCACTTGGTGACCCCTGTGTGGGTCTCAGTAGTTGCAGGTGGAATGGAACTGTGTAAGCTGTACTCAGTGACTTCAAATGACCCAGCGCAATGTTGCAGGCCATGGGGTGTCCTGAGAAGAAGGGAGGATGCCACCCCGTCTACATATGCTGGGGTCAGGCTTTTGTGGCTTACTTTATAAATCTGAAATTTTTACAAAAATACATGCTATTAATTAAAATGATTAACATTTTGTTCTAATTCAAAACAAAAAAGAAGACAGGATGTCTGAAGTACTCGGAGCGGTGGTGGGCTCCAGGGTCTGAGCTCTGTGAAGTGGTTCTGAACTGCAGTGGGTCAGGAGCATCTGGTCGCAGCGTGAGTCGAGGTGTCTTGAGGAAACCACAGCACCCGGTCAACACCTGGTTGGAAACGGATGTCAGGTTATGATACAAGACAAACTGTCATCAAGGATTAAAACGCTTCTGTGATCCAAGGGTAATAGTAATTTCTTGGAACATTTGCTAATCTTTTAAAATTTTGCCAATGTGAAACAGATCAACTGCTTGCGACTGGCTTCTTAAAGGTTGGGTATTCATTCATGTATTCACTTGACTGATATTTAAGTGATTTATTGAACTGATCCACTGAGAGTAACCTCTGCAGAACATATCCCAGAATGCAAGGTAAAGAAGGTGGGTTCCCAAGAAGATAGGAGCTAGAAAGGGTTCACTCTTCACCCCCAGGTGGATTAAGATGCTGTAGTTTCTGGGAGTATGAAAAGCAGCTTGAAGTGCAGGCTTATTGTTGTCAGATTAGTGTGAAAAACACTAAAAAAATGCAACTTATAAATGAAAAGTCACAGGCGTGTGGTGTTTTATGGGGGCCCCACAAGCTGCATGTATTGGGCTCACATACATAGGAGTGGAGGAGGTGGGAGGTGGGAACAAAGATAATGAGGCGGGAGAGCCTGGGGAAAAACCAGCATGTATTGTCCTGGGGCAGTGGGTCACACTGATGCCATTGGAGACTCCTGGTGTTGGGTAAGGGTGCAAGTTCGGGGCCCACCTCCAGAGATTCACTTCCAGAGGGCTGGTTTGGAGCCCTACAGCCCACAGCTTTAACCAGCTGCTCACCCCAGGTGGTTCTGAGGAGCAGCGGTAACCTGGAGAAGCGAGCCCCAGTCTTGGATTTTCCAAACATGCCTAGTGCGGCACGGGTCCTCTCTGTTTCAGGGCCACACTGGATCTGTCCACTTGGGAACTTTCAGACCCCCCCATTTCATCCCACAGTCATTCCTTCCACTTTGTATGTCCTGGGTATCTAATTCCAGAGGCCTGGGAATCAAAGGCAGGCTTATAAGGCCCAGAGAGCAGACTGTGGACTGCGTGTGGGCTCTCGGGGCAGAAGGCTCTTGGAGGGGAGGCCTTGAAGGTTGGGAAAATCCTGTGAGCCAAGAGGCACTGAGCAGGGAGGAGGGAGACCCAGTTCTGAGTTCCAGACGGGCGGTGGAGGCCCCACACTGCGCCACACTGCTGCCTCAGGGCTCCTCTGGGAGGTGGGGAGGGTCTGTGTCTCCACACCTGTTACCCTTCATCCGTTCCAGACATTGACCAGAGGGCTCCTTGGAAGATTCTCATGCTCTAACAGAAGAACAAGAGCTGCTGGGAGAGTTGGAGGGGGTGGAGAAATTGTTTTCCCAGCCTTCTCAGTTTACAGATGGGTAAACCAAGGCCTAGAGAGGAGAAATGACCCATGGGGAAGTGAAAAGAAGATGGGTGAAGCAGTCAGACAGAAATGGGTCCTTCTGCGCCTCTGCCATCCCTGCTGGATGACCTGGCACAGATTATGTGGCCTCTCTATACCTCACTCTGCTCATCTGTAAGATGGGGCTAAGAATACTTCCACCTTAGGGTTGTTATGAGGATTCACCGTGACTTTTTTGAGAGTCTGGCACCAGTAGGCTCTACGGTTGTTGATGCCCAGGGCCTGGGTCAGCAGTGGGTCAGACCGGGACAGATACCCCAACCCCCAGCCCCGTGTTCTGGTCTGTGCCCCGCTGCTGTGGGGGCCCTCGGGTGTTCTGCAGCCTGGTCAGGCCCTTGCTCTAGCTGGGACAGTTGGGATTAGGATGTGGGGCCGCGAGCCGGCTCTGTTTGCTACTTTGTGTGTTGCTTAATAAGGAAAACACGGCTTGTCCTGGCAAACAGTGGATCTGGCCATATATGGGGAAAAGGAGGAACTTGGATACGGTCAAGGACGCAATTCTGAGCTCTTCTTATTTAAAACAAAATCAAAGACAATATGGAGTTGCCACTCTGCTTTGTCCAGTTTGGTTATGGAGGAATTTCTGGTTATAAATAGGCGACATCTTGCCGTGTGAATTGTTTGGAGAGAGATCCTTTCCATACTCGAAAGAACTTGGCAGAGAGCGAGAGTCTCCAGTGGATGGAGAGAAAGTGGCTGCTTTGCAGCCGTGCCGAGCAGGTTGAGGCCTTCTTGGGCCGGCCGTCCCAGGCTGAGGACCAGGCCCCATGGGCTGGGACAGGCCAGGCTGACAGCTTCTAATCAATTCCAAGTCTGGGGCCCACCTGGCCTCTCTGCGGTGGGGCCGCATTGACCACACTCCCCCTCTTTCCCTCAACTCTCGGCTTCATGGAGGCTGCATCACCTCCATTCCTTAGTCATCACTTACTCCTTAATTCACTGACGCAGTCAAGCACAAACTGAGCCCTCACCGGGCGAGGCTGTGCTCTGGACTTCCTCCTGCCCCCCTTTCCTCCCCGCTTGTGGTTTCACCTCCTTGGGTGCTCCTTGCCCTGGCCTACTGCCCTGGGCTCTGTCCTTGGTCCTTTTCTTTTCTCCCTCTGCATTCTCCTCACCTACTCTTGGCCTGATTTCCATAGCATAGCGATTCTGAGGGGCCACTCTGCCTAGGTCCAGTCCTGGCTCTACAACTTCCTAGCTGTGTGACCTTTGGCAAGTTGCTCAACCTCTCTGTGACATAGTTCCCTCACCTGTAAACTGGGGGTGATGATAGTGCTTACCTCTAGGGTGGTGGTGAGGACTGACTGAGTTAACCTCTATAAAGCTCCTAGAACAATGCCCAACAGCACTCAGAAAGCTTAGACTGTTGTTGTTCTTTGCTGATGACTCCCAGTTCTCTCACTAGACGCCATCTCTGGCCGGACCTCCTGAGAAGGACTTCCAGCTGTCCACTGGGCATCCTTCATTCAGTCAGTTCACGCCAACATCCTGCTGTGTGCCATTACATACTTGGCACTCAGTCAGGGGATATGGTGTTGAAGAAGACACAGTCCAGGCTGTAAGATGCTCAAGGACATGTGACCAAGCACTGCAATGTGTGTCCTGCCAGGTGGCTGGTGCTCCCCAGGCTCACACTCAAGCTGACGGTATTTGTCCAAACCTCCTTCTCAGATCTGCTGCCTCTCTCCTGGACAGCTACCTTTTGGGGGCCAATTAGGCCAAAGGCATGAGGAAGAGACAAGAAACCTCCAGTTTCCAGCTTGGGTGGAGGATGGTGCCACCTATTCTGCTTCTGAAGTATTTCTTGATTCTTTATCTCTTCTCCATGACCATGGCCCCTGTCTCGTCTGCCCTCGCCACTGCTCTCCACCCAGTGATCTCTCTATAAAGCCTCTTCCACTTCCCCTTACTCGTTCTCTGGCCTCCCCTGCCAAAGGCAGGCCAGGCCTGTGTAAAGCTCCTCAGAGGTTTTCCATCACCTGCTGCCAGGGTGATGGCACTGTGTAACGGGGTCCTGTGCCCCTGCAGCCTCATCCTCTTCTGTGGGGAGGCCCCAAACATTGGCCCTATGAGTGTTGATTTCCTCTCCTCATGCTTGCTGAGAGCTCAGCCCCACAGGGTCTTGGAATAACTGGGTGCTGCCTACTGACAAAGGAGGGCTGGTGAGTGCCTGGGTGCCCCAGGGGCGTGGGGCTGAGTGATTCACCATGTTTCAGCCCTGGCTTTCCCAGTCAAAACAGAATTACTAAATGATTGTTTCCTTGTGCTCTTGGTGGCTCCCCCGGTCTGCCCCTGATACCTCTCATATATTCTCTCCATCACTGTTCCTGTTGTGGCCAGAATAGGCTCAGCTATCTCTTGGTAGGGACCTCTTCTTGGGCTTGTCCTATGGGTGTTTCTTTCCTGGATTCTGAGGTTGACTTTGCCTGTTTCCCAGATTGGACCTTCAGACTTTCCTGAGCTGTCTGCAGCCCCTGCCCCAGGAGCCACTCTGACCTCCAGCTGGCTGACGTGAGCTCTTGCCCCTCTGACCTGCCTCTGTGGAGTCCCTTCTCCCCACCTCACTGTGTGCCTCCTCTTCTCTTCTCAGAGAGGAGGAAGCACAGAGCTGGCACACAATAGGTCCTTGGCTCCCAAGCCTTCCTGCCCATGTGACTGCCTCCTTGGGAGTGGGCATGTCTCTTTTCTGTCTAGGGTTCTATTTTAACCTTTGTTTGAACAAAGGTTTCTATGCTAAGACTTTCTTTAGAGAAGGCCTGAGAACCCCTGGGCTAGTCAATTGATCTCCCAAACTCTCTTATCAGATTCTTCTATGCCCTGGGTTTTTTCTTGCCCTGCCTCCTCCCTGGCCTATACTATGGTCTCGAGTGTTGAGGCCTGGTGATCCATGTCCACCTGCACATTAGTGGTAGAATCTGAGCCAATGCCAGGACCCAGTGGCCTGTTGATCTCAGGCATGGCCAGTCTAATAGGTGGACCCTGTGTGTGTCTGGGCCAGAGTGTGGGTCCCAGACTGAGGACTTGGCCCAGGGGTTAGCCTGACTCCTGAGCCACTGTATCTCCACCCAGATGCTGGGCCCTCGGTGCCTACCTGTTAACCTGGGCCACGTGGCGGGGGGGGCCCTCCTGCCTGAGATGAGGGAGCAAAGCCACCGTACAGCCACTCTCTCTCCTCCCCACCCTGGGGAGGGCAGGCGGCCAGGGCATGTTTCACAAACCCTCCCGCCCTCTATCCCAGAGCATGGAGGTCATCCCCTCTGGACAGGCACAGCCTCTTCTCTGGATTGTGTCCCTGGGGCTCAGTGGATGCCCACCACCACCGCCTGCCCATCACCCTATCCTTCAGACGGTGGGCAAAGTTGAGCCGTTCTATTGTTTGTCAAGGGCTGTGCTCAAACCTGCCCTTCCTTCCCAGATTGCATTTTGCTACCACTCTTGTGACATTTGCTGTTGGAGCCATGGGCTTCCCAGCTCTCTGGCTGATTTACAGGGTTATGAAGTCTTCTGTGAATATCATAACTTCCTTGACTAGTCTTCCCTTCATGCATATTTAGGTTGTTGTTTCCAATTTCTCTTTATTACAAACAAACTTCAGTGAACATCTTTGTAGATATATCTCTTTGTAGGGTCAAAGGGTATGCACTTTTATCATTTTGATACATAATGCTAAATTGTACTCCTCAAAGGGCACTTAACGCTGCATGAGAATGCATTTCCCCACACCCCAGCCAACCTGGGTTTTGTTAATGCTTTTATTCTTTGCCGGTATGGTAGTAGAAAAATTATATACTGCATCTGTTTGCATTTATTTGATTTTTGGTGGCATTTTTATTTTTTTTTTTAGCATTTTGTATTTCTTTTATGAATTGCTTGTTCATATCCTTTGCTCATTTTTCCACTGGGGGCTCATTTTAAAGAACTGAATTGTGAGAGCTGTTTGAATGTTAGGAATGCAGCGACTGGTACTCAGTAGGCCCTTCATAAGTGTTCGTTGACAAGTGACTCTTTGTTGTATGTCTTGCAAAGATTTCATTTAACCATAAATTATTTTTTTTAATTAGAAGTTTTGGGTTTTTATGTGGTTAAATTTTTCTCCTTTTTGGTGTTTTATATTTTTTTTAATGACATTCTAGAAAGCATCTCTCTCCCCTGCAAGATTTTACAACTATTCACTTGTGTTTTCTTCTAGAACTTGTAAGGTTTATTATTTATGTTTGAATCTCTGTTCCATCTAGAATCTGCTATAGTTTAAGGAGAAAGGTATGGATCTCACTCTTCGTTTCCCTGCCCTTGCCACCAACAGAAAGTAGCAATCACTTGTCCTGACACCGTTTATTGAATAATCAATTTCAACTCCATTGAGTAGAAATGCTACCTGGTCATATACTAAATCCCATACATGCTTGTATCTGTTTATGGATTTTTCTCCTGTTCCATTGGCCTGCTTGTATTCTTGATGGTAAAAATGTTTTTGATAATAACCACCAATCATTGAGTTTCTACTATATTTCAGATATTTTACATACTTTATCTCCATTCTTTCTCAATACTCTACAGGGTGTAGGCACGATGTTCCCAATTTAACCAAGGCTCACAGGTGAATGACTTATACAAGTTCAAGAAGGTAGTAAGTGGGCTCAATCAGGAATCGAAGCTGGGAGAGTTTGGCTCTGAGCCTGGCCCTTCCCTCTGCTCTGTCCTGCCCTGTGTGACCCCTCTCCCCACCCTCCAGGGCATGTGGGGGAAGGGACTTAGAGAATAGCAGCCAGAAGGTAACTGGCCCTCACTTCACATAGTTGAAAACAGATGCCACAGGAGCAGAGGGCTGCCCCAAACCAGGCCTGGTTAGAGGTTCTCAGGAGAGCCCGGGACTCTCATCTCACTAACCTTGTATCCCCAAACCAGTGTCGTAACAGAGCCGACTCATTGGCATGGTGATGGGATTACGTGTCTCAGGGCTGTTACACAAGATTCCACTGCAGACATGCTGGCTGGTGGTCCCCCCCGTAGAAGTAAGTGGGTCAGCCTAGTACCCAGGTGAACTCTTGCCCCATTTCTGAGCAGATGGGAATTACATGATTCCTTTGGATTTTAGAGTTGTAGAATAGATGGGTCCTTAGAGGTCACACAGTCCACCCTGCCATGTTTAGATCAAGAAACTAGGGGCCGGCCCCGCAGCCGAGTGGTTAAGTTTGTGCACTCTGCTTTGGCGGCCCAGGGTTTTGCTGGTTCAGATCCTGGGTGCTGACATGGCACTGCTCATCAGGTCATGTTGAGGTGGCGTCCCATATAGCACAAACAGAGGCGCTCACAACTAGAATATACAACTATATACCATGGGGCTTTGGGGAGAAGAAGAAGAAGAAAAAAAAAAGAAGCTGATGCTCAGAGAAGGGACAGAACTTGCCCAAAGTCCCCCGGGCTGTGGTAATCTTGAGCATACTCTGAAATCCACACCCTGTAATGATGCCTGTTGAGTAAGAACTGCAGCTGGAGCAGCTCTTGGCTCTCGGGGACAGTGGTAGGAAGATGTTAGGTAAAACCTCAGTCTTGTCTCCTGGAGCTCTGGGATGGCCCCGAGGACAGGACTTGCCAAACAGCTGTAGGAAGTGTTGGCAGGGTGATATGCTAGGGCTCATTATCTGAGCCTTCCTTGTTCCTATGGTCTTCATGGCTGACACCATGGGAATTTTCCAAGAACGTGATAAGCATCGCTCTTGAGATTAGCATCTCCTGGTAGCACTTTCAGTCCCTAAATACTGCCTGCTGACTGATTCCCAAGGGGGAAAGAGCCTGGTCTCAGATTTGGATAATCACCTTGGCCAGCGATGCAGTGAGTGTGCCTCTGCACACATATATACACATGTGTGCATGGAGCTGTTAGTCTTTGAGATGGTTGGGTCGCCACAGTGCTGTCTGGGCCAAATCACAGAGTCACTTGGCCAGGGTCTGTGGGTGCAGTTTTCCATTGTAGTCTTGGGCAGTCATCTCTTTAATGCTTTTGCCTTGGCCCTTCTGCCCAGCTGTATTGACATCTCCCTTTCCTCCACATATCAAAATTCTGGTTGATCTTTAAGGCTCAGCTCAAATCTTTCTCTGGCTCTTCTGTGAAGTCTTCTCTCCACGGCCCAGTCCAAAGGCCTGGCACTCCCCGTCTTCTGAAGGCTGATAGCTTTCTTCTATGTCATTCACATGGTACTTAATCGTGGACTGCCTCGGGACATCCCTTGTCACGAACTTTCCCTTACAGCTTATATTGTTATAATTTTTCATGAGATGAAATCTTGTTGACCCAAGGAGGCAGTAATCTTGTATTTCACACCATTTCATATTCTCATCAGTGTCTGGCACATAGTAGGCCCTGAGGAAATGTTGCTTGCCTGGTGGATTTGGAGTTGGCCAATATATAAACACAAACCGAGATGCTTTCAGGTCTCGGTGGGCATTAGGTGCTTGCCTGCACACGCTGGCGGCTGCTCAAAGGGGTGAAGTGGGCTCATTCAGCCCTGCAGGAGGTTATAATTCAAGAGACAGCTTTGTCGAGGATGGGCCAGAGAGAAATATTGAGGATTAGGGATTAACAAGATATGCGGATCTGGTGTTAAAAATCTGACAGTGCTTTATTCTACTGTGAAGTGGGAAAAGGGCGTTTGAGCAGTAGGTGAGAGGAGAGGGGCGTGGGAGTGGCCCTTTCAAGCAGAGTATAGTTAGGAGAACTTAACTGCTCTCTTTACTTGGAAGGCTTCCTGAAGAAGGAGGCGTGAGGGGTGTGGAATTAGGCACTAGGATGTGGTTCACTCTCAAGGACTCTCTTTGGGCCCAAATCTTCCTCCTGTCTAGTCTTAGGAGCTCACGGAAGACTGTCCTGGGAGGAGCACATATTTTCCCCTTAGACGCTAAAGGGATGCTAACTGCTGGTTGAGGGCCCATTTTTGAGAGAGAAGCTTGCCATTCATTGGCTTGTTTGTTTGTTCATTCTGTGCTGGGCTTGACAATGTGATGCTGATCTGCTGAAAGGTCTACATGGGGCTCACCTGCCTACAATGCTGAAGCAGCTGGTGACTGTCTTGTTACGGGGGACAAGTTTGAGGTCATGCTCTCTGTCGTCCTGGATCATACCCAGGCCCCTAAGGCTTGCATGCACTGGCCTCCTCCTGCAGGCTCTGCAGATTGCTCAGGCCCTCGGCTTTCTGTTCTCTAGAACTTCCTCCAGCCCTACTGTACCTCTTCCATTTCCAAACACACAGGCTGCCTCACACCGCCACGCTTTTGTTCATGCTGATTTCCCTGCTTGGACCCTCCCTGCCTCCTCCACTGTCAGTGTGACTGAGCCCCAGTCGTCCTATTTAGACTCCTGGGTAGAACCCTGTGGGAGAAGGAGTATGGGCTTTGGAGTCAGCTAGATGTGGGTTCAAATCCTGGCTTCACCTTCCTAGCTCTGCATGTTACTTCTCTGGGTCTGTTTACAATACACTTAACAGCACTGACCTCACAGGTCTGTTGGGAGAGCTAAATCGAGGGAGGATGTGCCTGCCTTTTCTTCCCTCCCTGCTTCTACCACCATTCTTAGTGCTAGGCCTGTAGTTGTCTCCTCCCCCTGGTTGTCTGGAAAAGCCTTCCATTCAACAAATATTTACTGAACACCTACTGTGTTCCAAGTGCTGAGCACTGGGAAAAATTTATGTTTGGTTATCTGCTACCCAGGAATGGTGAGAGGCCATACTGGGTTCCCAGAAGAAATGATGTTTGAGCTGAGCTCTGGAGGCTAAGTGAGAGAGAACTTGGAAAAGGTAAGAGGGAAGAGAGTTCTTGGCAGAGGGAAGGGTGAGTGGGATCCAGTCAGTCATGAGCTGTGTTAAAGACTTTATCCCAAGAGTAATAGGAAGGATTCTGTGCCAAAGTAGGACGTGATGGCATTTTCATCCCCAAAAGTGGACAGTGGACTGAGAAGAACCAGCGAGGAAGCTGGGAGACCAGTAAGGATGGCAGTTGTCTAAGGGAGGGACTCGGCTGGTTGGGGTGGGGGCTGTGGCCATGGAGATTCCAGAGGTGAAGTTGACTAGGTGGGGTGATGGGTGGGGCATGGGCAGTGGGGGAGAGGGAGGAAAACAATGATTCCTAGGTTTCCAGCTCTTGTGACAGGATGTATGCATGGATGGAGAGTAGGTTGGGGGCCAAGGGAAGATCAACCCTCAACTTACCTCCCCATAGATCTGTAAGTTCCCTGCAGGCAAGGATGGGCCCTCAGACTCTAGGCCTCCCCTACAGCCCCTTGGTGCCCAGCAAGATTCTTGTTCCCGGGTGAGATTGGAAAATTAGCCCCTGTCAGTTAGATTTAAACATGGGCATGCCCCCTTGGACTCCAATGCTCTCTGTGTTGGGGAGTTGGACTCTGGCCCCATCTCCTGGAGGAGGCCCCGCTTCTCCTGGAGGCTCCAGGCTGGGGCTGGTGTGCTGGGCCTCCCTGGTCTCACGCAGAACCAGCTGCGGGTGGGGCTCCCACTGCCTCATGGGGCAGGCATGGAGTCTGCCTCCCTCCCGGCTGTGTTGTGTCCAGTGGGAAACATTTAGAATATGTGAACGTAAGTGGCTGCTGGAGAGAAATCTACAATTTCTCCTGTTATTTGGAAAGAGCTAGGCTACCAGAGGCTACCAGATGTTCTGTGTCATATAATGTATGTTTTATGGCAAATGAAAAAATATATAAAATCTGTACCCAGAGAGCTCCTTGCTTGCTTAAAGGGGACTGGATCCTTCTTTTTATTCTTACCCCTTTCAAATTTTAGGCAAGAATTCCCTTCCAGGCAATGAACTTATCTGCCAAGTTGGGGCCCAGAGGGAAGCCTTATAGGGGACTCGTAAACCCTGTCTTTTGAGGAAATCTTGGGGCCGAGGCCACCTTCAGCCCCACATGTTTACGCAATAGCCTCTCTCAGCTCTGAGGGGCCATTAGAGTTAATTGGGTGAATAATCTGTGTTTAAAAAGTCCCCAATTACGTATTTACATAATCCATGCTTTGCCCAAGCCTGTTCAAGCCTATTTGTGGGATCTGGAGTGGATCCTGGGCTTAGCATCTTCCTCCTGTGCTTCCAGGGCAGCTTCTCCTCTTGGTGACCATCCTTTGGTGGGGACGGGGACAGGCAGGCTTACCTTCTACCTGATGTCATGTCAGGGCCTGTTAGCCATGTTGTCTTCCTGAGCCTTTGCCAAATACATTTTGTGGATGGCTGGTCCTGAGAGACACTGTGTGGGAGAAAGGTTGCGTGGTCTGATAAGTTTGGGAGGCGCTGCATCTTCCCTCCTCTCTCGGAGAGTCCTTACACACTTTATTATACCAGACTTCGAGAAGTTCTACAGGAAAGAAACTGACTTAGCTTTGTGTAATCTAGCATCCTTCAGAGGTATCTGAATCTAAGCATCTCCCTCCCATAATCCTGATGAATGTCCCATAGGACCAGCATTCTGTGAAAACATGTTGGGAGACAGCAATTCCGCTTCCTCTTTTTTGGTAGAGGACACTTTGGGTTTTGGCCATCCACCCAAACATTGTTTGCTGCCTTTGGTGCAGGCCATTGTGTACAGTCACATCGGCTGTGCACACACAACACCCAAGAATGCTTTTCACATGACCACAGCCTTGCCTGGATCCTGAAGCAGGAAAGAGTGGAGGCATTTGAGGTAGGCATACTGGGGGTTGCATGGAGACACAGCATTCCGGGTCAGGGAGCCCTTACAGACTGCCCAATCCTGTCCCCATTGATTGCTGGAATCCCTCTGCAACATGGTCTCTGTGGGTCACTCCAGCCACAGGGATTCGCTGGGCCTGGAACTTGGCGCACCAGGAAGGATGCATCCAAATGTGGCCTGAGGCCAGAGCCAGCTCAGAACAAAAGCCGACGGCTCATACTCGTGCTTATCTGCTACTTTGAGTAGTCCTGCTCATCAGTCTTCACCAAGTTCTCAATCCTGGCTGCACATTAGAGTCATTTGGAGAGATTAAAAAAAGTCTTGCTGCTCAGACAGCACCACCCCTTTACCTATTAAATAAGAATCTGGGTGGATGAGAAACCCAGCCTAAATAGACTTCCGGGCTCCCCAGGTGATTCCAATGTGTAGCCACAGTGGCGGTGGAGAGCAGCCACACTGGAACCCCACGAGGGGAGCTGGTGTTGTGGGAAGGCGGGACAGGAGTTCCTCGTTCTACTCTGGACTCAACCATAACTGCATCTATTTGCCCTTGAGAACAAACAAACCCACAGTCCCACTCAGGCAGCTCTCAGCAGTGTGGCAAGCCCCTTGGGTGAGGATGTGGAAGCATCCTGCTGTGTTTACATCAGAGACGCCTTCATCAGGTGGGTGATGGCCAACATTATTGAGTATTTATTGGGTGCTAGGTAGTGTACCATGCTTTGCCTCATTTAATCTTCATTTTCCCCATGAGCTAGGATTTCCATTTATAAATGTGGAAACTAAGGCACAGAGTGGTTATGGAATGTACCCAAAGTCACACAGATGTCTTTAAGGGATGGAGCAGTGATTTGAATCCAAATGTCTGAGGCAAAGAGTTCTTGGTGTGGTACTGGTGGAAAGCCTTCTGGTTCTTCTCTCAGGCGGAAGCAGCGTGTGAGGGGCAGGATGGCTGGGGTTGGGGGGAAGAGGCTTGTGTGTGTGTGTTCAATGAATTCAGGGTTGGAAGGGTTTTCCTTGGGCTGAGGGCAATGGGATGGAAGTAAGGAGGAACAGAATCATCATGGTGTTGAAGCCAGTTCACGTGAGCTGGTTGTGCTTATTTCTTCCCAACTCTGAGTTCGATGACATCCTGTTGGAAGGTTGAAATCAGCCACAGTGTATCTACACCATAGAAATTGGCAAACACTGCAAATCAGGTTATTATTTATTTATTTTCTCAGAGAGTTGGCTGTTAAACATTTGCCAACACACCACTGGACAGAACCCAACATCCTAGGCCCAGCTCCTTTGGATTAAGGACAGCGGGAGAAGCTAGAGCCCAGGGAGAGAGGATTAAATGAGAAGCTGTTTGTGCAGTGGTTGCATCAAGGGAAATGAAACCAGAGAGGAGAACAAGCTTCTGTGACTTAGAGTAATGCAGTGGAGAAACACAGTTAGTGCTGAGTAAATGTTTATTTCTCTTAAAATTGAGATTATTGAAAAAAAAAATAGCAGAGATTGGGATGGAGATGCGAGGAGGGCAGGGACCATCCTTTAAAGATCTGCAAACTGACAGGGAAGATTTGCCACATCACGGCAGGCGCTGAGCTTGGAGAATCAAGTTGCAGTTTGCAAATCCTGGGCCAGAAAGCCATTTGTGCATCCCTCTGTCTCCTGAGCCTGCCTTTTCGGGGGGAGGCGGGGGTGGACAGGGGCTCCAGCAGTGAGACGGTTAAATCGGAATAACAAGGGGTGATTTATCTCTCAGCCACAACATTCCCTTGCTCACTGCTCCGGCTGGCCCTGCTAATGCTCCCGGGTTGCAAATCTACCTATTTGTCAAGTCCCTCTCCACAGCCTGGCTCTCTCTGGCTGCTTGCGTGGTTTATTAAAGAGGCGTTTGCTACCTGTCATCTCCAACGGCCTCCTTTATCCAAAACAGAATAATAGCGATATCTCTCTCCAGGGACTTGGGATGCAAATGCCGGAGGACAGGTTGCCAATTTGCTGCGTGTATTAGGGGAAGGAAGCTGTCAAGGGAGACGGCCCCGGATCCAGGCTCTTCTAACAAGCTCATTTCTGGGTTGAGGGGAGACCTGGGCCGCTCGATTTTAGATTATGTGGGCATGCGCCTCTGCTTTCCTACGGGAAACAAAATTGGCTTTTCTTCCCTCTTCCCCTCCCCCAGCTCGCCCCTGGGTAGTGAGGCCCTGCCAATAACTGTCAAGAAGACGTCCAGCTGCGAAGCTGCGGCCGCACGCGCTGAGTGGAGCAGCGGGCAGCATGCCTGCTCTGCAGCGGGTCGGGCCCTGGTTTGCAGCCTGTGGAAGTCGATCCTGCTGGTGCAGCCTTGTCTGCTGGGTGTGAGGGGAGCAGGGTCTTTTCCTCCTCTCCTGAGGAGAACTTAATCAGAGCAGCGATCCTGTCCTGGGGCACCCAGGCAAAGCTGCTCCTCCTGGCCCTCATCCTGAGGGATGCACAGACCTCCTTCCTGCCCAGGGGTCTCCCCACACTTAGGGACCCAAACAAGGGTTTTTGGTTTGACTCTTGTTCACTGTACAAAGGGGAACCACCCCTGCTCTGGGTCCGGTGATTTTTCTGCCCCCAGGAAGACTCCAGCCAGTGAGAGGACTCGTGTGTGGGGAGAAGGGTCCCGCCGCACCCACCAGAGGATCCCTTCACCTCTTCCATTCCTCACAGAAGCCTAGTGCAAACTGGCCCCCCCCCACTCCAATTTCACAGGTGAGGAAGCTGTGTTCCAGGTGCTTACTGACAGCTGGCAAGTGCCAGCCTTTGGATCTGAACTCGGGACAGGACTGTTCCGTTTCCTGGGTGGCTCCCCTCAGGGCCCTGGGGCTGTGCTTTGCAGAGAGTTCATAGGGCCGGAGAACTGGCTTCCCCTTCCTCTGGGTCAGTCCACAGCGTCACGTCCCTGTGGATTCAAGGCGGTCCAAACCACCTGGAGGAGCCTGCAGTGACTCCTGACTACGGTGGTGGTCTTACTTGAGTGTGTGTGAGTCCGGTCCCTAAGAGTTCTCATGACCTACAGGGTCCCTGCTCCCACCGTGTCCTCACCTCACTCTACCCCCATGCTGCCTCAAGACTGAGACTCCAGGGTAGGGCAGGGCCTGGAGTGCACGGAAGTGCTCCATGAGTGTGGCAGCAGTTTGTCCTGGAGCTGGGCAGAGGTGACCCCAGTACGTGAGACACCTGCTGGTCTTGAGCTGCAGCCTGGAGGCCAGAGCTGGCCAAGGAGGGCAGAGCACGTGGAGGTCTAGCTTAGTGCAGGGTCTTCCTTGACTGGGAGCCAGACAATGCCTTGGGGTCTTGGAAATGAACCTCAGGGTAGGGTTCAAAGCTCTTTGTCTTTGGCAGGGATGCCCCACTGAGCTGTGAACCCTACAGGACTGGGCCTTTGCACATGTGGTTGCTCCCCTCTCCTCTCACAGGTTTTCGGTAGGTGCTCAATTAATGCCTACTGCTAGCCTGCCCCACACTTTTCTCTTCCCTGGTGGTGTTCTCTCCCCCTTGGGGCCTCTCTTTTAGCCTGCCAACGCTGATGGGGTACCAAGTGCGTGTTGGTACCATGCCTCATTTGGCTGTTCCAACCTTCCACAGGCCTATTTCCTTCACAGATGTCCTAATTTTCTCCCTCCTCTGTGGCAGCCTCTGTCCTCTCCCAGCTCCTCTCTGAGAAGCTGACTGCTTGGCCGACCCAACACCACCTGCCCTGTTAATATTTCCCATTTTTATAGGTGAGGAAACTGACCCTCAGAGAGGTTAAGGTCAGAGCAGGATTTGAACCCAGGCATTCTGACCCCAAAGTCTGTGTTCCTACTCCTGGCAGGGCTCCATGTGGGGAGTAGCAGTGGTTTTGGCTTAGAGGTGAGGACTCTGTAACCTTGAAGGTCTTGCCAACCTTGAGAGTTCACATCAGTTGGCTGTTCTGGGTGTTGACTCTTCTGTGAAGAAGGTCTCAGATGCCCCGTCTGGCCAAAGCCCAGGGCTGCCTGGTTAGGGGAGGACAGACTGGAGGAGGAGGAGCTGCAGAGCAGAGGCAGGGGGACTCAGATCTTTTGGGGCTGGGGCTGGGTTTGCACACTGATAGGGCCCCAGGATGTGGCTATGAGCTGGCCCATGGAGCCACCAGCTCCTGGTATGTAATGCCCCACCGGGGCTCTGCCACTACTGCTGGCCAGCCATCCACCACGCAAACCTGACATGGGCCTCTCTGCACTCCATGGCAGGCTAGCTTTCTCTACCACCAGCCCAGATGCAGCTGATCGGGAAGTCAGTGGCCTTGGAATCTGGCTGAGGCCAGAGAGCCCACAAGCATCTACCTGGAGTCCCTTGTACATAGTCCATGCTTCCTAGAACATACCAACCAAAAGACAGCCTCTAGGAGGCTCTAGAGGGATGGCAAGCCTAGAAAGAAAAAAATGGGATATTTGTGGGGTCCAATGCACTAATGAGTTGGTCCAAACCACTAATAGTGGGTTTGGGGTTGTGTCCCAACTTGAAGTGGGACCTCGAGTAGCTCATTCATTCTTTCTGAGCCCTGGCTGTCTCGTCCAGTGAGTCCCTGAGGCATGGAAAGCAATCCCACAATTGTCTAATGAATCTGCAACATGGAATGACAATGGTTCCTATCTCAGAGGCTTGTGAGGGATGGAATGAGGTGAAGCATGGAAAGCACCCGGTGTGGGGTCCACACTAAGTGCTAGCAGATCTTCTTTTTGTAGGTGGGGCTGCAGGGCCTGGGGCCCGGCCCCACTCAGGGTGCCTCTCACTTGTTCTAGCTTCTTCTCTCATCTGTGTTCCCCCTGCTCTGGGACTCTGAGGCCTCACTCCAGAACACAGATGCTGTAATGTCTCTGGGGAAGATTCCCCAGGAGCAAACATCACAGAAGTCTTTAAATAGATGTGTGAATGCCAGAGCTGGAAAGGCCCCCAGAGGTGGTGTGGAACCGTTGAATGGCATAGCTAGAGGAGCCGGATAGACCTGAGTCTTATCCCAGCTCTACTGCCTACCGGTTGTGTGGCCCTGGGCAGCCCACCTCCCCTCTCTGAGCAGGCTCCTCACCAGTTCCTACCTTTTGGGGCTCTTGTGAGGCCAGATGAAGGGTGTTTGCAAAGTGAAAAACTGTATTTACCCTTATCTATTAACATGCGCACTGTGTTAGGAAAAGCTCTGGCGCTTACTATCTTTTCCAGTCTTCTTGTTCTACTGAGGGGGCACCTGGGGCTCAGAAAGGGACGGGGCTCACCCGTTGTCCCACAGCGAGAGGGAGAGAGGCAGGGCTGGGATTGAGAGGCAGGCCTCTCACCTCCCCACCCCATGTGCCCTCCCTGCCTCTGCTCTCTGGAAGCTCCATGAGGTGGAAGGTAAAGGTGTATTCCCAGCTGTCAATCAACACCCCCATGTTCCAGGCTGGGCTCCTGCATTGGTGACTAGGCGTTTGTCTGAAGGACCTGATCTGTCAGAGCTAGGGCCTACACGGGGGCCCTCTCTGGAGCCTTCCAGACAACCCAGAGGGAAGTGAACCCTTCTCTCTCTTCCTGTTGCCTTCCTCAGGGCCCGGAAAACCCAGGCTGGCAGACATCCTCTGTCAGGGCCTAGGGAGCCAAGCTTGGTTTAGGGAGAAGGCATTGAGAAAGGGCGTGTGCTTTTGGGGAAAGTCAGCCCCAAATAACTCCCAGATTCAGGCCTGAGCTGTGCAGGTGAAGGCAGGTAGGAAATTACAGCCACTTGAGGCTCTCTCTCCCAGGGACTTGATTAAAGCTGAGGCGTGTTGGAGCCCAAATAGCTGGGAAAAGTGCCCTTTGATATGTTCATTTGGTTTTAATTTTGGGGGGCATAGGGCAGCCCCGGCTTGTTTTATTTCTGCTTCCTTTTAGCGGCT
Organism: Equus caballus; assembly: GCF_041296265.1. Taxonomy (NCBI): domain Eukaryota; kingdom Metazoa; phylum Chordata; class Mammalia; order Perissodactyla; family Equidae; genus Equus; species Equus caballus. Next base: position 56,558,229 of record NC_091697.1, on the reverse strand, counting down.
TTCGCTTGGCTCCTATCCCCCACTCCCACCCCCTCCCCTGCTGGAGTTTGTGAATTTCAAGGTCAGCTGAAAGTCAAACTTTACCATGTTAGTGATGAAATGCAAGCAGATGTGGCTGGTTTGGCTGATGGAGGCCACACCCTGAGAGCTGTGCTTGGTCCTGTGGGTGATGCCTGGCAAAACTAACAAAGTCTGATCGCTTACAACCCTGGGTTTCCATCTCAGAGATTCAGATTTCAAAGTGAGCGCCAATCAGGCGTGTGTTTACCTAGGGGGGTTGAGGGAAGTGATGCCGACTAGGGAAGATGTGGCCGCCTCATCCCATGTGTCAGTGGCTGAGAGCAGGCAGATGGGTGCCTGCGTTTGGGGTTGGCCTTTGTCATATGGTGCTAGCTTTGCCGGGACGTTGTCTGCTCGCCTTCCTTGCTGGCAGAAGGGATCGGTGGAGTTTCCAATGCTGGTCATATCATATACCCATCTGGTTGCCCTCTTCCCCTTGGAAGTGAGTTAAGCGATTGGCAAATGCTTGCCACGTGACTAGCACCGTGTTGGCAGTGACCTCAGGGAGAAGGGCAATTTTCGGCTCGGCTTCCTGGAGTCACCCACACCCCTCTGTGACTCAGAAAGTGCCCTAGCCAGCTGCCTCCTGCCCCACCACTCTGTAAGACATGATCGAATGGTGCAGAGAGGAGCAGCTTTCTGGTGTCCCAGATGCTTCTGGCACTACCCCAGACACTGTCCCTCAGCCTCCACGGAAGGTCTTGCCCTGCTTAGACTTGGGGTCTGTTGATGGACTGTGGCAGCTTTGTCTGTGGCACACCTGGGAGTCCACCTTCCCAGCAACAAGCCGGGACTGGCTTACCAGAAAGGAGGGAGACCCAGCAGACTTGGGTTTCGTTCTCTGCTCACCAGTTCTTCCCAGCCCAGCTCCCTGCACCCACTGCCTCCCAAAGCCCGGCCACAGGGCGGTGCAGATGTGTGCAAAGCCTGAGAGGCAGGAGGGCTGAAGGATGGGTGTTCAGGAGTCAGCGCTGTGTTGGAAACTCAGCTCCATGGATGGTCAGCTGTGGGACCTCAGCAGACCTCCTGAGCTCCTCTAAGCCTCAGTTTCTTTGTCTGTAAGAGGGGATAATGGTGCCCTCCTCAGAGTTGCTGGGAGAATACAATGAAATGGAGCATGTAAAGTGCCTGGCACAGATCCTGGTGCCTGGTGCTCAATAATGTCCGCTATTATAGCTATTGTCCAAATCCCGTGAGAGTGGTTCGAGAAAGCAGTGTGGGAGGGACCTGCCTGGGCTCCCCGATGGCCTGCTGGGTTTTTGTAGCTGCAAAGCCCAATTACCCAGCCTTCCCTTCAGCCAAGGAGTGCTGCCTCTTCCCCAGGGCCCCCGTCCCAGCTCAGCAGGGAGCAGAGGCAGATGTGCATGGGGAGTTAGCTGAAAACACCCTGGTGTCCACCCTGCCTTTTTGAGTGGCGGCATAGTGCAGGGAAGTGACATGCAAAAAACGTCCCTTAAGTTGAAGAGTTGTCCAAAATGGGGCTGGTTTTCACAGCACAGTCATTTTGGGATAAGAAAGCCTGAAATGGGAAAATTCTAAATGCAGAACAAAGCAGAAGAACCTGTCACAGCGGCACATGTGAGTCAACCCGAAGCGCCTCGCAAACAGCCTGCCTTGTTAAAATCAGTCCCTCGGTGCTGGGGGATTAGTGCTCTGCAAACTTCCCACCCCAGGCCTGCCTGCATTTTTACTTTCCCGGCTGCTGGTCTCTCTCTGATCTTCCTCCCTTTATACCCAGGGGATTTCTCGCACATAATGGGGGTCACTCCCATTGCTAAAATGATGGGGAGTCTTTGCTTTGGGCAGAAAAATAGCAACTTGTGCCAGGAATACAGAGAGGCCGAGATGCGTCTGGAACAGCTTGCCCTGCCTTGTCCCCCTCCCTGGGTGCTTTGGGAAGGAGCAGGGAGATCTGAGTGAAGGTACCCTGGTGGAGGGCCCACTCTAGGTTAGGTAACTGTGTGGGCGTCCCAAGGGTCATTCCTTTCTTTCCTCCTCTTCCTCCAGGAAGTCCTGCCTGGTTTGCTGGCTCTGTACAGCTTGGGCCTCCACCTGGGGTTCTGAGGAGCAGACACAGCCGTCCACTCGTGGCACCCCAGGGGTTGTGCAGTGTGCAGTACCCACAGGACCTGCTGACTGCCCACTGTCCAGGTCACCACCTACCAGTGTGGCTTGTGGACTAGGAGAAGCATGTCCAAGATGGAGCAGCAAAGCCACACCTAGGAGAAAGTTCCGGTCCTCCCTTCCCCGCCCCCCCCCCGCTCCCCTGCCAGGCTGAGCTGCTGGAGCAAGACTGGCCGGCTGGCCTGGGTTCTGGAGCACAAGCCCTTTTACTTGCCCTGTTTGCTGAGCCTCCCCAAGCTTTGGCTGCTCATTATTTCTCCACTGGTGGGCGAGTGTGAGAGGCCCCACCAAGGGGACGGCCAATTATCAGGGCCTCACCGCCACGCACTGCCTTGGATGCATTTTTTCAAATGGCGAAGGCCTCTTTGGGGAGAGGCAATTTGTGGGGAGCTCAGGGCAGTGTAATTTATGGGCCCCCTCTCGCCTGGTTAGGAGTGAGGTGGCTGTGGCTTAATTTAATTAGCTGGGTTTAAGCCGAGCCCATCACCAGAATGGGCCCGGAATCCTGGTAAACAAGGCACATTTCTCTTCTGAGCAAAGCACGGCCAAAGAGGAGAGGGTCTAAAGTTACTTCATTCATTTGGTTAGAGATGTCTTCCAGTTTGAAATATAAATCCACTTATTTTTCTTAACAAGAATCCAGCCCACCAGCTACAGCATTCTGCTCATGCATTTAATAGGAATAATTGAATAGAGCTCAAATTATCATAACCCGATGCTCTCCAAGGCAGATCCAACCACGTCATATTTTTCCTACAGGGAAGAGAGTATGTTCAGCAGGGTGGGGAGTGGCCACCAGCTTCACGGGCTGCCATTTGCAGCCCAGCTCTGCTCTGCAGTGCCTTGTTGGTTGTTTCAGGGGGTGCAGGTCACCGGGCTGGGGTCACTGAGGGGCTTCGAGAAGAAAGGAGCCAGGGCAGCAGGTGGTCTCTGAGTGATGCTTAGCTCTCAGCTGGGCAGGACTCTGTACTTTTAAAGGTTGATCAGGGGAAGAGAGAAAGCTGGAAGGGACTGTGAAGTACTAATACTTTTGGTGGCAGCAACAATCATAATGATAGTTAGGACAGCCCACTATTTGACAGTTGAGGGAATTGAGGTCCTGAGAGGCTATAAGATATGCTGGTCATAACAGACTCTGGACCCAGTTTTTCATGCTTCCCAGAGCATGGAGGGACGGTTCCAGTGATGCATTTCATAGACACAGAGCCCTTGAGCAAATATACACAGACTCTGGAGGGGGCCATGAGGAGATCTCTGTCACTAGCTACTGGATTTTGGGTAAGCCTCTCTCAGCCTCAGTTTCCACATCTGTAAAATGGGGATCCTACCACCTGCTCTGATTCCCTCACAGAATTGGCTTCTGATACCGTGAGAGAAGTATGGCAGGGGAGAGAGCTCAGCAAACTGCTGCTGGGTTGCTTGAATCATCACCCCCCAGAGTGCCCTCACCAGCAGAGGGAAACGCTTCCTGACTCACCCCAGGCATCATTTTGAGCTCAAAATGACCAGAATGATCAGAAATGCCAGAACTGGGTGTGGGCTTCAGACTGTGGGTGGCCTGAATTTGAGCCCTGTGGCTTTCCCCAGATATGGCCCTTGCGTGGCTCTTGTGTGGCAGAGCAGGGTGTGCTGTGTTTCTGAGCTGTCCCCTCAGTGGTTCTTGCTTTTGTCAGCCCACAGAGGCAGGCCTTCAGGGGAACCTGTGAGAGTTGCAGGGGGATGTGAACAGAGGACCGATACTTTTCCAGCCAACGTGGCCCACACAGGAATCGGAGAGGGGATTTATCCTCAGGGGCTGTGTGTAAGCCCTACCTTACCTCCCTCCCTGTCTCTCTTCTTTTTCTAGAGCTCCATGTAAAGTCATCAGGAAACCCAGGCTGGGTTTGACAATGGTGCTGGGCCTTTACCTGTTCCTCGTTGGGGCTGGTGGTGGCAGGTGCGGGGCACACTGTGAGCATCATCATCCTCCCAGGGCCAGGCTCAGGGGCTCAGGGTATTTGCCGAGTGCCATCAGAGAAGCTGTGCTGGTCCGGTGTCAGCAGATACAATAATGACAGAGGCAGTGAGAGGGTTCCAGGAGGCCATTTTGATTCCTTTCCCCAAGAGGATTGCTTGTTATCCTTTTGTTACTTCAGAAAGCAAATGGTGCCTTCGCTCTTCAATCACAAATTGTGATGTTGACTACTTCAAAAAAGCAGAGTGAATATTATTCCAATATTTATCTTAGCACAAAACTAACATTTCAGGGCCTGTGCCCATAATTCAAATGTTGACGGGGAACACATTGTGTGAATGTGGTGCAAATATATACAAGGGGGAAGTTGCTTATATTTAATGGGGAAACATGAAGTAAACATTTTTGAATAAAATGGCAAAGCCTTGGGTTCTAGTTGCAATTTCTCAGTTTAACATATTTAACTGGCACTTCTTAGGAGCTGTCATGTGGTCTGAGGGTTCAGCAGGGTTAAGGTCAAGCCTTTCAGGACCTGAGCCCATGATTTCATGATCCTGGCATTGCTAGGCTCTCACTCATCTCGAAGCTGGTCTGTGGTTCTGGGAAGTTCAGTGCAGCTCCTTTCTCTCTCTCTACATGTTTGCTTCTGCTCGAATGCTCATTAGTGGCAGAAGCCCTTATAAAGGCACGTGGGAAGAGGAGAGAGGCCCCTTGTTAAGGGCAGTTGCCTTCCGGCTGCTTTACGAGAGTCTCACTCAACCCAAAGGCTCACCCTCCCTGTGGCATCCCCTGTGTGGAAAAGAGAGGTGTGGGCCCCTGTGGTCTCGCTCTAGGAATTCCTATGCAATGGAAACTGTGGCAGTTGCTGGCATCTTACATCATGCAAGGAGAGCTTGCAGGCCTTGTGTAAACACTCAGGTGCCTGTCTGTACAAATGTGGGGCCTTGACGGTGGCAGGTTCTGTTTCGGTTACTATTGCAGGGTGTGGACGTGTGAGCACTCGCAGTTCCTTCTGGAATTCTCCATCCTGTGTGTCTGGTAGGGGAAGCAGTTCTGGGGGTGACACCTGCACAGCCCCAGCCCCTGGGATGATTCGTCAGGCGATATGTCTCAGAGGGGTTCCGTGATGCTGTGCGCTGGTTCCTGGGGCTTCAGTTTTGGTTCCAAATATGTCTTCCCTGCAAGGAGACAGCCGTGTGACTTCTCCAAGTGAAGAAAGGACTCTTTGGATTTGTCCCCATGGCTATGTTCATGATCACCATCTTGTTTCCCAAAGTTTCATTTTCTTTCTGGCTGTACTTTGTATTTTTATGGGCTTCCTGACGTGGCGGAACCGTACAAGCCTTCATGCCCCACTTTCCAGGGGACAGAGATAAAGTGATACTCACCCAGAAGTAGTTACAGGGTTGGGGTAGGGCAGAAGACGGACGGACCTGGAATCTCATTGGTTCAATTCAGCTGGCCGGGCACCAGCTGTGTGCCCAGAGCTGTGTGAACTGCTGGGAGAGGGTGGCAGGGCAGAGAGTGAGACGAAGTTAGGTCAGTTGTGGTTCCTAAAGTACCACATGAGTAGGACAGAAGTTAGGATTTGACTTCAGAAATTCAGAGGCTGTTTGTTCCAGGGGCTCTAGTGGTAATAATAATTAAATTGAAAATTAAAACATTATAAAGCTAATACCATGCCTATAAATATGCCAGAAACTGTTCAAGGTACCTTTTGGGTATTAATTCATTTAACCCTCACAGTGAGTCTATGAAGTGGGTGTTATTACCCACATTTTAAAGATGCGGGCCACAACATCTTGTCCACGGTCAAACGGTGAGCGTGCGGAGCTGGGTTCTGACCCCAGGCTGTCCATCTGAGCACATGTGCCTTTAGCGGCTCTGGTAATGTAAACGGGCAGCCGCTGGTGCTGCGCCTACGTTGGCTGCAGCCTTTCCCCTGGGGATTTGGTGTTGGCTGAAGACCCTGACGTGGACATTTTCCCTCTGTGCTCAGGGATGGACAGGATGGTGTTCAGTGCTGAGAGGAGAGAGCAGGTCAGGAGGTGGCCACTCAGTATCCAAACCTAGGGCTGAGCAGGCTTTTCTGTCTTGCAGAGAGTCTGGGACCCAGAGCTTTGCTGCTGCTCAGTTCCAGCTTGCTGTCTGAGGAAAGTGTGGGGCCAGCTCTGCCCAGCCAAAGCCACGAGCCTCATCCCAAGGAGGGAGGTAGCACTGGAACAAGGAGTGAGTGACTGAATGGAGGCCAGGCCTTGCCTTTCCTCCTGGCTGTTTCCAGGGGGCTACTTACCAGGAACTAGATACCCTAGTACATTCCTCCCCAGCATGCTGATTCTTCTCTCAAACGTGTCAAGCTCTTATTTTGCACCCCTGCCCCTTCCATTATCTATTCCTGTCTTACAAGCAGACAACAATATGGCTGACTTATGTCTGAGAAGCAGCTGGTTGAAAGCCCCTTGAACATGCTGCGTATGCGTGTGGTTGAGATCCCAGTGAGGAAGAGCAGCATGTGTCTCGAGGCTGGGGCAGGAGAGGAGGAGAGGTGTGTGATGGAGGAAGAAGTGCTGGTGGTGATGATGGAATGATGCATCAGTTTCGAGCATTTTCTGATTTAAGGTCTAGCCCAGGAAACCTCTAGATATTTAGAAGGTGTGTGGTTTGGGGACATTTGGCCAAAGTGGACTGGTTCCTCCACTAGATGGGTAGTTGGGGAACATTCAGCTTGGAGTCTGGGGCTGAGGGAATTGTTGGGGCAAACTGAGTCTTTGTGAGAGCTGCTGCGTGGAGAGCTTGGGGCACGAGGCTTTCCCGAAGCATGCCAAGTGTGAAGCTGAGGAGTGAAACGACACACAGGGCCACCGCTGTGTGCAGGATGAAGGAAACTGTAGAGCTTTATACATAATATTGTCTGTCTCGGAAAGCCTTTTTTCTTCTAGTGTCAGTATATTCTTCCACTTCTTGACAGGGTTTTGGTCTTCTCCAGGAGCAGCCCAGTAATGTATCTTCTGTCGGGTAGCTGTCTGCTACCCAAGGAGTGACCTGGGGGGCCACCTAGTGCAGTTTCTGAGCCAGAAAACGGTGGAGGAAGAAGAAAAAGGGGGAGAGTTTGCTAAAGTGTCCAAGTTCTTGCTTCGCTCAGGCGGACCCCTAGGCGTTGCTGGGTGGCTGCTGGCGCAGGCCAAAGGCGATGCCTCCAGCGGTGTGAAGGGACACCTTGTCTCAGCTATGGGGGTGGAGCGGTCTGCTTGGGGGATGTGGAGACTGGTCTTCAAGGCTTGAAGAATACCTGGATAAAGGACAGGCAGAGGTATCTTGTTTTAGGTGAACTTTGAGAGAAAGAAAAACAGTTGTTTTTTGTTTATCAGGAGAATCAGCTCCTGTTGCCATGGAAATAGCTGCAAGGACGAGGAAGTGGCTGGAGGGGAGGGTGCTTGGTGACGGGACTTCTTCTGAGGGAGGCGCCAGGGCAGGAGCTGGAGGTGGCCCTGTAGCCTCTGTCCCCTCTGTGCTCTTTTAGGGACAAAATTAGCTTCTGCATGGCTAATCCCCTGCAAGGGCCCATGGGCGGAACGCACCGGGCATGGAGTTCAAGTGCCTTGGTGACCTGCGTTCCTTCTGAGCTGCTGCTCCCAGGCTTCATCGTCCCTGCCTCCTCGCTATTTTCCCTCCTCCAGGAGGTCCTGGGTCCCCAAGCTTCAGGCTGTTGTCTACCCAGTGCCAGAGTGATGGGGGCCCTGGGACAGCTCTGGAGCCTACAAGGCCTTCCTGTCTTACCTGGGCCCTCTCCTCTCCAAGGCAGAGTTTCCTGGAGTGTGGTCTGTGTGCGACCAATGGTACCCATGATGACTCTAGGAGGCCCCTCTGGGAACTTTTTTTGAAGTTAATAGTTGTGGTTGTGTTTGATGTATATTAGAAGATGTTAACTAACATGTGAGACTTCAGGTGTTTGATTTCTCAGGTCTTAGAACCCAGGATGAGACCGTGGGTCTGTGGTTGGCAGCAGAGTATGCTGGTAAGAGCAGGGCTCTGGGGCTGGGCTGCCTCGTTCAAAATCCTGGCTCTGCCCCTTACAGAGTCTGAGACCTTGGGCTCGATGCTTACTCTTCCTGTCTAATTAGGGGATCAAAATAGATTCTCCCTCTAGGGTTGTTGTGAGAACTAAGTGAGTTAATGCCTGTGAAGTGTTTAGAAAGGACTTGGCATATAATATGTACTCTGTTGGTGTTAGCTATTATTATTACTGTTGATTACTATTGTTGTTAATATTATTTAAAGGAAGAAGGACTGGCCCTGTGGCCGAGTGGTTAAGTTTGTGCGCTCTGCTTCCTTGGCCCAGGGTTTCGCTGGTTTGGATCCTGGGCGCGGACATGGCACCGCTCATTAAGCCATGCTGAGATGGTGACCCACATAGCACAACCAGAAGGACCTACAACTAGAATATACAACTATGTACTGGGGGGCTTTGGGGAGAAGAAGGAAAAAAAATCAATGAAGATTGTCAATAGGTGTTAGCTTAGGCACCAATCTTTAAAAAAAAATAAAAACAAAGGAAGATATTAAACAAATATTAGTGAAGGTGGTATGCAAATAGCCAACCCCAAAGTCAACATTTTTTCTGCATGGACAATCCTGGATTCATATTTCAGCTTTGCCCTTGCTTTCTCTATATACTTGGGAAGATATCTTAGCTCTCTGACGCCTCAGTTTATTCATCTGTATAGTGGGGAATGTAATGCTTACTTTGCAGAGTTGTGAGATTAAAAACGAGACCCGTCTGGCATAGAGACTGGCACATAGGAGGCAGGCAGTGGCAGTGTTTTGATATTATTGGCGTTGTTGGTGCAGCTGCAACCAGCCCATGAGCCCTGAGGGATAGGGCCGTACACGGTGGTCTTTGGTGCTAGACGTACCCAGCATGGAGAAGATGCTCCATAGACTCAACAGGGATCTGTTCTGAGCTGAGGAACAGGCGCCTTCCACTGCAGTGCAAGGCAGGAGGAGCTTGAGTTGCTTTAGGGAGATGCCTGAGGATGGACCAGGAGAAGGATAGCATTGGGGTTTCAGGCTGCCTTGAGTCTCAAACTGCTTGTTCTGGGGACAGCATGAGAAGAGGCAAGGCAAGGTGGGTGTTTGAGTCTGAGCCCCCTGCCCAGACCTACTGGGCCATAAAGGCTCTGGCCTGCCCTCCCAGGGCCTGATGACATGTGATCTGTGAATTGAAGTTTATCTCCACAGGGCCTGCCCTTGCCACCCTGCCCTTGGGCCCCACAGCTGAGCAGTATGTTCCCAGTGTGAACTGGACTGACCTTAGCCTGCACTCCTCTAGCCACTGGAGTCACCCAGGCTGTGACACCCTCTCTAGGAGGCTGGCACCATGGCCAGCCAGGCCTGCATTTGAGAAGGCTGAAAGGAGGAAGGAGAGGCTTCTGTGGGCAAACCTCCCAGGTCTCCTGACCCTTGGCCTGATGGAATGTGGCCTGTAGGGTTAGGGGTACTAGAGAGGACAGTTACACTATGGTGTCCCAGGGCTGGCAGCCATGAGACTCTAGTGACCTGAGAGGGTTGGGAGGGCCCTTTTGAGCAGCCTGGAGCCCCCTCACAGGTGGAGAAAATTAGGGTACTGAGCCCAGGCCTTAAGACTCCTGATGGGAGAGTTCCTTATTTGGCTGGGTGGGAAAACAAAGCCAGGGGTGGGGCCACAGCTTTCCCATCACGGGCTCTGGGGGCCATGGGTTGCTTTGGTGAAATTATGCTTTTTGCCCTCGTATATTGCTTTGTGGGATGGTACTATTCTGGACCCCAGGTTCTTTCTCTCATTTTCAGTCAGCGTGTCCCCAGTGCAATACTATAGCTGTGTGTATTTTCTCCAGGGGAGAGAGAGTGGCCATCTCTATGTGGGAATAGTAATAATAATCAAAGTATAGGCTTGCTAGTTACATTACTCCTACTACTGTTAATTCAGCACTTACCATACACCTCTCTGTGCTTTACGGTACTACCTGTAAGCCCTAGGAGGTAGTTGTTCTCTCCATTTTACAGATGAGGAAACTGAGTTTCAGATACCCTAAGTGATTGTTATTATTACTAGTTGTTAATATTATTTAAAAGGACCTAATACACAGCTTAGTAAATAGACTCAAACTTGAGACTTTCTGACTCCAAAGTCCATACTCTTAATTTCTTTTAATGGCTTTTATTTTCTCTTGGTCTTCATCATATTATAGTAAAACAAAGGCAAGAGAGGATGGGATTTCAGCCTTATCCTGGTCCTCACTGCCCTCAGATGAGGATTGTGTGTTGGGGTGATTTTGGCACTTACCCTATCCCCTCGGGTCAGCGGCCACAGACCCTTTGCCATCCTCATAGACCATGATAAATGCAACTGCCTGATCGGGGCTCTGCTCAGGTTTTTGTGGGAAGTGTTTGTGACCCGGAAAGCCCAGTGGGACCCCATTGATGATGAAGCCCTACCCGGGGGCCTGGCCTGGGTCTGTGATGAGATGTCCAGAAGGGCTGCTGTCACAGCTGACGTCCTCTAGGGGCAGATGGCTGGTCTTTGTCCTTCTGATGCCAACCCTGGATCCCGTGCAGTCAAGTCAGAAGAGATGCTGTGAGGGACGTGATAGAGTGGGATTTGTGAGATTGCTTCTCCTCCCTAGTTAGCCCCAAACTTGCTGTATGAGCCTGAACAGGTCATTCTCCATCTCTTGGGTCTCTGCCTCTTCCTCTGTTAATTGGGATGGCAGTCCCCGCCGAGCCTCTGACACAGTGTTGCTTTGAGGACTGCTGAGATTAGCGAAGGGTTTGTCAGTTCTAAGTCTAAGGTGGTACGTGGTTGTCTTTAGATACCCCCCGGGAAACCTTCCTTATTCCCCCCACTGGGCTAGAGGCTGTGTCCACAGCCTCCAGAGTCCTCTGTTATAGTGTCATCACACTGCAGCCAAATTGTCAGTTTATGCAGTAGTTTCCCACCAGTCTGAGAGCTCTCAAGGGCAGGGACTGTGCCTTGATCACTGTGGATGGCACAGGGTTGACATTCAGGAAATATTTGTTGAGTCAATAGATGATTGGATGAATCCATTTCTAACCCGGAGAATTAACTGGATGTGCTCATTGGTCTGTTCTGTCTTTCAATCAGCAAGGACTCCTTCACAGAGAGGATTAGGAATGTGAGGAATCAGATGTGATGCTTCCGTAATATTGTCTGAGTAGTCCATGAGTAGATCAGGTGTGGCTTGATCCAGCACCCAAACTGTCGCCATGACAGGATTTCTTTATCCCCATTCCTTGGCTCCTTTAAGCAGAGTTAGTTCTATTCTCAGTCCCCGTGTAGATGAAAGATGGCTGCAGCAGCTCTCCCTCCACCTCCTCTCTTATTTGGTCCAGTGGGATCAATGGAGAATCTCTGTCCCAGCATTCCTAGCAGAGGTCCTGGGGTCACTTTGATTGGACTGGCTTTGGTCATGTGCCCTCCCCTGAGACAGTGACTTGGCCAGGGCAAGGCCATGCACTGATTTGCTGAGATGTGGGACTTGTGCTCCACCTATAAGGAGTGAGAAGGTGGGAGGGATGGATCTTCCAATAAAATTAAGGCTGTTGCTGGAAAAGGGGAGATGGATATGGGGGAAAATATAAAGTATTTACCATGGATATCAACTTAATGTTTTTTAAAAATTCGGTACATCAATTCTGGGTCCCTTTAAGCTAAAAAAACATTTTCCTCTTCAGTTATCCGTGTCAGCCCCTGCAGTCTCATGTGTACATATCTAACTAGGACCAACTTGCCCCTCAGAGGCTGGCTCCTTGGCTTAGCTGAGGACTGGCTGTTGGCACTGGGCTCTTTGGTGCTTTCTGGCTTAAACATCTCTCAATCTGAATGTCTCACTCAGGGGCTGTCAACTGGTGGTGGCGGGGGGTGTGGGGGGAGCGCCCTAGAGGTCATCTGTTCCCAATGTCCTGATGAGAAAACCAAAGCCTGGAGAGGTGAAGGCTCTCCCCTGGAGGCATAGCCAGTCAATGGCAAAGCCAGAAGCAAAGCGAGGTGTCCTGGCGTGTCTGAGCTCTCTTCCTGACACCCTCCCCATTCCCCCAATCCCTTTCCACTTTGAGAAAAGATTTTACAGCCATAGACAAGACAGGAGAGACTCATGCAGGAGGCTGGAGGACGTGTTACAGGAGGAGATCAATAGGCAGAATGTCGCCCAGTAGAACAGCCCAGTCTCCAGACGTGACCCTGAGCCTTCCTGCCCTCGGGTGCCTGGCCCAGAGTCTGCAGCCGCCCTTCAGTTTCCAGAAAGTTAGCAGTTCCGTTGCTCAGCTTTCACGTTTCTTTTCTCTGAGCGGAGTGATTAGAGACTCTAAGAGTAACCATTATCTGCCGTCTTGGGAATGCATGTGTGAAAAACATGCAGCCCTTCCACAAAGATTTAGCCTGAGGATGAAGCAGACGGGCTCTACACTGAGGGCAGATACCAATCATTTTTACAATTGTTTGCAACAGGAGAGGAAACACGAGCTTAACAGTTCTGTTGTGGATGGATTTGGGGGAGAAATGCGAATGAATTGTCAACAGGATGGTTTCTGCTTTTATCCTGGGATTTGCTGCCGTTCCCGCAATCCGGCTGCCCCGTGTAGAGCCCCAGGATTTACAGACATTCCTTGCAGGTGCAGGCCTTATTGTGCGAGCAGTCCCAGGGGCTGGGTCTGCATCTGTGGAAGAGAATCTGTCAGGTGTGTCAGGGAAGGGAGCGTGGTCTTCAGGGGGAATTTGGAGCCGCCCCCACACTTCCCTCAGTTGAGGGAGGGACCCAAGCAAGGGGCTCAGACCTGACTGAGCACCCACCAGCCTCCTGAGTTGGTCTAAGCCCCCCAATGTTTCCAAAAGCCCTAGACAGCAGTCACCAAGAAGAACAGCCTTTTCAGCCTCCCGCCAGGAAAAAAAAAAAAGATGCTGCTCAGAAATCCATTTGCGGGAAGTTTGAAGTTTGAAGACCTCCAGCTGCAGACTGGCGGCCTGGGTGGTCGAGCGGGGTGGGACGGGTGTCCTCGAGTGGAAGGAGAGTGGAGCCTGGGGCCGCTGGGGAGCAAGGCCAGGAGGGTAGCAGCTGCGTGTCAGGGCAGTGGTGGATCTGTCATCCGACAGACCTGGGTTCAAGTCTTGCCCCTTTCCTGAGCTAGCTGCAAGATCTTGGGCAAGTTCCTTAGCCTCTCTAAACCTCAGTTTATGTATCTGTAAAATGGAGATAATGCTTCATTGGTTATTAAGAGAATTACCTAAGACAATATTTGTAAAGCTCTTGGCACAGTGCTTGGTACAATCAGGGGAGGTGGTTGTTGCTGTTACTATTAATAACAAGGTGGTACCAAGGGTGCCCCCCGAGTCTCCATGAGCACCTCCCAAAGATACCCCAAATAAACACAAAATCCATGCAAAAATAGTATGTTTCTAGACAAGTTCCCAACCCCCTTCTATGCAGGTGGCCACCTTAAGCCCCTGCTGTTCAGAAATTTTGGAGCCATCACTGACTAATATTGATACAGATATTTCAAAATGATTGGCCATTTTCCAAATATTAGGCAGCTCTGGGTGGGAAAGGACCCTGGACCAGGGTACATGATTCTTGGTTCAGGGAGGAGGCAGATGGGGGCCAGTTACACACTCACCTGGGGTGGTAAAAGGTGGGACAGGTGGAAAGTCTGTAGAGAGAAGCAGAAATTGGGGCCCAGGATGGTTTCCCACACTCTGCCCTAATGATCATTAGAAAAAGAAGCCAGGGGAATGTATGTCATCGGTGGGAAACCTCGGGGGTCTGTGTCCCTCTATTTTTGTATACGTGACATGGTGCTGCTTGTCTGCTGACAGTTTTACTCCATCTTACAGAAAAGGGGTGGCTCCCTAATTTATCCCAGATATCACAACTGGGAAGGAGCAGAGATGGGACTCAAACCCAGGGCTGTGCCCCACCCTCCCGAAATATGTTCTTTCAGAAACACACCCTTCTCAGTTTCCAGGAGAGCCAGGTGGATGGGTTGGGGGGACATGCCACATCTTGATATTCAGGCATTGAGAGCTCAGAGACCTCAGCTGGGAATGGTGGTCTAAGTATTCTCAGAATGTCATCAGGACCCAGCTATGAAGAAAAGCACCTGAGGATTTTGGGGTCCCACATGGTCTAGGCCTCGCAGGGCCCTGTGGGTCTGTTCATGACTGTTGTCCTCACTGTGGCAGGACAGTGCCCTGAAGGCACGATTTCTCTAGGAAATCCTCCTCAGCCAACCCCTGCTCCACCTGCTGGATGGTGAGACCATGGAGACTCCTGAGTGGGTGGTCTTCTGTGGTGGAGGGGTGGTGCCGGTGCCCATGTTGGGGGAGCCCAGAGTGTATACGAGGTTGGGAGGAGACACCCTGGGTCGGCACACCAAAGTGGTGGCAAGCTCCTCCTCCCTCTCAGTGTCTGGGTCCTGGACCCCAGTCAGGGACATACTCCACTATCATTTTCTTGCTTTTGTGGCCTCTTCATGGCACTTTGACCACAGTATTGCTTTTGAGTGTCTGGTTATTTGGCTAATAGCAATCCTGGCACCAGAATGTAAGTGCCACGAGGCCAGGACCTGTGTTGAATTTGTTCAGTTTTGTATCCTGAGAATCTAGTGCCATATTCTGTATTCAGTTTTTCATTCATTCTTTCATTGACTTGATGTACATTTACTGAGCAACTTTTATTCTTTTTTTGTGCCAGGCGCTGTGCTAGGACTGGGGTGCAGCAGTGTGCACTATAGTTGAGTCCCCCCTCCTGGACTTGCAGTCTAGTGGGATCCATGGGGAACTCAACACACTCTGACTGAATGCATGGTTGAGTGAATGGTCCAGGAGGCCTCCTGGCCGGGACAGGGTCACTGGCCCCGTTAGCTCCTATGGACGGTGGGCGGCAGGACTGCAGGGCTGCCCCTCCTGAAGGTGGCTGAGACCAGAGCTCTGCTCTCTGATGAAAGGGACTGGCGGGGAGCCCAGGGCTCACTCTCCCAACCTGTTGGGGTTTCAGATTTGTTCTATCTGAGCAGTCACTTAATTAGTAATTGGAGCTACCCATCATTTCGGGCTCTTGCGTGAGTTGCCCGGTGCCCCTCCTTCCTCTTTTCCATTCACTCAAATTGAGCAGCCCGGTTCTGTGATATCATTTGAAACCTGGCCAAGAAGCAATTAATGTGCTGTTTGCTGACAAGGATTTGCTGCTGCTCCAGGAGCAGGGGCTGGGGATGCTATGGCCCACGCAGGGAGAGGAGACGCAAGAGCAAACAAAGGTGTGGATGGAGATTCTGCTACTGGTCTTTGCAAAGAGCCGAGTCCAGGGGAATGGCCTTCCTCTCATTCGACCTTCTCTTGCCGCTCCCTGCCCAGACCTGCATGCTGCAGGGAAGGCCCTGAGAGGCAGAACGGGATGGATTTCCTGGGAATTCTGCTAGCAGCCACAAGTTACTGAGCTCTTACCATGTGCTAAGTGCACTGGGTTCATGAGCCCATTCAATCCTCACAACGGCCCTGAGAAAGGGATGTCCTGAGCCCATTTTACAGGCAAGGAGACTGAGTTACCAGAAATGAGAGGGCTGGCCCCACATGACCCAGGCAGTAAGTGGTGGGGTGGGATCCAAGTGTCTGGAAAATCCTGCCTGTTCAGGCGAGTACTCAGCAGGGATAGGAAGGGTTAGCCCCTGGGCCCACCTCCAGGTCACGGTGACTTGCTGCGGGACGTGGGGCTTGATAAATGATGGAATTGCATAATCAGTGGCTGCCTCTGGAGGTGGTTAGGTAGAATCTGGTGGAGTGGGCTGGCCCAGCCCAGCTGCTGGAGCAGAGACCCATGACAGAGTGTGGGGTCAGCCTGGGGTGCTGCTGAGGAGCATCCCCATCCCACGTGGTTGACCCTGTGGAAGGGCTTCTGCAGATGGAGGTAGCCTGATCTGAGGGGGGACTGGGTGGGCTTCTGTCTCAGTGGCTGGGCTCCCAGTGCTCTGCCTTACCACTCTTCTCACCAGCTTTGGAGCCAGCCTGTGGGGAGTCCTGTCTGCCCTGCTGTTGACTCATCCTGGGTGGAATTATGTACAGAAATTACTCAACAGAGGCCATTCCCAGGACCACAGGCAGCTCACTGTGGCACTGTGCAGGTGCCATGCCTGCCCGGGGGTCTTTCTAGGACATGTAGTGATGGCCTTTGTGGGGGTGTTTTTGAGGGTTGGGGGCTGCTCACTGTAGAGAAATACAGTTAGAGGCTGGCAGCCTGGCCCACTGCCTGATAGCCTTCCCCCGTATACCTGGGTGGAAGAGCAAGCTCTGGACTCTGCCAGCTTGCCAGGGAGAAATGGAGATCCTGGAACTGTAAGTGCGGGTGCCTCCCCACTCAGCTCCTTACCAAGCACCCCATGTGCCAGGCACAGTGTTGGGCACTGAGGATTTGGGGAGAAGAGCACATGGGTACAGTTGTCAGTGACCTCCTAGGGTAGGAGTGGGAAGAATCTAACGTAGATAGATGTGGGCATGAAAAATGCTGTCCCATGAGAGGGTTTGTGTGTTGATTTCCTTAAGGTAACACAGACGCACAGTGAAACTGGTGAAGGGTGTATGGTACAAAAGGGTAGACTGTGACAGCTGCATCCCTTTGCCTGTTTCCAGCCATCAGTTTCCCTCCCCAGAGGCAGCCACTGTTTCCAGTGCACCCTTTGACCTCTCGGAGATGTGCTTAATCAAGCGTACAGGGGTTAGTGCTTGGGCGTGTAGCTGACACCTCCGAACTTTTCCTCTTCCACGAACAGCAGCATACTCTACATGCCAAGCTGCCCCCTTGTGTTTTTCCTTTTAACACTCGGTATATCTTGGCACTCATTCTGTATCAGCTCATACAGAGCTGCCTCACTCTTTTTGATGGCTGCATATTATTCCATTATATGGCTGAACTGTGCCTTTTTTTCAGTGCCTCATTGATGGACTTTGTGATTACTTTCTGTCTTTGCTTTAATAAGCAATGCCACTGCAGTGAATGTCTTAGGGATGAGCACACCCATAAGAGAGGTTCCTACAAGTGAAAGTACTGATGGAAGCGTATCTTTAAGACTCTTTGATTCTGCCATATTGCCCCATGAGGAGGTTGTAACCATTTCCTCTCTCACCAACCAGGTGTGAGTGGCTTACTTCCCTGTATCTCCACCTACACAGAGCAGCATCAAACATGCCGATCTTTGCCAATCTGATTGGTGAAAACTGCTATCTCATTGTGGCTTTTTTTGTGTTGCTATGGTTGTGTGTGGTGGCACCTTCTCCAGATGTTGGAAGCCCTGGGCAGGTGCCGAGGCAGGTGTAAGCAGAGTGCTACATGAGTGGCAGCATGATCTTCCCTTCACAGGAAGGGCAGCTGTCTCCAGAGGCCTCTAACCCATGCTCACTCAGTTACAAATGCCAGTCGAGGAGGGGCAAAGGAGACCGGGGATGGGGTTGGCAGGGCTGCTCTGCCAAGGGTCGCGTGAGGAGGGGGATGCCTGCCTGGAGTGCTGGGGAGGACATGGCTGTGATTTCATTTTTCCATGGTGATGGAGACATGGGGCAGCCATTTAGACCAGAGGAAGAAGGTGGGCAACCTTCTCCCTGCCTGGACTGGCAGGCAGTCCCACCTGGAGGCAAGGAGATAGATGCCATGTTGTCTCTCAGAGCTCTCCCACCCTTGGGACTGAGAATTGGGGTAGCTGCTTGCTCCTTGCTGAGCTGTCAGGCTCCAAGCTGGGGTATCCTCACTGCCCAGAGCTTTCTGTGCTCTGGCGCCTACATGGTGGGTGAGTCCTGCATGTGTCCATCTGCTGCGTGGACCTGCTCCCTGCCCCCCTGCCCTTGTGAGCTATCAGTCCTTACAGCCTGTTCTCCGTGCTTTCTTACCCTTCATCCCCTGGCCCCAGTGCAAGGGCAGCCCCTCAGCACTTTTCCCCTAAGACTCCTCCCTGACCTCCAGTCTCTTCCCAGCTCATCAGTCTTGGCCACTATGGCTCCTTAGCTAAATCCTTTCCCTTCATGGCAGTTCTCGGTGTGGCACTGCCCACCTAGAAGCCTCCGTGGATGAAGGACAGAGTCCACCTCTGTGACTGGCCCCTGCCTCCTGCCCTGGTCTCCAAACTCAATCTCCATCCAAATCTGCCCACCATTCTCCTCTTGTACCTCTTGGCCTCCACTCTGTGCCTCTTAGCCTCTGTCTGATCCACTCCACTGGCCTTGGATCTTCCTTTCTTTACTCCACACTTACATCCCCTGAGACTGAGGTCAAGGGTACAGCCAAGGAGTCATTTTCTGGCCATATTGACCTGCTCTCTTTCCCAAAGGGTCACTCTGGGGTCGGTCTCCAGGGTTCAAGGTTGAGTAGTGGTGGTTGTAGTCATAACAACAGCCAACATGTGCCGTGAGTGGCAGACATGAGACTGGAAGTCCTAGGTCTCACCACAGAGCTGATGCCCTCAGACACTGAATGTCTAACCATGCTCTGGAGAGCAAAAATTGCCTCTTAGCTAGGATATATACTCTCTCGTCTTGCCTGCCACCACAGCTCCTGGCACAGTGCCTCACACATGGTGGGTGCTCAAAACATGGTGAATGAATGAATGAGGAGATGACGAGAACCACTGAAGATTTTTGAGCAGGAAAGTGAGATGAACAGAGAGTCACCTGGTCACATGTTGATAGACTTGAAAAGAGGAGACCATTCCAAAGGCTGTTGGAGAATCTGAGGCGATGAGGGCTTCGGTCAGGGAGGACAGTGGGGGTGGAGAGAGGGGCACACTCTGTCTGATGCCTTCTGGGGCACTGGGGCTTTCTGAGAGCAAGGATAGCTGCTTCCTCCTTGCATGTCTCCTGCACAGCACCCTGCATTTGGCCAGCACACAGTAGGTGCTTGGTGGAGAGGTGCTGCCTGAGGTTGGACCGAGATGCCTGAATCCTGGTAAAATCTGAGTGGAAAGGCATTTCCAATGGGTTCTCTGTCTCCTTTCCTTCTTTTAAACCAGAGATGAGAACCAGAGCAAGACATAGGTGATAGCTTCCGGTTCTGCTGCTTCTCTGGTGTTGAGCCAGGTGAGTTGTTTAAATGGTCTGATATGATGAAGCTGAGGGTTACCACGAGGATCGCTTCAGGCACCGTCTGTGGAGAGCCCAGCATAGGGCCTGGAGCATAGTAAGTGCTTAGCTAATGGGAACCATTGTGATGGTGGTGACAATGATGATAGAAGTCATGCTGAGAGAGAGCTTGGGTCTTGGAACCCCACGGGAGCCCGATCAGAGTGAGGGCGACATTCTGGATCACTTGCTAGAACACTCACTCTTCCTAGCCCCTAAGGGAACTGCTCTGTGGCCTGTAACACCCAGCCACAGTAGCACAAGGCTGGCCCTGCTGCGGTTGTCTGTGGCGTCTCGGGGAATGGGGTTGATGGGATGTGGTCAGGATGATTACTCTTGTGCCCTCCTGGCCTGTCCAAATAGATGACCATGTCATTGACTTACCTGCCCCTCAAGACTGTTCTGATCCCCAGCTGCTCTGAGTGTTGGGGGCCAGGTTGGCCCAAGGCTGGCACTTGGAGGGGAAGGAAATCATTGACAATCTTAGAACCTGGTGTTTGGCCAGGACCTGCACTCAGCCCTGTGCCAGGCTGATGTCACTGGGTGTGAGTCCTGTCACCAGGCGTGGGGGTGATGAGAGGGAAGGAAGGTCTTGGGAGGCCAGGCAGCCATTGTTGGCTGGCTTATCTGGATTAGGCTTTTCATGTGAAGGGAAGAAAGGAATCCGCTTTGTTGCAACTGGGGCATCAGGCTAGAAACACAGTTGGTGTTCCTGGCAATCCCCGGCACTCTCCAAAGCTTATTTGTTGCTTTTCCGAGACACATCCAGGTGCTCTCTGTTATGATAACAAGTGGTGACAGAGTTAGCTTGAAATGGGATAAACAAACAGACTAAAAATAATTGGATTTGGGGCGGCTTGGCACTGACTCCAGCATGCAGGCTGTCGCTGCTCAGCCGAGGGGTGAAGGTAGGCACCATCAAAGGTGCCCCGTCCCTGGAGCCATGAGGGAGCTGGGGTTGGGTGTGGCTGAGTCCCTCTCCCCTGTCCCCACTTCCACCACCATGTAGCTGGGGGCTTCCTGAGCGTGGAGGTGCCAGATGGTGCCTGAGGCCCAGAGGAGGGGTGTGGTGGGCCCGGATGTGAGTGAGGCGGTTTATGTCTGTTTGGAGGAAGCTGGGCCAATGTTTGGACATCTTTATGGTTTTGGAAGTTTCTTGGCCTCACCGAGAGGAGCCATAGTTGCATCAGAATTTGAGGTCCTCTCCTTGGTGGCCCATGTAGAAGGAGAGAAGAGCAAAGGAAGCAAATCTGGAGTTTTTGAGGAAGAATGAGGGAAATAAGACATGTTTCTAATCCCAGGCTGCTGTCTCAGACCACCTTCTGCCCCATGAAACGATTTACATCATGCATTGGGAAGCCAGTCTGGGCTTGGGAGAGAGGTTGGAGGACGTGCATCTGATGTGCAGGGCCTCTAGGTGGGGTATTCAGGATTGGGCATGCATCACAGCAGAAGACCTTGTCAGTGGAAAGGCTCCCTGTGGGACAGAGAGAGGAGCAATGCTGGGTTTAGGACCCTGCTTACACTCCCACTGCCAAACTGAGCCTTTGCTCTCATTAGCGATATTGGTGCCTGTCAGTCAATGACGAAGCTCTCGCAGATCGCAGACCTGTTTCACCACTGACCCCAGGATTCCACCCAGTCAACACGCAGTTGCTCTGGTAGTCATAAGTCCTGTCTAGCAACTGTTTCTGGTCTCCTGGCCACATGGTGGACCTGTATTTCCCTGTCCCCTTGATGTGCAATGTGGCCGTGTGAAAACCCAGCAGATGATTAGCCTTGTGTTCTCTTTCCCTCTGGCACAGAATTACAGAGAGTGGCTGATCTGTCTGCTCAGGCCACAGAGTGAGGACAAGGCAGGGCAGTAGCCCCAGCTGACCATGATGGGTGTGCAGTGTACAGAAGTAACCGTGTGTGGGTTTAAGCTGTTGAGACTTTGGGGTTGTTTGTCACTGCAGCATAACCCAGCCCATCCTGATGACAAGGATGGGGAAGATAGGGAAACAAACTCCATGCTTAGCCTAGAATCAAAACCTAAGCACTTGTAAAGGGAGCAAATGGCTTGCTCACAGCCCCTTCTTGCTCACTAAGCATCAACCACACTGGCCTTTCTGTTAGTTGAACAAGCCACTCTTACTCCCACCTCAGGTCCTTTGCACTTCTTGTTTCCTCTGATTGAAGCACTATTTCCCCAGATTTTTGCATGGAAAAACTCCTTGTCATTCACGTCTCAGCTCAAATGTCACCTGCAGAGAGATTTTTTTTGACCACTCAATCTAAAGTGCTCCCCATCCTGCTGTCACTGTATTGCATTGCCATATTTATCTTTATAGTACTTATCGTGTTCGTTTACTTGTGATCTACCTGTCTCCCCCTCTAGAAAGTCAGCTCCCTGAAGACCAAGACCCCAATTGTCAGGTTCCTATCTGTGTCGCCAGTATGCACAATGGAGCTGGCCCAAGATGGGAGGCCCGTTGTATTTGACGAATACATGGATTGGAAGGTTTGAGGGGTGCAGGGATTTATTGCAGGGAGCTAAGGGTGGAGACTTTTGACTACACTTGTTTGGTGCTGACAGTGGAGTGGGAGCTTAACAAATATTTGCTGAGCGAATGAACTCCGGTAGGGAGGGCATGGGAGAAGACTGTGAACTCTCCAAGGCTGGGAGCCCTTCTCTCTTCCCCAGCCAGCTCTGTGTATGCAGGGAGCAGAGAAGGAGTCATGGTTTCTCCAGGGAGGAAGAGAGTTCCTAGGATGGTAACTTGGCCCCTGCTGCGCCATCTCAGTTTACTTGGCACAGGGTCCAGCAAGCCATGGAAGGAAGCATGGCTGGCTAGACAAGCCTCCTAGGCTGCAAAATTCTACAGGTGAGAGAGATTGAGTGTGTATATGTATGCGAGAGAGAATACGGATGAATGGGTGAGTGAATGAATGAATGAATGAATGAACGCTGGGCACCACCAGGGCGAACTCTGCAAGCTCTCCACCCCCGGAGGATCCTTGGCTGATTAAGTGGCTGGGAGAAGCCAGGAGCCCCAGAGAGAGGGCTAAGTGACTTGATGGGGCTGGTGGTGGGGGAAGAGGTTCTAAGTGCTGTCTTGGCCTGGCCCCTGGTCTTTGTCCTTCTCAGAGCCTACCAGCCGTGGGCCTTGCTGGGCACCTGCTCTTTGTGCCTGGAACATACTTTCACATGGTGACTTACTTCGGTGACTTCAGGTTCACACTGAATGTGGCCTCCCCTGAAGCCTTCATGGACTGCTGAAAATCAGTGGCACTCTTTGCTCCCACAGTTCCTGGCTCACCTTTGTGGGAGCGCTTATCTCCCTGACCTGAGTTACCTTCTGCTGGCTTCCTCCCTCACTAGACTGGCAGGGCAGGGCTCTTATCTTACTTCTGTCTCCTCACTGGAGCCTGGCACGTGGCTGCTAACCTGGCAATGATGATTGATGATGAGGGATGTGACATCTTCAGGTAGCTGAGGGGCTCTCAGCTGGAAGAGGAGGCCATCTGATTGTGTGCCCTCACGGGCGGGACCCAGGCTACCCTATGGAAGTTACGGGCAGACAGACAGCAGCTCACCACGAGGAGGAACTTTGTCTATAAGAGTGGCCATCTAGGAACCCAGACACCTTGGAGCCACTTCCCATCTCTGCAGGTGTGTGAGCAGAGGTAGTATGACTCTCACCCTCTTCCATTCCAGAAAGGAGGTGGAAGCAGTAGATTTTCCAGCTCCCTGTCGGAGATTATACTGGGCCCTGCAGGCTGGGATCTGGAGCAGATGTGCCATGAAGTGGCTGCCAAGGGGCTGAGTTGAAGTGTTAGGGCCCCCGGTGTTTCCCAGATGACAAGAATGTGTTCCCGGGTCCCAGCCCTGATGGGTGCCCATGCCCTGACCTCATTGAAAGGTGGGGCTGAGCAGCTTTGTTAAACTTCCTGGAGCACTGGAGATGGAAGAAGAAGGGTGCCCAACCCAGGCTGGGTATGAAAACAATTGTTCCATGTCCTCTGCAGCAGGTTGGGCAACCTGGGCCAGGCTATGCCACGCCCTGGCCCCATGCCCTTTGGAGTCTCTACTCGCCTGTGCCCTGGTGGGATTTCCTGAGAGAAGCAGCCATCCTGTTCTCCTCAAAGGGCTCAGGGTACCCCGGGCAGATGAATGACCCCCTGTAGTCCTATCCCTGGCTCTGGGTTTCTGAGTGGTCCCTAGAGCAAGAGAAGGAAGAGGCACCCCAAGATGGCAGATTGTTGGTATATTATAGGAGCCTTTGGCTAATGCCTCCATGAGCCACATGCCTCAGGCTCTACGAGAAGCCTGCTGTTCTTTGTCCTTGGGACTTGGTTCTCCTGCCCATGGCTTGGGGAAAGGCCACTCCCCTCTCATTGTGTTGTCCCCCACTGAGTCACTCTGGGCTAACGTTGAATGCATGTGTCCTGGCCCGCCACGCCCAGCTCAGCCCTAGTTGGCATCATTTGGCCTTGGCCTCACGGTCTGCACCTCCTGCCTTACCTTTACCCTGTTCTTCTAGTCCTCTCCCCTCCAGCCTGGCCTCCCCTGCCCCGTGACTAGGCCTCTCTCTTTCCACCTGTGTAGCTTTTGCTCTCTCTCAGTGTGCTTGCATTAAACCCTTGCTGTATACAACTTTTCCTCATATTGTTGATCTAGGATGTGTGCCTTGGATGTTTGCAGAATGAAGGCATTAGTAGCCATCTCCTCTCCGAAGGCAGGGCCAGTGCTGCTTTGTCCCCATGCCAGTTGAGCTGCTCGCTAGGGCCAAGCATGCTGTAGAAGGCCAGTTATACACTCTGGTCTACTCTGTCTGGCCCTGCAGGAGGCGAGACGTGGATGGGTTGAGGCTTCTCCCTCAGGACAGGGTGTACGCCAGTATGACCTCTGGGTGACCTCACTGCCCCCTCGTTGCCTCAGCTGCTGGATGGGGTTAGTGGGTCTGGCCCATAACCCTGGTTGCTGGGCTGTGGTGAGCTTGTTATGGAAGTGGGTGACAGTCCTGGGAGAGCGGGAAATGGAGAGGCATTGCAGGAATCGTTTGTCCTATCTGGGCATTACTGTTAACCTGGACAAAATGGAGTTCCTTCCCTCTGCCACTGCGTGTGGGGTGGGTCTGTTTTGGGGGCTAGGGAGCACTTGCAGCATCTCTGGCGTCCAGCTTAGCTCCTTCACCCATCCAGAGAACCTGCTGTGTGTGGTCACTGGGCAGGACAGCCGAGGTCCTGGTCATTATGGGGCTCATACAGACTCAGTCTGAGGAGGGACAGGAGGACTTGGGTGACAGGGGTAAGGAGGGGTATAATCTACCTCTGGATGGAGCCCCCAAGAAATCAGCCCTGATAACGAAGTGGCAGCAGCACACCCCCAGAGAGCCCTCAAGCCTGCCTGAGCTTCTGGGTCTTACAGCCACCTCACAATTCAGTGAGCCCAGCTGTGCTGTGATGCAGGATGATACCGCATCATATGCCACAGCTTGTTATAATGTGTAATTCTTAGTACGTTAATGTAGTGTATTACCGTAGATATTTTCTAGGTATATGGTGTTCACATATATGAACTCATTTGACTGTAGCCCTAAGTCTGAGTTAGCCTTCCCAGCACTACGACGGCTCCCTGCCTCATTGTGTTCACGGCACTTTGCGTTATCTGAGACTGAAGTTCATTCATTTGTTACTTGCCACTAGAATGGAAGTATCATGAAGGCATGGATCTTGTCAACTGGTGTTGAATCTCCTGTGCCCAGTACAGACCTGGCTAGGATGGGGACGCAATAGGTAGTTATTCAATGATTGAATGAATGAATAAATTCAAATTGGGTTTTCACAACAGTTGGGTGAATTAGGTGCTGTTGCTCTCCCATTTTCTGGAATAGGGAGATAAGGCTTCATAAGATGAAGTGATGGGCCCATATTACTCAGCTGGTAGGGGCCAGGGGTGGGATTTGAGCCCCCACACTACATAGGTCAGGTGGGCATGGGCGTCCCCTGGTTGCAATGTGTGTGGGTAGACCCCGGCACGCGTAAGAGCGGTGTGCGAGCAGCAGTCATTTCATTGCATGTGGCATGTCAAGATGGAAAAGCTTTGCAGGAATTTTGCTTTATAGGCATATAAAGGCCTTTATTACCCATAATGTGGACGTGGGTCCGAAGAGGATTCTACTCTGCTTTCTACCAAGGGGTTTGTTGGAGGCCCCTGTGGAGGCTGGAGCTCCTGGCCCTACTCTGAGGAGCCTGGACCCCAGGGAGGAGGAAATGCTGGCTACGGGCAGGGCCTGGGGCCTGGGGCGGCTTTCTATCTGTGGCACAGGATGGAGTGGCAGCATCCCTGGGGTGAAATGCAGGCTTAAGCTGCCTCAGTGGGAAATGTGACGTTATGTAGCTCATTAAATTCTACAGGAGCACGGAGGAGAGCTGCTTCCAATTATCAGGATGAAAATTAATGGAATAAAACCTCTAGCCAGGTGGCCCAATGGTGGAGCAGGGACCGCTTTTGCTGTGTGGTCAGGATTGGCCTGGCAGTGCTGGGGCAGTCACATGGCAAGCCAAAGGAGGAAGCACAAATGTCTGCAAATGTTTGGGCTGGGCAAGGGGTCCCTGCTAATCCTCACAGCTTTGTCCCTTTTGCCCAGATCAGGAAGGGAAATGGGGCCGAGCAGGAAGCTGGACCAGGCACCTGGACCAGGCTTGGACCTCAGAGACCTGAGACAGGAGGAGGCCCCTTGGCACCGTGGCCAGCCTCCAGGGCTGAAGGAGATGTTGGATTTGGCCTCCTGCAGAGGTGACGTGGAGCCATGGGCTGCCAGTGAGCTTCAGACCAGGGGCAAAGCTGGGATGGAACTTGGGCTTACATTTGAGCCTTTGCCTGAAAACCTTGTCCTCAGGTGACTTGGTGAAGCTCAGGCATCATGACTGTGAAGGGGCAGCCCCAAAATGGACTTGATTCGGGGGGCCGGCCCGTTGGCGCAGTGGTTAGGCTCACACGTTCTACTTCGGCGGCCTGGGGTTTGCTGGTTTGGATCCCTGGTGTGGACATGGCACAGCTTGTCAAGCCATCCTGTGGTAGGCATCCCAAATATGAAGTAGAGGAAGATGGGCACAGATGTTCACTCAGGGCCAGTCTTCCTCAGCAAAAAGAGGAGGATTGGCAGCAGGTGTTAGCTCAGGGCTAATTTCCTCCAAAAAAAAAAAAGAAATGGACTTGACCCGTCTTTTTGCTGTGGGTCCTGAGGACAGGTGTGGGTACTGTGGTTGTGAAGGTCATGGCAGTGATTACACCGACCATCCACTGCTACTACTCCTGGTAAAGGGGGTGGTTTGGGCTCGAGCTCAGAGCCACAGGCTGAGTCCTGGCCCTCTGGGTCCATCAGAGTCCCTCACTTGTATGCAGGTTCATGTCTGCCTTCCACCCAGCCCTGCCAGTCACCACACATCTCTCGTGTTGGAACTCATTCCCACAAGTGCTGCCTGAGCACTGTCTGCCACCGTCTAGCCAGTGTGCACCCAGGGGAGTAAATCATTCAGCCAGGCGCACAATCCACTCCCAGGTGATCTCCCCTGGCTGCCCCTCAGATTAGGACAGTAAACACTCAATACATGTTAATTATTAGGAACAACCTAGGAGAGGGATACTATATCATCCCTACCTTATTGGTAAAGAAGCTGAGGCTCAGAGACGTGAGGTGACTTGCCCAAGGACACGTAGCCAGGAGGTGGTGGACTGGACCCAGGCAGTGTTCCTCACATCAGAGCCAGTGTTGTGAGGTGTGACATTCTGCTGCCATCTTGCATGGGTGAAGCAACCTCCTTTCTAGGACTCTCAAGCCTTCTCCTGCAGCATTTCTGGACTTTCCCATCATTCTTTGCAGGTGGAGAGGGTCAGACATTCTCAGTCTCACTTTGCCAGTGAGGAAACTGAAAGGCTGAGTGGCGAGGAGGGCTCACACTTGCACTAATTGACACATGGCAGGGGAATGATGGGTGTGTTTTGGTGGAATAGTCGAAGTCCTTGGATACCAGTGGTTTATCACAGCGGTCTGCCTGGAGCTCTCTTGGTCTCGGGGAGCTGGTTATCCAGTGTCTGGAACCCAAGGAGACGTTAGTGGTTCCCTGGGCTCATGGCTCCTCTGATGGGGCTTCTTTTCCCTGGGGACTGCCCTTGCTGGTGGACCACCCAGGGTGCTGGCTGGCAGGGTCTCCAGGGTTACTGCACGCAGCCCTGGACAGAGCGGGCAGTGGGATGCTCAGGGCTCGGTCGGCCAAACTGGACTGTTGCCTTGGATTGTTATATTTATTCCCACTAATCTACTTCTCTTGCCTGTTTATATAATGCAAAGACCTAATAAAATATATTTGAGGCCAGAGCAAGTGAGGAACGTTTTGGAAAGAAGTATAAAAGGAACACTATCTTGGAATACCTACCTAATCTGAGTTCTCTCTTGGCTCTGAGGCCCTGCCTTTGAAAGCTCCCCTTCTCCTCCCATTTCCTGTAAAAGCGAGAGTGATATGAAGCACAGACTGGTGCACTGCCTTTGGGGTGGGGTTTGCACACGTGCCGCTGGAGAGCAGGAAGCTCTTCCCGGTCGGTGGATGCTGGCACTGTGGCTCTTCCATCTAAGGATCCCTGTGGAAAAGCAGGCTGATTTCACACTTACGTGCCAGGGCCCTGGATGCCGAGGCAGGGGAATGCTGCAATCTAAACATTTACATTCTGAAAAATGGGAAATCATCCGCTTAGATATAAATTAGCCAGGGCCTGACGGGTTTATTACATCCTGGAATGCTTTCATGAGGTCGTCAGAGGGGTCCATGTTGCAGGCCCAGGTCTCCAGCTGGGCTTGCCTGTGGCATGCTCCTTGGGGGACCCTGCTGGAGTACACAGGCTGGGCTGACTTATCCTTAAATTCCCATGGGCCCGTAACTGATTCCTGTGCAACACAGGGAATAAGGAAACAGGGCTGCACCCTGCACAATGAGGCACCCTGAGCCACAAGCATCTTGAATCTGATGAGGCGAGCTTAGTCAGGGAAAAGGAGAGGGAGGAGCCAGAGGTCGAGGCCCAATCAGAGGCCACGGACGAGAGTGGAGAAGGAGAAATGCGCTCTGCCATTTCATGTCATATGTGATATGACTCTTGCTGAGCAGGAAGAGGCAAGGAGTGAAGCAAGAAAAGCCCAGGAGGGAAGGATCGTATGTCCTTGAGGGGCAGGTTTTCAGACAAGTCTTGGACTGTAAGCCCTAGGGGCGAGGCTGGATGTGAACTCAGCTGGATGGTGGCTAGCTTAGCTCCCAGCTCACCTAGAATGGACTGTGCAGCCGTGTGAGCAAATCCCCAAGGGTGAGCCGACCATCCAAGGAAAGCTTACTGAGTCCCGTGCTCAGGGAGTTTGGAGGATCTGAAGGAGTAGGTGGGAAAAAAACATAAACATATGCACACGTGATTGTAACAAATTATGAGCTTATTTATATTTCCCCCTTGTGTATTATGTACACTTACATATCTGTGTAGGTGTATGTGGAACAGATGCTGAATAAATGATTTTGAAGGAATTTGATTTGATGCTGCTGATGAGTGATCTGTGACATCAGCTATTTTTATCTGGCTCAGAGGAAGAAGCCTGCTTTGTACGGGGGTCTTGTTTCGGGAATTTTATCCAGAGCAGTGGTTCTCAGATGAGCTTGCATCAGAATCACCTGCAGAGCTTGTTAAAACAGATTTCTGGGCCCCACCCGCCTGCAGAGTTTCTGATTCATTGGGTCTGGGGTGGGTCCTAGAAATTTGCATTTCTCAGAAGTTCCCATGTGATGCTGCGGCTGTTGATTGGGGGACCACACTGAGGAGTGCTGATCTCGAGAATAAGTGGGTGGGTTTTCGTGAGGGGTGGGGGATCTTTTAAAGAACCTCCCTGGCTCTGAGAACTTATTATTCACGCCTTTGATAGAATCAAAGACGACTCACTGGTATCCATGGAACCATTTCCTTGTTTTTAGAAAGAAGCCAGAATCTCCTCTGATGTGGGCAGAGCCAGCTTGCTGCCCCACAGAGCAGCGACTGGCTTTGTGGATTCACAGATTCATTCAGCAGGCATCTACCAGAGTCCAGTCTGTGCCCAGCCCTGTGGGTGACCTGTCTTCAGCATCAGGAAAGGCTCGCCAGCAGGATGTTTCCAGCACAGTTCAATCTAACAAATGTTGGTGGGACGCTTCCTTGTGCCCGGCGGGCTCCCCTGTGTGGAAGCTTGGAGGAGGAATGATGTAGTACTTGCCAAGGGGATGCCGGTCATCCTATGTGCCTTCCTCATGCTCCTGGCTCCAATAACAGCTCTAGACCCTTCTGGGAAGCCAAGTGTTTCCCTTAAAGCCTGTGGGTCACTTTGCCACCCAGGTGTGTCTCTGCCCTCTTTGGCTTCCCAACAGCAGACTCCTCAAGCCTGAATGTCTTGGCACCTGGACCTCAGCCCTTGCCCCTGCAGCCAAGCCCCACTGTGTTCTGACCTGTCCACTTGACACCACGTCACTTGTTATGGTGTCTCTCTTGCATCCGCTTGCCACCATGTTCCCTGAAGAGTAAACTCAAAGCTGGACTTCGGAAACCCATGAATGGTTCTTCCTCCTTACAAGTAGGCCAGCCCCAAAGTTTGAAGGAGGACAAGGAAGTGGCATACTTAGGGTATAGCTGAAGGGAAGCCGGAAGGTGAGTCAGGCCAGCTGGGTTCCAGTTATGTGACTTCAGGCAAGTGCCTTCTTCTCCCTGGTCTCAGTTTCCTCCTCTGCCGGATGAGGTGTGGTGATGCCTGTCCTGCCTTCTCTCCTCTTGTAGTGATGAGGCTCCAGTAGGACAGTGTCTCAACCTTCTCTAAACATGAGTGAATTATCGAGGGTATCCAGGATAATGGGCAGACCTGCAGAGCTGTCCTGAGGAGAGGACGGGGCCCTCTAAGGCTTGGGGTTGGGGATGCAGAAGCCTCCCTGGGAGGAACGAGGGTTAGCTTGGAAATACAACATGGGCTTGGGAGATGTACTGAGCCCCTAGATTCACATGCTCCTGCAGCAGCTTGTTAACCCTAGGGAGTAGGCAGTGCTTCTCAGCCTGTCCCATCTGGAAAAAGGAGATAAATAACAGTGCCTAGCTTGCTGCGTGATGTTATGTTATAAGGCACTTACTGTGAGCCAGGCCCTGCATTAAGATCCAGTGAGTGGTGATGACAATGGTAGGACTTACTGGGGTAGCTTTAGAATCAGCCAAAGGAGAGTGAGGTAAGACATTTGGATAGAGAGACCCAACTTCCTGCACCCCTAAATCATGCCGTGCTTGCTGCTCAAAACTGGCTGGCCCCATGGTCATGGGGTAGAGGCAAGTCAAAATTCAAGGAATGCTTCTTAGGTGGAGGCTGTGAGAAGGAGAGTTGGGCTCTTCTGGTGCCTGGGTAGTTTTTAATTTACCTTTTATTTTTATCAAAGGAATACATTTTCATAACAGCAGTAATAAGCTTATAATGAAAAGCAGCAGCCCACTACCCCAAGCCTCCCACCCCTGATTTCTGCTTTCTAGAGGTAACCATTCTTCATTCTTTTAGTTACTTCTTTTGGTATTTACTATATTTCTAGATAATATCTTTATATTACCTTTCTTTTTTTGATTTTTTGGTTTTAGTTGTTATTTGTTGACTTTCAATTACGGAAGATGAGGATTGTTTTCCTGTACCAGTTCTCTTCTGATGGAATAGATGCATATACATTTCCCCTTTCCCAGTCTTTCCAGGTCACAGCAGCACCCAGGTTGTAACAGTGTAGACACCCCTGTGGCGTGAATATCCGTGTAGTGTACCATGATTACTTTTTCTTAACAGACTTTTTGTTGTCCTTGGAATTAGGCACATGGTAACTGACTTGCTTTTTCATTTACTTGGTTTTCTATTCCTCTTTGTCCTCCAATTCTTTGACTAAACTGGAATTATGTCTGAATATGTTCAAATGCATCCGAGAACCTTTGTTCCGTCTTTTCCTTCAGTCTGGATGGTTCTCTCCAGGCACCACTGCTGACCTGAGTCCTCCCTTCACCAGCATCCAGGGAATCCTGCTGGATCGCCCGTCTCCTGAGTTGCACGTTTTCTTGTTCTCCATTTACTCTCACTTTCAAGGAGCATAGCTTCCAGAATCTTCCTGGGAAAGGGTACACAGGAGGCAAAAATTTTGAGACTTTGCCTGTCTGAAAATATCTTTGTTTGACTTTTATGCTTGATTAATAGTTTGGCTGAATATAAAATTTGAGGTTGAAATTGCTTTCCCTTAGAGACTTGGAGGTGCTGTTCCATTGTCTTCCAGTTTCCCCTGTTGCCTTTGAGAAGTCAGATGCTATTCTGTGCCCCAGTCCTTAGAATGTGACCATTTTTGCACCACTTCATCCCCCACTTCCTTGGACCCAGAAGCTTTGAGGATGAGCCCTTTATCACTAGGTACTGAAATGTCATATTCCCATTGCTTAATAGGATTTTTTTTTTTAAATGCATTGTTTTGGGTTCTTGGTGAATACTTTTAAATCTAGAAACTTCAGTTCTAGGGGTTCGCCTTATTTATTTGGTAAAAATGCCTATCCTCCATCTGTTTTCTCCTTTCTGGAATTTTTTTTTTTTAATGTCGAATCTCCTGAACTCATTCTCTAATTAACCTTTTCTCTTAATTTACATCTTTTTGTTGTTTTACTTTCTAGACCAGCAGCTCTCAAACCTTTTGGTCTCAGGTTCCTTTTTAGTCTCAGGATCTGTTTACATTTTTAAAGATCATTGAGAATCCCAAAGAACTTTGGTTTATGTAGATTATACCTATTGATATTTGCTGTATTAGAAATTAAAACAAATTTTAAAAATCTTAATTCATTAAAAATAATAAACCCATTATATGCTAACATAAATAACAATTTATGAAAATATAAATATTTTTCAAAGCAAAAATTTAGTGAGAAGAGTGACATTATTTTATAGTTTTGCAATTCTTTTTTTGTGTGTGTGTGGCAAGGAAGATTAGCCCTGAGGTAACATGTGTTGCCAATCTTCCTCTTGTTTTGCTTGAGGGAGATTAGTCCTATGCTAACGTCCATGCCAGTCCTCCTCCGTCTTGTATGTGGGTCCCCTCCACAGCAGGGCTGATGAGTGGAATAAGTGAGTGCCCCAGGATGCGAACCCACGAACATGGGCCACCGAAGCAGAGCACGTGGAAATTTAACCGCTTGGCTGTGGGTCTGGCCCCTGCAATTCTTTTTAACGTGTGGCTTAATAGAGATAGCTATATTCTCATCTGTTTCTGCATTTAATCTTTTGTGATATGTTGTTTTGATTGAAGTATATGAAGAAAGTCTGGTTTCATTCAGACATATAGTTGGAAAAGAGAAGAATATGTTTAATTGCCTTTTCAGATAATTGTGAATATTCTTCTTTGATGTTATACCAAAGATCTACAATGGTAAGTTCTTAAAGGTTAGTTTCAGTGTGGAATCTAAAACTTTCTCAGTGAAATTTTTGTTCTCTGTTACATTAAAATGTATCGTTCTATGTTGTTCTTTGAATGAATTTTATCTGTGCCTGATTCTATAACATCATTTATTCATCATTTGGCAAATATTGGTTCACTGAGTCATATGGATTTTTTAAATGTTGACACATTTCTTTGTATAATATCAGACAATTAGGTTTGTAAATATCACCACCGATCTCAGCAGAAAAGTATCCTTTCAAACTTATGGTAGTAGATAATAAGTTTCTTGAAATTCTAATTTTGCTTAAAACTTCAAATTTTATTTTTAGTGACAAATATTACAGTTGTTTTCCTCGAATTGAAAGGCTTACTTTGTTACTTTTACTGCGAGTGTGTGGTATTGAAGAATATAGGGCAGTTTGCTGCCATTGCCTTAATTTCTGTTAAGGCACCAGGAGTTTTACCCACAATTGCTCTTGCATCATCAGTGTAAATGTCAACACAGTGGAAAAGGCAAATGGTGGCTAAGTATTACAATGAAAATAATTTTGGTTTTGCAAACCCCCTGAAAGGGCGCCAGGTGCTCTTAGGCATCTGAGGACCACATTTTGGGAAATGCTCTTCTTGACCATGGTTTTGACTTTATCGTACAAACTTCTGTTGGATCTTTTATACTCGCTTTCCTATTTTTAATTTCTTAGAGCTTTGTCTTTGTTCTTCTTTGTAGCTTTCAATTCTTATTTTATATGTGCTTTATATTCTCCTATTTTGCTGAAGATATTAATTGTTGTTTTCTCTGGAGTTTTTCTTTGCTCCTTATATTGTATCTTTTCTCTGGGGCACCTTTGTTTCCTCTTGGTGGAGTCCTGTCTTTTGTGTTGGAGGCTCTTAATGTCTGGTGATTCTTGGCTCATATTTGAGATGAGGCACCAACATGCTTGTTGGAAGTCCTCTGGGCATGGGTGGGACTTATTGACTAAGGGGTTTTGCTGTGATGTG
Source organism: Equus caballus (assembly GCF_041296265.1). Taxonomy (NCBI): domain Eukaryota; kingdom Metazoa; phylum Chordata; class Mammalia; order Perissodactyla; family Equidae; genus Equus; species Equus caballus. The sequence continues at coordinate 56,524,474 of NC_091697.1, read as the reverse complement.
ATTGGATAGGAGCCAGCTCTTCTGGTGGGGACCCTCAAATAATGGCATTTTTCGGAGTTTGTTCATGGGCTGGTTAGTTTTGAGGAGGAATGTTCCAGCCTGACACATGTAACTCTTGGAGCCAAAAGGAAACAGGGGACTGGGGGATTTTGCTATTCACTATATCAATTTTCATAGAATCTCTGTTTTCAGAATGGCACTTCACCACTTTCCTCAGTTTTGCTTTGTGTCCCTGAATCCAGAGGCTGGAACTACTGTCTCTCAAAGTTTGGAAGAGAAATATTTAAGTGGATGAATGAGGATCAGGGAAGGCATCTGGGTCTAACTGCTCCTTTTAAAGACTTTAACCAGTCTGTGTGTTTTCTGTTGCAACTGCACCTCTGCTTTCAGAGGCACCCGTTACCTCTATGTTGCTGACCTTGCTGAGGTTCTGTACACACAGCAGCTTGCTTCCTGAAGGCTGGCCCCGTGCGGGCTTAGCAGACGCAGAACACTGGAGCCTAAGTCAGTCTCACTCATCCATTTACTTCCTGTCTTCCAAAATAGGGTTAATATCTCTCATCTTCTGTTGTTTTCTTTTCTTTTCTCTTGGTCCTTTTGGATTTATGCAATACAAAAATTCTTTGTGTTAGGCAGTGTGGGGGACACTGTAAGGTGGCCCCCAATTATCCCCTTCTCCTATACTCATGCTCTCATGCAGTTCCCCCCTGCCCGAGTGTGGCTGGGACCTGTGACTTTCTTGTAACCAATAGAATGTGGCAAAGGTGATGAGATGTCACTTCCGTGATACCTTTCATAAGATTGTAACATCAGCCTTGCTAGAAAGTTCTCTTCCTTGCTGGCTTTGATGAAGCAATGTGGGAGGCCCACATGGCAAGGAGCTGAGGGCAGTCTCCAGCCAACAACCAGCTAGGAACTGAGGGTGGCCTCTGGCTGAAAGCCAGCAAGAAACCCCCAGTCCAGCAGGCTGCAGGGAGCTGAATTATGCCAACAACCACATAAGATCGGAAGAGCTCAGTTCTTCTCCTTTGAGTCTTGAGATGAGATGGCAGTCCCGGTGGACACTTTTTTTGTGACTTTGTGATGTTAGGCACCAGTAGATAACCAACATAGGCAGTATTCGAGCATGGGGTGGAGAACTGGAATTTAGCTCTGGTGCTTTGACCTCATGGGCTGCTAGCCACCTGTAGCTGAATACTCAACCCCTGGGGGGCAGGAGCTCCAGGTCAGGATTCTGTTGCCTAAACGCTCCATTTACATTTCCTGCTGGTGGCTACAGAATTCAGAAGACTGGACATGAGGGCCTCATGGGTTCAGAGAGGGGCTCTTCCTCATGAGGGGCCATTCTTCCTGCGTTGAGGGGTTGCTGAGGCCTGGAACCCTTCTCACCCAACCCATGGGCTATGCATCTCCAGTTGAAATGCTTGGAAGGGGTCTGCAGCCCAGCTGTCTGTGAACTTCTGGGTTGATAGTTGGGGGAAGTTTTGCAAAATTTAAGTGGAAACACCGGAATTTAAACTCCAACTATGGATAATAAAGAATTGTATAATCAAAAAAGGGCCATTTTTACTGATGTTGTAGTCTGGGACTGAGGGAAGCCGCATGGAGCTGTGGCAGGTACACTTAGCTAGGAGACTGTGATTGGCTGTTCATCTTTGCTTTGTCCTCATCAGCTGGGTCACCTTGCACAGGTGACTTAACCTTTCTGCCCTCAGTTCCTTCACCACTAATTCATTCAATCATTTACCCAACATTTGATGAGCACATATTGTACACCAGGCCCTGTGCTAGTTGCTGGGACCAAAGAGATGAACGTGATGTGGTTCTTGAGGAGCTTCCTTTGAGGTGGGGTAGAGAGGCCCCCAAAACAGACAAATCCAGGACCACAGAGCTTGCAGATGGGGAGCCTGCTGACACATTTGTTTGGTTCATTCGTTGTTTTAAATTATCAGAATTAGTTGCTGATATTTTAAAATTGGGAGATTTTATCTAAAAATTTGGATTTCTCACTTTTCTTGAGAAATAGGAAGATTTGGCAAAGTCACCAGGAGCTCCTCTTTGTAAATAGGTAAGAATCTATCTCTTAACTCATTAAAAGAGAGAACAAGAGAGAGGCTGGGAGGCCTGTGTGTTTCCAGGAAAATGGGAGTGCACAGATAGGATGTCTTCTCCTGTTGAGGTGCACCCTGGGGGCTCCTGAGTTTGTGACTGCTGCCATTCAGGATGAAGGGCTGAGTGGGGCCATGGGATCCAGAAGACAAAGGGCAAGCTATGTGTCCAGGGTCATAGGTGCTGCCTCCACTTCTTAGGGTTGTTATGAAGAGTGAAAGGGCTGGCCAGCACCTGTGGAAGCTTCTGAGTCCTTTGTAGCAGACAGGTCATTTGTTCATCAGTTCTGAGGGCCAGCACTGTACTGGTCAGTCACTCTGCAGCACAATCTACACCTTGTGCACAGCTCCTTGAGTGCAGGAATTGTGTGCGAGCATGACTAGAATATGGTTACGGAGATGGATGTTGGGTCCAGGTGGCATGAATCTTCCTTGCCCAAAACTTCTGGCCAAACACCAGGTCCTTTCAAGATCTGGGAAACCTCCCCTTCCTCCTCCTTCCCCTCCCCCTCCCCCCCACCCCAGCCACCATGGCTGCTGCCATCTTGTGGCCCCAGGGCCCTCATCATCCTGTGGGGGCTGTGGGGATGGCCTCTTTGTGGAGGGTCCTGTCAAAGGAGGCTTTTAGGAATGGCATCCTGGTGGGCTTGAGCTGACTGAGTGCCCCCACTCTAGACCTGCCTGAGGCAGCTCTGGGGAGGGCTGGGGAGTCTGGCCACTTATCTCACACCATTAGGCTTATGGCAGTGCTGGTAGCAGACAAAGGCTCGAAGGGGATTAGGGGTAATTACCAGGCCAGCTCTTTATTCCCAAGGTTTAATGGGCCCAGCCACTGTAATTGTACCTGCTGGTGTCAGGCTGCTCCCTCCCATCCAAAGGCCAGGCCCTGGGCTGGGGTATGGGTATTGGAGGGCAGGCCCTGTCCTTTGCCCATCTGGCCACCTGTTGCTTGGTGGCAATTGAGTGTCCATTTGCCTTAGGTGAGCTCAGTGTGGTGTAGTGGCCTGGCAAGGACAGATGGCAGAGCTCATCATGGAGAAAACAGGGAACCCATTTTGTGCTAAGGACCTTCTGATGGGGGCCACAAGGGCCTCCCAACCTTATCAGGACCTGAGCTGCTCAAGGAATTTCTATCCTTGTTGGGGGGGTTACTCTGTGACCTGTGGGGCTGTGGATGTATCCAAGAGGGCTGGACATTCCGGAGGGCAGGGTAGTTGAGGATCATTCCAGCCTTGTAAGGTGGGATCTGCCTTAGTGTTGAGGGAGGGATGGGGCTTCGGCTCTAGGTGGCTTTGCATGGACCAGGGAGCACTAGCCTTTGCACCAAGGGTTCTCTAGGGTAGCGGGGGGCTCGGGCAGCCCTGGTTGTGGCCATGAGCACAGGTTGGAAGGCCCCAGGATTCTAGCTGATGGAGCTCACTTCAAAGCCACTGGGGAACCACTCTCTTGTCCAGGGAATCCCCGCTCGGTCCCTCTCCCAGGGAGCCCTCACATTGAAAAAGCTCAAGAAGTGTTCAGCAGAGGGTATTTGAAAATTCAAACTATGCATCCTTTTAATCCTTTCAGGGAGCCTGTAAGGTGATATTGATGGAGATGTTTTTATTTCTTAGAATTATTTTTCTAGTCATTCATGTGAACTCAGAGCACCATATCGGTTTTCCACCTTAAGTAAGAGGATTAAAAACATTGCATAATGCAGGACCTGAGTTAAGTGCTCCGGCCCCAGCGCCTTGTCACATCGTGTAATTGGGAGTAATTACCAGTGTGGGGTTGAAAAAAGGTGCCCGTTTGGGGGGGAGGGGGTGGGGCCTCGTTTGAGCCCTTGTTATGGGGGAGGCAGATTAAGTTGAACCAGTGGGCTCTTTCATGTGGACGGGGGTGGGGTGTACCTTGAGCATCTTTCCCTAGGCATCATCTGAGGAGGAACATGGGATTGCTTTGAGATTGCTGCAGGTATCAGGGGAGATGGGGGCAAAGCTGATTCTCTGGGGACAGCAAGGCCTGGTGTCACAGACCTCTTGGGCTCTTCTACTCCCTGGCTGTGCCTTGTTAGCTTGGGGACAGAGAGTCTGACCTGAGACTCAGGCCGTCTGAGCTCACTTTTGTGATAGCTTTGGTCAGATAAGACTGAGGTTCCCTCCTGGGGGATTGGAGCAGTAGTCAGGGTGAGATGATTCACTTTCCATGGGGTGTAGCTCTTCCAATGGAGCATGCCTCAATTTCAAACAGAACCTCGCTCCGGATCTTGTGAAATACAGCTGCCTTGCTGCAGTTGCACAAATGCTCCTCAGGCCAGAGTCTTGCTGATCACTGGGGGCCTGAGGTGGAGGGAGGGAGACCCTCAGTCCTCCAGGAAGTGACTGAGTCATGTGGAAGTGAAGGCGTTTTTGGAACACTGTGCTGTGGCCATTGAACAAGGTGCTCCCACGTTTTTTCCCTGCGTATCACCATTCAGCCACGTGTGTCACCTGCTTCCCCCAGGTTTTGACACCTCCTTCCTGGGGTGGGTGGTTTGAGGTGAGAAAGCAGGAAGGAACTTGGCTCTTCTTCAGGAGTTCCTGGCTCCATGGTTTGTGGAGGCTTCCTGGGGGGCAGGAGGAGCAGGAGAGGGAATGGGGTGAAGCATAGCTGGGAGCAGTGTAAAGGGGCTCCAGGATCCTCTCGGCCCCCAGCAGTGGACTGGGAAGGGAGAGGCAGTCTTGATTCCCTCTCCCTAGACTGTTTGCAGTCCTGCCTTGTCTTCCATGGTCACTACTGTCCCCATGGAAGGGAGAAGAGATTCAGGCTCCACCACAGCCATGACCCTCTGTCCGCCCAGGCTCATTTTTTATTGAGGGTTCTCTTAGGGGCGGAAGCAGTTACTGACGAGGATGGACAGGAAGCAGAGACTGAGGATGTGGCCAATCTGCTGTGCTTCAAAGTCGATCTGGAGCGCCTGGTCCCAGGCTCACCTGGTGCTAAGCCCTGTACGCTCTTTGCTCCCATGGTCAGCTTCTGCAGGTGGCCAGCTGTAGCCCAGCCATGCACATTTGCCCAGGAGATGTTGCACATGAGGTCTTGTGCTCCTCCCCAGGGTGTCAGAGATGAGAGAGACTTGCCCCTGCTCTTCAGGAGCTTGCTGGTCAGCGGGAGAGAGGACATGCACACCTGAGACCTCTCCCAAGAGAGAGTGGGCTGGGGCCTGCAAGATGGCTCCAGCCCACTGCAAACACCTCCTTTACATATGGGGCACCTGCAGCAGAGGACAGGTGGAGTGCCACAGGCCACACAGCCACTGAGAGAGCCTGGGCTTCATCCTGGGCTCATGGCTCCCATGGGGATGTGTGAAGATGCCAGATGTGAAGGTGTGGCTGACTAAGGACCAGAGACCACTCATGGGCCATCCCATCTGGGTCCACTGCTGAGGACAGGCTAAAATAGAGTGTGTGTGTGTGTGTGTGTGTGTGTGTGTGTGTGTGTGAGAGAGAGAGAGAGAGAGAGAGAGAGGGAGAAAGAGAGAGAGAAAGAGAGAGAGTATGAGTTTGTGTGTCTGGTTGGGTTCCCCAGTCCATTTGCTGATGCTGTTTACATTTCTGGACCTGTGATCGTGTGTTTTCCAGGCCCAGGAGGGTTAGGGAAGAAGGAAGGGACCCTTGGTTTCCAAGGCCCCAAGTTAGGTGGCTCTCAGCTGGATTCTGGTCTTCCAAGTTCTTCTTGCTGAATTCCCTGTATCTCATTCCCAGATGAGAAGCTCCCTTGGGAATGAAACTCCCTAAAGCATAAACTGGAAATTCCATAAAGAAGACAATTTCAGAACTGCTTTTGGTAGTGGGATCCATTTTTACAAATGAAATTAGACTGTCTCTTTAAAACTGAGATTCTGGGTAAGAAAGCTGCTTTGGTTAAAACTGGGGAGGGGATGAGAGCCTTATACCTCTGCTCTTTCTACCTCCTTTGGCAGCTCCCGAGGTACCACCATGCAACTCTATGGCTCTTTGGAAAATGGTTTATAAACCAGTTTCCTAAGCCAGGTTCCCTCTGGGTGAAGGTGTGAAGATAAAGATCTCGGGCTCTTAAAATCAGGCTGCCCGGGTTCAATTCCTGGATTTGCCACTTGCTAGCTATGTGACCTTGGGCATATTTCTTAGTCTCTCTAAGTCTCCTTTCCTCCTCTGTAAAATGAGTGCAGTAAGAATACCTGTCTCATAGGTTTGTTACGAGGATTAAATTAGTTAATCTATGTGGCGTGTTTAAAACAATGACTAGCACATGTGCTTAAAAGTTAATTAACAGGGAACTCCTGAGCTTTGTAAAGTCTCCAGCATCCAAAGAAATTCACTCTAATGGTGAGAATGGCAGCCATGATAGATGTTGGGAGAGAGATTTGAGGGAGGAGAGAGGGCCTTTCTTCAAACTCCCAGGGTCACCTCCGGGTCAGACCAGCCCTGGTCTTGTGGGTAGTGACCTTGTTTGCAGGTGAATCACAGCAGAGACCTGCCTCTTTCCCCCAACTCTTTGCTCGCGTTGAAGTTGAGCAGGATTAATCAGGGTGTTGAGTTGTGTCATTCTGCCTCCGCCTGAGGCAGGAGTGACTAGCTCTTAGCTTGGGCTGTGGCACAGCTCTGGTGAGAGGATGGGGTGGTGGCCCAGCCGGGAGACCTGTTTGTGGCTGTGGACTGACAGACATGAGGATAGATTTGAGAACCCTTCCTAAGGAAGGGACCCTGGCCCCTTGCTCCCCCTCCCTTCCTCTGCAGGAGGATCTGAACAATTATGGTAAGGGGCACCATCTTATTGGCTTTTGGAGATTCCCAGGGCAACTCCTTTCTTCCTCCATTCTACAGGTGGGACAGCTTATGCCTACAGAGTTGAAGCTGTTTGCATGGCTGACACAGAGGCAGAACCCATGGTCTCCTGACCTTGCTCTGAGGTCCCAGATCTTCCTCAGGTTGGCCTTCGGGAGTCATGGCCGGGATGGAGAGCAGGGCGAGAAGACTGGAAACAGGCACAGCCTAAGAAAGTGTTCACTTTGCTCAATTTCCAGTGGAAAGCCTCTGCCTGCCCCCCCTGGACTGGGAGCTCCTTTAGTTCCATGCCTGCTGCATAGTAGGCACTCGGGAGTGTATTGAACAAGGGGACGGTGCTTGAAGGTGTTTCTCAAGCACGGTTGAACCGCTCAGTGTACGTAGAACTTGAATCATGACTGGTGCTGCATAACCGGTAGAACTGTGTGTTCTGCCCCAGCATAAAAATGTTAAATTTCCATCAGGGTAGAAAATAAAGACAAGTACTATCCATTGAGGCATTTTAGGGTGGGCCCTACCACTGCTACATCTAAGTAATCTATACCAGCCCCAAAAGATCTCGCCACACCTCACCCATGTAGATCATCAGCTTTGATTTCTTGGTCCCTCTGGCCCAGGGAAGAAATCCTGACTTAGAAAATAGACTGGCCTTCCAGAATGTTCACTGGCCTTCACTACAACTGCACAGCAGACTACAACTGCTGTCTTTCTTTGGGCACTGTTCTTGGTGTCAGCCTGGTCTTCAAGGTATGCTGGGGCTGGGGGGCTGTGCCTTCTGAAGAGCCTTCTAGATCAAAGGGTCAGTGGCCTCAGCTCTATAACTTTCTACATGTTCTTCTGAGGTTTGCTGTAAGAGCCACCAGGGCACCTACTTCCTGCAGTGAAAAAGCCACTTAAGCTTCTCTGGGCCCTGGGTCTCTCGTAGACTTGTTTTACATGTGTAGACCTGGGTCCTAGGCCAAGGCTGGGCAGTCTGTGGAGCTCAGAGGTCTGCCTAGGAATGCTTTCGTTCAACTAGTGAAGTTTCTCACAGAGGGGAAACTATGGGCTGACTTCATTTGTTACGTAAACTGAGGCACTAGGTACTTGAATGACTTAGATTATAATGTCAGGGCTACAAGAGCAAGACATTTATTGGATACTACTGTGTTCAAGCGCTGTGCTAGACACAGGGATCTGAGGCTGGAGCAGCCTTGTCTGTTACTCCCGTGTGTGCTGCCTCCTGCCAGTAGTGTTTCCTCAGGGCAGAGCCCCAGACTGTGCCAGTTCCTATCCTGTTGACAGGCTGCAGAGTAGGGCTCATGGAGCCAGCCCCCGAGGTCTGAGGACAGGAGAGACTTATTACCACATCCTCTGCCAGTGTTCAAGGTGTCAACTGATCCAAATCAGATTTGGTTTTATCTTGGAGAAATTTCAAAACTGAATGAGCTTTCAAAATACTTGTCTCACAGATGTTTCAAAATTTGAAGACCCAAAAGCCTATATTGTCAACTTGTCCTGGCCTGGGCTGGGCCGGGACACTGCTTGGCTCCTCACCCTTGCCCCTCTCCCCAGCCTCTTGCTATAGCTCTGTAGGTTTGGGCTCCAGGGAGGAAATATTGCCTGATCTTGGGAAGATATCATTGGCCACGGAGAACAGCAGATCCTGAGAAAGAGCCCAGGGCATATTGGTGCAGCATCCTTTGGTGGTGGCTGGGACGCTGGCCTTGGAGCTGAGCCTTGGGCACCAGTCCCCACTTGGCTGACTGCTCTTGAAGTCCCTTTTCGCTTCAGGCCTCAGTCTCTCTACCTGAACAATAGTGGTGATGGTAGCTTACGCTGGGGGCCTCCTCCGGTCTGTGGTTCCAGGCTGAACGTTCTCGCACAGCACTGTGCTCATTCCCACTTTCCAGTTTATTAAGCCATTTTTCTTCCTAGATTCCACCTGGCTAAACTGGAACAAACCCAGCTTCACTGGGAAGACTGCCTGCCTTGTCCACTTGAGCACACAGTACTTTTCCTCCCTTAGGATTCCTTCTGACCCACTCACTGGGCACATACCCTACCTTGTGCTACAATCTGTGTGTGTGTGTGTGTGTGTGTGTGTGTTCTTTACCCCTTTAGACTCGGAATTCACTAGGAATGGACCCCAACTATTTTCCTTCTCATAACTTTCCCATAGCCTTGGCCATGGTTTGTGGACATTTTTGGGGACCACAGATATGACAAATAACTCAGTAGAATCACAGTGACCTATGGAGTGAAATATCCCATGGATCATATATTTTCCTTGAATTCTAAGAGCTTTCCTTGGGATCCAGCATTAAGTGAATTTCAGGAATTTTTATGATGCTCTGGCAATTGTATTTTCCACCTATGGATTGTCATGGTGTACCTCTCCTCTATCCTGAGGTCAACTGGGACAAGTGAAGGACAGGAGTGGGGATGGGGGCATCTAGGGGCCCACTGCGTAGATTCCCATTATACCCACTCTTCCCTAGTCTTTCCCAGAGATAGGTTTGGGGTGAGTCTGAAGGGGGTGGGGACAGCTCAGCCAATGCTATGGTTTAAGCCTGCTGGCTGGGCCAATGTATGTGCAGATTATGGAGATGTGGCCCCTATCTTCCCATGCTGGAAATTGGCCCCAGAAAGCTACCACAGCCTCTTCTGTTGGGAGGGCAGGAGGAAGCATGCACCACAGATACTGTGAAGTCTGCAGATTTCCCTCAATTGAGATTTGTCATCTGGCACACAGTCAAGTATCTGCCATACCTGTCCATGTCAGCTGCAGCCTCCATGGCCAATCCACATAATGAAGTATCCAGTCAAGTTTTGGCAATTCTGAAGGTGTGGCAATCTTGGTTCTTGCAAGGGGCCAGTGGGGAGCATTGCAACAGAGGCCCTTGTGCTGTGCCTATAGGATGCCCCAGGAGGGAGGCGGAGGGCACCCTTGACAGTTGACATCTGTGTCAACAGCGCCCAGTGACACACCGGGGGAGGACGAGCCTGTGCTTGGCAGGCCAACAATGGGCTGATTCATGAAATGAACTTTCCCCAAAGGCCCCATCACTGCCAGGGGTGCCTGGGCAGATAGTGGTCTGCTTGCTGCCCCCTGGGGGCTCCCCTGGCAGGCTCAGAGCAGGGGACAGGGGTGGATATCGGTTCCTGATGGGGTCACGATCTGTCCGTGATCCTCTAGGAGCCTTTTGTTGGGGTGAGGGGCAGACTGACTGCTCCTTTGCATGCAGGAACAAAGGCCTGGTGGCCTGGGGGTGATGAATGCTGTATGAGTGGGAGTGGAAGGGCTCTGGGTTGGTGATGTATTCACAGTGCCTCCCACCTGGCGTGAGAAGGGAGGAGCTTCATGAACTGCTGGGGAGGTATCTTTGTCCTCCCATAAAATGTGGCTCACTTTGTGGTGGTTGCAAGTGCTCCCCTGAAACCTTAGCCACACTACAATTCTGGGTTCACTTCAGCATTGAAGATGAAAATCTAGGCCCTTTGTTTTGTCTCTTGCCCTGTCACCTCTCCTACACATACACACATGTGTGCGTGCACACACACACATACATACATAAACATACATGTATATGCTGCCTTGCCAGCTGAGGCTGCATGACTCATGTCAGCTTGGAGCTGACTGCCCAGACCTAGCAGGCCTTAGGTGATAGGAACCCCCCCTAGTTGACTCTGCCAACAGAGATTGCCTTACTTACTTCTTTTTTTGTGCTGTATCCTCAGATGAAATGAGCCTGAACAGACTTAAGTTACTCAACAGCTCCCTTAAGACAGGCCACTGCCTTTCTCAGGGTCTCAGTATTATCATCTGCTCAACAAGGGCAGTAGTGTCAACTCAGCATGGATCTCAGGGTTGTTGTGTGAGTTCCTAGAGAGCAAAAGGAGAAAGGGTCCTTTCAGAGCTGAGCAGGAGACTAGAACGATCTTCCAAAATCCAAGTTTGTCCATTTCAATTTCTACATGAAACCTTTCAAGTCTTCTTCAATGGTAACTCTCAGTAGTTGTTCTCGGGACAGAGACCAAATCCTTATCAGAGTCCAGCCTCTACTCATCTTGGTTCTTTAACATCATAATATGCCCCTGCCCCTTGTTCTCTGTACTCTAGCCATGCTGGCCTCTTTCCACAATATCTAACATAGGGAGGCCTTGTCATTGGACAGAGCATGGGCTCCATTGGCCCTTTTGCTGGGAATGCCTTTCCTCTCACATCCCTTGTCTCTTGCCCTTTCCACCTAGTTAACTCTAGTCAGTCCTTCAGTTCTTTGAGCAGTTGTCCCTGTAGATATTTTCCATTTTGTTTTTAATTTTTTTTTATGTTGTAAACATAATTGTTTTACAGATTATGAGAGGATTCTGTTGCCTGAAGTATTTGTAAATCTGTTTCAGTTGTCTGATTCATGGTGTCTTATGTACCTTGTTATTTTTGACTCTGTGCTAGTCATCAATTTTGAAAAATTATTTTAGGGACCATTTCTTCAGAGAAGACTTTATTTACTTCTGCTGGGCTTTGGGGATACTACCAGTTAATTCAAACTTGATATTCCTTAAACTCTCATGTTATTTGAACCATGAGCTGCAGGCCCATAAGAGGGCTAGTTTATTTCTGATTCACCTTTGCTCTGAGAGTGAGGCCCTTTAGAGGCTCACTCTGTGTGTGGGGAGTTAAACTCCTAGGCTTTGACTTTTGTCTCTCTCTTCCTAGGAGGTCACCACAACTTTAGCTCAACTTTCTGTCTGTTTCTTCTGCATCAGAAAGTGACCTCAGGGCAAAAGTAGCTTTGAACGCTTGGCTTGTCTTTCTATGTCCTCGTCTTTTGTAGATTTTGGCCTAGTAATTCTTCACTATCTTATTAGCTTTTTGATTCTTTTTAGAAGATTAAAAAATATTTCATTCAGGGTTCTTAAGGTGTACTCTGTGAGAGGTCGTTTCAAATTAACTAGCTTCAGTTACGAGAGCAGAAGTCTCTTGGTACAATTTTAATTTCCCTGAGGCAGCCTTCTCTGACTTACAGCATAGGTCTGGGTCTCCCATTATATCCTCTACTGGCAGAATGAGCCTCTCTACGTACTAGTTCTCACAATGGTGTACTTATGAGTTTATTTGTGTGGTTATTTGACTAACACCTCTCTCCACCTCCAGACTGTAAGTCCATTCAGACAGGAAGAGGGCCCATGTCTATTTTGGCTACCACTGTATCCTCAGTACCTAGAGCACTGCCTGATATGTAGTATATGCTCAAGGACTATTTATAATTGTGATGACCTCTACTTTCTTCTCTTGGTCCATCAAGTTTATTTTTGTGCAACTTTTTGCCATTACTTTGAACACGTAACTCAGTTATCCCATATCTTATATTTTGTATCTCTTGAGGGCCAGGATGACCCTAACATGTATGCGATGATTGAGAACAATGAGCTGTAAATTCAGAGAGTCTTGAGTTTTATCCCTGTTTCTTCCTAGAGATAGGGTCTTATGTGAGTCTCAACTACTCTGAGCTTCAATTTCCTCATCTGTAAATTGGGAATGATACTTGTATCTATTTTATTGGATTGCCTTGAGGATTAAATGAAATGATACTTAGCATATTGGGTGACTGTGATGGGTAAAGTGGATTGGCACTAGGCATCCATTCCAACCTCCTCTAGTGTCCCTTCCTGTATGCAAACATTGATAAGGCAGAAACCTTGTCTCATATTCCCTTACAGCTGGATGCAAGTAGATCTTACCAGTTAAATGCATTTGTGCAAGGTTTAGAAGGGAGAAATGCAGTAGAGACTATCTTCCTGCTGCCTTGACAACAAGGTTGGCAAAAGCAAGCATGACCATGATGCTGTTGACGTTTCATGTCAGAGTTGTAGTGTCTGGTCACTAGTGCTGTGGGTATTAAAAGGCAGTTGTGGCAGTGACAGCACTTTCATATCCCTGGATTGCAGTTATGGTGTGTGTCCTTGAAGCCAGTAGTTCTAGTGGCCGCTTCTTGATGCTCTACTAAATCAGGTACGAGTGAGGCTCTGGGTATAATCCATTTCATCTATGAACCTGTGAAATTCAATAAACAAGTTTTTTCTGTTGCAAAAATACCATGGTGGAACAGATATAGGATAACAGTTATAGAAATTTCTGTTCAAAAAGGGAGATAGTGGAAAGAAAAAAAGCCTCTGGTCCCAAGCAATTTTGAAATCCAGCTGGGCAAACTCCATTTGGTTTCAAGGCCTCTTCTGTGATTCTTGGCTCTGCCCTCGGAGTCATCCTTTCTTTTTCATTAAAGGTAGCAGGTGTTTGCATTGAACTGAGGAATCTTATTAGCCTGCTTCTTGCCTAGAGAATTTTGGAGGTCATACACCCTTCTTTCATTTTTGTCCCCTTCAGTACAAACTGTCAGTGTTTCTGCTAGTATAACATTCTCAAGAACCTTGTAGGTCTCCCCTCCACCAGTCTTGCCTAGATAATCTCATCTCTATTTTGGCTTCTGCTGAGACGGCTGAGGAGAATCTGAGTCACACACTTAATCCTTTCAAAGAGCCTTTTGTGTGACTAAATACTCTGACCTTTTGATCTTTCTGAGGTACTAGCAAAAGATTTTCCAGGCACACCTTCAGGTTTTACCCTAGATCATGCTTTCCTGACAGTCAATCTCTTAATTTTAGTTTCTTTTGCAATCTGGATAGACTGAGAATTTCCCAAATCATCAAGTCCTGGCCCCTTCTTGTTTATCAGTTCTTCCTTCAGTTTATCTCTTTCCTTTTGCATTTTAGTATAAGCAGCAAAAATAAACCTGGCCACACCTTCGATACTTTTCTTGGAATTCTCCTCAGCTAAGTATCCAAGTTCATCACTTGCAAGTTCTGCTTTCCACATAACTGCAGGGTACAATTCCACTAAGTTTTCTGCCACTGTATAACAAGGATCCTCTTTCTTCCAGTTTCCACTAACATTTCCTCATTTCCTTCAGAACCCTCACTGGCAGCACCTTTACCATCCATATTTCTACTAACAGTCTGTTCACAACAATTTAAGTCTTCTCTAAGGTGATTTAGGTTTTCCCTACCATGTTCTTCATCCCTTCTGAGTCCTCACTTATAGAGCTGTTAACATCCTTATTTCTACTAATAATCTGTTAAAGGCAATCCAGGCTTTTTTTATCATGCTCTTCAAAATTCTTCTGGTCTCCGCAACTGCTCATTCTAAAGTCACTTCCACTGTTTTAAATATTTGTTAGAGTACCTCCCCCACCACCCCCCGGCTTTCTGGTACCAAAATATGTATTAGTTTCCGGTGGCTGCTATAACAAATAACCATATGCAAATTTATTATCTTATAATTCTGAAGGTTAGAAAGCTGAAATGGCTCCCACTGGGCTAAAATCAAGGTGTCGGCATGGCTTCATTCTTTTCCGGAGGATCTAGAGGAGAATCCATTTTCTTGCCTTTTCCAGCTTCTAGAGGACTCCTGCATCCCTTGGCTCATGGGCCCTTCCATCTTCAAAGCCAGCAATAGCTGGTGTGTCTTTCTCATATTGCATCATTTTGACACTGGCCCTTCTGTCTCCATCAGTCACATTTAAGGACCCTTGTAATTGCATTGGGCACATCTGGATACTCCAGGATAATCTCCCTATCTTAAAGTCAGCCAATTTGCAACCTTAATTCCATCTGCTACCTTAATTCCCCTTTGCCACAAAATGTAAAATATTCATAAGTTCAGGGGTTTAAGATATGGATATCCTTGGGAAGCCATTACTCTGCCAACCACACCTGCCTTCTGGTTGGCAGATAGATTTTCTGGGGTTGGAAAGTCTTTCCTGGAAGCCCACTGATAGCCCATTTCAATGATTTTGTAAGCATCCAATTTCCTGACTATAAGTAAATTGCTTATCCTCTTAGGGCTTCCATTTCTCTACCTGTAAAATGAGGTGACAGCATCACAGTTGAGAAGGGGCAAGTGGAAAGCAAGGAGGATGGTGATCCATCTTCCAACCCTGAGGGAGGCATGCTGTGGGGACTAAGCAGCTGCTACCCACGAGGGCTTCAAGGAGGCAGCATGAGCAGTGACAGGTGCCAGGAGTGACTGGAGCTCATGGGAAGGATGAAGGGTATTAAACACCTACTATCTGCTAGGCACTGTGCTGGGCTTTTGTTCACAGCCATTATATTATTTAACTTTATCTGTGATGAAGGAAATGTTCTGTTCTGTGCTGTCCAATATGGTAGCCACTAGCCACATGTAGCTATTAAGCATTTGAAATGTGGCTGGTATGACTGAAGAACTAAAGGTTTAATTTTAATTGGTGTTCATTTAAATTTGAATAGCTACATGTGACTGCAGCTCCCATATTGGCCAGCACAGCTCTGATTGGTTAAATTGTCCAAGGTCTTATGTGGCAGAATTAGGACAGTAACGAGGGAGGGGTTTGGAGTTGGGCAGTCCTGTCTCACCATACTTTCTGGGACTTGCCTTGTGGCTGCTTCTCCCTCACCCTAGCCCCTAACCTTGAACATTTCATCTTCCTCTGCTGTCTGGCTATTGGCTGACACGACACTGGTCAGCCCTTTCTATAACTCCTCCAGAACTGTCCCCCCAGAGTTGGGGTATTCTATAGTCATCCATGATTTCGAGGGAACCAGCAAGAGACTGGGGTACGTATGGGATAGCAGAAGCCACAGTTGTCCAGGCTGGTCCCCCCTTGGACACAGCCTCTGGATGCTGACCCCTGAGATGCCATTGCAGCACCTTTGTCCCATGTAGCCTTGGCACAGTCCTGGAGCCTGCTTCCCCAGGTGCTACCACATGTCACTTGTCAGTTCAGAACCACTAGTGTTTGCCCTTTTGGGGTCTCCTTTTCTGCTGTGTCTGCATAATCACCTTTCTTGGCACAGATAAGAGCAGGTGGTATCATGGGGTATAGGTTGACGGGGCTGTGCAGTGGGGACTTGTGGCACTGGGGACACGAGGGCCTCCTGAAGCAGGCTGTTCGTGGCCCATGGGTGTCTTGGCAGAGCAGAGGACCTGTGTATGATAGGGAACAATCTGTGGTTGGTGAGGGTAGGCATTCTGGCAGAGGCTGGCCAAACATTTGCCCAGGTAGAGGTTTCAAGCGTATGGTTTAGGGGATGTACCTGAACTAATCCTGTTATTAGCTGGATTATCTCTTCAAACTGAGAACCAGCTTCTGTGGGTCCCCTGTGAAATGCTCAGTTGGGAGCCAGGGTGACGGGCCCCACCCAGGGCGTGTGCCTGGTGTCAGTGAGCCTGCTGCCTGCGTGGCAGCCAGGCCGGCTTTTGCTCCTGGTTCATCCACTAGTTTGTTCACTTGTCTATGCATCCATCAAGCAGGCCCTGGGTACTAGCTGGGCACCAGGGCTGTTAGCTGGATGCTAGGGACTAGAAGGTGGACTGAAACAGATGGGTCTCACAGAGACAGAGGCAAATGGAAGACTACAAAATGGTGAAACAGAGGTAGGTACAGAGAGATGGGAACTTTCAGAATGAAAGATTGAGGTGGGGCTGGAGAGATGGGCAGGAACCAACATTTCCTTCATCACAGATGAAGTTAAGTAATATAATTGCTCTGAAAAAAAGCCCAGCACAGTGCCTGTCAGATAGTAGGTGTTTAATACCCTTCATGCGAGTCCTGCTAAGGAAGTTGGCCTCCCTTCCAGAGGTGATGGAGGCTCCCGATTAGTGTCGAGAGAGTGGAGCTTGTGGAGCAGGTGATGTGTTAAGATCTGGGTGTGAGAGAGGCTGGGTTAGAGGATGCTGACTAGTGTCAGAGTGACCACTGAGGAGGCCGTTCATTCGTTCGTTCATTTCTCATTCAGCAAATATTTAAATTCCTACTATCTGCCAGGCCCTGTTCTAGGAGCTAGGGATGTGTCATTGAACAAAATAGACAGAAACCCCTCTCCTCCGGGAGCTTACATTCTAAGAGAGAGAGATGGAGGTGGGGGCGGGGGAGAGGGTGGGCAAGGTAGGAAGAAGAGACGGAGGGAAAGGAGAGGAGGGAATGAGAATACACAACAACCATAATAAATAAGCAAATGATGTAGTATGTTAAAAAGTAATAAATGCTATAGAAAAAAAGAAAAAAATAGGGCAGGACTAGACGTTTGGGAAATGCTAGGGGTGGACAGGCTACCTCTGCTGAGAGAGTAAGATTTAAGCAGAGACTGGAAGGAGGTGAAGAAGTTATCCATATAGATAAGGGTAAATCCTGAGGCAAGAATGTGACTGATATGTTTGAGGAACAGCTAGAAGCCAGTGTGCCTGGAGTGAAATGGTCACAGCGGAGAGGAGCAGATGGGGAAGAGAGCAGGGGAGGGAAGTGAGGACGGTTTAGAGCTGGGGCTTCTTCTAGTATCCTTGGACCACCTAGGGGGTCCTGGAGAAAGTTCATGGCGTCTCTGAGCTTGGATGGGAAAAATTTACCCTTTTATTTTTATTAACCTTTAACTGAAATTTAACATACCTTTCGATTATGATTATAGGCAAAAAATCCACGGAAGTATAGAGCCACCTGTGACTTTATCAATAATGGAAATTACAAATACTTTTATTACACATTAAATCTATTTCAGAATCTTAAAATATTTCTTCTCATCACTAGTTTGAATTTATAGTAGCCACAAGACCTTATGATTTAATGTACATGTATCACTATATCACAAATTAAAAAAATTAGCTATTCCAATGTGATTGGTTTCATTTGCAATGCTATGTAACTTTTGTGCATGTAAAACATTTCTCTAAGATGGAGTCCTTTGGCTTTGCCAGACTGCCAGGGGTCCATGGCACAAAGATGGTGAAGAAGCTCTGGTGTGGAATCTGAGAACCCACCTCACGAACTTTGAGTGGAATAAGGAGCCATTGCAGGATGTTGGGGCACAGAAGTGAGATCTGATTTACATTTTCGAAGAATGATTCTGGCCACTCTTTTGCACCAAGACTTGCAGGGGATCAGGGTGGAGGCCGTTACAGTGATCCAGGTCAGATGGTGAGGGCTCAGACCAGCGTGGTGGCAGTGCAGGTCGTGAGAAGGAGGTGAATCTGGACGTGTTTTGAAGGGAGGGGCCAAGAGGAATTGCTGCTGGATTGGATGTGGGGTGTCAGAGAGAGGAGCATGAAGGTGCAGTGTTCTGGCTGCCCCGTGAGATGTGGTGGGCACTGCTCAGGAAGGTTTCACAGAGGAGGTGACATCTGAGCTGGACTTTGGTTGGTCGTGCTGTTGTGAGTTCTGCAGGGACTGATGCCTCTCATCTTCCCACCCTGGCAGCCCTGGCAGCTGCTTAGGACCCATCGTAGGTCCTTATGATATATCAGTCCAAAGCTGGAGTGAAGGAGGAAGCTCCATGGGGTTTCTCAAGCTTCTGGCTTGGGTGCTAGGAGAGAGGGCTTTGCCATGACAGAGGTCCTGCCACTCACAGGTGAACAATGGGCAGAAGGCATTAGGTGATATTTGAACTCCCAGGCCCGAAAGTGTTAGCCTGTGCTAGAGAGGGAAGGAAGCTTGCTTTAGCTCCTCAGTTCTCTGTTTACCTGGGGTGACTGATTGATGGCAGTGGATTTAATACCTCAGTAAACTAGGGCTACTCCATGCAGGATGAATTTAGTTGAGATGTAAATATTTTATATCAGAGTATTAACTGCTTATTAAAAGTATATTGAGATTCATATGGTTTGTGGATATAATTATAGGCATCACAGAGAGGTCATCTGCTTGCTGGAAACATCTCTAACAGAGCTGTTAATCCGGAAATGTGTGTCCTGCAGTCAGCTGGGCTTTAGGTAGAGCATTTTTCTTGTCTTATTAAGCAGAAATTAAACATAGGTATAAATGCTGCTGCACACGTGGCTCCGTTTTCTGGACCCACCGCATCCAGATCACGTGGAACCGCTGAGCCCTGACTTGACTCCTTGGAGATAAAAGAGGAAGTTGTGTGGTTGCAAGGTCTTCACAGCTTGCGTGATGGAGCTGGGGTGGGGTTGAGGGGGGTCGTCCGAGGGAGACTTGGGGCCGTTTCTCTCCTCCACCCAAGTCCAGAGTCTGCTTGCCCAGGTGTGGAGAGGGAGGGGCCTGCAGCTGAGAGCCACACACCTGGTGCTCATGGCCGGTGAGTGTCTGCTGTGGGGACCCCCTCTTCCTGCGGCTTGGAGAGACAGGTACCACGCTGTCTGCTGTCTGGGGACAGTTTGGAGCCTGACGTGGGTAAGTGATTAATGTACAGTTTTTTTTGAGCTAAACATCTAGAACTTGCTCTGTATGAAAAATGTGATTAGTGCAAAACTTGGGGCAGGTGACCCATGGGAAAACAAGTATTTCTTGAATGACCAAAGGGTGTTGAGTTTAGGGGGCAACTTGGAGTAAATCCATCTATCCAGCCAGCCAGCCAGCCAGCATACTGAGCGCCAGGCACTGGGGATACAGCAGGGAGTGAAATAAAAACTCCTGCCTGCATGGAACTTATATTCCACTGGGGGAGTAAAATATCAGACAAATAAACACATAATGTATCCAGAGATCAGGCTGCACACAAGAGTGGTTTTATCAACCAAATTTAAATGATTTTTGTATTCTTTTTCATTGTTTGTTTTTGATTTTTGTTGTTGTTTATTTTTAAATATATACACTCGTAGATACCTGTCTCAGTGTGTCCATAACAGTCATATCTTGGTATTCTGGAAAATGGGCAGCTCCTGGTATCTGGACAGCTCGCAGCTTCCTTTTACTATTCTTCATGAAAATATTCCATAGCATTTCATGTGTGCCATGTTCCCTGATTCAGAAGGCAAGAGTGGAATTCTGGGCTGTCATCCTGCCTGTTCTGGGCTGTGATCTAAGGATACCCTCTGAAGGTGGGGCTCACTGTTTGCCCTGCACTAAATGTTCCCAGGGGCTATAATTTTTGAGTCCTTGGGTCTCCTCTTTTTTTTTTTTTTGCAATTTCCTCCCTCCTCCCTGCTGGCAGGCTGCCCCTCCTACTCATGCTCTGTCCGTCTCTCTTCAAATCCAGATACTTCCACACAGAAACAACCAAAAGTGGCTCATGTCTTCAAAGAGAAGGCTAGTTAGCAAATTGATAAGCATCTTCATAATTTTTTTTTTAGATTAGCACCTGAGCTAATAATCTGTTGCCAATCTTCTTTTTTTTTCTCCTTCTTCTCCCCCAACCGCTCCCCTCCCCGCCCCCAGCACATAGTTGTATATTCTAGTTGTGAGTGCCTCTGGTTGTGCTATGTGGGACGCTGCCTCAGCATGCCCTGATGAGCAGTGCTATGTCTGTGCCCAGGATCTGAACTGGTGACACCCTGGGCCGCTGAAGTGGAGTGTGCGAACTTAACCACTCGGCCACAGGGCTGGCCCCCCCGCATCGTCATTTTTGCCTTGATGTTCCAAGAACCGTTGTTTGTGAGCAAAGTCTTAGGCTGTGAACAGAGGCACATCCATGTGAAGAGTTGAGGGCCCTCTCCTGGACGGGGCAGCTGTGAAACTGGCACTGTGGGCGGCTCAGGGGGCATTTTTGTGGAGGGAGCTGGGAGAGCAGGAGGTTCTGTGGAGCAGAGGGTCTGCACAGAGCCCTCAGGGGCATCACCTGCCTCGAGTGGACGACGATCCCAGCCCCGTATGAGGGGCCCATTTCTGCTGTGATGGAGCCCTGAGCGTGTGGTCCTCACAAGATCTCCTTTTCGTGGGGCACCTAAACCTGTGCTGTCCAAGACAGTAGCCACCAGCCACATGAGGCTTTTGAACACTTAAAATGTAACTAGTGGGACTGAGGAGCTGAACTTTCAACGTTCAAAAATTTTAATTAATTTAAATTTAATTTTAAAAACAAATATAGCCTGCCAGCAGGGAGGAGAGAAAAAACTATAAAAAGCAAATCCAAGGACTCAGAAAGTTATTAGAAAACTTTTAAGTATGTTTGGAGCAACTTGAGTATGTGAATTTACTTTTACAACTGCAAATTTTATGAGACCTAAATACTGATCAAGGATTTCTGAGGAAAATCTAGCATCTGAATTGACATGTGCTGTAAGGGTAAAATAAACACTGGAGTTCAAGAACATAGCATAAAAAAAGTAAAATATCCCATTAACTTTTAAATATTCATTACGTATTGAAATGATAATATTTGGGGTATTTGGGTTAAAGAAAATATGTTATTAAAATTAATTTCACCTGTTTCTGTTTGCTTTTTAAGAAGTGGCTTCTAGAATATTGAAAATTATATATGTGACTTGCATTATATTTCTGTTGGATGGTGCTGATCTAGACCCTTCTCTGACCCTTGTTCGGGTCCGAGGCTGTTTCTTAATTTGATGGGGTTGACCCTACCATTTATTGGACACTCACATGTGCCAGATTCTGTGCTAAGATCTTTGCCTGTTTTCAGTCCTCCCAAGAGGCCTAAGAGGTAGATACTGTTATCCCCGTTTAAAATATAAGGACACTGAAGCTCAGAGTGGTTAAGTAACTTGCTGAAGGTCAAACAGCTAAAATGGAGCAGAGCTGGAACCCCAGAACTGGACAGACCTGGGTTAAAGTCCCCCTCACGACCACTATACCACACTGCCCCACTCCAACCCCATGAGCTCAGTGCTCATCTTGGGGCTCAGTATCCCAGAGCAGATTCAGCAAGTGACCTCAAGAACCATAAGCATCCATGGGGGATCATGCCCTTGAGTTTCTCCCTGGGGGCTCATTTTGAGAAGAGGTGAGCCCTGGGCATACGTGGGGAGGGCCACTACCCTGCTCTAAGGGGTGAGAGGGCCTCTGAAGGCACAGTCTCCAATTCCAGCAGCTTAGCTGAAGCCCACATCCCAGCTGCAGCCTTGTCCCATTTTGTGACTGTTTTCACCAACATCATGAGCTGCCAGGGCCAAAAGGATTATCATCTCTGTTTCACAGATGAGCAAACGGAACCTCAGATGGGCGAAGTGACTTCCCCGAGATCACAATCAGAGCTGGGACTAGAACCTAGGGTTCTGATTCCAAATTATAGTTCTTTCCACTAACTAAATCTGGCGTCAAACAAAGATAAAGTGAAAGTTCTCACAGGGCTTGCAGTTTAGGGGAAAGTCCCGGAATATCTCCTTCAGGGTGCCTGAAATCATTGCCTGGTACCAATGTCATGGTACCAGAAATGCTTCTATGAGGATATCCTTTCTTTTGGGTCAGTCAACCTCTAAGTGAGTGGGTTTCTGAGAAGATCTCCTTCTGGATGGGCAAAGGGCAATGGTGAGGTGGCAGGGTGGGGATGGGGCAGGGTGGTGAGTGGCTGAGCGAGGGATGCTCAGGGTGGGAAAGGATGGAGGTGAGTGGGCCACCTGCAGGCCCATGTTTGGCTTTCACTGTGCCATCCCTGAGGCTAGAGACCTTTTTTCTGGAGGCCCCTGATTTTCTCTAGATGCCTGAGAACAGACAGCCACCAGGTGGGACTTCCTGGAGAAAGTGGGTCCTCAACATGCCCGAATCTTGTTGCTAGGCTCATGTGGCTTTGTCCTGACACTCCCATTTACTGCCTTCTGTGATCTGGGGCACGTTGCTTCACCTCTCTGAGCTTCAGTTTTCTCACCTGTAAAATGGGGCTTTACCTTGCAGGGTGAGGATTAACATAGAGCATGTGAAACACCTGGCACCTGGTGGCTCAGTGAACACTGGGGCTCAATTGCACAAAGCACCTGTTGCTCTTTGGGGCCCTCACTGTCCACAGGAAACTGGAGGCCCGGGAAAAAAGCTGCAGCCTGGGGGTCCCAAGCCTGGAAGGCAGGAAACAGAGCTGTGGCATTCTCTCTGGATACAGGTCCATGCCCAGGCCAGGTGCTGAAGGGCTCTCCCCATAGAGACCAGAGGACAGCCAGTGTCCTCGGGAGGGGTCAGCAGGGCTGCCGAAATTGAAAGGATTCAGAGCTTGCTCCTGCTGAGTTGGAGGGAAGAGAGTCCCATAGAAAAATGTATGTCTAGTGTCGCCTTCATGCAAAATTTGTTTCTCAAGGGGCTGGCTTGCTATACCAGCCAATTTTCTCAAAAGTATCAGTCAAGCAGAGGCCAAAGGGGGATTGCTTCTTTTTTTTAAATGGTCTACTCAAAGTCCCTAGGGCAATCTAGTCTCCTGGAAGAGATTATAAATTCTGGATTGCATAAATACTTTCTGCCCAGGAAACATCTATGGAGATCTTCTTCATTCCAGCCAGCCTGCCTTTGAGGTAGAGAACCTGGCCAGTCCTGCCAGAGAGGGCCCCAGGGCCAGCCCCTGAGGCTCCGAGTGGCTCAAGCCTGCCTCCTTGAACTCACAGCCAGCCTTGCAGGGAGGGTCAGGGTTCTGCTCACTGCTGTACCCAGTTCGTGCTGAGCACAGCTTCATAGAGTCCTTGCTCCCTCCTTCCTCCCTTCTCCATAGTCACTAGGCATCCGAAAGCACTTCTTGGCAGAGACCAGGGGTCTGCCTGGGCAGAAGGTGTATCTGGGCCCATTTAGACCCCTGCCCCAGACTACTGCTGCTGCTGTGTCGGGTTAGGACCCAGCTTGAGAGCAAAGCTGTACCCAGCAACCAAGCAGAGAGGTCCCTTCTCCGGCTGTCCTGGGGCCCAGGTAAGGAGAAGGGTGGGCAGACTGAGAGCTGATGGTCTTGGACCCTGGGCCCTTTAAGAAGCCGGCCCCCCGGCTGGTCTGGAGATGGTAAGCCAGGCGGCTCCTTGACTCTGCTGATGGTCAGTGGGCGATAAGCAGGACAGCCTGGCTCCTTCGCCCTTTGAACTGCATGCTCTGTCTTTCTCCCGCCTGGGAGCCGTTTTGAACTGTCAGTTCCCAGGGATTAGATGCATGTTTAGGCTGGATGAAACTCATAAATGAAAATATTTTGCTTCGTGGTTTCGGCAACAGAGCCCTGCACTGGGCCCCCCTTTTCTCTACTCAGCCTCACCTAGCACCACCCACCCAGGCCCACCCTAACAGCAGGGACCAAGGTCCTACAGCAGTGCCCAAGCTGCCCCATGATAGTTTGGACAGGACCACTGTGCTGTGATGAAATCAGGCAACCGGCAGCCTCTGGGCCAGGTGAGTGCTTTCTTGATATTTTTTCCTGATCCACGATGTCATCTTTAGCACAGGATGGGAAAGGGGCAGCCCCAGGCTCTTCTGTGTGTGAGCAAGGGCAGGGCTGCGAGAAAGGAATTGGTCCTGGGCTTGCATACTTCACCCATTTTGATTCCAGTGCCATGGGCTCCTTGAGCTTTGGGGGGTGTGGGTGATGTGGTTGGGGAACTGAGTCAGTCCTGTCATCTTGGAAGTGTGGGGTCATGGAGGAGGCGGGAGGATCAGAGGTCAAGTCTCAGCTCGGCCTCTTAGTTATGTGACCTTGAGAAAGTCGTGTAACTGCTTCACATCCCAATTTACAGGATGCCGGGGCTCCCGCATCTCCTTGCCCAGCTGCTCTGAGGGTTAGTGTGTGAGGTGCCAACCAATGTGCCTGGTGTGGAGTCAGCATCGCATCATTGTCCATTTCCGGACTGTTGCTGAGCTTGGCTTGGCAGCAGCCTGGGTCAGCACCCACTCCTTGCCCCTTCTGGGAATAACATTCAGAGAATGAGGAAGACGCAAGGGAAGTGCTTATGGGGCCTCAGCGTGATGGATGAAGTCATCAGTCCTAAGTGAATTAATGCTACAATTAATAGATTGATGCTGTTGCTGGCTGGGTTACACCCATGGCTGGTTCCACCAGATCATCTTTATCATCATGTGGCTCTGGGGCTCCCTGGGAGCCTGAGGACAGTGGCCACTGTCCAGAGGGCAGCTGTCTGCTACTACCTCCTGCAGGGGGTTGCTGGGGACTTTCTGGCTATCAGGAATCTGTTTCAGGGTGCAATGGGTTATATTGCTCAGTAAATAGATTCTGTTGAGGATCAAAACAAGCCTTGGGCTTGGGCAAGGTGACCTAACTTGGCTGGGTGGATGGTGTAAGTACATGCGTGTATATCTGGTGCCAAGTCCTGTGTGTGTGTGTGTGTGTCTGTGTTGAGGGGTGGAGGTATGGCTGGGAATATTCCTGGACTTTTCCCATCTAGTCAAGATGGCTCTATCAGTGAACAATTAACTTAGAAGTATTATTCTACATAGGTACTATATGTAAAATTTTAGGAAAACTGGAGCAAATAGAATGGAGGTAACCACTCTTAACATTTTGGAATCTTCTAGTCTTTTTTCCCCTACATATACATATTTTTTTCTTACAAAATAGAATCATCCATTTTTGTAACTTGTTTTCACTTAGCAACACATCCTGGTATATATTGCTGTATATACATCTTAATGTATCTTGATAGCCTTTCATAATCTACCCCATCATTTGTGAGGGCTGCATGGTGCCTCATGGTATCAATGTTCTCTGGTTTTCAAAACCACTCTCTTATATTTGGTCATATAGGTTATGTCTGAGTATCAGCCCTCATCAATCACACTGTGATGAACAGCCTTGCACAAACATCACTCATATAACTGTTTCCCTAAGATAAGTGCTTAGAAGTTGAATTTCTGAAAAAGGTGTCTGTGTTTTTCAGACTTCTGACACCTTTTGCAAAGTTGCCTTCCGGAAAGCTTGCACTAACTTACATTCTCACCAGCACTGTTTGAGGGTGTTTGCTTTCCTTTGCTCTCTCCAACATCAGGTATCAAATGTTTGAAGTTTAAATCTCTCCTCTGCTCTACTAAATAAAAAATGAATATCTTATTGTTTTAATTTGCAATTGTTTGATTACCCGAGAGGTTAACTATATTTTTGTATAGTTATTGGCCACTTATTTTTATAGTCTGAATTAGCTGTCTACATAATTTTTATTTCACATTAAGTATTTTTCCTGTTAATGATTTATAAGAGCTGTTTATATATTAAAGATATGTTTCATATATTTTTATGAATATTTGCATGTTTAAATACTTACCAAACATCTGCTCATTCATTCATTCATTCATATATTCATTCAGTCATTTAGAACTGCTTAAGAAATTCTGGAGTCTGGTTGTGAGAAGAGCCAGGCAACAATTGGCCAGGTGACAGTGCAGGTAGGGGGCTCATTCTGTGAAGTCAGGGAGGGGCAGCCCTGGGCCTTCAGCCCTGACTGGGCTTCCCCCTCAAGGCCAGGGGTCTCCCAGGGAGACTGGTCAGAGGGGAGTTGAGCAGGGGCTGTCCAGGGCAGGGGTGCATGTGCAGTGGGGGGACTCTGATTCTGAGTCTTTAGTGAACACCTGCTATGTGAAACACTGTTCGAGGCCCAGGCAGGCACGAGAGGAGCAGGGGATGGTGGGCCTCGTGCCCCAGGGGCCGATGGTCTAGTTGGGAGATGGGATGGGGCCCCTTCAGTCCAGGGGTCAGGAATGGTTTGTTCCTTCAGCTGGTGTTTATCAAGCACAGACTATGGCCAGGGCTGGAAACTGGGGACACAGCCTGGGTGAAGAGGCTAACCCAGCCTCTGCCTTCAGGGTCACAGTCTTGTGAGCACGGCTAGCCAGAAATAGGGTGTGGTGACCTGATGACCACTCTGACTGCAGAGCACTGAAGGCATGGGAACACAGAGGAGAGTGGAATCAGGGAACAGTCCAGAAGGAAGTCGCATCCAGGTGGAGGAGAAGTCGGGACTAGGCAGGGGAGGGAAGGAGAGGGTTTGTAAGGGCCCTCAGTGTTGGCCAGGTGGTGTGGTGGGATGTCATAGGGGGGCTGACAGGTGGCCTCCAGCGGTCCTGATAGGCTTCCGGGGGAAGGGCCAGCTCTTTGGAGGATGCACAGGGTGGGAGGCACCTGAGGGTAGAGGCTGCCCAGGGAACTAGACCAGGCAGCACGGAGGAAGGGTGCTGTTGCCCCACTGCGGTGCT
This sequence comes from Equus caballus, assembly GCF_041296265.1. Taxonomy (NCBI): domain Eukaryota; kingdom Metazoa; phylum Chordata; class Mammalia; order Perissodactyla; family Equidae; genus Equus; species Equus caballus. The sequence continues at coordinate 56,497,726 of NC_091697.1, read as the reverse complement.
GTTGGTGGTGTCGTGGAGCCACCCTCCACAGGCAGCTGTGGCAGATGGGGGTGAGCGGACCTCATGCCCACACTCTCCTCTGAAATACACAATTTTGGTCCACTCAGATGAGTCTCTCAGAAAACCAGAGGGAAAATCTCTGTGGATTCAGGGGCTTATGCTCTGCACCTCCCTCTTCCAGGAGGGGCTGAGGGCCCCAGGTGAGTTGGAGCCAGAGGTGCCCTTGCTACACAGAGAGACGTTAGTTTGGGGAGGAGGCAGGTCTCTGCCCAGCTCTGCTCATCTCCCTGCCATCAGCCTGCTTTGTGAAGGCCGACTCCCATCACGCTCCTCCCTGTGGCCTCCGGAAGGACAGCCCGACTTCTCACCCAGGCACGCAGGCCCTTTGAAGTCAGCCTGAGCTGATATTGTCAGCTGCGTGCCCTGCGCCTCAGCCTGCATGTTCCCTACATGCACTGGTCCAGCTGCCCTCCCTCCTCTCCAGAGGAAACCGGAACTTTCAAGTCCTATTCATCCTTCCAGGTGGACAAAGATCACCTCCTCCCAGAAGCCTTCCTAGCTTTCTTGGCCCTCTTGGGCAGAGCACAGCTATCCTTGCTCAGGGCACCACCCTTGGTCCTGGTGGTTGTCACCACCCTGCTGTCACCCTTGTGTTTGAACTGCTTCTGCCAGTGCAGGACTATCAGACAAGGGGCTCCTCCAGCTAGCCTGTCCCTCCTCCACGTGTCCTCACAGGGCCCAGCCCCCTCGCACTCTGCGGCGGGGGGTGGGGGTGGGGGTTCAGGACCCTGTTTGCTGAGGGAAGGGAGGTGGGTTCGTGAGGCAGCATCTCCTCGAGAACTGGCAGGAGTTGCTCAGTGGGCACCTCTGCAACCCCCATGTTATAATGTAAAGTGATAATGAGAGAAGACCTAGCTGCAGTGTGAATGGTTTGAGCACAGGCTCAGAGACAGCAAATCTTGGGGGAGACTTGGCTCTGGCTCTTACTTGCTGTGTAACCTTGGGCAAGTTACTTAACCTTTCTGAACCTCAGTTTCCTTATCTGTTTAGTGGAGACAAAAACATCCTCCGGGGTGTTGTGAGCATTAAGAGAGATGATGGGTGTGTAACCCTCATAACCCCAGGGCGCACATGGCTGGGTCTCTGCACAGTCATGCAGCCAGAAGTAATTGGAAAGCTGTCCCTTTATTGTCCTTTGAAGGAAAGTTGAAGGTTAGGAGTCCCTGTCCTGTGCCCCAGCAGCACATTTGAGCCCATGTGCCCCACTGCAGTTCCCCCCACACCCAGCTTTCCTCTTCTCTGTGCACCCCCCACTGCAGCTCTTTATGTTGTAGATGGGCCCACCCTTCTGCTAAGTTTTTCTCCAATTCTGTCCTTCCCCTGTCCTGCCTGCCAGGCTCCTGATGCTGCCTCCCAGAAGAAGCAGGAACAGGCTGGCAGACAGAGAACTCTCTTAGAGTGGGCCTGGGGCGGAGGGACGCTTACAAGCAGGTGGATGAGCTGTCTTAGATGCACAAGATCCTGGTCCATCGTGGATGCTCAGTAGATGTGAGGCTCTCAGCTCAGTTCAATAAATGTTAATGGAGTCCCTAGTATATGCCAGGTACCATGTTAGATTTTAATCTCTGGGAAACTCTGTGAGGTAGGTGTTGTAAGCACCATTTGACAGATGAGAACACTGAAGCTCAGAGCATGCACGTTGATCCAGGTTGTACAGCTGGTAAGCACTGGGGCATTTGTCACCACCATGGATGGTTATGAAGCGTCAGCTGGGTGCTAGGCTAGGTGGGGAGCTCTGCGGGGTCGGGGAGCCCGTCACAATCCTGCCCTTGCTCCTGGGTCGGACAGGGAGACCATTTGGATGAGGAGAGAACAGGGTGGAGGCAAGTGACAGGCAGATCCTAAATGTACAGGATTAAATATTTACATTAGGCCAAGATGAGGGTTAAGTGCCTCAGAGGCAGGCAAGGGAGAGTGGAGGGAATTGCTGCTGGGGCAGCCCCCAGGAGCTTCTAGAGAGCTGCGGGAGAGGGGACCATCTTAAGAGGCTCAATGGAACAAGAGAGGGGCTGGAGCCAGAGCAGGAGGCAGGGGCTGCATCTCCTGTGAGATGTGTGAGAGTGTGCAGTGGCCCAGGAATGTGGGAGCCACATATTTTTGTGTAATTAGGTTGGCTCCTCTGCAGCGGCTGCAATTAGTTGCAGGCGGGAGACAGGACTTCCTGCAGCCAAGGTCACTTCTGCACCTGGGGCGGCTTACCTGGGCTCCGACTGTCCAGGCTTGGGCCCTGTGCAGTTTCCGGCAGGGGCAGCCGAGAGGCAGGTGGGCTGTTGGGACTCCAGGGTCACAGCTCCCCGCTCGCAGCAGGAGGAGAGAATTGTCCTGGTTCTCCTCCTGCCACTCAGCCCTATTTACATCTTCCCAGAGGCCCAGCTGGAGAGGGGCCTGTTGCTCCTTCTCCTCACCTTTCAGGGGGCTGTTTCTGAGCTTTTCTCACTCTCGCTGCCTATAAGTAGTACTGTCAGTATCTTGGAGGTAATCAGCACCTATGACTGGTCAGTGATTGCCTTGTATGCCTCCTTCCACAGGGAGCTCAGTGGCAGGAATAGTCTGAGAATTTGGCTTTTCCTTTTGAGGAGCCCAGCCTATCCTGACTTAGTGAAAAATATGAAAAATGAGATGATTAATGATGTCACTTGGTTTCTTTTTAGCATCCAGGGAATATTACTTTCTTCATACGATTTTATCAGCAACAGTAACAATTACTGTCTTTGTGCTCTTTACTGGCCTTGCTTCTCTCCTACAATCGTGAGATAGTAAACGTGAAAACTTGGAAGCAGGAAGTAATTATTCCTCTTTTGCTTTACAGATGGGAAAAACCAGAGGCTGAAGATGTGAGATGCTTGCTCAGGGCCACAGGGTGAAGCTGACAGTGGCCCGGGGCCACCCATGTGCCAAGTGGCACCATACTCAGGCTCTCACATTTCAGCTGGGGTGGAGCTGAGGCTGAGATCTGGCACTCAGGCTGGCGTCCGGGCCCTTTCACCATGCCAGGCTGGGACGGAGAGGGCAAGTGGCTGTCATGTAAGGTGGAGGAAGGCAGTCTGGCGCCCACCACAGTCAGTAGAGGGCCAGTGCTGCCCTGCAGTGGGCCGGGCTCAGTGGTGGTATGCTTGGGGGCACAGCTTGGGGACACGTTAGCTGCCCTCTCAGGCCATATCTCAGGGCTCGACTGAGGCCCAGGTTCTTCCATCTTCCACTATGCACCCCAGAGCTAGAAAACGGTCTAAAAATCCTTGAAGTAATGGCTTTTCCCAGGCAGGCCCAGCCTTTCCCTTGAGGAACCCAGGGCAGTGAGGGTGCTGAGCCCTTTCTGTGACAACACAAGCTACCTCGGGCCCGAGGCCTGTAACCACCCAGGTTTGGCAGAGCACAGGAGGATTAGACGAGGTACATGTGGTAAATGTGAAGTCGTTAATATGCGCCTGGCTCTCGGTAAGTGCTCAGTTGGTGTTAGTGGCCATTATTACTATTTTAAACACTATTATTAAAGACAAAGACAGGGTCCTAGGAGTGAGAGGGACCTGACCTGGTCTGGGAAGACAGTGCTGCCTGAATAGTAGGTGACATCAGCTGTCGGCCCTGTATCTCCTTTAATCTTGCATCCCATGATAGGCCTAAGCACCTTCCGTAGGAAGGAAAGTCCAGTCGATTCTCATTGTGCACGGTGGTTATGTTCTAGAAAGTCCCCATGAACAATGAATTAGCAAATACTGAGCTGCTGTTCCTAGGAGAAGGACAGGGTTGGGTTCCTGTGAGCCTCACTCACCAACGGTCGTCAACCGATCCATACGTAACCTTGTCTGTGTGCTTCTGTGTAAAGACACCTTCTTCTGTTTCTATGGAGATGTAATCGCTTCCATAACAGTAAACTCACGGTCAGTAGCGCTGTAACTCCTACCTGAACGAAGGTATTTTCTCCGTAGGGCACATGGCAGCCTTCTTGTGCTTAGGAACACCAGACAGCTCTTTGGCACTACCCTTGGGGCCATTTTAAACAGCGAAATCATCAACAGAAATCTCAAGAATGTGAGCGTGGTGGGGCCGGCCTGGTGGCACAGTGGTTAAGTTCGCATGTTCCGTTTCAGCAGCCCGGGGTTCGTCGGTTCAGATCCCGGGTGCGGACATGGCACTGCTTGGCAAGCCATGCTGTGGTAGGCATCCCTCATATAAAGTAGAGGAAGATGGGCATGGATATTAGCTCAGGGCCAGTCTTCCTCAGCAAAAAAGAGAAGGATTGGTGGCAGATGTTAGCTCAGGGCTAATCTTCCTCAAAAAAGAAAAAAAAAGAATGTGAGCATGGTGCTGCACAGACGGTGCAAGGATGCTTGTGTACTGTATGAGCGCTGAGACAAGACAGCAGAGTGTTGGTCCACATCAGCTGGGAAAGTGGATGTCAGCGGTCTCAAAGTTTTCACTGCTCTGCGTGTGTCCATAGATGACTGTGAAGGTGCAGTTAGTGATTTTGGGGGTAACTGATACATTTAGTGAGCATATGTTGAGCCTATATGGAATCTACAAATAATGAGGGTCAGGTGTGTATGGTAGAGAACCCAAACTTCTGGCCCAGCCCCACTCTCAGGGACTGCTCAAGGTTGGGAGGTGGCTGCAGAGCCCTTAAGGCAGCAGGGAGGTCCTCAAATGACCCCAGGACCATCTGCTAGCCCAGCCCTGGGCAGAGGGAGGCCTCCGGGCTCTGAGGCCTGGGCTGGGCTGTGGCTGAACTGGAGGGCTTTGTCCAAGGCGCCCTGATGGGCTCTCCGTGCACAGCACTTCAGCTGTTTACGGCAGTGTGTTTACGCAGATGAGAGGGATGTATTTATTCTTTGGTCATATTTTGCACATATAAAGGAGAAGAAACTTATCTTTGTGGGATGTTCACTTTTTCCCACTTTGTTTCCTGCACCCATTCGTTCCACAGAAGCACTGGCAGAGATGGAAACATCCCTGGAGGTGGTCATCTGCTCATTGGGAGCCCAAGCATCGGTGCAGATGGAAGGGAGGAGGGGACTGAACATGAATTCCCAGTAGAGAATCCCCGAGGCTTGGCTGAAGCGGGAAGGGGAGGAGGCTGGGAGGGAGCAGGGAAGACCACCCCCCTCTCCCCAACTCCTTGGTCTCCTGGGCCTCTGGGCAGACTTACCTGCACCCTGTGAGGCCTCTAGAGGCTGACTTTGAGGTCATGGAGAGTCCTAGGGCTCCAGTCACCTTAGGTTCCAGGTGTAAGTGAGGCCCAACAGGGAGGGGCTCACTGCTCACCCCACAGCAAAGCTGGGACTGTGTCCTTCCCTCTGGACCCTCAGACCAGCTCTTTCTGCATCAGCACAGTGTCTCTGCTGCTCCTTCTCTCAGAGGCACCTGGCATAGGGCAGATGGGTTTATTTCCTTCTTTCGTTAAGGACTGCCTTCAGTCCCATGGAGAGGTTAGGAACTTGGGCTTCGGAGTCCAACTGCCAGCATTAGAATCTTGGCTTAGTCACTTACTGGCTGTGTGACCTGGGGCAAGTAACTTAACCTCTCTGTGCCTCAGTTTGTTCATTTTAAAATGGGGATAACAATAATTACTCAAGGTTGCATTGAGGATTTAATAAGGTAATATTTATAAAGCATTTAGAACACTGCCTGGTACAAAATTAGAGCTGTGTGTTTGTTAAATAAACAAATTTCATAAAATTGCTGTGTGATCTGGGGCAAATCACCCTTACTGAGCCTCAGTTTTATCATCTGGGAAATGAGGAAGATAATAATACCTACTATAAAGGGTTGTGATGACTCAGTGAGATGAACAATGAGTTTAAGATGCTTAGTGCGGAATAAACTTTTAAAAACTGTCAATAGTTTTTATTATTGGTATTATTATTACTTGGTAACCTCCCAAGTCAACTGGCAGTCTCTTGCCCTGAATTCAGATGAGGGGAAGGGAGAACAAGCATAAAAGATGGGCCAGGAGGAAGGGGGAGGACAGTGGCTGCTGAAGTCTGCACGCAGGTGAGGTCAGAGATGGCTTTTGGCCCTCCCCCGCCACCGCAGAGACCCTGTGACGAGCTGGGTGGATGGTCAGGGAGACAAGTGGGGAGCTGTTCTCTGTTCTCCCAGCCACACCCTGCAGGGGACCTGCCCCCACCCTCACCCCCCAGGGTCTCTGAAAACCTGAGCTGTTCAGCAGAGGCTCCTGTCTGGGCTTTTGTTTCTCCTGGGCGGCCCCTCCACCTGCCCAGGCAGCTGGGCAAGCGTGTTGCCAGGAGCCCTGCCTCGCAGAGAGAATGCCGTTTGGAGGAAACGAATGCATGAAGAAAGTTCGCTTCTGAAGCTCCTCTAGGAGGCTCAGGATACACTTCACAGGAAGCGTCAGCACAATTTTCTAATCAAGTTGAAGTCCGTGGCCCGTAGTTAGAAACAATAAATGAAACGCAATTTGAGCCGGCACTTTGCCTGAGTCTCCGTTTCTGGAAGTGGGTGTGGGTGAGAAGCTGGTCTTTCTGAGGGAAGAACTTGACCCCTGACCCTGACCATTTAGCCCCCAGCCCCACCATCAGCTTGCAGGGGCGGGACCCTAGGCCTTTATTTTAGGTAATCATTCCAAATCCTGATTTTGATCTGTCAGGTCAAAGTCCACACGTCTCTGTAAATCAATGCACATTATTTAGCTGACTCTTTGTTTTTTCTCCTTCCAGCTCCCTCTACCTACCATGCTTAGAGTTTAGTCTCGGAGATCATTGTTTAATCAATATTAAACCATTCACATAGTTTAAGTGTTTACTTATGTGCTTTGAATCATAGCTTGCAGTAAGAACAAGTGATGCCCCTAATCTGCCTCCACTACACTCCCCAATACCCTAATTATGTAATTTAGAAAAGAACATTTCCTGACAGCACTTTCTCAGTGCGCAGCAACAAATGCCGATCGGGGACAGGACCAAACAACCTGGTAATAGCTAGCACATGGAGACCGCTGCCTCGGTCCAGGCAGCCCTGGCTTGGGGCAGACGCCCGTCCGTTTGGGTTAAGGCTTTCAAATGATGGTATATTAGTGCCAGTAGAAGTAATTCCACATGAAAAGAGCTGTAGCTAATAGCCCATCTCCAGTCTCTCTTAGTTTGCGGAATAGGTCTTCACTGCAAATTGTTACTGACTCAGACAGTCAGGAACAGATATCTCACCCAGCCTGTGAAGCTGACGCGGCCAAAGACGTGTCCAAGAGGCGAAGGTTTAGACCAGGCTGTTCTTCATGTCCTTGCCAACCCCCACATCTATGGTCCAGAGGCTGGGCCTGAGTGTTCCTAGTATTTCGTTATTGCTTTGGGGGATGGTTTAGAGACTAGCCTACTCAATCAAGCTAAGTAGGTGTTTGAGGGGCTAGGAGTGTCAGGTTGTGTGGTTGGCAGAATCCATGGTTTCAGGGTACGTCTACACTTCAGTATCATCTGGTCAAATGTGGCTATTTGGGGCAGAAGGGGCCCTAAAAGCCTTCTCTTCCCAGCCTGTCGGTATCAATAACTGAGTCTCTCAAGCCCACCGCCCCTTATCAGCAGAGCCCAGCTTGGCCTTCTCTGGCCAAGGGAGGCCTAATACTCACTGACCCGGCTGCTTCCATAACAGGAACAGAAAACTACCCTTCCTGCTTCCCCTTCCCCCGTGGAGACCTCAGTCCAACAAATATTCCGTTGCTATAGAGACCCAGCGGACACCTTTGGGGGCTCACCTGTCTCAGCATTTGGGGCATTGGGGTGCAGCCACTCCTCGGGCAGAATCCAGCAGCTGTGCACTTACGTTGCTATATAGTCATCCAGCCACCTAGGGCCTGAGCTCTCGAAGGTCCCAGAGGAGGGTAGGGGATGAGCGAGGAGCAAACTGAGCTGCGGAAATTTTAATTTGGCTGCGAATCCCAAACCAATGCGTTAGCCTTTCAAGAAGCGCTGGTTGCTATGGTGATGGAAGCGGTGCCAATTGCAAGAGTTGTTTTTGTGGTTAGGGTGCCTGTCTTAGACAAAGAGAGCGAGGCCACGCTGACAGCCTCAGTCCTCCCTCCCTTCCAAGGATTGGATGTTGTCAAGACCTGGCCTCAGGAGGAGGGGTGACAGCTCCCAGACTGGCCATTTTGTTCTCGCATTATTCTGGGGTTCCAATGGCTTGGCCAGAAGGGAGCGGTCACTTAACCTTCCAAGAGAGAACCCACAGGTGGGCCTACCAAGGAAGAGGCTACTCAGTGACAGCAGAAATTGGAGTTCAGAAATCCTTTTCTCTTGGGGCAAACTGACGGTGGAGTATTCTTCATGGAATCTTCTGCCACCCAGGGCCTGGCCGTGGGTCCATAGGGGTCTGCTCCTTCAGGCCACATTTTGACTTGGGCCTCGAAAATTAGCTCCCCTGAAAAATTTCCCAAGTGACGGAATGGAGGCCTTTTCTGCAGCCGGGGTGCTTGTGTAGCTCGTTAACTCTCCAAGTGTTTTACAAATATTTATCCACCTTAGGTCATTTGCAAACCTAACCCCTGTCGTCCCACCTCAACGTTGTCCCCTCCAGCCTGGCTGCCCAGAATGAAGTCAGAAGTCTTGGACTGGGAACTCCACGTTGGCGGATTTTGAAAAGCTGGCCCGAATGGTTTGTTTATTTCTCTAGTCTGCCCTTCTTAGAGTTCCAGAATGTGTCAGGACTTCCCAGTCCAGACATGCAAAGCCCTTTGCCCTCCCTGCCAGAGGTGAGAGTATTTTATTTATGAATTCATCTTAAATCACTTTTAAAATCACTTTTAATCAAATTAATACTCTTTCTCTGAGATTATGTCAAAGCATCAAAATAAAGAGGGCTTTAGGCAGGAGTGAGGTATTTTAGGACGGCGAACCAGTTCCCTTTGACTTGCTTTCCCAGCTGGCGTGGACGAGTAGAGAAAGCCTGTTTTGCTTTGCTGTCTGAGATCCCTGGAGTCTATCTATTTCCTTGTGAAGAGGAAAGCCCCTGGGACTTGGAGGCCTGGGTCCTTCCCAGGGGTGACTGCATGCTGAATGGCAGTGATATTTCCTCCAGGCCCACCCAGATGACTCCTGGGCTCCCACCCCTCCCGTCTTCCCAGCAACCCACTGCCCTGAGTCGCATCAGGGTTGCTGGCCTCAAAGTGGCGGAACCTGAATTTGCCTGGGCCCCGGGTCTCAGAACTTCTGACTAATGAAGGCTGAGCCCTGGTGAATGCTCAGAAGCCACAACTGGCCTGCTCCGAGCCTGCTCTGCTGATAAGACAGGCCTTTGTGTGCAGCGGGCAGGAGGGGAGCAGCTTCTATAAGGTCCATATCAAGGTGTTACTAATCCTTCGGCTGGCTAATGTTTGCCAAATAAATAGCCTCATTAGGAACGGCTATAAAAGCCCGATAAGATTCTTCTAATTATCCCCCAAAGCACAAATGCTCGGGGTTTCAGTTTAACCTAATAGGAGACGTTGAGAAAAGAGGCGAGAATGTGTGAGAGTGAGTATTTTTCACAATGGCTTCCCCCTCCTCAACTCTAACACCAGCACATCTAGCATTTCATATTTTGCTTTTGCAAAAGCAACAAATTGCCGAACAGAAGGGAAAAAAAAGACAATGACATATTTTAGGTTACTATTTCACCTTTGCAAATCAATATACAAGCCATTAAAACTACATTTTTCCATGAATGATAAGTGTAATTACCTCTCTTGCCATAAAAACTTGTCCTTATTAAATGTAAATATTTAAAAATGATTGAAATATATTTGAAGGGCACTTTATAGCTTGATTTTATATGCTGACATCTGGGTTGCCTTTCCTAAAACACTCTATTTCTTGGAGAGTTATTAAATTAGTATTTTGAAAGGACTAACACTAGACTTGTTCCTTGTTTCAATTTTAATTTTGTACATATTTAGATTTACTGGGAACTCAGAGAGGGTTTACATGGAGCTAATGCATCGTTCTGTTTTTGGGGCTTGTACACATAGAAGCCGTGACATTATTTGCAGAGGAAATCTTTAAACAGTTGGAAACTCCATCTCCACATTTATTTTGTGCCCTTGCAAAGTCTAAGAGTAGAAGAATTGAGATTCCAAGATTCCTGTTTGTAAATGTTTAATTTTCCAATTCTTCTTTTGAGCAGGAAGATTGTTTTCAATATTTACTTTACTTTTAATTGTGCATCATTTCAGATAGCAAATACCCGATCAATTTTTTGTAGATCTGTCGGAGGTTATTTAGTTTAACTCCTAGAAAGATACACAGTGTGATAATTTTTTTCAGCTTCTCTCTTTGGAGGAGATTTTGTTTTTTAAAAAAAATCTCATTTTTGGTTGTCTCGCTCCACCTCTATTTTTGGAAAGGTGAACTTGTTCAGTTCTGTGCTTGAGAGAGTTTCAGAGAATGATAGAAAATCTAATATTTGAAAATACAAGCTTCACTAACATATCTAATTCCAGATGGCAAAAAGAACTTGCCCAAAAATGTGAAAGAATTCAACATTTGGTGGCTCAAATATTTTTTCATGATAAACAAATATTTCTGGGATGGATGTATTCCTGAGCTCTGCATACGAAGGCAACCATCCATGCAAGCTGCACGGGCTGCCCTTCAAACCCTCTTTACTCTTCTCCTTTCACTATGTTAAATCCTTGAGATGTGTAAAGATGTTATGATAGGCAGTGGGTCAAGTAAGCTGCACATGTAGCTTTTTATAAATTTTTCTTTGCAAAGGAAAATTTTTCTTCAAATAAATCCCCCCAAATACATGGTTTGTAAAAACAAAAGTCTATTTGTTTTGAAATTGCACACAAGAAACCATGTTATAACAATATCTCTCTTTATTGAGTTCCGCCTGAGAAAAGAAATTTACCTATAGTCAGCAATTTCCCTCATGATACGTCTTTAAAAAATAAAATTGTCTCTTGGGAGAAAATAAACATCAGTGAAGTGTAGGTATTTGGAACGAGGTGGCCTTTATTCACTTGTCCCATGGAACTGCTTAATCTTTGTTTTCCTGTCCCCCTGTCTTTTTTTCTTTCTTTACAGTTCTGTTCATGCAAATTCCTGAACTATAAGCATCTTAGAAATTTGTTGCTTTTAATTACATAGATCCTTCTTGAATGAGCAAATGTGCCACTTTTTTTCCCCTATGCAAAGAAATTTTAGACACATTTTGAAATTCATTTTTTGCGGAATCTCTTGGCAAAATGTCCAAGGTTTAGGGGTATTTTCACAGTGCCAGTGAGAGTGAGCAAACGAACGGAGAGCAGCCGGCGTTCAACAGTCAGTGACTTGGGATCTTTTAGGAGGCATTATTTTCTTACGTTAATGCCTTTGTAGATTCCACCGACGTTCAGACATCAAAGAGCGTGCAATTAATAATGGGCATCTGGAGGGCCGATCACATGCTTCCGATGTTAAAGCGGTGAGCGACAGGAAAATCAGCCGTGGTCAGGTATTAGCTGTAATCATTTCTAAACAGCAGCAGCGAAGCCTTCTCTTTTGTGCCTCTGCTCTCAGAAACGTTCGCATCAAGAGCTTCCCATAGACGCTTTCCTTCTGGTGGGTGAGTGAGTAATAAATGATTTGTAGACTTACATCGTTAGTGTCGATTCAAATCACCTTAATTTCTTCAATAAAGGCAAACCCAATTTTGCGTGAACTTTTCCCTTAAAGGCCAACATGGACGTGGGGCAACAGATAGCTGGTGGTACATTTGAGTCTTTGGTTAATCCTCACAGATTTGCCCTTTTATTTGTTTGCATTTTCCAAAATAAGCGAATATTTTCTAGCACCAGGATAACAGTCACTTTCTGCTTGCTGCAACCGGAGCCATCTGTACTAGTTATTTATCGCTTATCTTTCACGGTAGCCTTTTTATCTGTTCCAAAGCGATGTGTTACCCAACCCCAAGGAGTATAAGATAGGCAGGTAAGACTGTATTTGTGCTCAACAAAAATGTTCCAGAGAAATATGGCGCTTTGGGCTCTAAACACTCCAGCAGGTATAAAAACCTGCAACTCTTTAACAATAATTCTCATTTGAGTAGGTCACAGATAATAAAGGAATGCTTGTTTCTGGGAAATTAAAAAAATGACATGGGGGAAAATATTTATTTGCTCTCTACATTGGTCAAATGACTGGTGGATATTAAAAACTTGTAAACAGACAGATGCAACCAATTCTCTTTCATTAACAAATATTGCAATTTCGCAATCAAGTAAGTGCATTAAAAAAGGTTTACACTTCTGAGAAGCTGAAATTGTCAGAGCTTGAGCCTGCTTTAAATGTTATAAAAAAACTTGATATTCTAAGCAGTTTAGGGAAAAAAGTTTCTTTGGTAAATCTTTAAAGAGCCAACTTGAATTTTAAAGCCTGCTTTGGCCATTCAGGTAGCAAAAACACGGATCAACGCTGTGTACATTTCTGTACGCTTGCCCCTTGACTAAATTTACCCATTCTCCAGCTTTGTTTTCCTTCTAGGTACAAGCGTATCAGCAGCACATTTTAAAGTTAATTTGAAGCGGGGTCTATCTATATTGCCATCAGCAAATACGTTATAAGCTTATTATTTAGTAGTGATTCCCAAGCAGGGCCATCATTCCCTTCCTAAATCCAAATATAAAAGCTGAAATTGTATTTGTTAAAACTGTCATTTCGAATTTGTGGCCCGGATTGTTTTCCCCGAGCGTGCGGGGCCAGAGGCTCCATTGCTGCTCCCAGCGGCAGGCGCCCCGGGCCCAGCAGAGCCGCTCGTGGCCGGTGGCTGAGACACTCCCAGACGCCCAAACCGCCAGCTTCCCCCGAAACAGAGCTGCAGCCCAGCCTGCTCAAGGCTTTTCCACATTGTAAAATCATTTGATTTATTTGTTTGGTTTGGTTTGGTTTTTAGAAGCACTGCAGAAATGATTTCCTACTGGCGGAGAGGGCACTTGGTGTTACACTACATTAGTTTCACATCATTAGTTTAGGGTTCTCAAACTTAAAATTGTAAAGTATATGGGAGGCTTCTAGAGACCTCAGCTCTGACCAGAGCAGAACCAATTAAACCTGATGGATTCCTTTCACTGTCTGTAACGTGTGAGGCCGCACATAACAAAGTGCTGTGGCATTGCAGAAGGGGTTCCCTCTCTTAGCTTTGGAATTTGGTGGCAGGAAATGTTAGTTATTTATAAAGAGGAAAAATTCCTCTGTTACCAGTCTGGTTCTCAAAAAACGTAATTTTATCGTCACTGCTTGTAGCAGGAAGTTAAGAAGGGGTGCCGATGACAGCCATGACCCTGTATCTCTGGGCTGTCTTTCTCACCTCCATCAGCCACTTCCCCCTCCGACTGCTGTTCTTTACAAGTAATTCGAAACCAGCCTGCGGACCGAGGACGAGCCCGGATTGGACCGGCCCTGGCCTGTGGTCTGCCCGGGGCTGCCAGGCTGGGGTGGGCGCTGCAGCCCTCTCGGGGAAGCTGTGCCTGAGGCCGGGACTCTCCGGGCCCAGGTCCTCCTCAGGGGTCCACATCAAGCCAGGCTGGCCCCCGGGAGTGGTAGGGGGAGATGCAGGGCTCGTGGCCTGGAGCGCTTCCCCGCGGGGCGGAAGGAGACACCAGCTAGCTGGCTCCCGCGCGCCCATCCTGCTCCCTCCTCCCTCTGGCTCTGCCTTCCCCTGTGTCTCTTCCTTCCCGAGTGTTGGAGCTGAGCGAGACCTCGGCTCTTGCGGCTCCAGCGGCCGGGCAAGCGGGACCCTCAGGTGAGCGCTCCTCAAAGCTCTCCTGCCACCTGTTGGTCGCCGGCGGTGGTGACGCCGGGGAAGCCGTGCTTGAGGGACCCGCCAGGCTTGGCTTCTAAACCCTGTCTAGAATTGTTAATAACTTCTCTGCGGCAGCGCTCGGTGTTCTGGTCAAGGCCCACAGGCTGGTAGACCTGTAGCTGTCTCCTGAAGCCCCCTCAGGCTGGTCCCCCTATATTTCGTGGGCCTCCATCTGGCCAGGCCACCACAAAGGAGCCAACCTGTCCAGGAATATGATGTCCAGGGCCCTGCCCGGCTGCCTCCTATCCTGATGTTGCCCTGCCTCTTAGGCAGCTGTGGGGCCAGTCGAGGGTTAAAGGTGTCGCTGAGAACAGAAGCCAGCCTGCCCTGGGTCATCACATGGTGGTGTGTCTGGGGAGGGCTGGGTGTGTACTGTGTGAGAGCAGTGGGCCAGTCCCCCTGACATGATGGCCCTGCTCTGCCTTGAGACAGTGGAGCAAAGGGAGTACAAACCAGTCTGTCCAACTTGGGCTGTCCTGCCGCTGAGCAGTGGGCTTTGCCCAGACCTCTCTCATTCTTTCTTCACAGGGGAGTTCCAAGGTGTGGATGGACTGACGGCACAGGGGACCTTAGCCAAAGGTTAGAAAGAAAGGTGTAGGAGCTTCAGAGTGTAGGAGAGTGCAATGCCTTCTCATTGGATGTTGTAGACCTCTCATTGCACAATAAACCATCCCCAAATACACAGGTGAGCAATGCTGTTCTGAGGAGGTGGGTTCCTGGGCCCTTGAGTTGGGAACCCACCCCCAACAGGCTCAGGTTCACCCATGCAAATGGCTCTGTGAGGCAGTTTTTAGCAAGGCGGGGCTCTAGTTTGGTGGCTGTTTGGGGCATTTTGGTACAAAGCAGTGCTGCAGTCACATTTCTGAGTCATCCGGGGGTCATCAACGTCTTTCCAGGTCCTGAATGGACCAAGTCTTAGGGATGTTTTTGGCCTGGCTTTGAAACTGTCACAGATGGTTCAGCAGCATTGAGGGCAGAGGACATATGTGGTGGTGATGTGCTCATTCCTATTTTGGGGAGGGCATCTGGAGCCATGGCTTTCCTCTAGGCCCCGCTGGAGGGGCTGAGAGTCACAGCTGCTGTTGGCCCACAGACTGGCCCTTGGCCCGGTTGGAGACACAATGTTTTTTCATTCCATCGTAGTTTTATACACAAAGGCTGCGTCACCCTCCACCCCACCCGCCTGCAGCATGCATGAGTCTTAAACACAGCATCTGAAGTCCAGCAGGGCAGCCGTGCTTGACGCTGCTCAGCAGCACGGCTGGACCACTCTGGCACCCTCGTTTTGCCAACACAGGTCAAGCCGTTTCCATCTGGCCAACTTGTCTAACCCCGACACCTCTTCTCCACCCTGGAGAGGGCAGTTGGCCCTGAAGGCCAAGGGCGCCTGTTTTTAGGTGATTGTCTCCTGGCTTATCTAAGGCCAAATGTTCTTACCTCCTGGTCTCTGAAATCATGGCAAGGGACTCTGGTATTTGGCCAAATGGCTGCTGAGAGCCCAGCCCTGAAAAGTTATTTTCTTAGTCAAGGGGCTTGTGTGAGCCCTGGACGAGAGGTGATTTAGTTGTGTTTTTTTAGCTCACCTCATAATTTAACGTAGAAGAAATTCTTTGGCATGTTTCCTCCTGGGTGCCGACTGCCTTTGGAGCAGTTCTGTACAGAGCAATGTCCCATAGTCAGAAATCTTCTCGTTACGCCAGGTCTGGGCTTTCGGTAACCGCTGAGTGGCTCACTGTAATCTTTCAGGTTGGCCAGCTGAAGAGGGAGAGAAATCCTCCTTAGCCAGGACTCACATTTTTATGGAGAAGGAGGAATGTTAGAGAAGTCAGTAAACTTCCAGTCCTCCTGGCCCTGTGAACATGAAGAGAAGAAGAAAAGACCCTAGCCAGCTGGTTATTTACCCCGAGCACAAAAGCAGCCTCCCTCCCATCCTCTCCCTTTCATTTCCAGCCACTCTGACAGAAATACATCACTGGCTGAATACGCCTTCCCACAATACTGTCCATCACGCAGGGATTGGGGGACCAAAGGTAAGATGAACTTTAAACACACCTGGCACCACGAGATCCCACCTTTGTGCTTGGAACAGCTGCCACCCAGCTGGCTGCCCTGTCCCCCATTCACATGCTTTCCAGAGGAATTCTGACAGACTGACTTCTTTCTGTGGACACATAGTGGTGTAAAATCAGGCCTTTAGCTGCCTTGGGAGCATTGGGGCAACCTGTCTGGTAAGCAGCTTGTCAGGCTCTTAAAGCTTGAACCTGATCAGCCACGAGAATCATCTATGGGAGGGAAGACTCTGGGATTCCATACTCTATTCACCTTCAGCAGAAAACAACAGGTTTTCCAAGGTCCCCCGGATGCTCCCACCCGGCAGTTGCTAACTGAGCTCATGCTGTTCCTCTAGCCTCTGTGTGGACCTTGGAAGAGGGGGCCGTGACTGTGCTGTGGACCGTTTCCCCAGTTTTATGCATCTGAGATTGCCAGCCTCTGCCCAGAGTTGTGGCAAATAAGACGAGAACGTACTTTCTTGGCAGTAATTCTCCACCAAGGCTGAACTGGGATGGCAGCTGCGCTCCCTCACCCCAGGCAGCTTTAAGATGCAACTCAGCTTTCGACCTTTCCTATAACTGGGTAGGAAATGACCCTGTCTGGAGTGAGGGAGACTGGCTCCTGAGTCATTCAGTCTTCCTCCCCAGCTGCTACACGTTCATTTGTTTTTACTTCCCTCTCCTGAGATAACATATTCCAGAGGTCAGTGCAGAGAAAACGTGGTGTGTGGACAAGTCTTTTAAGTGGGAACATTCTTGCTCAGGAAGACCTTGATGTTTCCTGGTTCGCAAAGCCAAGAGGTGATGAGGCTAGAGAGCCACTTTGGATTTGGGGCTGATAAGACTGTCTTTTGTAAAATGCTGAATCCCCTGTGATTATCAGTTGGGAAATTCATCATAGTGTTTATCTGTAGAAGAAGAGAAAACAAAGTGGACTTTGAGACAGTCAGTTGAGTGGCTCATTGTCAAGCAATCACTTAGCATTTGCTCTGGCTGTTGAATGTCATTGCTATTAGCCGCTTCATCCCTGGGAGAGGCCGTGCTCTGGGTCACCCCCATTTTAGAGATAAAATGCGGCCCTGCTTTTCTTCTCTGTGTGATCTCAGCATAGGCAGCTTTGACTCCAATAAGCAGACCTCTGCACCCAAGGCCCTTATTAGCTTTAACCCCAATTGTGTCTTGACCTCAGATGAGATTCAAGAACATAGGAAGAAATACTTTTGGAAGAACTAAAGGAGATGACAATGCTGTCGTCACAGATGTCAGGCCCCTCTCCCTGAATTTCCATGCTCCCTTCTCTCTCTCCCTCACCCCTGCATGCCCCATTGGAATTATTTGGTATTCACCTGGCTGTGGGAGAGAACATTGTGAAATTCCAAAATTTCTGCAGCAACTTGCAGACATGGAAAATGCAAACTCCTTTCTTAGTCTGTCCTGTCTTCTGCCAATACAATCTGATGGAGCCGTGGGCGTACTGATGCCAGATATAATCCAGCTACATAAATCTCTAAGAGCAAGAAATAAACGCACTCTTGCATTTTCCTTTTGTTTTCTGCACAAAAGCCATTCTCAGTATATGAGTGGTGTCAGATGCAATCATCCAGAATAAATCTCCAGGGAAGAAAATGCATCTAAACATGAATGCTCACTCATTTCCCATTTCTACTCCCTCCTCGCGTTTTATCTTGGATGAGTTACTGGGGGCACTGCTGACAGCTCCTGTTGGCTGGCCAGGATTGGGGGATGATCACAGGGGCTTGTTAAGGCCCCGTGTTGCAGCCAGATTGACGTAGGTCATTGAGCTCCAGCTGAGGAGAGTTTTGGGTTTTTGCCCTTTGGGCCATGTCCATTTTGGCTGAAGGTCAGAAGACCATACCCTTTGATTCAAGGCCTGAGCAATGGCCAAGGCTTCTCCAGGATGTCCTATGGCTATATTCTTGCCAAGTGTATCCACTGTAGAAGTCTGGGAGCGCTTGAGTCATACATACTCTTTGGGCAGATTAAAGAGGAGTCTTGGGCTGCCTTCTCCAGGCCCTGGATGGTTGCTCTCCTTGGAACCCCTGCTTATTTGTTAGTGAAGGTAACATGGCATTTGCCAAATCAAGATTTCAAAAGGTCTCTTCAGAATTGGAGGTCTTTTGCCATCGAATAGTTAATCTTAACCTTATATCGTTTTTGCATTCAGTTCCCAGTTCTCTTTAAACAACCTTTAATCTGGAACCCTTCTTCAGCCTTTCTTTGTCTTTCATGACACTTACGTTTTGTTGAAGAACAAGTCAGAATGCAGACTGTTCCTCAGTTCTAGTTTGTCCGATGTTTTCTCACGATTAGTTTCAGATTACACATTCTGGCTAGACTGTTGTGTCCTTCCAGGATATCACATCTGCAGGCACATGCTATCTATCTGCCCCTCGGGGTGATTTTCTGGTGGAGGTGTTGTCTGGCTACTAAGCTGTATAGTTCTTTTTCCTTGTAACTAGTAAGTGGTCTGTGGGGAGACACTTTGCCATGCAAATGTCTTGTTCCTCATCAAACCCTCCACCCCCAGCCCCAAATTTAGCCTCCATTGATGAGTCTTGCCCCAACCAGTCTTTACTAGGTCAGTCAGACAATGGTGATTTTCCAGTTCCATTACTTCTCCACATTTATTGCACGGCATTCTCTTTTGATAAAGAGCTCTCCCTCTCTCCTCCCTTTCCTCTTTTCTTCCCTCTTCCTTTCCCTCCTCCCTCCCTTCTTCTGCTTCTATTTCTGCTTCACCAGTATATTCTCCTAGATTCCTATTTTATTCAATGGATTATATTAATATCATTATTTATTTTGATGCTCAAGTTGTCCCAGCTGTAGCCAGTGAGATCCCCTTCCAGCTTGGCTCCTGCTTTCTTTGGACATGTTACCATCATTATTTTGAATTTACTTTCTGGCACTAACAAGATGTTTCAGGTTCACCTTGTACCTTCCCTGCCCTAATCTCAGAACCGGGCATTTTACTAAGGACCCCGGTTCCTTCCAGTGGGGAATGTTATTTAAAAACCAAGATCTAGGCAGTAGGTATGCCCCATGCTACGAGCGTGTCATTGCTTCTAGAACCCTTCAAATCTAGGAGATATATTTTATATACACATTCACACTCACTCATACATCCTAGCTTTGAAATATACAAATACATACACATACCTTTGAAATCATGTATACATATGTCTATATATTTATTTGAAATTTTATATGTATACATATTTGAAATTATGTATACATATTTTTTTCTCGTGATTTCGTGAGGTTATCCTCAAATTCATTCCATTCCCACAGGTTCTTCATTGTCTCCCCTTACCTCATATTTGAATCTCCCTTCTTCCTCCTCAGGGAGAACCCTGGCTCCCAACAATATCACACATTTACTTGTATCCTTAATCCTCTGATACATAAGACAGTTTCAAAATGTTACGTCCATACCACCTTGAAAAACAAGCCTAATTAAAAGAGTTCATGATTAGTTTGTAGCTCTTTTTGCCTCTAGACTGAAGGTATCGAGTTAAGGCACTTTGTTCAAAAATTACTCGGATTAATTCTTTTCCTCATCAGCATGGCTCTCAATTTGGGTTTGTCAGATATTTTCTCACATTTACATTTATTTGAAATAGACTTTGGTTCATTTGCTTCTGTTTGCTTTCAATTGTAGTTTCTTATTCCCCTCATCTTGTTGGTTTAATTTTATTTTTGATTACATAGAATATTAACATGCTTCCAAAAGTCAAAACTGTAAAAAAGGTAGACTCAGAGAAGTGTCACTCCTTCCTGTGTCCCATTCGCTGTCTCCTCCCTCGTCCCTCAGAGGTCACCAATTTTATTTTTTTTCCTGGTTTTTCCTTCCTGTCGTTTTTTTCCTGCAAAATAAGCAAACAGGTATGTTTTCCTATTTCCCTTTCTTTCTTACACAAAAGGTGTCATACTATGTATATGTTCTTTTGAACTTTGCTTTTTTCACTTAACAATACCCTCTAGAAATCACTGCACATCACCTCACAGAGACCTTGCTCCTTCTTACTTACAGTAGCCTATTCATTGTATGTATGTTTTTTCCCCACCAATTCCCTATGTTTGAGAATTTAGGTGGTTTCCAATATTATGCTGCAATGAATAAACTTTATATGTGTATATTTTTACTATTGGAGGTGTATCTTTAGGATAATTTCTTAGAAGTAGGATTGCTGAGTGAAGGTAAATAAATATGTAGTTTTGTTAGCACGGCCAAATTCTCCTTCACAGGAGTCGTACAGTGTGCACTCTCACAGCAGTGCATGAGAATGCTGTCTCCTTACAGCTTTGCCGACAGAAGGTATTGTTAAGATTTCGAATTTTTGCCAACCTGATAGGTAAAAAATAGTATCTCAGTGAAGTTGTAATTTGCATTTCCTGATTATGTGTAAAGTTGAACATCTTTTTTGTAGGTTTCAGAGGCATTTTTATGTCTTTTTGGTGAATTGTCTATGTCTTTGCTCACTTTTCTATAGGACTTTGAGGGTTCTTTTTAGGTATATTAGCCCTGCATCAGTGATATACTTTGCAAATATTTTCTCCCAGTTTGATGTTTGTCCTTTGATTTTTGTTTGTGGTGAATTTTTGCCGTGCAAAACTTAAAAATATTTGGTAGTCAAAATTACCAGTTTTTTATTTGATTTCATCTAGATTTTGATTCATAATTAGAAAACTTTGCTACACCCAGGTTATAGAAGAACTCATTCATATTTTCTTTCAGTACTAGTATAATTTAGTTTTTCACATCTAGACTTCTAGTCCATTTGAAATTTATTTTTGCACAACCAGAAGGACCTACTGCTATAATATGCAGCTATGTACTGGGGAGCTTTGGGGAGAAGAAGGAAAAAAAAATGATTGGCAACAGATGTTAGCTCAGGTGCCAATCTTTAAAAAGAAAAATTTATTTTTGTATGTGATATAAGGAATGGATCTAATTTTATTTTTTTCTAAATGTCTATCCAGTGTACCAATACCCTTTTTATAAAATCCATCATTGCCTGAGTGATTTGAGATATCACCTTTATCATATCCTAGATTTCCACATGAAGTTTGGTTTATTTCTGGAACTTATGGTCTATTTCATCAGTCTGTCTGTCTCTTTATGTGCCATTACCACACTGTTTAATTAGAGATGCTTTGTAATATTTAAAAATATCTAGTAAGGCTAGTTCCCTTTTCAGTATTTTCATACCTATTCTTATACATTAATTTTTCCACATGAACCTTATTGTCAACTTGTCCAGCTACAGAAAAAAATCTGTTGAGAATTTTTATTGGGCTCATATTAAGTTTATAAATTAACTTAGGGAGAACTGACATCTTAATGATGTCACAACATCCTGACTGTGAACAGGGGATGTCTTCCATTTGTTCAAGTCTACTTTTGTGTTTTGTCGGAGTGTGCTATAGTTTTTTTTTCATATAGATTTTCAACATTTCTTGTTAGGCTTATTCCTAAGTATTTTATCTTTTCTATTGCTATTGTAAATGGACGTTTCTCTTCTGTTACATCTTTTAATTGGTTGTTATTTGTGTTGATGAAGGCTGTTAACTTTTGCTGTTACTTTTGTATCCTACTACCCTGCTGAATTGTTTTATTGTTTGAATTAATTCAGTGGCTTTCAGTATGTGGTCCAAGTGCCCTTGGGGATCCTGAGACACACTTGGTGGATTCACAGGGTCAAAAACAGTTTTTATAATAATACTAAGATATAAATTTGCCCTTTTAACTTTCGTTCTCTTGAGTGTACAGCGGAGTTTTCCAGAGGCTACATAAGTGCAATATCATAACACATTGAATACAGAAGCAGAGATGAAAATCCAGCTGTTTTCTATTAAGCTCAACAATAAAAAGATGTGCAAAAATGTAAAACAAGGTCTTTCTTACACACGGTTTTTGTTTATGCTTATTTTCAAAAAATATGGTTTCTATGTTAACATGTTTATTATTGTTACTTTTAAATTAACTAATAAGCATTTAAAATTTTCTCAGTTTTAATTTCTAATTCAATAATTATCCGATAGATATAACCTACATAAACAAAAGCTCTTTGAGGTCCTTAATAAGTTTTTGAGTGTAAAGGGGTTCTGAGATCAAAGATTCTGAGAAATTTTGAGTTAGCTTTCTCATTTATTTTCTAGGTGTCCTATCATATCCTCTGCAATAGAGTTCACTTTCCTTCTTCCTTTTGAAGTCTCAAGCCTCTCATTGTTTCTCTTGCTAATTGCATTAGCTAATACTTCCAGCACAATGTTGGTGGTAAAAAAGTGGTTATCTGTGCCTTCTTCTTTACTTCAGTGGGAATATCTCTGGTGTTTCCCCACTAAGTACTACACTGAAATGCTGGCTTAGAACTGTGTGTATTATGTTTACTGAGTTTCTTTCTCTGAGTTTGGTGTGTTTCCATTGTTATCTAAAAATTCCTTTTGTATTTAGAAAGGTTGGTGTTTTTGATTTTTGGTATTTAGAAAGACTTGCGGTTGCCTTTGTATTTATATCTTTTATACTGCCCTTAATCCCAACATTTACCACCTGGTCTGTCAGTTTTAAATGGCATCCTTCGACTCCTACCTGTCGCCTAAACAACAATCAGTGGTCATGTTTCACTTTTCCCTTTCTTTCTCCCCTTTGTTATTGTCTTAAAGGTTACATTCTTTCTACTTTGTCAGAACATGTAATGTTTATATACTCTTCTGTTACCATGGCCCCACCCTTGTTCTGTTGTTACCTCTGCAGTTGAATACATTAAATGATCACCATGAGTCCTTTTGCTGAAGCTCCTCCAGTTGTCTCTTGGTTGGTTAAAGCTGAATCCTTGGCTTGTCCTCTCTTTCCCTGTGTCTTGAAAATGCTGCTCCATTCTTGCCCTGTTCTGTATGTTGTTCTTAGAAAGTCTTATGCCACCCTAAATTTCTTACCTGAATAAGAGTTTGATTTTTTTGCCTAGAGGTTCTCAGGGCTTTTTTCTTTGTCACTAAAGTCTAATAGTTTTATTAGAATACATCTCAGAGTTGTTGATCATTTCAGATTAGTTTTCTAAGGCACACAATGGCCTCTTCAATATGTTGATTTAGAGTCTTATCTTATTTCTGGAAAGTTTTCTTGGATTATATTTCTAACTACTATTTCTGTTTCATTTTATTTTTCTTCTTCATGGACTCCAGTTATACATATGTTGGACTTGCTTTGCCTGCCTTCGATTTCAATGTCTTTCTGATTCATTTTACTTCTTTTTTTTTTTTTTTAACTCATTTTCATTCTGTTCTCTACCTTACTACCTTTCTTTAATGTCCTTTATGAAATTTTCATTTGTATTTGTTCTCTCTTGGACAGCTTGTAATTTATTCTTCATTTCTGAGATAATTTTGACTTTTCTTTTTTTCAATTTTTCTCTTGAATTTGATGAACTCTTCATTGCATTTCTTCCTGATTTTGGGAGTCCTCTTTTATTCTTAGTTTTTATTTGTGATTCTATATTTTTAAATCTTCAAATGCTTGTTTTATAATATTTAATTCAGTTTGACATGTCACTTTATAGTTTTCTTCTGCTTCATGGTTGCTTTTCTTGGGGAGAACTTTCATTAGCTGAAATGTTGTGATTCATTATTTTATCTTTTTTTCTTAAGAGTAGTTTAGTATGGTGTTAGTCTGACTTTTCCCCCCATTCCTAGACATTTTGTGGAGTGTTCCTGTTTCAAGGGTGCCCTCTTGTGTCAGTGTAGTGAAGTGCAGTTTATTGAATAGATAGTGCTAGGATAAGGGAGAGGGAGGGCTTGGTGTATTGTGTTTCTCTTATTTTTTGTTTCCTGCAGGATTCTTACTTTTCTTCTCTTACTTTTTTCTTCTTCTTTACTGCCACATCTCTAAGGGCCGAAACTTCTTCTCTATTTCATTCTCTTCTCAGAAGTCATGCTTCTCTGACATTGCCATCTCTGACTCTATTCACCTCCAAGTGTCTTTCCTGCAGCCAGTATTGTGCACTACTAAGTTTCAGACTTATGTTCGTTATTTTGCATTTACCGTTTTCCCCCAGCTTTTTTTTTTTTTATTAAGATTTTATTATTTCCTTTTTCTCCCCAAAGCCCCCGATACATAGTTGTATATTCTTCGTTGTGGGTTCTTCTAGTTGTGGCATGTGGGACGCTGCCTCAGCATGGTCTGACGAGCAGTGCCATGTCCGCGCCCAGGATTCGAACCAACGAAACACTGGGCTGCCTGCAGCAGAGCGCGCGAACTTAACCACTCGGCCACGGGGCCAGCCCCATCCCCCAGCTTTATTGAGTTATAACTGACAAATATTTTGTGTTTAGTGTTGGACTTTCCTTTCTGGGCTGATTCTGTCTGTGCTTCATCTATGTCCTCCACTCTTCTCCTTTTTTCCACGGACTTTCTTAAGATTTCCTTTTTCTGCTCTCTGTGGCTACAGACTGGAGCAGTGGTAGGTGCTATGTTGGGATTTGGTACTTATTTCTCTACTTACGTGTAATCTGAAGTTCGTGGTGTTATTTAAATCCTAGTAATGCTGAAAGCATGGGTCATGTGTAGATTTTTGTTGTTGTTCTTTTTCCCTTGTAGATCTTAGATTTTTGTTTGTTTCTTGTTTTTGTTTATAGATATTAGAAGAGGTTTGGATTTAAGAGGCCACCATTACATTCCAGCCTTATTGCTGTTTAAACAGTGAAAATATTGATTTTCAAAGGAACTTTTGTTATTTCAACAAACACTTTTAAAATAACATATTTGGTGCTGATAAAACCACTAGGTGTGTTAATCATGTCTCGTTTATTACCTGTGGTGGGGGACATGCCCCCTGGTGGAAGCTTTTAGAAATCTTTTCATACAGAATAGGATGCAGACCTCTCCTGGGAGAAAGGAGGCTCCTATAGACAGGGAATTGCTCTTCCTAAAAACACATATCCTGTGGAAGCCATTTCAATTTTAATGCTGGTAGTTTTCTACTATTCCTTATGGTTCAAGAACCCCTGCTCTCATCTTCTTTGCTGGTCATAGGCATATTGTTAAGTATTCAGTAATTTTTTTGTAAGCATCAAAAGAAATACTCTAAGCTATTATGTTTTTCTCTTGATGGACACGATTTCATTCTGAGCTGCTTTCTCTTTTCACCTTAAAATACAGGTGAGAAAAGCCTTGGTTCTTTTCTTCAAATGGCTGCTAACAAGGGCATCACAAAATCAGGAGATTGTTTTTCTAATGAGGTCACCACCCATTGATGGCTTCTTGGAGCTGCTGGTTTGCTGTCTCCATTAATGGTTTCCCAGCATTTTTCTTGCTCAATTTCCAATAGGTGTTTTTTCCTAAAAGAATCTTCATAAAAACAGAGCAGTTTAAGCAAAGACTTTTTTGAACAAGACACAAAAACTGTTAATTAGCCATACAAGAAAATAAGTTGATGAATTAGATTATATTAAACTTCCAAACTTCTCTTCATCAAAAGACACCTTCAGGAAAGTGAAAAGGTGCTTTACAGAATGGAAGAAGACATTTGCAAAACCTACACCTGATAAATGACCTGCATCCAGAATATAACTTTTGCAAATTGATAAGAAAAAGAAGACAACCCACTAGAAAAATGTACAAAAGATGTGAAAAGATGCTTCATAAAAGAGGATATTCAAATGGACAAAAAATATATGAAACAGTGTTCAGCTTCAATAGTCATCAGGGAAATGCAAATTAAAACTGCAATACCCAGGTTTTGGCAAGGATGTTGAATACCAGAAATCTCATACACTTTGGATAACTGTCAGCATCCAGCAAGTTTAAACATATGCCTTCTTATGATCTAGCCATTCCATTATAGCTATATACCCAGCAGAAATGCATGCATATGAACACCAAAAGACTTCTTTTAGAATTTCCATAACAACACCACTTTACCAAGCTAGAAACGACCCAAATTTCTATCAAGAGTAGAATGGAGGGCCAGCCCTCGTGGCCTAGTGGTTAAGTTCAGTGTGCTCCACTTTGGTGGCCCAGGTTCAGTTCCCAGGCACAGACCAACACCACTCATCTGCCAGTGGCCATGCTGTGGCAGCGACTCACATACAAAAAGAGGAAGATTTGCAGCGGATGTTAGCTCAGGGCAAATCTTCCTCAGAAAAAAAAGAAAAAGAATAGAATGGATAAGTGAATTATGGTATAAATTCACACAGTGGAATACTATACTGCAATGAAAATGAGCAGTGTACAACTAAATGCAACAATGTAGCATGAGCTTGCAAACACAAAGTTGTACTTCAATAAAAATTACAACAAAAACAAAACAAAAATAGTCTGAGCAGAACCCAGAAGCTGATGCTCAGATGGGAGGTATTTCCATGGCTTTGTGTTAAGAATGAGATCCTCCACCTTTAGGACAGGTTGGTAGAGACATCAGGCCCCCAGCCCCAGCATAGCCACCTGGCCAGCCTCTGAGCCACAGGCTAGGACAAATGGAAGGGGAAAAGCCTTGACCTCGGTACAAACTAAACACAAGGACAGAGTCTCCTCACTCTTAGAAGTTCCTGCTTTGAGAATTCCTTTATTTTTAATTAAGTTTTAATTACCCAGGCAATATAGAAATATAATTTCCTTGTAAATTTAAAACACTACAGATGACGTGATGTCTTGAATTTGCTTTAAAACAATATGGAGTGGCGAGTGGCTAGGACCACATTTGAACCAAGACTGGTCATGAGTTGACGGTGGTTGGAGCTGGGTGAGGGATAGCTGGGGCCTTGTTGTGGTGGTCTCTCCATTTTTGTATACGCTTGAAATTTCCACAATAAAAAGTAAACCCACAGCACGTAATTGGTGAAAAGGGCAAAGTCAGTAGAGATCACTAAACCTCGGATACTGTTGTCTGCCCCTCTTTTCCCCCACTCTCATTAAGGCTATTGGTTTGGGTTTTGTCTTAGGAGGAAACAGGTGACACAATCTCAGTAGGGTGATTTGAGGAGAGTTTACTCTGGGGACCATACGTAAGGCTGTGGGAGGGGAATCTACAAAGCACAGTGCGGCACCCAGGGCTTGCTACTGCAGGGAGCCTTTCTCACCTTGAGGCCCAAGGAACCAGAACCTGGGAGAAGAGAGTGGGGGCACCTTCAAAGGAGCCATGACCTCTGGTTGAGGGATGTGGTCAGTTTTCAAACACCCCATAGGAAGGGAACTGGGAGAATAAATACTCCAATCTCATCCTCTTCTATTCCTTTGATCTGCTAATGCTCGCCACTGGCTGGAAGGCAAGGCGATCCCCTGATGCAGTTCATTCAGGTCAGCCTTCCAGGGCACAGAGCAGGGTGCAGAAGGGTGGAGAGTGGAACTACAGGGGCACGTGGACGATATCTGGAAGAGTGTGGGTCTTGCCAGATGTTTGTCTGTGCATTTGCATATGGGCTTACAAATCCAGAGACAATATGTGGTTTTCTTTTCATTGCTTTTTTAATATCCACGGGATCATATCGCATGCCTCGTTCAGCAACTTGCGGTTTTCACTCATCAGTGTCCTGGTGTTCTTTCCTTGCCAGCACATCAAGATCAACCTCATTCTTTTTCGTTTTTTGTGGCTGATGGTATTCCACAGTGTGGACATACTATAGTTTATTTTGCCGTTCCCTCTTGACTAAAACCTAAGTTGCTTCCCTCTTGAGAATTTGTTGTCTTCACCTGGGGAGCACTTTTGCCATCTTGGGGACATCTGGGAAGTTGCCATATGCAATATGTCATTTGCTCCCATGGAGCCTCATGCTTGGTTGAAAGTTTTTTGGGTGGTAGTATACGCTTTAACTGTGCAAACAGCCCTGAGTTTTGGCAGCTGGGACTGGTGGGGAGACAGGTGAGGAAGGCAGTGAAGACTGGATGAAGCATTAGGAGACTTGAGTTTGAGTTCCAGCTTTGCCACTGCTCTGCTCTGTGACCTTGCACAAGTCACTTAACCTCTCTGACTCTCAATTTGTCCTCTGTAAACTGCAGATGATACTCATGCCTGCTCCACATGCCCAACTGGGTAGTTGTGTGGGTGTCCTGAGGGCAAGGGTGGGAGAGTGTTTTGTGAAAATCCACATGGATGCACTTGTTACCTCTTGCTGTCTGACATAGTCTGGCCAGGAAAGGAAGAATTTTTGGTCTGAGACAGAAGCCAGTGACAGGGCCCTGTCAGAGTACTACCCTTGTGTTCCACTCTCCAATCTCCTTTCTGCAGCCAGGACAATGGGAGCGTTGCCAAGAAGCATGCGGTCTCCTTGTACCCATCACCCTGTGTTCTGACCCACAGCCATGGCTCAGACTCAGTTTCCCTGAGTGACATGGCTACCCCAGACCAAAGACCATCTGACCCTGTGCTTTTGGGCAGTCTTTTCCATGGGGATAGTTTGCTATGGGGTTTTAATTCATTTTTCCTGGAAGACTGAGTGGCTCTTGGGAGTGGATTTTTCTATTCGTGGTTGGTCCAGCAGGTGATCCTTCCCTCTTCTCTGACTCCAGATCAGGGAGGCAGCCTGTGCCAATATCACCACTCCACAAAGGCAGGATGACAAGCTCAGGAATGGCTCTGTGCCCCTCACTGCTTCAAGAGACTTAGAACTCGCCTTCTCCCGAAGGCTTCCTCTCTCAATGAAGTGCAGCTGATGTTCCTGGAGTTCCTACTCTCTGCCAGGCACCATGCCCCGTGCTCCCAAGAACCCTGTTGTTACTATTCTTATCTCCATCTTACAGATGAGGAAACGTAGGCCCAGAGAGCTTAAGCCATTCGTCCCAGCTCACACAGTTAGAAGGAGGCAAGCTTAGGATTCCAACCCCAGCCTCTCTGACAGCAAGGGCCACGTCCTTTGCCACTAGGCTATACTCCCTCCTGGCTCACCTGCCATCCCGATGCCTTGGTTTCTTAGGCTTTTGGTGTGATCTGACCCACAGTATTTCCTGTCCACGTGTGCCTTGTTCCCTAGAAAATAGTGAATGTGTTTTCTGCTCTTCCCTCCCTGCCCCCAGAGTGACTGGGACAGAGTTGCGTATACAGTAGGAGCTCAGTGAATGTGAATTTCTTGTGAAAATTCCACTGGGGTTGCTGTTGGCAAGCCCAACATACCAAAAAGGCAGTGTTGGCCCTTTATGGAAGTTATCAAGAAGATGAATAAGGCTTGAAATGTGAGACCCTGGCAGGGCTGACTCAGACCTCACAGAATGGCTTGTTCTGGCCTTTGAAGAGCTGAGAGCTATTTACATCCTACTAATGGACCTCTGGCTGCGAGCAGTCACAGCCCTGTATAAATACTCTGGCCTAAGGCCACAGATGAGTGAGGACAGGCACAGGAAGAGAATCCCCTTCTCGTCCCCTCGTCAATATGGGATTCGTGGGCATGAGGAGCCGATGGGGACCTGCGACTCCAGTTGAGCGGGAAGCCACATGCAGCAGGCCCATGCGCGCTAACAGAATGGTTTTCAGTTGGCGATGTGGTATGTAGAAATCTCTCCCGGCGTGAGATTCTCTGCATAAATAAATGGTGACCAGCTGTTAGTCCTCCTATTAGCATGAACATCCATCATGGCTTGTTTCAAATATAAGTCCGGGAAGGAGAAGCTCAGACTCCCATGAAAGGCAAATGTTACAAAGATAATCCAGCCCAGTTTGGCACACATCTGCCTGGAGAAACTCACAAACTGGAAATACTAGCTGGGATCTATCCCGGGGGCTGGGTGCAGGGTCAGATCTTCTCTATAGGTGCCTCCCACCCAGAGGGCTGAGTCTTTTCAGGGGGACACTGAATGAGACCAGGCTCTCATTGGGGGCCTATTTGATGGAGCCAACATGGTGCCAGTGGCTGCTTCCCCCTCCTGGAGGCCCTTCCTCATCCTCTGCCACTGGCCTTGGCTCACAACAGACCTTGGGAAGGTACAGGATGCAGGGAAGGGAAAGGTTTCCTGCCTTAGGGCCCAGCCCCCAGCCTGCACATGGTGGTCATGGCCCACTGGCTGCCTGAGATACCCTGGGTTGGGGGTAGCTGGTGACAGGGCCGAATGTTACCATCAGTCTGTGGTGAGCTCTTCAGTACCACTCTCTGTCTGCCTCCTGCACATCCAAAGCCACTGTGGCCGTCTTGTCTGGCCCCAGCCAGGCTCTGTGAGGGAGGCACCGGCCTGCCCTGCCTGAGCCCCATTCCTCCACAGTCGGGGAACACTGTCACTCTCCTCATTCGTTTTGGATGATGATGATGATGATGATTTTTATGCCTTTCTCTCTGGGAACTCATTCATCTATTCACCCACCCATTCTGAAAATATTTACTTTGTATCTCCAGTGTGCCAGGTATTGGGAACATAGGGGTGAGCAGGACAGACATGGTCCCGACTTACTGGAACTTACGTTTCATTGTAGGGGACAAAACACATGTAAAGAGACTAAAAGACCATGGCAAGTTGCGAAGAGTGTGATCAAAGAAAGAAGGGGAGATAGAGGGTGACAGGAAGGACCCAGTCTAGAGAGAGTGGCTTTTCTGAGGAGGTAACTTCTGAGCTGAGAAGGACTGAGAAGGAATCTGCCAAGTGAAGAACAGCGGGGAGAGCATTCCAGAAGAGAGACCAGCATAGGCAAAGGCCCTGAGGTGGGGCCAAGGTTGGTCTCCTTGTGAAATTAAAAAAACATCAATGTGGCTGGCGTGTGGTGAGTGAAGACAAGCTAAGAACGGCCCAGGGTGGCATTGCAGGCCCTGTGACAAACTGATGGGGAGAGGAGCTGGACGGGCTCTGACGGGGCAGCGAGGTTTTATGGAGGGGCTGGTGGGACCTGAGAGGGTGGCTTTCTGTGCATTTGTTACGTTTGTTACATAGGCGTTTACTGGGAGCCTAGTGCATGCCAGGCGTTGTGCTGAGCACGGAGGCCGATTTAACTTAGTTTGGACCATCTTCTGGAAGCAAAGAAGAACCCACAGGGGTGTGTAATTTTGGGGACATGGTGAGATGTGGAGGCAGAGCAGCGGCAGGGGTGGCGACTCCCATGAATTGTCTGCAGGCTGGTTTCCGGGCATCAGCATTCCTCTCTACCAAAGCCCATTCCACCTGCCAGCCCGGGGCTCAGCTTGTTTGGGTTCTTGTTGCAGATGTGGCCAGTGCTGCGCACATGGTGGTGCACAGCACACCCAGACTCCGTGGAGTGTGGGCCAAGGAGACCCGGTCCTTAGGAGGAGGGGGAGGCCTACAGTAAGGCACAGAAAGCACAGAGACCTCAGCCTGACTTGCAGACACAGAAGGGGAAACAGCACTTCTTAATGCTATAGAGCATTTGGGTGCTTACTGCTTACCCTCTATGCAGACCGAGAAATTGAGGCCTCAGAGAAAGTCACAAAATTTCTTAACTAGCTGATAATTGTATTTTCCATTTCATGCTGGAAAAGTACTTAAAGTAAGAGATGCCTTCACCTGCACAGCTGAAATATCTGCCTTCAGTGCGATGAAGATGGCTGAGTGTTCCAAGAGCATCCCGCAGCTGTGTCCTGGAGAACCCTCGGCTTGTGTATCTCGTGGGCTTTGTTCCTACGCATGGATGGGGTCCGGCCTGAGAGGCTCTGTGCCCTCATATTTTGGAGGAGTCATTTCTGCGCTTAGTCTCTGCTTTCTTTGGAGGTTCGTGTAAAGTGTTGATAGCTGTCACCCAGGCCAGCCTCCACTGAGCACGGTGCAGAACACCATCAATACTTATTTTGCTTTAGGGTTTGGGCTTTAAATGGAAGATGCTAGGGTGTGGAGGGCCGGCTATGGCCTCTGGAGTCATGTTGCCTGGGTTCCACTGTGTGATTTTGAAGAAGTGACTTAACTTCCCTGATCCTCGGGGAGAGGAGAGAGTCACATGGTGATTCCTGAAATAGTGACTACAGCTTGCTTGCCAGGTGCTTGTTCTTAAGCACCTTCTATGCATAGCTCAGTGATTCTCAAACTTGAGCGTGTGCCACAATCACCTAGAGGGATTGTGCAAACACAGATTGCTGAGCCCCGCTTCCAGAGGCCCTGATTCAGTAGGTGTGAGGCGGGGCCTGAGAGTCTGCATTTCTCACCAGTTCCCTGGTGGTGCTGGTGCGCCAGTCTCAGGACCACACTTTGAGAATCACTGTGTGAGCTCATTTAATTCAGTCATCATGGCAACCCCCTAAACTTGGAATTATTGTAATTGTTACTTTGCTGGTGAGGAGACTAAGGCTTACAGTAAATTGTCCAGGGTCACACAGCCACTAGGTGGTGAAGCCAGGATTCAAATCCAGGTCTGCTATCCAAAGCCACTGTTGTTAGACTCTGTGCGAAGGTGTGTGTGCGTCCTAGCAAGGTGCCTGCCTGGCAGGGATGAGGTGCTCCATAAATGCTGGCTGCGGTCCCTTAACCTCTTTAGACCAAGAATGGGCCTTTATCCAAGGGGATAGTTGACACCGAATGGTTTTCATTATTGTTTGTGATAAAGCAAAACCAAGTAATACTCAGAAACCTGGGATGAGAAAATCCAGACGTGAGAGGATGAGTACCTGGAGAGGTGCTGATTCATCAGATAGTCAGAGGCCTCCAGGGCCGGGAGGGACTGGAGAATCAGCCATCTGGCCTCCACTCCGGTGTCCTGCAATATCCACAGCAAGGGTCTCCTAGCCTGTGCCGGAGGGCCTCCAGGGCCCTCCCTCCCCTGACACTGGGGCAGTGAGAAGGGGGTCCTTTTTAAAGTGGAGTTGCCTTGATGGAGCCAGGCCAGGCCGGCGGAGAGAAGTCACAGTCATCTGTCTTCCTGCGCCTCTTTCCCCGCTGGGGTAGGGAATCCTGTGTCCCAGAGGACAAACCGTCCTGTGAGCCCCTCCAGCATGGGCGCAGTCACAGAGCACTGGGCTCCAGGGAAGCAGGGGAACCTGAGAGCTGGGCCTCACAGGAAGAGAGGGATTCAGACAGCAGAGAGCGGGGCGGGCGTTCCTGGCAGGAGCCAAGGTTCAGGAGGTGGCGATGCGAAGGGCACCCTTGAGGCACATCACTGGGCTCTTCCTGCAGATCCAGTGCTATCTCCCCAGTGACCTTTCTCCTCTGGAAACGTATTCTCTACTCTGGTCAGATGGTGGACCTCCTGGAATACTCAGCTGAGGCGTTTGGATTTTCTCCTGTTGAGATAAGGAGCCAGGGCTGTAGGATTCTAGAAGGAGGGAGTCCCCACCCGCCAGTGTCCGCCTGAGCTTTGGGCTTCCTGGGGGTATGTTGCCTTTCTTTCTGAATTCTCAGTCCAAACGTTTCTGCCAACTTTCCATGTGAATTCGCTGGAAGTCGAGTCATGATGGAGACTTTGGCCAGGCAGTCCCATATTTGTGCCCCGCCCCCCCTCCGTTTTTTTTTTTTTTTTGCTGGCAAAGAGTAAATTTAGGGGGAGCTGTTGTCTGCATTCCAGCTCCCCCAGCCCGGAGCAGGCCCTGCTTAAGCTGGTACCTTCATCTCAGAGAGCTCAACCCTAAACTCTCTGGGTTTTAGCTGGATTAAGGGCCTAGATTGTTGCTGAGGAGGAAGGAGGTACCTCCATAATTGCTATTTAAATCAATCTAACAATAGCCACATGTGGAGCCAGATTTGAGGGTTATTAAATATGAGCACCATTCTTCCCCCAAACAGGCCTTTGTTTGCATAGCTGGGCAGCGTGGGGAAGGGGAAAGACTAAAAGCTGCAGAGTTGAAAGGGTGCTTCAGAGGCTCGAATCTGGGGAAGAATGGGTCCTTGGTTCAGGAAGAAGCCTGGTGGCCAGAGTCTCCCAGCCCTGGCCCGGGCAAGCCACTTTCTGGGGCACTGGAACCCCTCGCCCACAGAACTTCTCTGACTGTGAACTCTGAGGTCCCAGACAGGGCAGCTGCTTCAGCAAAGCTGGGGGGGCTTCACCCCAGTCCTCTCCTCCTGTCTCAGAGGGTCTTATTCCCCCGCAGCAGCCACCTGCTGTCTCGGGAGTGACAGAAAGGGAACCATGGGGTACCGTGGAGGGAGGCCTCTAAGCTGGTCCCTCTGCAACCACTCGGGGACAGGTGGGCATGTGCTTCTCAGCTTTCCCTGGTGCCCTTTCCCACAGGGTAGGGTGAAGGGCCAGAAAAGTGTGTTTTGAAAGGCATACCATTGGCTCCCAGCTTTTTCCTTGTGGGGGATGGAGGGAAAGCCAGGTGACTCAGTTTCCCAACTCTGCATTATAAAGCCTATGAGCAGATTTTGAGTCGCATGGGCTAATTTTGATGAGTTGCTTTCTTGGAGACATGTGCTGGGCGTGTGTGTGTGTCTGTGTGTCCAGGAAATGGGTCGGGAAAAGGCCTGGAGTGAGTGTGGAGCTGCCTTTCAGAGTGTGATCCCTGGAAGGGAGCAGCGAGGTTCCTGTGCAACTCTCTCGTTTGGGTGCTGTGGGGCCTGTGGAAGCAGAGACCCCCCAGCGCCAGGTGGCTCCAGGGCCCTGGAGGCACACGACAGCAGGTGTTGGCTAAGGCAGAGGCCGGGTTAACTCTCGGGCTCTGGGAGGGCTCACGCCCACCAGCCACCAGCCACTCCTCTGGGGGAACCCCAGAGCCCAAGGTGCCCTGCTTCCCTTCAGAGCACTCCTCTCCTGTCACTCAGCAGACAGTGAGGCATTGTCAACTACAGAGGGCAGAATTAAAATCCTGCGAGAGGTGTTTTGCAGGTGACAGGTCCTCTGACTTTTGCTTTAAGTTATAGAATTAAATAATTTTGTAAACTAGCTTATTAAGGTTGCATTTCTAGAAAGGAACCTAAAGTATGATAAAGACAGGACAAGCAGGGAATTTCATTTGCATCATATGATAGATGAAGAGCATATGAGAGTGCTTACAAATCAGTAGACATTTCTTTTCTATGAGGAGAGGGGAATAGGAACCTTCGTATAATGTGGGGTGCAAATGGCCACAGGGTTCCTGAAAGGTTCTTTGGCAAGATGTGTTAAAAACCTTTAAAATAATGTGCAAAGTTTTATCTTCTATTTCTACAGAACTCTGTTTCTTACAGACTTTTTCCCTCAATTTTTTTTTTCTGGTAATGAGCAGCAAATTTTCCTTCTGTGAGTACAGTTGTGTAATATATTTGTTATAACTTTTATTATGTTTATATGGCAATTTGTACTGAAATGCTGTTTATAGGTTATTCCCACCCTGCCCGTAGTCCATGTTACTAAGATGTCTAAGAGCTCTTTGATACCAGGCTCTTCTCAAATAGAATTATAGGCAAGAGTGGGGATGGGGTTGGGGAGAAGGGAGAAGGAAAAGTGTGGGCTTTGGTGTTGGCCAAGGGTTCCAATCCCAGCAGTGTACCTTTCTCCCTGTGTGGTTTCAGGTAGGTTACCTAACCTCTCTGAGCCTCAGTGTCTGCATCTTTCACATGGGGCTACTGCTTACCCGGGCCGTTGTTGTGAGGATCAAATGAAGGAATGTGGATCAAGCCCCTGAGCAGTGTACCTGCACGTGGGGAGTGCTTGGTGCCTGGAGCAATTGTTACCGGGTGTATAGGTTCCTGTGATTGGACTTCATTGCCTGGGTCCAGGGAGCTACAGCCGTTCCTCACATGCAACCCCCTGCTCCTCCGCAGGACTGGATTCCAGGCATCCCCAGAGACAGCAATCCACCTGGGTCCCAGAGACCTCAGGGGAGGGAGAGCCCAGACTCCTGCTTACTAATGCATTCCAGCGTCTCACCTTGGAGCCAGGAAGTCCTCCTGAGTGTCTACGCTTAATCCCCATTGCTGGATTTGAAGCTTATTTTCTCTTGCTATTTCCTCAGGGAAGAAAGGCTGAGATTTTCCTCATGCAAGATGTCTGATTTCTGCGGCAAGCAGCTCTCTGTCTTGCAATCTCCCTGTGAAATCGCCTTGTAAGAAGATTCAGGAGGAGGAAATGGGGGAGGGGGCTTTGGAAAGAGAGGCGTAACATCCTGAGACTTGTCCCCAAACAGCTCTTGGAAGGGGACCACATTGCTATACACGCCCATGTCCTCCTTGGGATTCGTGCATACTCAACTGCATGCTCCATATCTCCGCGTGGCTGTCTCAAAGGATCTCAGACTCACTCTGACCCTTCCACTCCAGCACTCACACCTTGCATCTCCTCCAAGGTCCCGCATCTCCGGGAATGTATCTCTGTCCATCCATTCACACAGACGGACACCAGGGAGGCCTCCCTGACGCACCCTCTCTCCAGCCCCCCAAGGAGATCCGGCCTTAAGTCCTGTTAGTTTTATGTGCGGTAGCTCTTGAATCTCTCCACTTCTGTCCCTGTTCGCTGCTGACACCCTAGTCGAGTTGCCCTTATCTCTCACATGGACAACTGCATCAGCATCCTAGCTGCTACCCACTCTTACCTTGCCTTCCCGAGACCCTCCTTCACTCAGCACCCAGAGCCATCTCTGCGAAACACAGATGGGCCCTTGCACTAACTTGCTTATGCCCTCCAATGATATCCCATTGTCCTTTGTAGAAAGGACAAACTTCTTGGCATGGCCTGTGAGCTCTTGTCTGTCCTCATTCTGCCCTTGCTCCCTGTTCTGCGGCCACTTCAGCTGCCTTCTTCCAGTTCCTCAAACATACCATGTTCCCTCCTGCCACAGGGGCCTGACGCATGCTCTTTCCTCTCCCTGGTCCACTTTCTGCCCTACCCATCTTTGCCTGGTTAGCTGTCACTTATCCTTAGATGTCAACTCAATGGTTACTCCCAGCAAAGCCTTCCCTGACTCTCCAGCTAGCTCAGGTGCCTTTATTAAAAGCTCTCCTCGACCAGAGTTCCTTTCCTTCAGAGTCCCTAGGTGAGTTTATGGTTAGGTGTTCACGAGAGTGGCTATTTGATTGTCATCTGTCTTGACATCCCACCATGCCATAAACTCTAGGAGAGCAAGAGTGTTACTGAATTTGTTCCCTGTTTCACCCAGTGCCTGGCACAGCGCCTGGCATGCACTATGTTCTCCATCCATGCCTGTGGATGAGTATCTTTCTCTGGGGTTCGACAAGGACCCGAGCTTTTCCAGCCTTCCCTGTGGGGATTGTCTTGGAGCCTGTGTCCACCACTTTCCTTGGTGTCCTTTCTGTGGTCCTGCTCCCCTCTCCACTGAGGTTGTCTTTGTGGGCGTGTCTGGTGTTTACAGCAGCCATGAGCTGTTCACGTGTGCTTCGTGCAGGGCATTGTCAAGTCCCAACCTACGAGTGGCCGTGTGTGTCTGAATAGCTGGTGTACTGAGTCTTTGTGAATGGGATTATACCCAAATGCTAGTAGAAGGGCTCTTGCTGTTTAGAAGAACCCTGGGGTAAAGAAAAAAATAATCCTTTGGTATAGCAAATAATTACCAGCTAATTTGTTCCTTTTGTGAGTTGAGTTTATTGTATATACTCGAAGAGCTTTGTTAGCTGCCTATTAGAGAAATGAGTGGCATGAGCTGGCCAAAAAAGTCTCTGTGGGAGTAGGGTCAAGGGGCCCTGGTGGTACTGGTGTCTTCTCAGTCAGCTGGCTCTCCCTCAGAGTCTCAGAAGTGATGTAAAAGGCATTTGGTGGTTCCCACACATAAATTGTCACTGTTTACAAGCTCTCCAGTGCATTGAAAAGCAAATTCTTTCTCTGCCCCCTACCACGCCCCTGCCCAGTCTCCCGTCTCAGACATACATGCCCTCTGGCAGCTCTAGCCTGTCAGCATTGATGGGTGAAATGCCAGCTTGACAGGCAGGAGGTCTAGTGGGAAGGTTGGCCTGGGTTTTTGTCCTGGTTTTGTCACTGGCTCTCTGTGTAAGCTAGAATATCACTTCACCTGTGTGACCTCAGTTTCCCCTGCCTGATGCATCTCTTGGAGGTCACTTGGGCTCACTCCATGATACTGGGTTAAAGGTCCTCTGAAACATGTAACGTTATTGAAATCCAGGGAACCCTGAGGACTGAAATATAACTGTTGGCAAATTCTAGTTTTCCAGTACGGAGATTTTTTAACACTTGATCTTCTGTTCCAACGTGTGACCTTCTTGCGTAGGTTTGCCTTACCTCCCTGAGCCTCAGTTTCCACATCTGTGAAACAAGATAGGTTGATTCTGGGTCGGCAAATAGGAGAACTAAATGTTGTTTCTCTGTCCTCCCACAGAGTAAGGCAGACGTCACTAATGGACTCCAAGAATGCAGAGCACTCTGGATAGCCAGCCAGTACTAATCTATCCAGGTTTGCATCAGGGGCGAAAGTGTTTGCCAGTCATGGAGAGCAAATCCTCATAAATCATCCATGAGGGACACATGAGAGAATCAAGGCTCAGAGAGGTTAGGTGACTTGCCCAGGATTTGGGGGGCGGGGGGGGCGTGGTAAGTGAATCTGTGAACTTACAGTGGCTTTGGGGAGGTTGTTTAGGTGGATTCTCATATTTGAACAGGTCCAACTTAGGGCCTGAATGGCTCACCCATGTGTTTCAAAGTCCTCACCTTTCTCTCCTGCCCACCTCACAGGAGGTCCTTGACTTTGTCCTCTAACAGAGGTCACTGTGTTTGTCTTCCTTTGGCTGCCTGCCTCCCCTCCTGCGGTGAACATGGCAGACCCCAACAAGGATCCAGCCAGTCTCCATGGAAGCACATCCATGGCCATGGCCCTTCCTGGGGCCTGAGCCCCTTCCTTGGAACAGGTACCTGGGGCTGTACCCAAGAGAGGACCTTGGCCTCTCCCATGAGACCTCCAGCCATTCACCCTAGGAGGTGCCTCCTTTGGAAGTAAAAGTAAGCTGGTTTCCCATCTCATGAGGAACTTTTCTGCCCAGAGGTGCCCCAGGCAGAGGAGTGAGGGGCCGAGTTATTTGGCGGGAGGGGAATGGGGAGCACATGCTGCTTCCTTGTGCATCAGGAAGCTTTGGCGAGTGGTTCAGGGCTCTCCTTCCCTCTCTTCCTCCTTCCTTTCCTCCAATATTGGCTCCACCACTGCAAGAGGGTGGCTGGGGGTGAGGTGTGGAAGGAAGGGGCCCAGCAAATGCGGCCTAAGCCGAGTCTAGGTATGGGGGGCTGGGTGAGCAGTGCGACATCTGGCTTGGGCTCCCGGGGGCAGCAGGCCCGGCTGAGAAACCCAGCCCTGTATAGTGGGGAGCTGGGCTTGGGGGCAGGGGCCTGATTGCCGGGGTCTGCCTCCCTGTTCAGAACTGGGTGGCTGGAGGGCTTGCAGGAGAGACAAAGGTCCTCTCTGGTGTCTGTACCCCTCTCATCTCTTCTTTATTTTATTCTTTCCATTTTGCTTAAGAAATTGATGTAATGAAGACATTATGTGGCCAAGTAGACCAGACCCCAAATGTGACCTCAAAACCCTAGATCCAGATATCCCTCCCCCACTCCCCAGGCATGTCCCAAGGGCCATGTCCCCTGCTTGTGAATTCTGGGCACCTCAAACAGGCACTTTCCTCTGACCTGGTTATGCCGTTTAACAAATTCATTGGGGGGCGAGCTCCGAGATGAGGATCGGAGAAGAGAAAGAATTGCCTTTTCTTCTTAAGTGTCCCCAGGACACCTTGAGCAGGCGTGAAGGATTCTCACTAATCTAATCCCTGTCAGAAAAGGAACGATAAAACAATTCAGGCTTTAGAAGCCAAATCCCCTTCCTGCGCTCACACTGTTTCTATATCTCTCCCTGACCATTTTCCCTCCTTTGCGATGAAGCCGAGGTTCAGTTTCTCTGTAAGGGTTTCAGTGGATAAGGATTTCATATTTCACCCTTCCATTTTTCATATTTAAATTTGCTTTACTCTCCGGTTTGACTTTCCACTGACCCTTGAAGAATTGGCGTATTTCAAGGAGGGGGAAGAGATCTCATTATAGGAAATGAGAAAAATGGAGCAGAGTTTTAAAACTTTTAATGACTAAAACACAGTGTTCCAAGTCGGTATTGCATTGGGGTTGAAGTCACTGTTTGGTTACAAGTCTTTTAGGTCTAAACGGGGTTGATGACATCTGTTTAATTTTAGATGTCTGGAATACATTCTGAAAATAATGAAATCCAAATGTATGACCAAATTAGAGAACAATTTTATCTGCGACAAAGAAGTTTTTAAAATAAGAGCAAACATTTCGACCAAATAAAGCTTTAAAGGACCCATCAAACCTTTGGTCATCTTGCCTTGACTTTTCCCAGTGGGTCTCCACGGTTGAGAGAACTTTTCTTTCCTTTGTGTGTGAATCGGGCGTTATTATGTAATTTTATACCCATTTGCCTGTCCTTTCACTAGGCGTGTTCTCTGCTCTGTGCTCTCAGCCCTGGAGAGACCATGTTTAAGGATGTGAGGACCCTTTACAGTAAAGCTCCATTGAAGCAAAGGACTCTTGTCACAAACAAGGGCCACTTGTCAGATGAACAGCTTGGGAGGGGCCCTAGGGAAAAGTAAAAAGTACAAAGGTCTTGCTGACGGGGCAGGATGCTGCCCTGGTCATCGGAGAGACAAAGAGTATTTCTGACTCTCACCATGCCTCTGTGATGGGGGCAGGTCCCTGACCCTCTCTGGGCCTCACTTTTTCCATCTGTACGAGGAGCTCAGGGATTCTGGGAGGCTTGTCCCAGAAGCCTCTCTCCAGGAAGATTCTGTTGTGGTGAGGGCCCCCTACTATTGGGATGTGCACTGAACAATTCGTCCCACACTTCCTAGAAGCCCAGCATCTAGGATGACGTGGAGACTGCCCAGGTGGGTCTTTTTTATTGTCCCCATCCCAGGAAGTCTTGTGAGGGTGGTGTTGGCAGACAGACATTCCTATGTCCACTCCATGCTGCCAGAGTAGATTGAATGTCCAGCCATCTCTTCTGTCCTTGGCAAGACTTTCATTTATAGACAGGAAGTGAATTATGGTCAAAGTTTAGCCTGATGTTTTAAAACACTTGGCTACTGGGCAAGGTAATTCTCCCTTTCCTAAGTGTTTGCACCTTCCAAATATTTGTAGACTCCTATCTCCCTGCCTGTTGCACCCCTCCAATGTTGACTCAAGTCTTTCCCTGAGAACCAGCCCCTTCTCAGTCTAGTTCCCTCATTGCCCCCGCCCAGTGCTGTTTGGCCAGGCTCAGCCCTTCCAGGGTCAGCTTCCTGAACCACGGTCCCAGGGACCGTTGTCTACTCGTTTCACTCATGGTTTGGACTTGTCTGCGGGATGTGTCAGAGATGGGAGAGGTTTTCCCAAGTGCTTGCCCTTGACCCATGACCGCAGACAAGCCTGGAGATGGGGGTTATAAGCCTGGGATGCCCAGGCTCAGATGCCTGGGGGGAAAGCTTGGGCTTGGTGAGGCCTCTGGGCTGGGCTGGCCTCTGCAGAAATGATCAGGTTGAGGTATTGGCTGCTGTGGACAGATGATAGATGGATGGATAATGCTGAGGTGAGCGCAGGCCTGCCCAGAACTTTGGGCTGGGGTCTGTACATTTGGCTTTTCGGCCCCTTGCTTGTGCCATTTGGCCCTTTCTCAGGTCTTTGTTTTGTGGTCCCTAGTTGGGAGGCGTCATTGGCTGTGTGC
Organism: Equus caballus; assembly: GCF_041296265.1. Classification (NCBI taxonomy): domain Eukaryota; kingdom Metazoa; phylum Chordata; class Mammalia; order Perissodactyla; family Equidae; genus Equus; species Equus caballus. Next base: position 56,456,348 of record NC_091697.1, on the reverse strand, counting down.
TGGGCAGGGTCAGAGGGTGATCTGATGGCTGTGATATTTGGCAGGTATATTCAGGTACATTCATGGGGTCTCCTACACGCCTCATGGTCAAGGGGCGTGAACTCTGTTACCTCAAGGACGTTGAGCTGAAGTCAGCAAGAAGAACGGTATAGGAGGGGAGAGTGACCGCTCCAACAACAGGTAGTTGGTAAGAACTGTGGTTCTATGTGAACCTGGGGTAGGAATTTCACTTATATCTGAGAGGGGGTGATTGGAGAGCACGGAGCACTGGGCTGGGGGTCAGGAGACATGGCACTTGCCCATGATGTTCCATGTGACCTTGGGCGAGTCAGAAACCTTACTGGGCCTCAGTTCAAAATGTGTAGAATATGGAGGTGGATACCAACCTGATAGGCTTATGGCAAAGCCTAAATAGTAAAACGGAATTGAAAACCTTGTAAGGATGGCACTTTGTGAAGGTCTAGGTAAGAATGAGGAGTGTGAACTTTTGTTGGTACTAACAGGGGTATAGAAGGTGTATTGATGATGCTAAGTCCATCCCTTTTTTTTTTAACCCGTTCAGGACAGAGGAGTTGAAAGAACATGGAATTAGGAGTCAGGTCATTGGATTTCCAGATTTCTTGTACCTCACTCTCTGTGTGGCCTTGAGTGCACTCTGCATGTCTTTGGGTCTTAATGTCCCCATCCATAGAGCGGGGTCAGGAGTCCTCACTCTACTTTCCTCACCGGCTACTCAGAGGCCAGTGAGGTGATGTGAGCATGTGCTTTGGCAGGCTGGAAGCACTGTGGGAATGGGTTGGGGTGGTGTTTATGAGGTTGGTTGTTGGGGAGGGTGTTCAGACCAAGACATGTTGGTGTAATTCTGGGGGCCAGTGTATACCTTGTAGACTGTTCTGAGCTGGATGTTCTCCTGTGGCCCAGGTACGAGCTGCCAAGTAACCAAGCTATAGAGCTCGGTCCCTAACCTTTTGTCCAGCAATGAGGAGCTGGGAAAACCAGAGGGTTGTCAGTGTGACTGTAATAAGACCTTACACTTTGCAGGCATTACGTGTGGCTGACTGTTCTAACTATGGTGCATGAATTTACAACATCAGGGCTGGGTCTAGCTACTCAGTAGACTGAAGGCATAAAAAGGCATAGTCAATTTTGCAAGATGCATATCAGAAAGAAACTGTGGGGGCCAGGCTTGGTGCCATTTGTTTTTTTTTTAATAGACTTTCGTTTTTAGAGCAGTTTTAGGTTCACAACAAAATTGAGGAAAAGATACAGAGAGTCCCATGGACCACTGCTCCCACTCATGCATAGCCTCCTCCATTATTAACATCCTCCCCAGAGCGGTACATTTGTTAAAAGTGATGAAACTACATCGACACATCTTATCACCCAGAATCTGTAGTTTACAATAGGGTTCACCCTTGGTGTTGTATATTCTATGGATTTTAATAAATGTGTAATGACGTGTGCCCCCCGTTATAGTATCACACAGAGTAGTTTCACTACCCTGAAAATCTCTGTGCTCTGTGTATTCATCCCCCCTCCCCCCAACCCCTGACAACATCTGATCTTTTTACTGTCTCCATAATTTTGCTTTTCCAGAATATTATGCAGTTAGAATCATACAGTGTGTAGCCTTCTCAGTTTGGCTTCTTTCACTTAGTAAGAAGCATTTAAGTTTCCTCCATGTCTTTGCATGGCTTGATAGCTCATTTCTTTTTGGCACTAAATAATATTCCATTGTCCGGATGTGCCACAGTTTATTTATCCATTCACCTACTGAAGGACGTGTTGGTTGCTTCCAAGTTTTGGCAATTATGAATAGAGCTGCTATAAACATCCATGTGCAGGTTTTGTGTGAACAAGTTTTCAATTCATTTGGGTAGAAACAGAGGAGTGTGATTCCTGGATTGTATGGTAAGAGTATGTTTAGTTTTGTAAGAAACTGCCAAATTGTCTTCCAAAGTGGCTGCACCATTTTGCATTTCTACCAGCAACGAATGAGAGTTCTTGTTGCTCCGCATCCTCATCAGCATTTGGTGTCGTCAGTGTTCTGGATTTTGGCCATTCTAATAGGTGTGTATCTCACTGTTGTTTTAATTTGCGTTTCCCTAATGACATATGATGTGGAGCATCTTTTCATGTGCTTTTTTTGTGTGTGTGTGAGGAAGATTGTCAGTGAGCTAACATTTATGCCAATCTTCCTCCAGTTTATGTGGGATGCTGCCACAGTTGGCTTGATGAGTGGTGCTTGGTCTGCACCTGGGATCTGAACCTGCGAATCCTGGGCCACAAAAGTGGAGAACACAAACCTAACCACTACGCCACCACGCGGGCCCCTTCATGTGCTTTTTTGCCATCTGTATGTCTTCTTTGGTGAGGTGTCTGTTAAAGCTTTTGGCCGATTTTTTAATAGATATTCTTATTGTTGAGTTTTAAGACTTCTTTGTGTATTTTGGATAACAGTTCTTTATCAGACAGATCTTCTGCAAATATTTTCTCCCAGGACATGGCTTGTCTTATTCTCTTGAGATCTGAGATTTAACTGCCCAGGACACTGTGTCTCCTCAAGGGGCCTGTGCATGGTCCCCCATCCCACTGATCAGATCAGGTTCCGTGGGCAGGGCTGGCAGATGGTGCCCAGATCTGGCCCTGGCTCTCACGGTGTGTGAGCCATCTGCCCTCTCAGTGCCTCTAGTATTGAGGGAGGATCAATGCCCTGCCTGCCACCCTGTGTGGGAGGAACTTGGCCCCCTTTCATGGGGGGAGTGCAGGATTAGGTGTGGCATCAACATAAATGGGTTCTGTTATTTGTAATGCCACCTTGTCATGAACAAAGTTGAGCCCTCGTCACTCTGCTGAGAGGGAATGCAAGGGAGAGGAGGTGGGGATGTTTGAACCTGTTGAGAGGATTAGCAGAGACAGCCTTGAGTCCTCAGTCTTGAGATCTGTTGGCCACACTTGGCCCTAGTTCTAGGAGGAATGTGTGTGGGGCCCCTGTTCCCTGTTCCCTCTGGGCCCCATCCCGGTCGTCATAATGGCTGATAGTATCAATAACACCTCTGCTTCATAGAGATTGAGTACATGTCTGTGTTGGGCCCTCCTTATAATGATTATTTTATTCAAATTATCGTAACAACACAATTTCCCTATTTTTCAGATCAGTAAACTAAGGATCAGACAGGTAAAGAGACTTGCTCAGTCCCCTGGCCATAAGTGAGGAGCCAGGATTTGAGTCCTGCTGGTGTTCCTGAGCACAAGGCCGCCTGCTTGGCAATTAGTCCCCCAGCCCAGGGCAGGTGTGGCCCAGGGCAGCGGGGAGGTGGGAGTCACGGCCAAGGCTGGGAGGAAAAAGACAGTCACTGTGATTCCCTCTCCCCTTTACTCTCAACCCTAAGCCCTGACATAATCAGGACACTGATCTTTACCGTGTGGACGTCGGGCCTCGTGGAAAAGGCCAGGGTCTTAGGGGAGGTTGGGTAGGTGGTGGGAGGAGGGATGAGGAGATGGGAGGAAGCATTCATTCATGTCATGGTGACTGAGCATCAGGTCTGAGCCAGGCCCTGTGCTAGATGCTGGGGATACAGCAGTGAACATAATAGATGAGGTCTCTGCCCTCCTGGGGCTCACATTCTGGTGAGGGACACAGACAGCACAAACGCATATAAATAACAAGAAAATTGTCAGGTGTGAGCACCTGTGATGTGATGGAGAACTCTTTTAAACTGGATGATCAGGGACAGTTTTCACAAGGAGGTGACAGTTCAGCTGAGATCTGTATGACAAGGAGTCAGCTATGAGAAAATCCGGGGAAGGCATTACGGGTGGATGAAACACAAGCGCAAAGGCCCGAGGGTTCAACAAGCCTAGTGTGTTGAAGATGCAGAATGGACCAGGCAGCTGGATTTAGGGATCCAGGAGGGAGGGGCAAACGATATGGGTAAGATAGGGTTCAGATCATATAGGGCTGTACAGGTCAATGTCTAGGAATTTGGATGTAATTCCAAGTACAGTGGGAAGCTGGGGAGGTGACATGATTAGATTTGTATTTTTAAAAGATCCCTTTGACCTCCGAATGGACAATGGATTTGTAGGGACCAAAGGTGAAGACAGGAAGGTCAGTTAGAAGGCTAGTGTGGGAATCTAGGTGCAAAATGATGATGGTGTAGGCTGGTATGGGTGCAGTGGGGTTTGAGAGAAGTGGGTGGGTCCAGGTATGTTTTGGAGGTAGAGCTAATAGGATTTCCTGATGGGTTGGCACTCCGTCCACCTAGTTGCTCAAGCTGAGAGTTATTTCTGACTTCCCTCTTCCCTTCAGCCCCATAGCCATTTGTTGAGATGGGGGAAGAGTGTAGAGGAAGGGCAGGTTTGGGGGAGCGGAAATCAGGAGTGCAGCCTGGGTCTTGTTAAGTCCAAGAGGCCTGTGAGACACAAAGAGATGACATCAAGTTGGCTGTGATGAGCGTGGAGCTGAGAGGCAGGAGGGGCTGGAGATAGCCATTTTGCGTCACTGGCGTGGCAGCAGTATTTAAAGCCACAGGACAGGATGAGATGGTGGATAGAGAGAGAGAAGAGAAGAGGGCTCAGAGGCCGAGGATGGCGCAGTCCGTAGACGTGGGAGGAACCAGCGAGGGCGACTGGGAAGGTACAGTGAGGGGTGTGGGAGGGAAACCGGGGGAGTGCGGCATCCTGAAGGCAGCGAGAAAGAAGGGTTTTGGGGAAGGGCTTCTGAGAGTGCGCTAGGTGAGGGTGCAGTGGGGAGGCGGGATGAAGCCTGACCAGGGAAGGCAGAGAAGACAGGGAGCCGTGGGGGAAGACACGCTCCAACACAGCTCTCAAGGAGTTTTGCCAAAAGAGGAAGGAGAGAAATGGAATGGTACCCTGAGAGGGATGTGGGGGTCAAAGCAGGGGTTTTTAGACATAGGAGAAATAACAGCAAATTTGTACGGTGGTGTGAGTGATCCAAGAGGGAGGAGAAGTTTAATGATCTAAAGAGAGGGGACAGGAGTGATGTCTTTGCAAGGGCGCAGGAGGTGAGACTCAGCGTACAGAGGAGGAGCTGGCCTTAAATAGGAGCAGGGACACTCCAGGCCTGCCCACTGGAGGAAAGACAGAGAGAGTAGATTTGGTGGAAGGATCTCTATGGTTCTGTGACCCCCAGATGTCTGTCCCCAGACTCCTGGTCCTTCTGCCCATCTGCCTCCTGATGTCTCCGGCCGTGTGTCTCTGAGTACACTTGTCCTTTCCCACCTGTGCACCCCATTTTACCCAATTCTACTGTCTTCTGTGCTTTGGCCCATTCATCTCCAGCCAACTGCTTGTCCCCTTCCTCCAGGGAGCCTTCCGAGATTACCTGAGCCCACAGTTCTCTCCCTAGCTGGGCTGCTGGAGCTCTGATGATCCAGAACCCAGACAGATGCCTGGTCACTAGGCCTTAAGGGCCAGTGGGAAGGATGCTGCCTTGTCACATCTCTTGTGCATTGTTGTGAGGTCCTCTGTGGCTAGGGAGCATGCCATTAGTTTGTGGAGTGAGAGAGAAGAGATTGAGGGCTTGGGTTGTGGAGTCTCGCCGACTCGGGTTCAAGTCAGAGAGCCTTACTGGTTATGTGACCTGCGGCAGCTTTTTGTCAACTTCTCTGAGCCTCAGTTTCTTCATCACCATTTCTTTAGTAGGACCTTAGGGAAGTCACTGACCTTTCCGTGCCTTGGTGTCTCCATCTGAAAAATAAGCATGATAACAGTCCCCTCCTTGGAGGGCTGCTGGGATTAATGAGTTGAGGTGTGCAAAGAGTTTGACACAACAGCCGGCACCTAGTAGGTGTTTGAGAAGAGGAGCTTGCTGCTGCTGGTGGGGACGAAGACGATGATGGTAATTCTCGCTGTGAGCTCCTGTTTCCTCTGCGGAGCCCCTCTAGGATGGTGGAGCTGGTTGCCTACGGGTCCAGCCAGCTCTGCCACGCACTGGCAGAGGAGACCCCCGCCCCGACTCTCCCCAGGCTCGGCTCCTCACCCACTGCTTCTCACACTTTCCCACACACCCATTCATCTCTGGCTGTGAGGTTACAAGGCTTCAAAAACCAATTTTAAACATTACACTCTTCTGACCCTTTAAACTTCATTTAAAGTCCCCCTAGTGCCTTAATGAAGCTCAGGCTATTTTGGGCATCTTGGAGAAGTATGGCTGACAGTGCCTTTTTAATTTACATAAAAACATAAGAACACAGATAGATGCAAATATGTATCTATATAATTAAGAATAAAAATCAGAATCCCCTAAGTGGGCTGTGCTCATGAGCATCGGGTTTAATAGGGGATTAGGAGGAGGAATTAAAGTTGCCCAAGGGGTACACTGAGAGACTTCAAACACCTTTCGGAAAACAAATTAACGTGGTTTTCAGAAATCATTTTCTAAGGGTGGCAGAGGGTTTTCCTCGGGCTTCCCTCCTTTCTTTTGAAATGTATTTTTAACACTTGTATAAACAGTTTGGGCCCGTGACATGGGGATTCCTGTGCTCCCTTCATTAGCTGGTGTCTCTGCGAGAAGAATTCGGCTCATTATCTGGGCGTTTTGATCTCCCTGGCTGCTGCCGCTAGAGCCGGCCTGGGGCCACCCTATTTTTCTTTCCTGTTGCCTCGTGGTGTGGGACCAGTTGGTATGTGGCTCGACTCGTTTCCACATCTTCCCACTCAAGCCCAGCTTCCCAGATGCACCCTCGTGTCCCTGGAGAACGGAACTTCTCAGGCTCAGGGCAGTGGCCAGAGGTTGGAGGCTGGACCTAGCTCAGGCTCATCTGAGAAGTTGGCAGAATCAGCCTCAGCACCAGCCTTCTCCAGCCCCTTCATTTATTTCCCCTTTCTTTCTCTCTGGGTGTGTCTGCAGTGGAACGTGTGGCCTCTGCAGGTACAGAGTTCCCCATCACTGGAGATATTCAAGCAGTGTCCGGGCTGAGGTTTTTGAGGGAAGCTGTGCCCAGCTATGGAGGGGAACTGGATGGTCATTAAGGTTCCTTGTCAACCTGACATTCTATGATTTACAAGTGGTGTCAGAGCAGGGCCGTGCTAAACATTTATAGCAACAAGAATACCTGTGATAGAAGACACAACCCCTGGCTCCAAAGAGTCACCGTCAGAGACCCCAGTTCTGCTGTCCTCGCTCGAGGCAGAGGAGATGGTGCCATCTTATTCTCGAGGTTCCAAGCTTCTGCTCAGACATAAGGTTTCCTTTGGAGATTGGATCCTGCGAGGACTTGAGACAAAAACCTCAAATTGTGTCTCTCTGGGTTCCCTTATAAAGCTCATTTTCTTCTTGTGTAAAATGGAGGTAACGAATTATAATAGCTAACACTTATCAAGCACTTACGGTGTGCCTGAGCCTGCGTGAAACACTTGTTTGCCTGTAACTACTCAGGAGGAGGTACTATATTGCCCCCACTTTACAGAGGGGGAAACTGAGGCCCAGGGAGGTTAACTAACTTGCTCAAGGCCACAACTAGTAAGTGATGAATAATGACAGCTGATAACCAGCTGCTAGGGATCTGCTGAGCTCTTCAGAGGACAGTGGAGGAGCCCCATTGACCCACCCTGACTTCTACCGGGAAACCAGGAGGGTGCAGCCAACCTTGGTTCTTGACCTCCTGAGGGGGCTAGGTCACCTTAGCCCCTCTCGGCCTGGTCCATGCCTTGTCCGTTTCGGCTGTGCAAGCCGGGCAGGGGGCAAGTGGTGAGTGTGCAATTACCTTTCCCACAGAAAGCAGAGCTCCTGAGGGCTGGCCAGCCGGGGCGTCCAGCCTGGACTGACGGGTGTGCCATCTTCTAGAAGTTTTCCTCACCTTTGCAGACAGGCTGGCTGTTGGAGGTGAGCTCTGTGAGGCTGACTCACCCTGAGTTCACCCGAGGCCACTTGCCCACATCTTGCCTCTCCTTCCTGCCACTGCTGGGCAGGTGCCTGCAGAAGCTCGTGAGGCAAGGAGGAAGGAGCTCCCTTCTCCTGAGGAAGGAGGAAGCTCGTCTTTCCCTGGCCTGTGGGTGAGGCCATGGAGAGGACCTGGCAGCTTTAGCAGTCATGTAATCCTGCTTCTCATTGGAACTCGGTGTAAACTGCCCCCACCCCACAGCTGCCTGTGCTGCTCTCACAGGGGGCTCTGGCCTTACATCACAGAGCCACGGTCGCCAGAAGCCGGCTGCCCAGGAGGGAACAGGAGATTTCTGCTAGGTTCACAGGCCTGGCCTCGCCGAGGAGGTGGGATTTAGGTTGAACTTGAGGCGCAGGAGAATTTCCTTTGGTAGAGAAGGGGTGATATTGTTTTTCAGCACATCTACGAACCATGCTCGCTGCTGAGCTTGCAACGCTCATGCTCTTGTTTCATGCTCATGATGGCCCAGTGCTGCTGTCTGCTTTATCGGTGAGGACACAGAGTAGAAACGACTCGCCCAAGGTCACACGTCTGGATCTGAACTCAGGACAGCAGCGTGCTCATGCCCTCTCCCCTTGAGCAGCTGGGGGAAAGCATGAGCTTTCCAAGGAGGCCTGGTGGGTTTGGTGAACAGCTGGAGGGAGAGGATAGGAGAGAGGAGGTGGCAGGACATGAGGCTGGGGTTGATGGTGGCAGCATATGCCCAGAATGTCAAAGGCCTCATTCAGTGGTGTGTTGGTGAGCATTTAACAACCAGCTCTCCAGAAAGGAAGGGGGGAGAAAAAAGCCCTGATCTGAAGTGTTTGCCGATTTCCATGGTATAAATATTCCCATCGTAGCTGATTTCAAGTTGTCAGTGTGATCTCACTGAACACGACGTCCTTGTGAGCCAATATGAGCTGTCTTCAGTGCTCCAGTGGCCTCGTCTCTCTGGCTCTGAGGTTTGGGGTTTGTTCTGAAGACAGTAGAGAGGTAATAGGAGGGGAGGTGACCCTGTCAGCACATTTTGTTTCGAAATGCAACTCAGCAGGTTTCCTGATGTTGGGAAAAGAGGCTGGAGAACATGGCTAATTAGGAGGACACTGCTGATCCTTGGAGGCTGGAGGGGGCAGGCAGGGGTGAGTGGGGCCTTGAAAGGGAAGGGTCAGACCCCATCATATTTGGTGAAGTAAATGTCTTTCCCTCTGTCGGAAACCTCATGGGTCTCTTGCTCTAAAAATGCACGTCTCAATGGGAGGCCTGGAGGCAGTGGGACCTCAGTGCTCCCAGCTCTCCTTTCCCCTCCAGGTCAGGCTGGGCCCAGGGCAGTTCACATGGGACTGCGTGGCTTCCTCTCGTGTGTCCAGTCCCCTGATTGAGCAACAACAACAGCATACATTCTCCTAAGAAATGACCTGGGAATTTTCATTTGGAAAAAAAAGATTTTCTCGGAAATAAACCCAGTTGGGGAGTTCAGGGCAGAATGGCCCATCCAAGGTTGTGCTTAGCTGTGGCAGGGGCTTGCTGAGCTGCTGGGGCATCTTTGGGACTGGGGAGAGTTCAGGGAGGGCCTCCTGCCCTGACCCCGTGTGGCCAAGGGGACCAAGGCCAGAGGAGTGTGGCAAGACAAACGGACATCAGGGCTGGCCCGGAACCAGCCACCAAGGCTTCCTGAGGGGAGATGGTTCTAGTTGAACTTTGAAGTGTGGGCAGGATCTGGAAGCATAGGGGTCTCTAGGTGGGAGTCTGAGAGTGTCTTTGTGGCTGTCATTTGCTCTTTGCTCTCAGATCCGTTCCCTGCCCTTCCCTTACTGGCTCTGTAGCACACATGTGGGCCAGCCCTGCAATCCACAGTTCCCAGGCTTCCTTGATAACTGGCTCTGGTCAGGTTTGACCCATGGGAGGCACTGACGGGAGACTGGAGGGCAGGAAGAAGGGAGGGGAAAGGGCGCTTCTCCTCTCTCTGGCTTGAGTGGCATCTCCTCCATGGCTCCAGCTGTCACTCATGAGCCTGTCTCCCCATGGTCTTGCTCCCTCAGCCTGAGGAGGCCCATATGTGATTTTGTCTCCTACTGGATGACCCTACGGCTTCTAGGCTTTGGAAGCACTTCCTTCTGCTGTTCCTTCAGTCCTAGGGTTGGTGTTGGCTTTCTCTTGCTGAGGCTGCTCTCTGTATCACCTCATTGTCCCTGGCTTGTCTTTGCGGCCCCTCCAACTTTGTAACTATGTCACCGTGATGGCTCACTGGGCATGGGCTATGAGCTCTGTTTTCCTGCCTGGATCCTGACTGATCCAGCCTGCCTCTTGGAGTGGGAAGGGGTGAGGGGCAGGAGAGGTCTCCTAGGGGGTGGGGAGGTAGGGTCTTCCCCCTCACCTTGCTCTTGGGCCAGACCTGATGCCTGCTGGCCTTCCACCTCAAACTCTGCCTGCCTGGGTCCAGACCCCTGAGGCTTTGGTGACTTCCAAAGCTGACTCTGAGTCAGCTGTCGGCCACCCCACCAGGGCCGACTTCTAGAGGCCAGATACTTGGCTGAAGTAGTGACCTATTATCCTGTGGTTCCTTCATTCACGGGGTCAGAGCTGGCCCCTCGAGCCTCTGCCAGCGCCCACACACTGACTGGCCGGCTTTCCCTTTTGCTGGGCCCACCTCCCTAACCCTGCCCTGACCTGCCCAGGGCGGAGGGCCACTGACCTCTGGCCCAGTCCTCCCTTTCTGTAGCTTCTTGAAAGCCTATATCTGAGTAGGAAGAAAGGGTGAGACCGAAATTCTGTCCTGTGAAGGGGAGACACTTGCCCAGGGTTATGCACCAGGTACAGGAAGGCTCAGCTCCAGCAGACTTCCAGGCCCCAAGTGTGGCCGCAGGGCTTCCAGGAACAAAGCTGGGAAATCACCACTGTAGTCCCAGCTTCTGTCTTATGTGTGAAGAAACAGAGGCCAGAGAGGAACATGGAGTTTCCCAGAGTCACTCTGAACCAGTGGCAGAGCAGGAGGTCAGGCCGTGGTCCCTGGCCCAGCACCTGACCTCAGTGACTTTGGGAAGCACAGTGGGATGGGCCAGTTAAAGGCACGTGGTGAGGACATTGGCCTTAGCAAGAGGCGGGTCTGCTGTTGGAAGAGGACTTGGTGGGACCAGGGCGCCCATGGCTCCCATTCCCCAGGAATCCCTTTATCCAGCAGCCCACTTTGAGCCCAGGGCTCCCAGCTGCCATTCTCTAAGTTCAGATGCGTATGTGCAGATACCTGCCCCAGGTGCCGCCACAGAGAAATCCCTGAGTACACGCAGCCAGGTGGGTGCCGAGTTGCGCAAGAGCTGTGGGGCAGCAGTTGTGCTCGTGTGACTTTGTACAGAACTGAGAGAGCTGTGCTCTTCCTGGGAGAGGGATGACTCAGCAGTACCGAGCCCCTAGGGAGAGTCGCCCAGGCTGGCCAATAAGGTGGGGACACCCCACAGAGGCAGCGTGTGCAGAGTCCTGTGGGGAGCCACAGCACTGGGGAGTGGGGAGTGCTCTCTGTCCAGGCCAGTGGCTCTCTTGTGCACCCCCAAGTCCCCTCCCACCCCAACCCCTAGGCTGATGAGCTCCCCTAATGCTTCAGGACACTTGCCAGCTCTGGGCAGCAGCCTTGGGTCCCACACCTTTGAAGTCTTGGGGGCCTAGAGACTGGCCAAGCAAGGAGTTCAGTGGGTGGTCCCATTTGACTTGGAGATAGTGTCTGTGTAGTAGAGTCCCAAAAAAGACGTCTAGAGAGGAGAAGCCACTGCCTATCATACAAGGCCTTCAGGGACTAGCCCGCCTGGATTTTAGTCTGTGAACATGGGGAGCCATGGAAGGTTTTGGAGCAGGTAGGTGCTGATCCCGAGATGTGCTTCAGGAAGGTGGGGAGGGAGCGGCCAGAGTGTGTGAGTGGAGCAAAACCAGGGTGGGGCAGGCCAGGGTGAGGCCACACGGTTTCTAATACCAGCATTGAAGAGGGCTGGTTCAGGGCAGTGGTGGCCACAGAGGGAAGAGCCAGTCTCAGTCAGTCTCCCTCCACTGGCCCCCAGGCTCTGAGGAGGAGCTGCTTTCCTCATTGCGGGAGGGTTTGGGCTCAGGAACATGGAGTCGCAGTTGGAAGCACCTTGCCATGTGCTGACTGGTACCATGGACAAGTTACTTAAACACTAAGTTACTAAGTCATAAAGCAAATGGAACCCCACCTCTGAGCCTCACTTATCTCATCTGCTCACTGGGAATGATATATACTTTCTAGAGTCCTCATGAGGACCGAGTGTGTGGAGAAGCCCTAGCATGGCGCCTGGTGTGTATGTAGAGGGTCCTCAGGAACTGGAGGCAGAGAGGAGGCGACTGATGCACATGCTAGTTCATGATTCCTCCCAAGTGTCCAATCCAACACCCGCTTCGCGAATCTTCTTTGACATACTCGCTTCTAAGGCTCCTTCCTTCACACCCTCTCTGAGGTGCCCTCTGGTCGAGATGGGGGACTGCCAAGGCCCCTCCCCACTCAGGTGCACCTTCACCTCTCACTGTGCCCATGACGTGGATGAGGCAGGAACCAGCCTGCCCTTTTTCCCACTGGGGTCACTGGGGGGTCATAGCCTGAGATGCTCCACCCTCACCCGTGGGGCTGGGCCCAGGGCTGCCTCCCCCTCAGCCTCCTGGATTGGGGAGCTGGAGGGGAAGATTTACCATGGGGTGGGTGGCCTGAGCAGGCTGCTTACACTTGTCCTTCTAAATCCCCCTTCCTTTAATGATGGTAATTGTCAAGAAGGTTTCTCAGAGAAAGCCTTTTTAGCAAAGAGGTGGGAAAAGAATGTAGCCATTAACTGAAATGTGTTTCTGGGAGGGGCCTGGTTTCTCTCCCATTAAGAGTGGGGCTGGGGGGGGGAGGGAGGGGGGTGGAATGGGGGCATGGACAAGCTTGAGCTGAAAGTTGAGGCCCACTTGTGGGGGGCTGTGGCTACATGGAAGAGCCCAGAAGCCTCCCTGAGGTCAGGTGTGGGTAGAGGGGCACAGAGCCAAGCCTAAAAGGGGTGTTGCCTCCCCGGGAGGTGGGTGGTGCTGCTGCTGGCTGATGAACCAGTCCTGGGCCTGCTCCTCCAGGCTGACCGCTGACGCCACTCCCTGGGCTGACCTGTCTGCTGCCCCCAGCTTGGTGGGGCTCTCAGGCCTTTGTCTGTCTCTGTGGGTTCCTGGCTTCAGCCTCACACATGAGCGGTGAGGTGACTGACACGGAGCAATCCTTTCTCGGCTAGCAGGGCACTCCCTCCTTCTCTCAGAGACCATCGGGGCAGAAGGCTGCGTTTGCCAACATTGAGGCTGTGTATGTGTGCCTGTGCATGGGGATGTGTGAGAGAGAGACCACCAGCAGGGTGAGGGGCTGGCCCTCAGGTCACAGGGGCAGCAGCCTGGACTGAGGTTTTCTAGCTGGGCCTTGGAGAGGTTCTGTGAGGACTCCTTCCTCCAGCATGCAGAGGAACATGCTGAGGAGAGTTCTTTCTCCCTGGATAGTTCCTGCACTGAAGGGCGTCCTCAGCACGGACTGAGGGGCGATAGACAGCATGAAGGAGGAGGACAGTTGTTTTGGCTTGAGACTGGGGGGCCCCAGGAAGCTGAATCTTAGGAGAATCTGCCAAGTCCTGTGGTTGTGCTGGGGGCCTGCGTGCAGGCAGGAGATTGGACAAGTTGACTCCTTGGGCAGCTGAACCTGATGTCTGACCTCAGGGGTGGCTGGTCTTGGCAACTACTCTGAGGATGGATGCTGTTCAGGATGAGCCTTTGGGCTGGGTGTCAGAGCCTGGTCTCATCGCAGAAGGACTCCTCCTGCAGGCAGCCCCCCAGCTGTGTAGCCCAGGACTGAGAGGCGCCCATAGAACAGAAGCAGGGGGAACAAACCCAAACTGGAGAAAGTGGATATAACGTTCTCAAGTGCAAGTTTTTCTCCCATAAATTTTTAATTAAACCTTTGGTACCTGTTACATCTCCATCCCTGGAAAGCCCTCGCAGATGCCACAGTTACAGAACCATTTCAAAGCATGTGTGAGTCCAGTGAGCTGATTCGGAATCCCACATGGGCCCCGCTGGGATTGGAACTTTAATAATTCCCCGGTGGCTTGAGAGCTGCATCTTCAGCTGGTAAGATGGTACCTGGTCTGTGTGCTGGGATTCAGTACATCAGTGCTCAGCTGCCCTGCAGGGGCTTGGTGACAAGTGCCAGGGTAGAAGTAGGTGAAGCAGGTAGGTGAAGAGATCAGGGGCTCGGGGACTTGTTTCTTGATTCTCAAAGGTCTGCATTTCCCTTTTGATGAAAATCCTTTAGAATTCATATAGTCTTATCTATATTATCTGGGTACCCACCTGTTGGTATAGTTGCATGATTTAAGAAACCCTTTGCACATCTTCATGATGGTGTTGGTGTATTTGATTGTTTGCTCCAAAGGAAGCCTAAATACAGCTGTGGTCCACTTACAAAGGGAGTTTAATTCAGTTGCATGAGTTTAGATAGAGACAAGCGAGGGTACAACAAAGCACGTGCTAGTGGGCGGTGCCAGAGGCCAAGGCACCCAATTGCTGGTGGCCAGGGTCACATTCATGTGGCAAAGAGATCCCAGCTTGACATGTGGCAACTAGCCTGAGTTCATTGGCAGTAACTATGCTGGGAAATATATGAGGAAGAGATTGCTAGAATTAAGATTAGGAGATTAAGAGTTTATTTAAGGCAGATTTTAGTACCACCATAGGCTAATGTGGCTTCAAGTGAACAGGACAGCTCTGCAGAGTTGTCCAGTAATCCTTCATTACAATAGGCGCTACAGGCTTATGTGCAGTGTTATGGTTTTGGATGAAAGCTGGTTTTCCTTGCAAACACAGCCTTCAAGTTGCCAATGCCACATTGTTTGCGTACATCTGTTTGCAGGCATTCACTTTCGGCGTTGGTATTAATTAAATCAAAATACAGAAACAGAAGTGGCCCGAGGCCACATCTTGCTACTATTAAACCCATTCTTGGCTATTTAACTTTAGCAAAACACATCTAATTGTCTTGGTAGTTTTGTTTGTAGTTAATTTCCAAATTTGCCTTGGCTTTTTATGTGTTCAAGAGTGATAAGGATGAGGAGTGGATGGCTCTAATTTTTGTTTCTATGTATGTATCCATTCACTTACCAGTATATTTATTGAGCTCCTAGCATGTGACAGGTATGTTCTAGGCACTGAGGATGTAGCAGTGAGTGAAACATGAAATCCCTGTCCTCGTAGAGTTTATAATCTAGAGAGGGAAATAGACCAAAAACAACAACAAAAATTCCACCCACAAACACTTAAGTAAGTATACAATATACTATTAGGTGGAGAAGAAGAAAAAGTCAACTGGGTAAGGGGATAGAGCCCATGAGGAGGGGCCCCTAGAGAGGATGGTCAAGACAGGGCTCTCTGAAGAGGTGACAGTCCCAGAGACCTGAGTGAAGCATGCTGATCGGAGAAGAGAATTGTAGCTTAGGAGCAGGTATTGCAAAGACCCTGTGACGGGGACATAGTGTGTCTTGTATAATATTTTAATTATGGTGTGAACAAAAATTTCATACTCATCAACACATGGTGACATCAGGCACTTTGAGTTTGGGGGCCTTCAGCAGGAAGCAAGGGGAAATGGGGTAGCCAGGCTGGTGTGGGGGCCCAGGAGGACCCCAGACCCAGACAGGGGAGAAGCCCATGGAGGCAGAAGGGTTCCCTCAGGTTTGCTAGCTGAAAGGCGAGTACAGCGCCTTGGGCTGAAGGAGAGCGGAAGAGCGGGATGGCACCCCATCCCGTATCCTGTCCCCCCACTACACGGCCACCTGGGGTAGCTTCTCAAACTTCAGCATGCATCAGAGTCACCTATAGGGCTTGTTAAAACACAGATCGCTGGGCCCCACCTCCAGTTCTGATTCAGGAGGCCTGGGGTGGGGCTGAGAATGCGTTTCATCCAAGTTCCCAGGTGATGGTACTGCCGCTGGTCCAGGGACCACACCTTGAGAACCACTGGTCTAGAGCAAAGTGCAAAAACCACACTGGGATCTGTTGAGAGTGACTATGGAGAGAATGAGGATCGAAGCCCTCAGCGAAGGACTTGTTAGGTGGCACAGAGATGGCTGTCCGACTCAGTGGGCCCTACTGGAGAGTTAGAGCCATGATCTGCTGCCCTCAGGTCGGCAGTGTCCCTTGCTGAACATGGGTGCGTGTGTGTGACAGACATTGCCCATGTGTCAGTGGGTCCATGCTGGCTGCTGTGGCCACTACAGCCAGGAGCCTCATGGGTCAGGACCTGCCGCTGAGACGGGTAAAGTCGGGGGCAGGGTGCAGCCCCAGCTCAAGGGCCTGGGCAGTCAGCGCTCAGTAAACAGGGCCTGGCACTGAGAAGAGGTGGTACTGATGTCGCCACGTACAGATTCTCATTCTCTGCCCTGTGATTCCAGGGTCCAGGAGCTCTTCTGCCCTCCTCTCTCTCTGCCTCTGGCCTTCCTGAGTTTAGTCTTGCCTCCCAGCATGTGTCTGTGTGAGCACCCTCTGCAAATGGTTTCGTGCCTGAGAAATGTGAGGCGATGCTATTGGAGATGAACTTGATGCCTGGCGTGATTTTCCCGAGTGAGGCCTTCTGCTCTTCCCTGTGGTGCACCCTCGGGTGTGGGTTTGAGCGTTGAGGGAGAAGGCAGGAGAAGCGAGGCAGCGGGGTGTGCTTGGTGGCCTGGAAGCATGCAGGGAGCTGATGGGAAACAGCTGAGCCAATGGCTCTGCACACTCAGAAAATAAATCCTGGCTTCTGAGGAAGCTGCAGAAAATTGATTTTTCACAGCTTCAATGGTCATCCCGAAGGATTTGGTGGGGTGGAAACTGGGCCCATTTCTCATCTCTCTGTGCTCTGTGCTGCCGGGTCAGGTGTTGATCGGGCTTTGCCCAGAGGCAGCGGAGCCTGGGTCAGCCCCATCACTCTTCCTTGCACCTCCCACCACCCTGTGCAAACAGAAAGGGTGTAGGGCCTGTCTTCTTCACCTTGCCCTCAGTGTCCAGCTGTGGCTTGCCTGTTGCTCGCCTTTCTGGCCTGCCGCCACGGATGTGAAAGGTGGGTGTATTCATGCAACTGAACTTGGATTAAGGCATCTGTACAGGGATGCGGCTGTGAGTCTTTGGTGTCTGGGGCATGGTGGGGCAGGGCCGGGGTGGGTGCCTTGGGGAGCTTGACTCTCCGTGTCTTTTCAGTCCCTCAGTGAGTGCCGGGCCTGGCTGTTGAGGAGACAGCAGCAGCTAGATCAGGTCTGATGTAGCCATCCCCGTGAGCACTGGGCAGGCTTGCCAGGGGCAGGGGCATTTCTGGGAACAAGGGCTGGCCTTTGGCACATTTCTCCTGCGTGTGTGGAGAGTGGACTTAGCCCAGGCCCCAGGGAGCTGAAGATTCCCACAGCCAAGGAAGAAGGCGCAGCTACAGACTGACAGTTCCGGAGCTCCTGTTGGCTTTGGAAGATTTCATGGAAAACTTGGCCAGGATGCTGTGAGGCAGAGCTGCGACCTCTCGGCCCAGCAGCCAGCACAAGGAGTGGCTTAGCCTTCCAGAGACATGCAGTGTGGGCTGCCACAACCCTCCCTGGCCAGGAGTCCGGAGGACAGAGGACCTGGCTCTGTATATCTCTAGTTCCCGGCCTTCTCCTTGGCTTCAGAAGGGCCTAACCCCTGCCTTGCTGGGCTGCTATGAAAACCCAGTGAGATGGGGCCTGCAGTGCCCCACCATTTCCCCTTGCGTGGAGGTAGAGAATCAGATACAGAAGGAGTCCGGGCCACTTGTGGTCAATCTTGTTGAGGTTTGGAATTGGTCATCTTTCCTGGTGGTCCTCGCTGATGTGGCATATCAGTGCCTCTCCCCTGAGCAGCGTGACCACGCATCGCTCGAATGTTTCCATCCTGCTGGCCTTATTGGAAGGAGCTATGAGGGAACACTCCACCAAAAAATGTCAAGTTCGTCAGGGGGTTTTGATGCTAAAAACCCTGAAAGGTGGCAACTGTTTCTCTTTCCCTGTCTTATGTGTAGTGGCAGCGTCTGTGGCCCACACCTGGTGGCCCTGCTGCCTGAGCTCAGGGTTGCGGTGGGGATGTGGGGAGGGAAGAAGAAGGAAGAAAAGGGGAGCGCTGGACAGTTTATCAAGCTAGAAAGTAAAAACACTTTCTTCAGGTAAAAAGTGAAATGGGAGCCCAGTTGGAAATAGTAATAATGGTATGGTGATGGCGTTATGGATATCATCCTTTTCCCCCAACTTTGGCCTGATCAGGGCTTCCATACACTGGCATTTCATATACATATAAAATAACATACTAATATCATAATGTTATTAATAATCATAATTATTAAAGAGCAGCTAACTTTTACCAGACTTTTATTTGCAGACACTGCTAAGCACTTTAATATCCATTATTTTGTGTAAGTATCTCAAGAACCTTATGGGCAATTATTATCCCCATTTTAAAGTAAGGAAAACAGAAGCTGAGAGGTTGGATACCTTGTCCGAGGTCCACTGAGGCAGAGCAAGGGAGCCAGCAGCTCGGGCTCTGGACCCAGATGGACCCTGGGTTTACCTGGAGGACACTACCTCCTGGTGCTGGGTTATGCCTGGATGTGACAGATAAGCAGAGAGAGCGAATGATTTCACTGTAATAATGATGAGGATGATGATCCAGGTGGTCGTCAAAGACAAAGGCTCCGGAGCCGACTGCCTGAGTCCAAATGCCCATACTGCTGCTTACCAGCTGGGCCACCTGGCACATTACTCATCTCTGTGCCTCAGTTTCCTCATCTGTGCCTACCTCAAGGGTTGCTGTGAGGATGAAGTGGTTAATACCTGGGAGGGGCCTAGGAAGGTGATATTACTGTGTGTTGATTGTTGTCCTGTTGCTGTCACCCTCTGCACATTCTTCCAGGTCCACCCCTGGGAGGTGTTCTATGGGTTAGTACCGTAAGACTGACATGTAATGGATGCCCAATAA
This sequence comes from Equus caballus, assembly GCF_041296265.1. Lineage (NCBI taxonomy): Eukaryota > Metazoa > Chordata > Mammalia > Perissodactyla > Equidae > Equus > Equus caballus. Next base: position 56,437,458 of record NC_091697.1, on the reverse strand, counting down.
ATATTCCCTGCGTGAAGGAGTGGAATTTGCCAGGCGGCCTGAGGTCTCCTGCTGTAATTAATATTCTCTTAAAAGGATCCTCTCCACGGCTTCCTGCCTGAGACACACCCACAAGTGGGGCTGAGCCTGCCTCTCATCCACACTGGCCAGCACAAGTTCCCTGGGTCTGCTTGGTGGGAGGGTCATGGTCCTGGGGGACCCCAGTGCCTGCTGGAGGCAGAGGCTTCTTGGAGGAGGCAGATGATGGCAGACGCCAGCTCTCCAGCCTGCTAGGTGGGGGTGAAGGGAAGCCGGCTGTTCTCTGAGTAGTGGGGGCTGCTTCATGTGGGTGTGTGAGCTGTGCAGTCTGAGCCCTCCCCCAGGTCTCATGGGAGGGGGCTCTCAGAGAGCTGGCCCAGCCAGTGCAGGAGGCTGCTGAGCCTGTCAAGGTTAACACAGAGGCCTTGGCTCTCCCCTAGGAAGTCATTCAACTTCTCCCCTGACTCAGGCCACATTGTTTCAAAGCATGTGGTATAAACTACTGACCACTAGGGAATTGCTTGAATTAACAAACTCATTTTTCCCGAGACCTGAGGTTGAACTCGAGTAAGGAGTTCAGGGCTCTTTTGCAGAAATCCAATAGATCAGGAGAACTCATGTTACACCATGTTTTCGACCTTGATCAAATGCACATTTTGCGTAGTGGGGCCTTCTCCATGCCTGCACACTTTCAAATGCACTGGATTGCTCAGAACCGTGGCAGACCAGGGCAGTAGCTGGCACTGGGGCCAGGCGCTGGGGAAGCTGGCCTCCTGCCTGGGTTGGAAGGTGCTTTAGAACGCTTCCTCTCTTTTCCTCTCCCCCCCTCCTCAAAACTCCTGCCTCCCCTATACCCACCCTTCTGAGCACCATTACTAAGAAGAGATGTGAAGATTTTGCTGGAATGATCCTGGGTTCTGGGCTGAGTCATGGGGTCCCAGCTCAGTTCTCCTGTGTATCTTATCTCTGCCTCTGAAAACCTGCTGGGCCTGCCTCCCCTCCACCAGGGTGCCTGGGCACAGAGGGCACCACAGATCCGAAAGGTCAACATGGAGTTGATCCTTCTCCCACCGCCAGCCAAACCCACACAGCCCACGTGCAGGCCTAATCGTAGAAGAGGAGCTCAGTGGAGGCCCGGAGATGGCATCACACCTTAGAGGACATAGGAGCTCTCCAGGGACAAGGGTGTGGTATAGGCCAAAAGCCACAAGGGACGTTAGATGTCAGGGTGTGGGAAGTTGGGGCTCAGGGAGGAGTTCACATAAGAAGGATAGGCTTCCTGGAGGAGGCTGGGTGGCGTTTGGAGGCCCAAGAGAGAAAAGAACAGGTTCTGTCAGAGTGATGTGAAACTTCCCAGAAAAAATTTCTCCCAAACTCCTTCCTCTGCCATCTGGATTCTGGGGATTTTGTTTTCATGAGGCAAGTGGTATGTGGCCCAAACTAGTGGTTGCTAAACCTGGCCCACCATCCTGATCACCTTGGGAGCTCTTTAAGACTATAGACATCCAGGCCCACCGCAGACCTACCCAACCAGTCGCCTTAGGTGGGGTCTAGACATCTGTAGTTCTGAATCTCCCCAGGAGGTTACAATGCTGGGCCAGATTCCAGAGCCCTCCTCCCTACACAGGTTGGCTATGCTCAGCCCACTTCCTTCCCTCCTGGCAGCTGTTTGGGGTTCAAGGACATCAATCAATGGAGAGACGTTTGATAGAATCTCTGTGGGTTTCAGTGTACCTGCGGCCCAACAGCAAATTCCCAACTCGGGTTAAGCTGTAGGAGGCAAGTTCCGGATCACAGTGGCTCTGGGATTCAGGGGTAGGAGACGGTGGCTCAGCTACTCCCCTATGCTGACCTCTCTCCACCTGATGGTGGAGGACTCTCACCCTCTCCTTTGCCTCCTGGCTCCTGTCTCCTTAACCTAGGGAGAGCCAGAGGCTGCCCGCTTTGGGAAGTGTCATGATTTTTCAGCAAATATGCGGCTGCACTGCAGTTCTCTTGAAATTTCCTCATTTGAGGTTCCAGGACAGAGAATCAGATTGGTCCAACTCGTAGGTCAATGACAGCCCATAGATTGTTGCCTTGGGGGCAGGTGAGAGGGCAGATGACACAAAACATGGCTGTCAATGGGCCAGGGGTGGGGCAGGCAGGTCATGTCCATGACCCGTACAGCAAGTGTCTATGTGTAGTGGCAGAATCTTCCGGGAAACTGAAGATTGTGGATGCCTCTCCACTGGGGAGAGCTGGCTGGATGGTTATGGTTTCCATGTACAGGTGGGAAAACTAAAGATGAGAAAGGGTATCCCTCTGGGACAATGACAAGCTGGAGTCTTCATTTTCATTTTGGGTATGAAGAGGTCAGAGACTCCAGAGAGGCACAGGGAGGGTCCTGGACCGTCTCCTGGCCACAGGTGGGACTCCTTCCTTGTGGGTTCCAGAGCATGGGGTGCAGGAGAGTAATAGCTGTCTGGAGATCGCGTGGCTGTGTTGGTCATGTTCTTGTATTGGGGAACTTATGTGACAGAATTTCTTCATCTGAGCTCCCCTGTGACTCTGTGATGAAAAGTGTTGTGGGAGCTTTTCTGGGGGGAAAGTCTGTACTTCTGTTAGATTCTCCCAGGGGCCCCTGGACTCACTGCTGTGAAGACCCACTGCTTCCTGGGAGATTTTAGTTTAACCAATTTCTTGTGTTCTCAACTATAGTGAGAGCTGTGGAGCAAATTATCTTGCTTTGTTCCGTCAAAGGAACGTAGAGATGTCCTCAGAGTCTCTGTCCTCCCTGGTGACTCTCCAGGGAGGCACTGCCATAGGCACACTCCAGGGAGGTTGTCACCCAGGAAAGGGTGAGCCTAGTGCTTGTGTTGTGTGACGTGTGTGCCAAGAGAGGAGTCGCTGTGCTCCCCTCTGCTGGATTGGCACCCAGCTTGGAAGAGCATTTAGACTTGGGTCCAGGAGCGTTTTTGCTTCCCCTCCCCATTCTTCCAAAAGAGCCCCCCTGGGTGCCCTGTGAGCTCCCTGGGATGCATGCTCACAGGATAAAGGACCTCCTTCAGTTTCGTGCCTCTTTGGGGGTCATGATGGCTCCAGGTGGCTTAGACCCATGGCTAGAGTGTTCCCCTTGTGGCTTCCTGTCTAGGTCAGGGCCAAGTTTCCTGGGCTTTAAGTGATTCTCTTAAAAGATCAGACCCAGGAGCGAGTGCCATGCACTCTGTCCTGAGCAGCTGTTATACGGGGTATTAGTTATGTGCCAAAAATGTTCTGATGGAGACACGACAAGGTCACTGGTCGGAATGCCGGAAAGTATTCAACTCGGTGGGGATGCAGGTGCTGACAGTGGGTGCTGTCACCCTCCTGCAGCCTGTGCTTCATGTGGACACGGATGTACTATTTATGTGGCTAATAGTCTTCTTTACTGAGGGTGACGTTTACATGCTATAAAAAGTCCATTAACTGAATTTAAGCTTCTCCAGAGATCATGAAGCCTAATCTGTATTTGGCATGTGACATGGAGGGAACTGGAAATCCAAAGGACCCTTTCTATCAGGTCTTTACTGGATTGGAGACATGAGCTTTGCTGAATGAGTGGGTGGGTGAATGAATGCATGAGGTGGTGTGCGAGAGAGCCAGAGAATGATATCGCTGGGGCCAAGCATTTGTCTTGTGAGGCTTGCGAGCAAAAGTTAGGCTATTTTTAGATGACTATTCCGTCAGCAGCCTTTTATTTTTAATGCCAAGTGGCATAGTCAAAATTCTCTATGGTAACAAGACAGCTTTGTTATTTTTAAAGATCAAAGTGTTTGAAAATACTGTTCCCTGTTTTTAGATCAACTGTTCAGAGAGAGTTTTGTTTTTTAGCTGAAGACTTGACCAGGCTGAGAATCCATAGGCGTCTACCTCTTCTCAGGGCTGCATTCTAAGCCTGGGCTTAGGATTGTCTCTGCACTCGAGCAAGGCCCTTTGGCTCACTTGCAAATGGGCCAGCTCTGCTGGGTCCCTCTCTTGCCCTGCGGAGGTCACCCAAGCCCCCAAGCCACAGGTGGGCACCATATTTGTTTGAAGGTGGGTCTCTGCTGCCCCTCCTGGGCTGTGGCAGAGCTTGGGTGACTCAAAGACCCTCTGGTCCAGGAGCTTTCCAGGATTACCCCATCCTCCTGGACCTCCTGGAGAGCATCCACCCCATACCTCTTGGGGCTCACACCTGAGAACAATCAAACTTGGAGCTCCCACGGGTCAGGCCCCAACCCTTCTTTTCTGGAGCCTTTTTCTAACTCATTGCTGGACATGTAGAAAATACTCATTGATTGAATGCCTGATGGTATTGTCCCAAACAGCACAATGTGAGGTGGTAGGAAGCCATAAAATGACACCCTAGGTCCTGGAGGCAGGGACCATGGGAAAAACAGAAACTTCAGAACCAGAGGATCCTGAGCTTGAATCCTGGCTCTGTCACTTGCTAGCCATGTGAGCTGGTCAAGGGATATGACTCTTCTGAGCCTCAATTTGCTCACCTGTAGAATGGGGATGATGGCACCCATGTCTCACAGGCTGTTTTGAGGGCTTGGTGAAATAGTGATCATTAAGTGCCACACTCAGTGTAGATACATGACAGCAAGACCACAAGAGTCTGGATTTGAATCCTGGCACTGCCACTCACGTGAGCCTGAAGCTTAGAGAGACCAACTGGCTTGCTGGTTTCCTCTGTAAATGGTGTGCCATCACCTCCCTCCTAGAGATGTCCTGTGTCCCAGGCACTGGACTGAGCCTGTCAGTGGTAATGATCATGGAATCAGCCCTCTCTGCTTGCCAGTAGGGCCAACCAGCAGAGGAGAGACCACCTTGTGGGCTGTGGGCACTGCCTGATTCCTGTCTGCATGTTGGGGCTGCAGTGATTTCAAGACCATCCTCCCAGTTCAGGTTCGGGGAATTCGGAGCAGAAGGGTCATAGCAAGCACCCCCTTTCCAAGGCAGGCCCAGGAACCCACCCTGCCTTTTGATGGCGAACAGACCTCAGGACTGGCCAGATTGTGGAGCTTGGCCCAGCCCTGACCTCAGGCCCCGAGCCCCCCCTGGTGCCCTGCTTGTCATCCACAGCCCCTTCAGGGCCAGCTCTCCAGGCCCAGGGGCTGCCCCATGTTCCTCCGAGTCCCCACCGAGCGCACCGAGTTATGTAATGCTGCTGAGCCAACATTTATGAGTCTCAGCCAATTTGCCGGCCTTGAGTTACACTGTGCAGATGCTCTGTGTTACGGTTGGCTTTTGTCTCAGAGGCCGTAAGCAGATAGCATAACTCCGCTTACCATTAGACGTTTCGCAAATCATCTGGGCTCGAGCGTGCCGCAGCCAGACAGTTCATTTATGCTGCGAATGGTATGATTTGTAAAGTAATAAATTTCCCGTCTCTCTGCCAGCAATAAAGTACAGCAAGCAGGCGAGGCCAGAGCTCTCCAAAAATACACTGACTCCCAGCGAGACCTGGAAGAGAGCTCTGTCAGGTTCTGTCTCTCCCTGTTCCTGCCTTCATTGAATTCTGGGAAATCGGGTTTGGGCCATAAATCCCCTCTACCATCTGGATGACTGTGGGCCCTGGCACAGACTTGTGTTTAGCATGTGCAATTTGGCTCTGCCATGACACGTTTGTCACTTCCTGGGCCCTTCTTGATTCTGGCATTAAAGGGAAAGGGTGACAGACATCACTCAGACTGGAAAGATGGAAAGTTGTGGGCTATCGCTCCCTCTCTGTGGCCACATGTGTGTGCGTGGGGCCAAGCCAAGGCTCTTTGTCCTGGGAGGTTAGTGGCAGACAGCCATGGGTGAGTGTGCTGGTGGGTGCTTCTTGCAGCCTCTGTGAAGGGGTGCAAGGGCATCGTTCTCTGTTGTGAAGGTGGCCGCTCTGAGTAGAAGGCCAGGGAGAACTGAAATGAGCCTGAGGATGTCTGGGTCCCAACTTCCTTCTTGAAGGAGGGTCAGTGGGTGGAGGGTCAGTGGATGGTGGGTACCTGTGCTCAGCAGACACTTCCACAGAAGCACGAGTTGTCAAGGAGACCCCAGAGCTTCAACTCAAAGTGTCAGCTGTGGTGTGGGACACCCCAAAATGCAAGCACATGGCTTGTGGTTAGTGCCATCGAGTTGATTCTGACTCCTAGCGACCCTGTGTTCAGCAGAGTGGAACCCAGCCCTGTCTTCTTCGCACCATCCTCTCATCTTCTGGTGCTATATCAGACAAAGCTCCGCTGCTATTCTTAGGGTTTTCATGGCCAGTTATTTCAGAAGTGGGTGGCCAGGTCCCTCTTCTTAGTCTGTCTGAGTCTTGAAGCTCCGCTGAAACCTGTCCACCATGGGTGACCCTGTTGGTGTTTGAAATAACGGTGGCATAGCTTTCAGCATCCCAGCAACAAGCAGCCGCCACCATGTAACAACCGATGAGACGAGTAGTGTGGTTCCCTGACTGGGAAATGCACTCGGGTTGCGGAGGTGAGAGTGTGGAATCTTAACCACTAGACCACCAGGGCTGCTAGGTGGCTTGGAGTCCCCATTTTTGACCAGCCCCCTCCTCTTGCCCTGTGTAGTGGCTTCTGCATAGAGAGTCCTGGCTCTGTCTCTGACCTCTGCCCTAGATGATCGTGATGCCCTGCTCAGCTCCAACCCTCTCCAGGTCAGTGATGTCACTGTCCCCTCTGTGAGGAAGGCGGGCCTGAGATGGTCTGCCGGGATGCAAACGTCCGCATGCTCGGCTCTGAGGTTTTCCTCACGCCCCTCACCTTCTCATTCTCTCTCTTTCGTCTCTTCCTCCTCCTCCTTTTCCACCTCTGCCTCTACTTCTTCCATCTTTGATATTTGCTTTATTAAACGCCATTTTAAAATTAAATAACAACATTTAGAAACTAGATACAAGTGGAAACAGGAAGTGATCTTTAGGGCAATCGCTCAAAAGCTGTCACGGTGCCTGTTTGCTGTGTTTCCTGTAGGCTGAGCTTTTCACACTGGGCTTTGACGGCCCCAAAAAGGATGCCCCCCTTCCGTCAGGGCGGTTCTGTCACCTCCTGTGAACATACTAGGCTTTCATGGCTTTCTTTGTCTTGGGGCGGAGGATAGATAGATTCACTCCTCCCAGTGGTACGTGGAGAAGTCCTGAGTGAGGACAGTTTGCTGTTTCTAAAGTTGCTTCCCAAAGTCAGAGGCCAGCCTTGGAGGTGGGGCCAGCGGGAGCTTGGGAGGGAGGCGAGGGCTCCTCAGGGATGTCACTACCCTGAGGCCCACTGCCGGGTCCCCCTGGTTCTGCTGTCTATGCCACACTCCTCCACCTGTATAATGATGTTCTCCATCAGTAGAACGGATGGTCCTACCCTTCACCTCCTTCCAGCTAGGTTAGGTCCCTCGCTTGGCTGTGTCACTCACCACACGCTGACCTTGGGCCATTTGCCTTGCCTCTCCCAGCCTCAGTCTGCCCTGAGGTGTGGATGCCGTGTGGGGTTATTGTGAGGATTAAAGGAGATGACCCACAATGATGCAGATTCTACGCCTGTGGCAGGCATAGCACGGCCTTGTTGCTCAGTCTCAGGAGGGAGCCTGCACAGTTTCGTGTGTGTGAATACCTCCCCTTCCCTGCCCCCACTGGGCAGTGTGTAGTCTTGGCCCTGGAGGTGGCGGCCCTGAAGATGATGTTTCCAGGCTTGGATCTGGAAACTGAGGGGCCAGGAGAGAAGTTTGTTGGGGAAGCAGGAGAGTCCAGCATGAGCCCTAAAGGGGAAGACTTGGCTCTTTGGACCTTGTTTGTGGAGAGCGGGCCGTGGAGGGGAAGCTGTTCATTGCCATCTTCGTCTCTTTGGAGAGAGGTGAGGGCTGAGGGCTGAGAGAGTGGTCAGGACCTACTGGGTAAAAGACCAGAGACAAGAGGCCATAGAGAAACAGATCCTGCTGCAGGTTGCCAGGAAGGATGACCTGAAACTAGGACTGAGACTCCAGGGGGTAGTCGTCCCAGGCAGGAGACCTGGGACCGAGCTGCTCTCTCCAGCCAGAGCAGCAGGGGTGTCAGCACTCTGCCTCCAGGGAGCCGAGCCTTGTGCCCGGGTTCCAGGTTTCTGGGCACAACTGGGAGGGTCAGTGGGGATTGGTTTTGGTAGGATGTCACAGATCACCCCCATCCTTCCAGCAAAATGGCAAATGCACGTTGAACAGGGACGATGTGCCAGGCACTGTGTGAGCAACTTTGTGTGTATTAGTCCTTTTATTTAATCCTTACAGCGGCTCTGTGAGTAGGCAGTAGAGTGGGGCATCTGAGGTTCAGAGAGGTTAAATGATTTGCCCAAAGTTTCCCAGCTAGGAAAGAAAAGAAACAGGGTTCCAGTCACTTCAGAAACTTCCACTAGACCATAAGCTCTGTGAGGGCCGAGCCCGGGCCAGTCCTGCTCCCTGCTGACTACCCTGGGGTGCAGCAAGCTGCTTGGCACACGGCAAGACTGAGCCAAGGGGCTGGCCCTGTGGCCGAGTGGTTAGGTTCGCACGCTCTGCTGCCGGCGGCCCAGTATTTCGTTGGTTCGAATCCTGGGCGCGGACGTGGCACTGCTCATCAAACTACGCTGAGGCAGCATCCCACATGCCACAACTAGAAGGACCCACAATGAAGAATATACAACTATGTACTGGGGGGCTTTGGGGAGAAAAAGGAAAAAAATAAAATCTTTAAAAAAAAAAAAAGACTGAGCGAATGAGTGGTGAGTGCGTGGTTGGACCCAGGTCTGCACTTTTCTGAGCCCACACCTGTGGTCTCTGGTGCTCCACTGGCCGGTTCTCTCTGCCCCATAGCAGCCCTTGTGCCTTGCCTGGGGAGTTTCCCTTTTTGGTGGAGAGAGACCTCCGGTTGACAACACCCTCCCTCCAGCTTTCTAGACCCTCTAGGCCCTGAAGAAACTATTGAGTCACGTGTTTTCCTTGGGTTTTGATGATTCGTGATTCACGATTGCGAGGAAGGCAAGAGAGTGACTCATGCTGATTTAATAAGCCTATGAATATTCTCAAGAAGCGGCTGATAAATACGTGCTGGCAGCCCACTCCCCATGGCTGCCAGCACCAAGTGCTCGGAAATCACCAAGTTAAACAAGTCTGCAGAAAATTCAATCTCCCGGCATTATTTCCTTATTGGAGCTAATAACACGAGGCGCCTTTCTCCTGGCACTGCGAGGTGCACCAGGGGCCCCCACCGCCTTCCCTGAGGTCCTGTGGGAGAAGGAAAGCAAATATTTTACAGTCAGCAAGTTCCTAAGGGTTTGACAGTGATAACAGTGGCTAGGACCTCCCACGGTTTACCTTGTGCCCTTGAACCAGCCGGCTGAGCCCCTGGGGAGCCGGCTCTGTGCCCCAGTGCCTGAATGATGGGGTAATGGGAGTAATGAGAACAAGGCCAACAGCAGCCGTCCTGGCCTCTCCTGGCCATGTCAGGACTAACATGCCTCCATCAGGCCCGCTGAGCTCAGGTTACTCGAGATAAACAAGTGAAGGTGAGAAGCAGCGGCTCAGAGGAGCAGGCCAAGGTGGCAGGGAATGCATCGTTTCATGACTTCAGACAGCTCTCAGGCAACTGAGAGGCTGCCTGACATCTAGCAGGTATTGATGTAGGGGTTAATCCTGTTCGTTTATGGTTCTCTGCTGATTCCCTGCATACCTCTGCTGTAGTGCACACAGGCAAGTGGGCTGAAGAAAAAATTCAGAGATGCACTAGGTCAGCATCTGTGCAAGGATCCAATTGCTGTGGGCAGTCTCTCATTTGGGAGCTCTGAGTCCTTTCAGAAGCTCCAACAGTCCAAGGAGGGGGTGGGGGTTCATAGGTCATTGGGAACAGGGGCGCCCCATTCAGATGTAAGAGACTTCCTAGATCTCGTCTCCTTTCTGTAAGACCTTTAGTGTTCCCTCCCCATGTTCCCTAGTGGTAAGTTACGCTCAGGGCTGCTCCAGCCACGGGAGCGGGGTTCTGCCTTCTGAGTCTGGCACATGGTTAGAGAGCAGCCTCTCTCCTCCTCCCTCCTTCTATTCATTCATCCATCCAAAAAATATTGATTAAATATGATAATGTATGTAAAGCTTTTAGCATCATGTCTGGCTCAATCGATGTTAGGTTTTATTATCATAATTAATATTGTTGCTATAATTTAACATCCATTGCATGCCATGCTAAAAAGGTGAATAATGGTACAAATTGGTGAATGTGCTACGTGAGAACTGGAAATCATGGAGTCTACACCCATCATGCTGTAGATGGGCATATGAGGCCCAGAGAGATGCAGAGACAGACTGATGGGGGTCTCACAGTGAGGGTGTGGCTAAGCCAAGCCTAGAACCCAGGGCTCCTCCTCCATGGCAGGCAGCTGTCACGCTGGCATGGCATGGTCTGAAGCGGCTTCCTGGAGATGAGCCTTGGAATAAGAGTAGGAATGAGACCAGCAGGAGAGGAGAGGGGAGGAGAGAAGGGGCAGAGTGTAGCCTGGCCTAGCATGGCATGTGTGTGTGTGTGGGGCGGGGGGGCGCTACCAGCAGAGAAGAGCCTGGAGAGGGAGAGCGGTACCACAGCCATCTCTGTAGCATCATTTGAAGAGTCCTGAGAAGGCTTCGTTTTCCCCAAATCATTCGCTCTGTCACCACCAGCAGGTACTTCTTTCTGGCCTGTGTGAATCAGACGTGGTAGCTCTGGGGCTCGAAGTTCCATCTTGCCTGCCCCTGTGCTCGTGCTCAACAGGAACCCATGGGTCCAGGCTGGCAGTCACAGCCCAGGAGTGGCTGCTAAATGCGTCTCCTCGGGGAGAGGAAACCCATTCAGTCATCACTTTCCATTAACCCCTTGCATTTGTTTCCTAGGGCTGCTGTGACAAATCACCACAAACCTGGTGGCGTAAAACAACAGAAATTTATTCCCTCACAGTCCTGGAGGCCAGAAGTTCAAAACCCAGGTGTTGGCAGGGTTGGTTCCTTCTGGAGGCTCTGAGGGAATATCTGTTCCATGCCTCACTTGTAGCTTCTGGTGGTTCCTGGCAACCCTGGGCTTTCCTTGGCTGGTAACTGCGTAACTCCAGTTTCTGCCTCCATCTTCACGTGGCCTTCTCCTCTTCTGTCTGTATCTTCTCTTCTTATAGACACTAGTCCTTGGATTTAGGCCCAACCTGGATGAGCCAGGGTGATCTCACTGTGAGATGTTTAACTTAATACATCTGCAAAGACTCTCTTTCCAAATAAGTTCACATTCACAGGTTCTGGGTGGACATATCATTTGGAGGGCCACCATTCCAGCCACTGGACCCCTAGAGGAGTGTGAGAGTGTGGCTTGAGAGTTGGGTCACAAGGTAACCTTTGATGGGATGAGGGGATAAGTCAATTGAGACACTGTGCTGGAGGATGGGGTGTACTAAGAAAATTTCCAGAAGCATTTGGGCATCAGACATAGGGTTTTTCTTAGATTGAAGACTCAGGGCCCAGGTTAGAAGCGATGACCAATGGCATATGGGCATCCAACATGGCCTGTTGACAGAGTCCACCATGTTGGGGACAGACCATTGTGACCACAGCCTGCTCCTGGAATGGTCCAGATCTTTGCTGTCCAATAGAACTTTCTCCAATGATCAAAATGTTCTTTAATATCTGAGCTGTCTAATACAAGGCCATTAGCCACGTGTGTCCTTTGACCTTTTGAAATGTGGCTAGTGCAACTCAAGGACTAGATTTTTTTACTTCTATTTTGTTTTAATTCATTGCATTGAAACATAAGTAGACCTGTGTGCCTAGTGGCTACTGTATTGGCCAGCACAGCTCCAAAGTGTCTTGATTTGACCCTTTCCCCTTGTCTGTTCTTCATTTCACTATCAAAAATCTATTTCATCATAAAGAGCTTAAATTGTTCTTTTGCTTTGTAATGTGTGTAATGCTTAAAGTTTTAACTTTTGGCTGAGAGACAGAGACCAGATGGAGTTGACTTATTTCAGACCCAATACAAGAAAGCGTGGCTTACTCTGGGTAAGATGGAGCAGAGGAGTACTTTCTATTGACGCGCTTGTAGCTGACAGTTGCCTGGCAGTTAAGCTGGAGGAGCGGCTAGAGAGGCCAGTGTGAAACCTACACTCTCTGGCAGTGCGAGGCTGCCTGGCAATGCTTCCTAGAGCTGGAAGGGGAACGGGGAGAGCCCACATCTACACCTTGGACCCAGGTTTGGAAGTCTATGAGTTTGAGGTTCTTTGCTCTTTTTTGTGGCTTCTGGAAAGCCACAGATAAAATTTGGGTCTCCTAAAGCTATGTCCCCCCAGATTACTCCTTGTTTTCCTGCTTCTCCAGATGGATGCTGCATACTGTCTGGCTTTAGAGTAAGGATATTTATTTTTGCACACTGTTTAGACATGATCTTAAGCGACACTTAATTTATTTACACATTTGCATGTTTTTGACCCTTCTGGATGAAAAATAAAGTGTTTGCCTGACAGCAGAAAATCTCAAAGGAGGCGACTCCTGGGGTGATGGGGTCTGCATCGGCTGGATATATTTGGGCTATCAGCTCATCTTTCCTCTTCCTCCTTGTTTCTTTCTGGCATGTGCAAATCAGACATGGTGACTCTGGGGCTCGAAGCTCAGTCTGCTTGCCTGCCTCTGTGCTCATGCTCAATGGGAACCCATGGATCCAGGCTGAAAGTCACAGGCTAGGCATAGAAGAAGGTTCTGGTAATGCAGGCAGATCAGCTTGTTTAGGTGGGGAGTTGTGGGAGGAGGGTAGTGCTCAGGGTCATGCTAACACTGCACTGTGTACATGTACGACACAAATGAGGGATTTAGAGGCGAGGAGGCTGATGAGTGTTGCTAGGCAACCTTTCAGCTGGGTCTGGAGGTAACATAATCTCTGGGAGCAGCCTGGTAGGAGGGCCTTCTAAGGACAAAGCTGAACTTCAGAAACAGCATCTTCTGTGGCTGTACCCGCCTGGACTGCCTCTAGGAGGGGGCGGGAAATGTCAGCAGAGCCATGTTATTATGTAAGTTGCTTGGGTGACTGATGCATCTGTGACTTCTCTGTTTGTTATGGCCTCTTTTTCTTATGTATTTATTTGTACCCCACCTTATACAAAAGAGGAATTGAGGTGCTTTCAGAAATACACATGATACAGCAGGATAAACATTAAATAACAGAAGAACCTGGGGCAAAGGGAAAAGAAGAGTGAAAAAAAGGGGGTATTTATTGAGTAATGACTCTGTGCCTGGCTCTGTGGATATAGCAGGGAACAAAAAAGCCATGATTCCTGCTCTCCTGGAGCTTTCGGTCTTATAGGAGAGGTGGGGAAAAAAAAAGGTCACAGGTCCAATGGGTCCAGTGCTCTTATTGGGAATAAGCTGCAAATTGGACTCTGAGCCTCCTAGTGGCCACAGCAAGAGGGGACACAGTTATGAGGGGCTGGGTGTGTTCTCAATGTTGTGTTGGTAACAGCAGGAGCTTCATCCTCCTGTCCTGGATGTGCAGAGCATGGCACAGGGCCCCCCATCCCTGTGCAGAGACCTCCTTTGCCCTCCACTTCACTGCCAGCCTCATTTCAGGTGCCAGCCTCCTGGCTGGGTTCAGAGAGTCAGCCCAGATGTCCTGGCGGGCTTGAGTGAAGCCCCCACAAGTGAAGGGCTTGAGTGCCTTGGGCCCAGTAAGTGCCAGAGCTCTTCCTGCACCCTCCCACCCCATGTTTTAGGCCAGTCTCTCCCTCCCCCTAGAATGCCATCTATATCCATTATTGTCACTATCCTCTCCCCTTACCTAATTAGGCTTTCCGTGGTTTTTAACATGCCCTTTACTGGCAGCATCTCATTTGATTCTCCCAGCAACACTTGTGAGCTAGCTGTGATTTTAGCCATTTTGCAACAAAAGGAAGCAGAGACACAGAAGGGCTAAGCACTTTGCCTGAGGTCCCACAGCTTCATGACTCCACTCTGGCTTCCTCTGAGTTGCCATTCATTATTCTGCTTTCTAGAGCGGGAGCCCAGCTTGCGTACAGACCCTGGAGGAGCCTAATCCTTCAGCCCCTGGCATCTCTTTGGGAGGCAGGCGGAAATTCTTTACTCCCTTCCATTGGCAGGCCAGGGTCTTCCTTTCATCCCACAGAGGGCTGGGCAGGTATTGGCATCTGGGACTCCATCCTCCAAAGGCAGCCCTTCTGTTTGTCTGTTTATTCATTCATTCATTCAACAAATATTTCTTGAGCACGGCAGGTACTGCGTGATGATCACTTACCATTCCTGCCCTCAAGGAGATCAAAGTCTAGTTGAGGGAGAAGGGTCAGTACATGTGAGGTTAGGGTGCAAAGAGAGGAAGGTGTGAGTATAGTTAGAGTGCTAATCATCAGCAGCAGCAGAAATAAAAACACAAACAGGCTAAATTCATCCAGACTCTACAGCCATTTCCTATGTCCTGGTCCCAGATTCCCCTTATCCTGAGCAGCCTTCTAGGGCTCACTCTACTTGGACAAAGTCCACCTTCAGGTGCAAGGGTTCAGAATGCAATACATCATCTACAAGTTAGCCATACAGAAGCAAAAAAGGCCTCACCTCCCTTGTTTTTGGAAGCACACATCTATTAATGCAACCTTAATTTGTAGCAGCGTAGATTGGTATAAGAGAGCCTGGGGCATGTAAGCCTGCAATACCAGCCTCTGTGCAAGTGGTAACTTCGCAAGTGCTTGGAGCCATGGGGCCCGCTTCTGCCTGAGGAATGCCGAGGGATTCTTTCCAAAGAACATGAGGGCAAGTGCCTTGTGCGTGCCCCATTAATGGATGCCACCCGTTCTCAGGTTACGCAAGCAGCACTCTGGGGTGGATTTCAATGTTTTGATCCCTCTGTAAAGAAAGCAACCACAGCTATTCCAATTATGATTTCTGAAATATCCTTTTGCAGCCATTGGGGTGGGAGATGTTTGGGCCATTGTGTTATCATTCCATGCATCTCCTGGAGATAGAGACCCGCATAAGTAAAACCATATTTCTGTTTTCCAAGATCCAATCCCCGGGTGTGTCAGGCAGGCTCAGGAAGCAGCACGTGGGGAGCATTCTCAGACTTGGTAAGTGGCTGGCCCGCTGATAGAGGAGATTAAGGTGCTTTTGATCTCTTCGCCCCTAATGGCAATGTCACCAGTTTTTAAAGTGACTCAGGAAAGTCTTCCTTTGAACAGCCAAAAGATTGCTTCAAGAAGAGCAGGCCCTATTCTAGACAGCTTGTCTGGGAAGATGTGCTGCTGAATTGTAAATGTAATTACATGAATTTTTCCTTCCAATTCCTTAAGATCATGGGTTCAGATCCATTAGTTGATGGCCCGCAGTGCACTGAGGCTCCCCCCAACAAGTCAGGCTGTCTGCAGAGGGCCCCCCCTCCCTCAGGTGCTCTCTCTGGACAGTCACATCTTCTCTCTGCATTGTCCCAAGGACTCCTCTGCAGGCTAGTCCTGCTTAGGGGCGCTGCTCTGCTGCCATGCTCTGCAGCTTACCTCCACTCTTGGCCCTCAGCTGTTATGCTGGGCAAGTGGGTTACAGGCGGCTCCTCCTGAAGGCAGAGGATGACATAAGGGCATTCTGGTGAGATGAAGTATGGGAGCGGCACTTCCTTGTGGAGGATTAGTGTGAAAAAAATTGTGTGTGTGTTTGTGTGTGTGTGTGCGTGTTTTGCTCTGGTCCTGGTTGTATGCAGAGCTACATGAATTAGTCAGAACTCAGATAGAAGATCATCAAAGTTAGAAAATTTAGTTTAAGTAGACATTGAACTCCTCACTCTTTTGTGAAATGGAGGTTAGGAGTGTAGACTCCAGAATCTAGAGTGTTTGGGTTCAATCCTGGTTTCTCTAGTTATTAGCTGTGTGGCTTTGGGCAAGTCATTTCATTTCTCTGAGCATGAATTTCCTCAATGGGAAATAGTATCTAGTTCACTGAGTCATGAGAAATGAAATTACGTGTATATAAAACACGACCTGCTTTACCTGCTGGTGCCTGACAAGTGCTTGTTGTTATAATTATTCTAATATTATTCATTCCTTCCTTGATTGTGCACAAATGCCTTACCTCGTTACTGTTCCTGAGCTCTTTGTGCAAGGAGCTATAGGGCTAAGAGAGAAGGGTAAGATTTCATTAGAAAAGAATAAATGCACAAAAAGTGAAATGGTATCTAAAAGCATATAAATACATACCAAAGAGAAAGGTTATTAGTTGTTAATATTCATATGTAATGAGAGCTTCCACCTGGGATGTAAATAGTTGCAAGAGAACATTGTTCCCACCCTAAATAACAAGCCAGACAGTTTATAAAATCATATATTTTTTTGTCTATCACAGAGCTGAGGACACAAGATAACCTAATGAATTAAAATCCAAAGGGTGACAGTCCCTCCAAGGAGAGATGGGACACATGATTGTTTCCTCTTGGGCAGAGCAGCAGAAGGAGGAGGAGGTAGCCATCACAGAAGCAAGTACAAAGAAAACAGCTGCAATGGTAATGAATTTTTAGGAATCAAGCGTGGGCCAGCATAACCATTTAGAATTCTTGGAAGCCCCAGACACAAGAGGTGTCTGCTTGCTCACTTTTGTCCATGGGCCTCCACTGAGAGCTCACAAGAAAGATTAGGGGCAGGACAGGACTACAGAAAGAGAACTCTCTGTGGTACAGGTAGGCAGGAGCTGCCTGAGTCTATAGTTAAAGCAGAAGAACCAGTAAAAAAAACCTTCCCATGCTCCTGACCTTTCAAAAGGAAGAAGCAGAGGTTATCTGCTACTGGGGGAGGGCCAAGAGAGCCCCATCGCTAAGGCAGAGGTACACAAGGCCTGCCTAGCACTGAGGCTAGAGCCCTCTTGTGCTAAGAAACCCTCTTGGACACTACATGGGAAAGAGTCAGTGGTCATCTGCTGCTGGGTGAGGTCCAAAAATCTGCCCAAACTCTGGATTCTGCCTTGAGTATGAGACAGTGGTCATCTCCTACCAGGGGAACGGCGGGAGAACTGAGAACCATCCTCTCTAAGGCACAGGTAGGTAAAGCTACCTACATAAATCTTCCTGGTCCCTGGGCCTTACACCAAGCTCCTGGCAGCATCACACCACTAGGGGAGGAGCAGGAATGCCGAGACAGACTTCTTCTGTAGTGCAGAGCCTGCTGAAGTCCTAGGTAGTGTAGGAGAATTAAGAGAAACTCTCTATGATATTAGGCTTCATCATAAGTGTGAGGCACCTCTAAGTAGGGGGCACCCTAAGTATGGGGTGTGACAGTCCACTGCTAAGAAAATTTGAAGCCTGTAGTACACAGAATATAACTAAAGCAATAGCAGAGTCCAAACCCAGTTCAACTACAGACTAGATACTAACTCAACTTCCCACACTAACAGCCTTGATAGAAGAGAATTCTCCATTTTGGGGAGTATTTATTGCAGCCTCTACCATGTTTTGCACACAATGTGTGGCATTCGATATAAACTTATGACACACACACACACCAAACAATAATGTGACCACTTGTCAAGAGATAAAATAATCAATAGAACCAGATCAAAGTTGGCCCAAATGTTGGAATTATCAGACAGGGACTGTAAAATAACTATGATAAATATGCTAAAGGATCTAGTGGAAAAGGTGTTCAAACAGGTGGAGAATTTCAGCAGAGGTATGGAAACTGTAAGAAAAAGATCTAAATGGAAATGCTAGAAATAAAAAAGAGGATGTCAGGCATGAAAAATTCTCTCGATGAACTCATCAGGAGATTGGACACAACAGAGGAAAGAATCAATAAACTTAGAAACATATTAGTTGAAATGATCCAAACTGAAACAAAAATAGAAAAAAGAGTGAAAAAATAAAACAGAGCATCTGAGATCTAAGGGACAACACCAAAACATCAAACAAACATAATTGTCACCCTAGAAGAAGAAGATGAGAGAGAAAAGGCAGAAAAATATGTGAGGAGACAGGGACCAAACATTTCCCAAAATTAAGAGTTCCAAGAAACTAAGAGAACCCCAGGTAGGACCATAGTTAAATTGCTGAAAACAAACTGCTGAAAAAGTCTTGAAAGCAGCCAGATAGAAAAGAAAGATTACACACAGAGGAACAGTGATTAAGAATGACAGTTGACTTTCCATTGGAAATAACAGAGATCAGAAGTCAATGGAATGTCATCTTTAAGAGTGCTATGAGGAAAAAAA
This sequence comes from Equus caballus, assembly GCF_041296265.1. Taxonomy (NCBI): domain Eukaryota; kingdom Metazoa; phylum Chordata; class Mammalia; order Perissodactyla; family Equidae; genus Equus; species Equus caballus. The sequence continues at coordinate 56,419,272 of NC_091697.1, read as the reverse complement.
CCCTCTCAACCTAGAATTCTATATCCAGTGAAAATATACTTCAAAAATAAAGATGAAATAAAGACATTTTCACACAGACAAAAACTGAAAGGCTCACTCTCCAGGAGAGCAGGAAATGCTAAAAGGGGTTTTATAGGCTGAAAGAAAATAATTTCAGCTGGAAACCTGGTCTTACAGGAAGGACTTGTATGACTGAAGAACACCAGAAAGAGTGAACAGGTCTATAAATAAAAAGCACCTTTAAAAATCCTTAAAGATAATTGGTCATTTGAAGTAAAAATAATAACAAAGGAACAAGGGAGTTTAGAGTCTTTTAGAACTAAAGCCTTTGGCAACAAGAGCACAAAGAATGGGAGGTTATAATTGGAAACATACTGTGATTAAGTTCTTAAATTGTTCATGAAGTAATAAAATATTTTTTGAAAGTTAATGGTGATGAATTAAAGATAAACATGTAATCTCTAGAGAAATCACTAAAAATATAGTACAAATAGGCATGCCTAAATGTCAATAGAGGAGTTGAAATGAAATATTAAAAATAGTTGTTTCATCCCAAAAATTCAGTATAAGAGTAACAGAAAAACAAAGGGCATAAAGGACAAATCACAATCAAACCCAAATTGGGTATATTTAAAATAAAAATATATAAATAATTGAATTAAATGTAAATGGATTAATCTTCCCCATTAAAAGGCAGAGATTGTCAGATTGGATAAAAATGCAAGACCCCACTCTATATGGTTTAGAAGACGCAGACTTTAAACATAAAGTTACAAACAGGTTGAAAGTAAAAGGTTGGGAAAAGATACCACGCAAACATAAGAAAACAGGTGAAGCTATGCTAATATCAGAATGAGTTGAGTTCAAGATGATAAAAAGATCAAGGGGCTTTTTGATAATGATATTAAGGGTTAATTAATCAAGGAGACATAAAAATCTAAACTTTGTTTGTACCTAATAACAAAGCTCCAAAATATGTGAAACAAAAATTGACAGAACTGAAGCTGAAAATAGCTGAAGAATTTAAGACCCTTCTCTCAATGATTGATTGATCGAAAGATTAGTGAGTATATGGAAGATTTGAACACCACTGCCAATAACCTGATCTAACTGATGTTTATAGAACACCACACCCAACAAAAGCAAAATACACATAATTCTCAAGTGTACATGGAGTATTCTTTACCATAGACCATAAACAAGTCTAAATAATTTTTTAAGAATTTCTAAGAATTTAATTTCTAAGTATGTTCTCTGAAGAAAATGGAATTAAAGTAGAAATCAATGACAATAAGATACCTACAAAATTCCTCAAATATCTGAAAGTTAAACATGACTAAAAAACTCATGAAGCAAGGAAGAAATCACAAAGAAAATTAGAAAATATTTTAAATTTAATGATAATGAAAATATTATATCAAAATGTATAGGGTGCACACATTTTAAAGAGAAACGTATAGCTTTAAATGCTTATATTAGAAAATAAGAAAGATGCAAAGTCAATGACCTATGTTTCCACCTTAAAAAGCTAAAAGAGGAGGGGCTGGCCCCGTGGCCGAGTGGTTAAGTTCTCGAGCTCCGCTGCAGGCAGCCCAGTGTTTCGTCGGTTCGAATCCTGGGCGCGGACATGGCACTGCTCGTCAGACCACGCTGAGGCAGCGTCCCACATGCCACAACTAGAGGAACCCACAACGAAGAATACACAACTATGTACCGGGGGGCTTTGGGGAGAAAAAGGAAAAAATAAAAATCTTAAAAAAAAAAAAAAAAAAAAAGCTAAAAGAGGTGAACTAATTAAACCCAAATAAGAGTGGAAATCAGTGAAATAGAAAACAAATAATAGAGAAAATTGGCAAAGACTGAAGTTGTTTTTGGGCTTTTTTTGCTGAAGAAGATTTTCCGTGAGCTAACATCTGCTGTCAATCTTCCTCTTTTTGTGTGTGAGCTGCTACCACAGCACGGCCACTGACAGACGAGAGGGGTAAGTCAGCACCTGGGAACCAAATCCAGGCTGCCAAAGCAGAGCCTGCCAAACTTAACCACTAGACCATGGGAGCTGGCCCTGCAGTTGGTTTGCTTAAAAGATTAACAAACAGATAAACATCTAGGAAAATTTATTGTTTAATGGATATGGAGTTTCAGTTTTGCCAGATAAAGTTCTGGAGATTAGTTACACAGCAATGTGAATATATTTAACGTTATTGAACTGAAGTCTCAGAAATGATCAAGAGGGAAAATTTTATATTATATATTTCTTAACCACAATAAAAAAATTACAAAAAGGAAAAAGTGAGAAGACACAAATTACTAATATCAAGAATAAAAGAGAGACATCACTAAAGACATTAAAAGGATAATGAGGTGATATCATGAACAATTTTATGCCAACAAATTCAGTACTCAGATGAAAGGGAGAAATTACTTGAAAAACATAGCTTACAAAAACTGACACAAGAAGAAATAGAAAAATCTAAACCCTATATTCATTAAAGAAATGGAATTCATAATTAAACAACTTCCAATAAACAAAACTCCAGGCCCAGAGAGTTTTTCTGGTGAATTCTTTCCAATATTTAAGGAAGAAATAATATCAGTTCTACACAAATTCTTTCAGAAAATAGAATATTAGGGAACACGACCCAACTCATTTCACGAGTCCAGCATTTCTTTGATATGAAAATCATACAAAGATATTATAAGAAAATTATAGATCAAAGTCCCACATTAACATAGGTATAAAAATCCTTAAGAAAATATTAGCTAATGAAATCAATAATATATAGAAAAGGGTAAAGTCATGTTTATCCTAGGAATGTAAAGTTGATATAATATTGACAAACCAATCAATATAATTCACCACATTGACTAAAGGAGAAAAATCATATTTTCATGGATGCAGAAAAAGCAATGGACAAATTTCAGCATCCATTCGTGATAAAAACTCAGCAAACTGGGAACAGGTGGGAGTTTTCTCAACCTGACAAATAGCATCTACCAAAAACCTACAGCTAACATACTTAGTGGTGACTGAATGCTTTCCTCCAGAGACTGGGGAAAAAGTGAGGCTGTCTCTCTCACAACTTTTATTCGACATTTTATTGGCAGTCTGAGACAAGGCAATAATATAAGAAATAAAATAAAATAAAATAAAGGACATATAGATCAGAAAGGAAGAAGTAAAATTGTTTTTACATGCAGGTGACATGATTTTGTACAAACTCTTAAGGAATTTTTAAAAAATGAGTAGAACTAATTTATTTTGCAATACTGAAGGATGTAACAAAGTTATGATTCCATAGATGAGCAATGAACAATTAACAATGAAAATTTTTAAATAAGATATATTATAGCATAAAATCAAATACTTACAGATAAATTTAATGAAAGATGAGTCAAACTAGAAAACTCTGCTGACAGAAGTTTAAGAAGATCAAATAAATGAACAGATATACCATGTTTATGGATTGCAAGACTCAATATTATTAAAATGTCAATTCTCCCAAATTGATCAATCCCAATTGAAATCCCAGCAAACTTTTTTCCTTGGACAAAATGATTTTAAAATATATATGGAAAGGTGAAGAGCCTAGAATAACCAAAACAATATTGAAAAAGTAGAACAAATTTGAAAGACTTACCCACCTGATTACAAGACTGACTATAGCTACAGTAATCAAGACAGTGTGGTGATGATGAAAGGATGGATAGATAAATGGAACAGAATAGAGTCTATACAGAGACCCACAGATATATGGTCCAATGATTTTTGACAAGAGTGTCAATTGAGTATCCATTAGAAAAGAAAAGGAACTTTGTCTCCTATCTCTAACCATATATAAAAATCAATTCAATATGGGTTATTGACCCAAATGTAAAAGTTAAAGCAATAAAATTACTAGCAAAAAACAGAATATTTTTGCAACCTTGGGGTAGGCAAAGATTTCTTAGGTCACAGAAAGCATGGGCCATAAAAACAAAACTTGATAAATTGGGTTTCATCAAAATTAAAAATTTATGCTTATCAAAAGACACTGTTAAGAAAATGAATATGCTGACACATGTTAACCTATTGCTAACACATATGCCTGACACAAGACTCACATCCAGAATATAGAAAAACTCCTATGACTCAGTAATAGAAAGACAGACAATCCAATCAAAAATGAGTAAAATAACTCATGTAGAAACTTCACCAAAGAAGATATACAAATGGACGGTAAGCACATGAAAAAGTGTTCATCATCATCAGGCATGAGGGAAATGCAAAGTAAAATTACGGTGAGTTACCACTAGTTATACACTGGAAGGTTTAAAGTGAAAAAAACTGACGATGTGAAGTGTGCGGGAGGATGTGGAGGAGCTGGAACTCTCCCAGCTTGCTGGGGGAAATGTAAAATGGCATAACCACTTTGGAAAACTGGCACTTTCTTAAAAAGTTAAATATACATTTACCCTATGATGCAGAAATTCCACTCTTAGGTGTTTACCTGATAGAAATGAAAATATCCTTTCACAAAAATCTTTGTATAAGAATGTTCATAGCAGCCTTAGTCATAAAATACTGAAACTGGAAAACAGCCCAGGTGTCCATCAGTGAAGAATGACTGAATAAACGCACTGTGGTGTCGTCATACAACAGAGAACCAAGCAGCAGAAAGGATGAACTACTAATACACACAGGATGATGGAGAAATCTCCAAAATTTGATGAGTGAATGAAGGCGGGTATGAAAATGTGCATACTATGTGATGCATTTATAAGAAATTCTAGAATAGGAAAAACTAACCTACAGTGATAGAAATCAGATGAGTGGTTGAATCTGGGAGTGGAGAATTGAGAGGAGGTGTGGGGAACTTTCCGGGTGAGAGAAATGTTCTGTGTCTTCATCAAAACTAAATAGAACACTTATGACCTGAGCATTTTACTTTATGTAAATTATACCCCAATAAAAAAAAGGTGGGATAAGAAAGCATTTTCTTTTGCTGGACTTCAAATCGCAGTTAACAGATCTGAAGAGACTACGTTTAAAATAACGCAATGATGTAACTATTATATTATGATGGGAAAATTCTATGATAAAACTATTGGAGACCTAATTTGGAATATTTAATGAGAGCTCCGTACTTTACCACTGTTCTTCAGCAGCACCTATTCTTAAACCCAGATCTGCCCATTCAGCCTAAACAGGCAGGTAAGAGGCAGCCCCTGCCTTCCTCATGGGCGTTGTCCACAGATGCAAGCTCCAGTGGTATCTGTTAATTATCTGCTTCTGAATCTGGAGTTTATGAAATGCTGTTCACCAGACTTCAAAAGCTGGAGAGTCATCTTGGTTATCTCTTCAGGAACCCAGTTTATCCCTCTCTCCCAATCCATGACTTCAAAGGCTTGGTTTCATTGCAAAACCGTCTGGCACAATGGCGTCAGGCTGGCTCCCCTTGGGAAGGCTTTGGAAACAGTGATGACTCAGCCCTCCTCTGAGAAGCATCTAAGTCACCCCTCTCTCCTCCACATGCCTCAGCCCAGCTGGTCAGGGGGACCTGGCTCCCATGGGAACCGAGTCCACAGGCCTCGCTGATAGAGAAGTGGGGGCTCTGCCGAGATTTGGGGCTAAGCCCTCCAGCCTGCTTGTGGGGAAAAAAACCTCTCAACCCAGACTGGGAGAGGAGGGTTTACTTGCTTGCCCGACTTGTGTTTTTTTGCTGGTAATAGTTTTCATTGACTGGGGAGTAAAACTGCTCTCCTCTTCTGAACTGACAGAGCAGGACTGGTAAGGGTCAGCTTTGATTCTGGTCTTCCCTTTGCTCATCATTTTATTTGAGTGCCGTGAGGACATTCCCCTATCAGGTTCTTAGGTGAGAGTCTTATTTCTGTTTGTTCTGCTTCCCTTGTTTTCCTTGATAAAGTAAATTTTGTTTTCCTAAAGTAATATAAATATTAATTTGTATACGTGTCTTTAAAACTAAAGATGTTAGTTGAATTTATTTGTAGACAACAACGGAATGAAAGGTTGCTTCTGCACTTGTTTCTCTACTTTTCGGTATTAATTTTGGAAATTAAAAATCTGGGTTGTTGCTTCCCGTGCTGATAATTCCCATCTCACTAAATCATGCCACAGATGCAAAGTTTCAGTTTAATTTGGATTCTGGTATTATGCTTACAGAGGTAAATGAAGACCCTGGCTTCGTAAATCTTTTTTGTTTTTCCACTTTTATTTTTAAATGTAGCTAGACCCAAAGTTTATGTCCATTTAGCTGACCTTTACAATAGTAAGAGCTATTTTATAAGGCAGCAGAAGTGAAAGTTATCAGCAGGGCAGGGTAATGTAAAGTATTTATGAATGAACGTGCAAAAACCAATCTGGGGGTGTAAAATGTGGGGCTGTCCGTGGGCAGAACTGCTTGTGACTTGAGCCTTCTTTGCCGTAAAGCATAATTCATGCTGCTGTTAGCCCTTAAAACAGGAAATAATATACCCATTTAACTTAATCACAATTTATATTACATGTGCATATTTCTAAACAAATGTTGTAGATGGAGAGTTTGGTAGCAATAATATTTATGAATTACACTTTTAGTTAGCAAAGGAAATGTGTGACCTCTTACATTTGGTTTGACATTTGAATTTGGTGTTCAGTGTATTTGACAGGGGTGATGGATTCTCATTAGCTCAACGTATAAACAGGAAATGCTTCCTCGGTGAACAGTTATTAATGTGGGACATCCCTGAATTTGAATTTTTAGTTACTGATTCTGGTCCAGATTGCGAAACTTATTTAATTTCTCTCTTTAGAAATAAAGTAAGAAGTAAGGTTTTAATTTTGTGTCTAGCAAACCTGAACAACATATGAATGCCAAGCTCTGCAAAACGGAAAGTGGTTGACGAGCTGGTGGCAAGCGAGGCTGCAGAGGTCTCAGACGCCAGGAGCAGCCCTGGCTGCAGATGGCCCCCACGTGGATTTCGCTTGCCTTAATTTCTAAATAAGATAACCTGTAGGAATTAGAACATGACATGGGGGCAGATTTGAGTAAGCTCCTACTTAACCTTTACCCAGACCAGGATTAAAGCTGTTCGTGCAAAACGGGAATCAGAACAAATTTGCAACGTGGCTTAAGATAGCAATTTCATTTTGAGTCTTCAGCACTAGCTTGGTACTTCGCTATGATGCCACAACACAGAAGCTGGAGGCAAGGGTGTGGGAAACCTAGGAGAGGCATCTGACATCTAACAGGAGCGAGGAGAAACCAGGCCAGTGGGCCAGTGCCCGCCATGGGCCTGGGCCTGTGCTCTGCCCCGTCTGAGTAATGCTTAGAATCTAATTAGAAGTCAGTTAGAAACCCGGAAAGTGAAGCTGGCAGGCCCTTAATCTGAATTTCAGGTCTTCAGAGGGGGAAAGTAGCGTTTTTATTGTTACAGGTCAAAGTTTAAATTTAGTTTATATCAGATTACCAAAATACGCTTTCGGTAAGGTTAGATTCTCATGCTCAGAGAGAGTCGGACTGTAATGAAAGCAAACAGGGCGAGAGATAATCCCATTACAGATGAACTCTTCACTCGAACCTCAAGCATTTGGGAACCATAATAACACCATCGCTGCAAGAAGAGAGAGGCCGAGGCACGGGAGCCGGGAAGGACCCTGGCCGACCCACTTATTTACACACACCCTACCCAGCCTGGCATGCCCTACCACCACTTTATCTCAGAGCACTTCTGTAAATGACTGACTTCTCCTTTCATTTTCTTCTGCTTCCCCTGCTAAAATCTAAGCCCCGTAAGGGTAGGGATTTTTGTCTCTTTTGTTCACGGCTAACGCCTCACTCTGTAAATCACAGCCTGGCTCAGAAGAAGCACTGACTGAATATTTGTTGAATGAGTGAAGGAACCTCAGTTCCTCTGAGCAGAAAGCAAAGATTTTTAAAACCAAAGATTTTGAAACTAAAGCAGGGAATCCGCTCCTTTGGGTTCTGGGAGAAGCAGTGATTGCCCCAGAAGGAGGAAGATGTCCTCATTCCTGCGGGTTCTGGAAGGGAGGCCACAAGTCCCAGATTGGGGGTTGCTAGCTCTAAATCCAGAAGGGTGGGAGCCACACCTTCCTGGGTGCCTGGGGCCTTCATCCTGAGTGAATGTTCAGTGGCAAGGTCTTGAGCGGGATAGAATTACTGAGGGGTTGGAGGAGCCTTCGATTGTGTGTCTCGGAGATAATGTCTGTCCTTCTCCCACGTCCTCAGGACAATGAATCAGTATAGGCTGAGCAGGACCAACTGAACACCTTAAGTCCCAGTCTGGAAATGGGTGGAGGGGCATGACTCTCCTGGGAATTCACCAAGCAGGTCTGCATCTTCCTGGATGGGAATGAACACCCTGAGGGCTGAGAGAAGGGATTGGCAGGAACGGATACGTCTCTCTTCAGAGCTGGCTTTGCTTTTCCTGAGCGGTCTGGAAGCATAAGCACCAAGACGTTCCTGGGCTTGAAACAAAAGCGTCACCCTTTTTGACTAAGGCTGTGCCCGTGGGTATGCCACCCTCGTTCCTCATCCTTCCTTGAGAAACCATGTGAAATAGACCACTTCCTTAGGTTTCCAATGAAAATAATTTGCAAACTATCCCCTTTCCTCCTTCCCCCATGGAAAATAATGCACAGACTGTCCTCTTGCTTATTCAAATACTCTCTTAAGAGTGTTGGTATGGGTCACTGTTTTCTTTTGGTCTCTCAGAACAAAACATTGTTTATCAGTCCTGTAACCCCCAGATTCCAACTCTTAAACATCCCAAACCCTGGGCGTAGTATGGCTCTGCCAGACATCACAGTGGAAAGTCAGAGGCTTCTGCACCAATTCTGTGGACCAACATGAACTGGACATTCACTCACTGAGCCCCGCTCTGGCCAGGCGTTGGACATAGAAGGGTGAACCAGACGGATCTGGTCGCTGCCCTCCAGCAGCTTAGATACTGGCAGAGAAGGCAGCGACTGACTGCATGCCTCTGAGTGGGATGGGTTGACCTGAGGTGGAGCGGCTTTGGGAACTGACCTGGGCTGAGCCTGGCAGGAACGCTTCCCTGTGACCCCAGAGGTGAGCCTCGCAGGCCTGTGCTTCCTGGTGGGGCTCCCAGACTTTCGGAGAGCCCGCCTTGGGCTCAGCACTCAGGGCAGAGAGCGGTCTGGCTGTGAATCATTCCCCAGAGAACCAGTCCCTGGGAGGGAAACCGAAACTGACCCTTTGCAGAGCCAGTGTGCAGACCGATGTGCACGCTCCCGTTTTCCAGTCTACCAGTGTTACTTCTGCAGAAGAGGAGGTGCGCCGGGCAGAGTTCAGGGGGCGTTACTGGGTGCTCACAGCGTGCCTGACCCCTTCCTGGACCCTGGCCTCTCTGCACCACGCTCATCCGTACCCAGGGACCTGTTGTTTATGCCTTTGCTATCTCTTGCACTCCCCTAATCCTCCGTTTATCCAAGTCCTTCCATTCTCAAAGCCTTGGAAGCCTCCACCATGAAGCCCTCCCAGAACACCCTGGATCCTGTCAGCCTCTGAACCCCTGTGGATTTTTAATTGTTCTCTAAGGGCTTCATGTACTTTGTCTCCCCAGTTTGTCTGCAAGCTCCCTGAGAGAGGGGCAGTGCTGCTTCTCTGGCCACTCCGTAGTATTAATTAGTACACTCTGTAGTATTAATTATTGCACTCCAGAGTATTAATTAGGACACTCCATAGTATTAATTATTGCATTCCAGAGTGTTAATTAGTAGTTATGAAGCATGCCTCAAGGTTTGGCTACCACTTCCCCTTTATCAGTGAACTTTCTTTTTTGGAATGATTAAAAACTTTTCTACTTAAAAGTATTATAAAAGTAATACATGCTTCCTCTAAAAAGCCGAACAATATAGAGGTGTATAAAGAAAAGGTTAAAGTTTGCGAACCCTCTTCCCATTGCATTCCCCTGAGGTTATCAGCATTAACAAGACAGGGTAATTTCTTCTACATCTCTCTCCATGCAGACAAACTTAAATTAAAATTTATACACATATATAAGGATTTTTACCTCTGTCTCTTTTTTTCAATAAAATTTGGCTCATTGTTTCCTTTATAGAAATATACTGAATACTGGAGTTTTCATTAATTTTCTCCTACTCTAAAAAATAAAATTGGCTCATACTAAACACAATGCTCTACATCTTGACATTGCTTTTCAATTAACACCGCATCCTCGTGTTGCATTCGCTAGTAAATGTGTGAGAAAATCCTGCCCTTTCAGGCACGGACGTAGGCGAGTTCAGACCTTCTGACATGCATGAATAATTTTTTAAAAATATTAAATAATATAAAAGAAAACTAAAGAAAAAGAGATTCATTAATAAAACAACAGATGTTAAAGGAGAATGCATTATAATACATAAGTAATTAAAAAGGAAAAATCCATCACAGCCTTTTTCTATATTAATAAATGTAAGTTATTTATTCTTTTTGCCCTAATAGCTGTGTAATTTATATTTCAGGGTATAGACATAACAGTTTATTTAACACTTTCGCTGATGGGCGTTCATTTTGAGTTTCGTTTTTGCCCTGACAAACAATGCAGCAATAAACATTCTTATAGGTGTGGCCAATAGGACATATTCCTGCAAGTGAGGCTGCAGGTGTTTTAAATTTTCGTAGATGCTACTAGACATCTTTTCTGAAGATTGTAGCAGTTCATTGCCCTCTAGCAATGAATGCGTGCTCCTGCCTCTTCACATCCTTATAAGCACTGGGTGTTACTAGTCTATTCTAATTTTGTCAATCCGCTGGGCCAGATTTCTTGTTTTACTTTGTATTCCCTAACTACAGTGAAGGAGCATGTCTTTTCCTTGTTCGTTGGCAACTTACACTTCCTCTTCTTTAAACTGCCTTTCACGTCCTTTGCCTCCTTTTCTACTATTTTTTCTCTTTCTTATTAATTTGTAGGAGTCTTTTATTACGACAACACATAAACCCTTTGCCATATGTGTTGCAAATTTTTTCTCCCATCTATTCTTTTAATTTTGTCCATGACAAATCTGGCTACCTAGAAATTTAAAACTTTATGTTGTCACATATTAAGACCTCTCTTTCTTTATAGCTTCTGGTTTTCATGACTTACCTAAGGCCTCCTCACTCTGAATTTACACACCAATTCTCCTAAATTTTCTTCTAATGTATATATATGTTTTTTGCTGAGGAAGATTCTCCCTGAGCTAACATCTGTGCCCATCTTCCTCAGTTTTGTCTGTGGGATGCCTCCACAGCATGGCTGGTGAGTAGAGTAGGTCTGCGCCCGGGATGCGAACTTGTGAACCCCAGGCCACCAAAGCAGAGTGTGTGAAACTTTAACCACTCAGCCACGGGGCTGGACCCCTTCTAATATTTTTTTATAGTTTTATTTTTTCATTTAGATCTTTCATCCACCAGGAAGCCATGTATATATGTGATGTGCAGAGGGGTCTAGCTTTATTTCACAGATGGTGTTGGACTAACTGACTGTCCATAGGGGCAACAAAACAAAACAAAACAAAACAAAACGTCCTTCCGCCCTGACCACACCTGTGTCTTCTGTGGAGTTATTCCACCCTTATGATCTCTTAGGTTCCCAGAACGTGCTTCCAAAACTTTTCTTTTGGGTGGAAGACAGCGCCCATTGTCCCAACAATGTACAGGGAGCCGACATGAGCGCTGGTTCCCTGCCCAGGTAAATCTCTCTTTGCTTGACATTTAGCTGTCAGCGGCTAAAGAGGAGGGTTTGGATTACACATTCTCAAACTCAGGCCTATGCAAAGCTCTCAAAGCAGCAAATACCCTTTCTTTGGGCTTGAAAAAAAAAAAGAACCAAATTTTGAATTATGACAACCACAAGCAGTGCCCTAAATCACCAGGGTCTTACATTCTGGTGACAACAGAGCCCCGGTGTAAGAGGTCCTGGTCAGAGGCACCCTTGTCCTCCAGAGGCTTGGGGGCCGTGTCTGTCTGGCTTTCTTTTCAGTATCTACTCCTGGGCTGAGATTTTCTTTAGGCCAAGTTTCAGCCTGGAGCAAATTTTTTATGGCTGTGAGCTAATCCCCTAGCAAACCCTGGTTTATATAGAAACGCTGACACAGTGCTAGCTCTGGTGATTCAACTGGGGCCACTGGGCTATTTATGGCTCCCTGATGCCAATAGGGGATAATTCTCATTTAATAGATTTGGTTTCTGTTGGGCCAGGGATCCCACTCTTTCTCCCGGGTGGGTTGGTGGAACTTCTTGCCCCGAGACCCAAGCGAGTGGGTGGCTGCCGGTGGGGAACACTGCCGTGGAAGCAGCTTGGGCTACGGTGAGTTACAACCAAGGTGGGCTTTTCATCCTGGGATCGCAGGAGCCTTAGAAACAAATAAATATTTTCATCTCCCATTTTGTCTCTGGGCACTGGGCCCAAAAAGCGTCTTGATTCTTCTCACTGAAACTTGGGAGAAAAGCTGAGGATGACTTAATTCCCTTTTCCTCTTCCCCTTATTGCACTTCTTTCTTTGTATTGAGGCCCTGGAGCAAGAGTCCTGAGCAGCCACTGTTTGAGGGGTGAGCCAGGCACCGGTGCACTCCATGGCCTCCGGGAAGCGAGGTGGTACATGTGGCAGAGCTCCCCAAGACTGCTCCTGCTGTGCCCAGCGTGACCCGCCCCCAGACAGGGGGCCGCTGGGGCCATGGATGGATGTGGGGCTGGCAGGAGGGCCCAGTTCTTGGTTTGGGCTTCATTTCCACTCTTAGCAGGTAAGAATCTTAGGTTTCAGCTTGAGCTCTTGGAAAAGCTAAGAAGCACCTTGTTGCCATTCCTCTCAACTGTCTCCTCTACCTAGGGGTCAGACTTTTTAAAAAATTTGTGGTAAACTATTTGTAACATAAAATTTACCATTTTAACCATGTTGAGGCTTACAGTCCAGTGGCATTTAGTAAATTTATATCATGCATCCATCACCAACATCCATCTCCAGAATTCTTTTCTTCTTCCCCAGCTGAAACTCCGTACCCATTAAACAATAACTCCCATTCCCTAGGGGACAGACTTGCCACTGCAGGAGGAGGGGTTTGGAGCCCTGAGCTCTGATGGGTCTGAGGTAGGTCGGGGGGAGTTGGGAATTGGGCCTGCAGATGCCATGTGGCCTGGGTCTGTTCTTTACTCCTTCTTTCCCAGTGCTACCCATCGATTCAGTTCTCACTGCTGCTCAGGGCCTTATTAGGATGGCTCTCAGTGTCCCCAAGTAGTAGCCGTCTCTGTGTAGAAGGGAGCCCTCTTCACCATGCCAAGCCTGTCCCAGTGACACTGGGAGGGTTAGACGGGTAAATTTCATTATCTCTATTTGTCAGAGAAGACACTGAGAGCAACAAGCTTAAGCAACCTGGCCAGTTACCAAGTGGCCAAGCTGGGACTTGAGCTGGGGCTACTTGGCTCCAGAACCTGTGCCCTTAATCAATTCTGTGTATTTAATGATAAGCTCTGGGGCTTCCGGAATGATCCCCAGACCAACAGGGTCATCCCAGGAGCACCAAGCATTGCTCTTAACTCAGCAAAGCATCCAGTTCAGCCCCACCTAATTCATGGCCTTTGAAGTCAGCGATGTCAAAAGCAGGGCAGCCTTGTCTTCCACCAGCTTTTATAGGGCCTGTCAGGGGGATGGAAGCACTTAGAGATGGCAGGCAGATAAAGGATGGGCTGGGCCTGCCTTGATAAGGTGGCCCAAGATGAGGGGAGACGCTGAAGCTGCCAGGGCTGTGGTTTCTGCGTGAGAGTAAGCGTGATTTCTGGCAGAGCCGGAGAAGCTGTGAAGACAGCCTGGCGGCCACGGGATTTAGTGATTTAGCTTTGTTGAAATCCTCAACTTCAAGGACTTCCCCTGGTGACTGAGTTTTGTCAGGCTAATTAAGAGCAAGCTCGGCCTTGCGGCCAGCTGAGCTCTGGGAAGAGAGGAGAGAGAGAGGGTGAGTGAGGGATGTCAAGCTGGCTGGGGAGGAAGGAGCTGCTGTCACCCCAGTGGATGAAGGCCCGTCCCTGACGGGCAGGACATTTGGTGAGGAAGATCGTAGGGCCAGGGCCGGTTACACCTTTCACAGCTCCTCTTCCGGGGGCTCCCTCTTTTCAAAGGCCCTGCCAGGGAACCCACCAGGGGCTGGGAGAAGCTGGGGACTTGAGCCTTGGGGGGGTCTTTGGCATCCTTTGATTCAGGGTTCATCTGCCATCTTGCCCACACAGATGAGCTTGACTGGAGACTGGAACTTGAGAGGTGTCTCACGAGGGATCGTGGGCCTGGAATGAGGGAGGTTAGGCTGAGCACGGGCGGGAGCAGGTGAGGAGGCAGAGGGTGCCCCTGGAGAAAGGGCTTTCCCAGTGTCATCGCGGGTGCTGATGATAATACTGGCCCAGTGCTTGCCTACAGCGCAGGTTCCGGAAATAGGACGGGTCCTGACTAGTTTAATCCTTCTCAAACCCCTGTGATGTGAGATGGATACTGTTATCATTCCAGTTTTACGGCTGAGGAAACCTAGGCTCAGAGAGGTTGAATAACTCATCCAATGTCACACAGAGTGTATTTGGTGTATCCACAGAGCGTATAATGGACCCATGCCTGACTCCCTTGCCTCGGAAGCACAGGTTACAGAACTGGCAGAAATGCCTGCCTGGCCATTTGCTCTCAGATGCACGGATAGAGACAGAGCTGAGATGGGGCCCAGCTCACCGTGGCCTGACTTCAGTTTCGTCAGCATAAGAGGCTGTCTGGACACAAGCTAGGTCCCTCTGCTAGGCATGACAGGAAAGGACGAACTCAGAGATGCCCACTGGGCCCTGTGGGGACAGCTCTCCTCTAGTCCAGAGGGGCCTTGAGAGCCCCACCGCCCATGGCACGGTGCTGGGAACAGAACAAAGGGAGCCTTGGAAGGCAAGCCCTCGAAGGTGGGGACCACATTGGGAATCTGTGCTCATACCCCAAGAGGCTGAATACAAAGCCAGGCAGTTGTCTGGGGTGAAGAGTGGGAAGCTGGGTCTGGAGGATGGGTAGGATTCCGAGGGCAACCCCAAGTAAAGAGCATTGCTGCTGGGCAAAAGAGCCCAGTGGTCTATTTGGGTTAAAATCCTGGCTCTACTGTTTGTGACCTTGAGCAACTTAACCTCTCTGTGCCTTTCCTCATCTCTGGGGATGATAATAGTACATGTGGCCTGTGGTTGTTTTGAAGACTAGATGAATTAATGCAGAAAGCAAGCCAAGTCTGTACTCAGTAAAATGTGAGGTGATCATGCGGACTCTGGGCTGCTGCTGTTCTCCCAGCTGAGAAACACTAGCAGCCACAGGCTTGGGGCAAAGGCGGAGGCAGGGGGCCAGCCACTCGGCCTCAGTGAGCAGGCCGCTGTTGTCTTCCTGGCCTGGCTCTCTGGCCTCCTACTCTTCCATGTGAATCCTTCCCGTGTGACATGTCAAGTGCCGTCAAATGGAACATTTCCCAGCATTGGTGGTGGTGCTCCAATCTGACTAAGAGCTGAAGCTTGGGGAACACCATCCCCAACAGTGGAAGGCTTACTTTATTCCACAGACATCCTTTGATTGGTCTTTGTCCTCCCCGTGCAAGGCACTGAGCTAGACTCTGGGAGAGCAAGCCACCATGGTCCTTGCCCTCAAGTAGCTCATGGTCGAATGAGAAGACATGCATGCATGCATGCATTCACTCAGCCACCATTTACTGAGCACCTACATTGTGCCAGGGACCTTTGTAGACACTGAGAACGCAGCAGAGAACAGGACAGTCAGCTCCTGCCCACATGCTAGACTGGCGGTTTTTATTTCTGGGTGGCATCAAGATGCATTTGGTCAGGAGTGACCAGCCTGACCCTTAGTCCCTCCCCGGTGCCAGGCACTGGGAATCAAATGGTAGATGGAACGACAGAGTGGCTGGGTCTCTGGGGCCAGACAGCCTGGCTTTATATCCTAGCTCTGCTGTTTACTGGCCGTGAGACCCTAGGCAAGTGACTTTGCCTCTCTAAACCTGTTCTTTGTCTGTAAAATGGGGATATTAATGACACCTTCCTCGCAGTTCGAGTTCCTGCGCACCTTCGTTCGCATCCAACGAAGTGGATGGTGCAGGAAAAGCACTTGGAGCTCGGTACTCTAGCAGTACTCACAAATGTCCATTCGTTAGGACCACTGTCCTTGTTGCTTCTCCCTGCTTTTAGGTACTCACGTGAGACCCTGGGAGAGCTCTCCTCTCCTTCTAGTTGATTATAGGGTTTAATGTCCAAGTACAATCAGAAAAAAACAGGTGCATAATTCTGGCTCAGAGTTAACTAATTCCCTTCCTTTATAGGTAAGCTTTAAAAATCAATTAGAAAAAGAGAAGCAACCCAATGAAAAGATGGGTAAAGATTTGAGCAAGCAGTTCATAGAAAAAAGAAATACAAATGGCTTACAAGTAAATGAAAAGAAACTTTACCTTACTTATATTTTTAAACATGTTTATTAACACAGCAAAATACAATTTTCACCTTGCAGGCTGGTGAAGCTTTAAAAATTTGTGAACACTTTTTGTTGGAAATCCTGTGGGGAAACAGGCACAGTCCACATGGTGGGCAGCGAGTGCAAATTGGTGCAAGACCTTTGAGGGAAAGTTTGGCAATTTCTGTTAAAAACACCCCATCCCTTCAACTTAGCGATTCCACATATAGGACTTTATCTTACGAGTATATTCACAAATGAATTCAGTGATACGCACTTAAGGACATTTATCACATCCTGTTTCTTATAGAGAAAAAATGGAAATTATAGGAAGAACTATAAACATCCACTGATAGAGGATTGCTTAAACTAAGTTACCTCTGCACAATGGAATACCCTGTAGCCGTTATAAAGAACACGGTGGGTCTATAATGTATTTTGGAGATCTTTTATCACCAAGATATGTTAGATAAGTACAGGAAAAGGAAAGTGCAGAGCAATATGCACAAAGTACTCTCATTTGGATTAAAATAAATAAAAGGTATATGCCGATACATATGTTTATATGTGTGGGATATACCCCAGGGAATGCATAAGAAACTGCTCACAGCGGTTTCCTTTAGACAGAAGTCCCGGGAGCCCGAGCAGGGAGGAAGATACTGTTTGTCCCACCTTTATGTATTGTCAGAATGTTTTATTATATTCGTAAATTGCTTTTATAATTGTCAAGAAAAAAAATCAAGCCAATTGAAGCCACCCATTTGTAATTAAAACATTTGTAGTTAAAAGATGAAATCCTGTTCTGAGTTTTGTGTGTGTGTGTTTGGACTGATACAGTGTTTTTCTCTGAAATCCTGCTAATAGCTTTAGAGTTTGGTCACCCATTTAGATGCTTCAAGCATAAACCGGGGTCTTGCTGTGCTTTGAGCGAGGTTGGGTCTGAGCTAGCAGGTGGACCAGGGAGCCCTGTCCTTCCCGAGCGCTTGAGGAATTGGTGGACTGGTCCTGTGTTCTTCTCTCCCCTGTAGAATCAGAGTACAAAAGCCCACATGGCGAGGCCTGAGGTTCTCAATGCACCCTTAGAACCCGCCTCACCCCCGTGCTGGTTGGCGAGTGTCCTCCAGGAGAGAGACCACCCAGTCAGGTGGTCCCGGGGGCAGCATGACTAACTGGAGTCCTCCAAATGGGTGAGTAAACCTGCATATTTCCTGTGGGGGCCATCAGGGCAGCTTTCATGGGTATGAAATTGGTGGCAAAATCTATCCTGTCTGTCTCTAAATCCTTGGTAGCTCGAGGGAGCTCCTGTCAGGAAGGAGTTGGAGAGGTGGGATCCTATGGGACGAGCAGCATGCACAGCTTACCTGTGGTCTCTAATAATTGGACCTCAGGAGTCAAAAAGGTCATATTTTTTCCCCTCGTTCCCTCTCACCTCTTCCTTTCCTTCTCCTTCTCCTTTTTTTTCATTTAGAATTTTTATTAGTTTTTGTTTTAAATTTCGTTCTAAAATAAAAGTTATATTTGCACATAGTTTAGAGAGTCCAATAATTCTAGAAGGCTTGTTGCAAACATGCAGGCATGCGTGCACACACACACACACACACACACACAACAGTCCTGGACTTCTCCTGCCCCCTTGATTTTCTACTTCCCAGAGTAGTAATTTAGCTGATTCTAGTCATTCTAATTTAATTCTAATTCGGTAATTTAGCCGCTTCTTTTGATATTTTCCTCTGTATCTCTAACATGCTTATATTCATGCTACTTGAATTTTTCATTTTTGGCATTGTCTATTGACTTCTCACTATGGAAGATGGAGATTTATCTCTTTTTCATCACCACCCACACTTCCCATCTCTCGTCTTTCCAAAATAGTTATATCATAGTTATATTAGATCAATTTTTGGTGATTAAATCATTTTGACCCTGAAAATGCTATTCACAACTGAGCTGTAATGACTTGTGCTTTCCCCATCAACGTTTCCTCTCTGCAGTTAATTATCTTTTTTTCCCCTCTGCCCAATTTTTAATGTATATGTCACTAATTCAACACCAAAATCTTTCCCAGTTGAATAAAATAATAAAATTCGTTTCAAAGTTGTTTCCACAATCCTTATTCTATCAATTTCATCTTGAGGCAATCTCTCCTGGAATCTTCTGAACTGGGTTGTGGCATCTGGATCTGCTGTACAGCTGTTCTGTGGGGTTTCTTCATGAACATCTTGGTGATTCCATTCATTTTCTTTTCTGCTGGATCTTCTGTTTCCTGGATCCCACATCCTCCTCTTTTCTTGGGTTCCTCATTTTGGTGGAGCACATTTTTTTCCATTAACTTACAAAGAAACAAGCATATTTTTTTATGACCTTGAATGTCTAAAAACCTATTTATTTTATCCTCATGCTTAATTGATGATTTGGCTGGGTAAGGAATTCTAGGTTAGAAATAATTTTCTCTCAGTGCTTTGATAGCCTTGTGCCACATTTTCAAACTTTTCGTGTTGCTAAGAAGGACAGAATATGAAGTTGATTTCTCTCTCTCTCTACTATAGGACCTTTTCTTTGTCTCTGTTGTTTTGAAATTTCATAACTCGGTTCCTTGGTGTGAATATATTTTCACTCAAGTGCTTGAAATAGCACTTAGTGAGTCTTTTCCATTTTGAAACTCATGTCTTTCAATTCTGGTTATTACTGGTGAAAATTGTTTCCTTGATTATTTCTTCTCTCACTTTCCCCCTTTTAATATTCTACCTCCCCACATCCCTGGAACTCCTATAATGTAGATATAGGATCTACTGAACTGTTTCCCCGTATTCTTATTTTTTCTCCTATTTTCCACCTTTTTGTCTTCTCTCTATTTTCTAAGTCATTTCTTTAACTTTATCTCTGAAGTTTTTATGCATTTTGTTTCTGCCATTTTTTTTAATTTCCAAGACTCTTTTTTTGTTTTCTGAACATTCCTTTTTAAAACAGCAACTTATTCCTGTTTCATAGATATTAATCTGCTCTGAGAATATTATAGTTTCACTAAAGTTTTCTCCTCCTTCCCTGTTTGTTTTGGTCTCTATATTTCATGTGAGATAATTTCCACAAATGCCTGGTGATTCTTGATTGTCTGCTTCCATTTAAGAGTAGAGGTAAATAAAAGACTGACTTGAAATCTCTATTTACTTGGATGGGGCTGTTTAAACTATGAATTTCATGTAGCATAATCTAGCTGGACTGTTTTCATAGGGAATCCTCAATACTGGTATATTTTGGGCTATTGTCTGGACCAACCAGATTGCTCATGAATTCATCTCCAGGCTTCTGCCAGGAGAATATATTTCTGCCTACCAGCATTCTGGGAGCTTAGGAGGGGAAGAAGGTTAGCCATCTCCTCATTCGGTGTGTATATTACTAGTCTGCTCAGACTGTCCTAACAAAATGCCACAGGCTGTGTGGCTTAAGCAACAGAAATTTATTTTCTCACAGTTGTAGAGGCTGAAAGTCCGAGATCAAGGTATCAGCAGGGCTGGTTTCTGGTGAGGCCTCTCTTCCTGGCCACCTTCCTCCTGTGTCCTCACATGGTCTTTCCTTGGTGCACATGGAGAAAGGGGATGCTCTGGTGCCCCCTCTTCCTCTCCTGGTAAGGACACTAGTCCTATTGGATTAGAGCCCCAACCTTGTGACCTCATTTAACCTTAGTTACCTCCTTAAAGACCCTATCTCCAAATATAATCACACTAGGAGTTAGAACCTCAACATGTGAATTTGATGGGGGACAATTCACTTCATAGCAGTATGTTAAATTTCACTTGATTTTTCTGTTTTCATTCTGATACTTCCAGCTTCAACTGTGCTTGGTGATCTCAAGACTGTTTCATCCTCCTCAGAAAGTAATCTTTGAGTCTTTTGCTGGAGTGGTGATGAGGCCATCACCTGACTACATAGAATGAGGATGGATATCTGAAGGCTTGGAAGTTTCTTAAACAGATTATAAACAAATCCTCCTTTTTAAAAATGCACATTCACCCCCACTTCCAGAGATAATGTTGCTGCCAATTCCTGACCAGTTGATTTTGGGCTTTCATTACTGTTGACTTAGGACTAAGTTTTCCAGATCTGCTAAATTAGGTACCACTTCACCAGCTTCCAAAATGTTCTTGTTGTTGTAATCACTCTTGTTCATTTTGTCTATGGGGATTACTCCATAAAAACATTTTTTTGATGTCAATTAATAGGGTTTCTGGCGGGAGTAGAGGTAAATGTGTGTTTGTTTATTTCCCATCTTTAGCTGGATGCCATATGTCTCCTTCCCCTGAAAGCCAATGGAAGCCCATCTGATGAGTTAGACATTGCATCTACTGAACTGTTTCCCCATATTCTCATTTTTTCTCCTATTTTCCACCAGTCCATTTCTCCCCTAGATCTCACGTTTCCACAAAATGTTTCTATCACATCCAAATGTGTGTGACTTTGATGCATTGATTGATTTTTGAGGTCTGCTAGTCTGATATCACTTGACCAAAAGATAGGGAGCACACTCTGGGCTCATCACAAATATGCAAACCTTTTAATAAACTCAGAAAATGATTTGTGCTTTGGTTGAACAAAGACTTTCCATTTTCCTGAGCACCATTTCCCTACATTTTAAAACTTGATATATTTCCAGGGGAATCTAATCCATATGTTTCTTATTATTTTTTTTTGCTTTTAATACATCATAATATTGCTTCATAAAGCACTATTTAAGTCAACAATCTTTATTAACTTTTTTCTTAAGTAAACCTTTTCCTTAGCTTTTATTTGGAACCATATTTTTTTCAAAATTTCCCAACCACAAAGTCGAACTGAACCCCAAAGATCTGAGTTTCCTTTGAAATTTTGACTTTTGTTGGGTTCTAATTAGGGCAAACTCATGTTTTCTAAAATCTTGTGGGCTCTGTCTTTGTTTCCCAGCTGAGCAAATCTGCACCCAGAACCCACTCCACAAAGCATCTACTCCATGGTATGTTGGGCCAGAAAGAAAGCACATACCTGCAGCGTACCTCTCGTTGTGGCCTACTATGCCATTGAGTAGACAAGAGCAGAAGGAGATACACCTGTGCGTTGGGGAGTTCACAATAGAATTAGAGAGACTAGGAAAGAAGGGAGGGTCTATCATTTCTTCATTTCCTACTGTGTGCCAGGTAATGGACTAGTCACTTTGCTGTTAATGTCCTATTTAAACCTAAGGATGAACTTGTATTTTATCTAAATTTAATCTTCATAATAAGCCTTCAGGATAAATATAATTGTTACCCCCATCTACAGAATAAGGTACTACAGTATAGGGGTACTGAGACTCAAAAAGTTATTTAACTTGCCCAAGGTTGCACAACTAATGGGTGGTAGAGAGGCTGGTTTAGAACGCAGGCAGGATTCCAACATATGAAAAGGAGGAAAACAATTAGGTACCTGGCATGGAGTGAGTATTCAATAGTGATTGTAAAATTAATGTAATGGGACCAACAGTACATACCATGAGACTGGGAGGTTTATGAGGGCTGCCACCGTTAGGGAAGATGTCCTAGAGGAGACATCCCAAATCTGTCTCAATCTGCACTGCTGCCACGTCAGTCCAAGGCACCTTCATCTCTTACCAGATGCCTGGAGGGCCTGCCAGCTGCTCTCCCCACTTTCCTTCTCACCCTAGTACTCTCCATTCTCCACACAGCAGCCAGCATGCTTTTTTTTTTTTTTAATTCAAGGTAAAATTTACAGTAAAATGCACACCGCTTAAGTGTGTAATCTGATGAATTTTGATAAATGTATGCACCTGCATAACCAACACCACAATCAAAGCATAGAACATGTTTGTCACCCCAGAAAGTTCCCTTAGGTCCACTTGCCATCAATCCCCACCTGATAGGCAACTATTCTCATTACTATCACCATCGATTAGTTTTGTATGTTCTTGAGTTTCATATAAGTGAAATCACACAGTGTATACTCATTTGTGTCTGGTTTCTTTCACTCAGCATAATGTTTTAAGATTCATCCATGCTGTCCTGAGCATTAGTAGTTCACTTTTGAAATTGTTGAATAGTGTTTCCATTGTTTAAAAATTCCACAGTTTATTGGTTTTCTTGTTGAAGGAACTTGAGTTGTTACAGTTTTGGGCTATTATGAATGAAACTGATACAAACAATTCTCGTACAAGAGATTTTTGTGGGCATATGTTTTTATTCTTTTGGGTAAGTAACTAAGAGTGGAGTTGCTGGTCATAAATACATATATGTTTAATATTTTAAGAAAATGCCAAAATTTTTCCAAAGTTGCTTCACCATTTTACATTTCCGCCAGCAATGTATAGAGGTTCTGTTTGTTCCTCTTCCACTAGACACTAGAACGGGTGAAAATGAAAAAAACTGATAACACCCAATGTTCGAGAGGCAGAGGAGCTGGAATAATTGGATATTGATTTGGGAAAAATAAAGCTTAACCCTATTATCTATTTCAAATTAATATTTGCATATGTTGTGAGGTAGGAGTTAGGGTTCATTTTTCACCATATCAATATCTGGTTGTTCTAGCATTATTATTATTATTTTTTTGTTATCTAGCACTATTTCTTTAAAAAGACTTTCCTTTTCTTTCTTTCTTTTTTTTTCTTTTGAGGAAGATTAGCCCTTAGCTAACATCTGCCAATCCTCCTCTTTTTGCTGAGGAAGACTGGCCGTGAGCTAACATCTGTGCCCATCTTCCTCTGCTTTCTATGCGGGACGCCTACCACAGCATGGCTTGACAAGCGGTGCTATGTCTGCACCTGGGATCGGAACCAGTGCACCCCGGGCCGCTGAAGTGAAACATGCACGCTTAACTGCTGCGCCACTGGGCCGGCCCCTAGACTTTCCTTTTCAGTTGAACTACCTTGACTCTTTTGTCAAAAAATCACATATGTGAGAGTGTATATCTGGGTTATCAATTATATTTCATTGATATATCTGATGATCTTTATGCCAACACTACACCAGCTTTATAATAAGTCTTAAGAGTTAGGTAGTGTGAGTCCTCCAAATTTGTTCTTTGTCAAGATTCTTTTGGCTGTTCTAGGTCCTTCGAATTTCAATGACTTTTAGAATAAACTTGCCAATATTTATAGAAGAGCTTGCTGGGATTTTGATTGGGATGGTGTTGAATTTACAGAGCAATTCAAGGAGAATCAACAACTTAGCTATGCTGAGCCTTCCCACCTGTTCCTATGGTATAGCTCTCCATTTATTTAAAGCTTCTTTAATTTCTCTCCTGTCTTGTAGTTTTCAGTGTAGAGGTCTTGTACGTCTTTTATTCATTTATTCCTAAATATTTTGTGCTTTAAGGACCTATTGTAAGTGGTATTGTGTTTTAAACAGCATTTTTGAGTGCTTGGTACCAGATTATAGCAATGCAATTGAGTTTTGCATTTTAACTTTTCTTTTGTGCCCTTGCAAAATTCCTCTGTTAGTTCTGGTAGTGTGCTTTTGGGGGGTTATATTCCTTTCAGTTTACCATATAAACAATCATATCATCAGGAGAGAGGCAGTATTATTTTTTTCTTATCATCTTTATGCCCTGTTTCTTTGTTTGTTTATTTACTTAGCTTTATTTCACTGAAAAGATCTCTAGTACAATGTTGAGTGGAATTAGTGAGAGTGCATATCCTTTCCTTGCTCTCTTAGGGATGAAAGTTTTCAATATTTCACCATTAAAAATAATATCAATATGGGGCTGGCCCCGTGGCCGAGTGGTTAAGTTCGCATGCTCCGCTGCAGGCGGCCCAGTGTTTCGTTGGTTCGAATCCTGGGCACGGACATGGCACTGCTCATCAAACCATGCTGAGGCAGCGTCCCACATGCCACAACTAGAAGGACCCACCACTAAGAATATACAACGATGTACCGGGGGGCTTTGGGGAGAAAAAGGAAAAAAATAAAATCTTTAAAAAAAATAATATTAATACTGTTAGCTGTAATTTTTTGTAGGTACTCTTTGTAGTAGGCAGTCCCTAAGATGGCCCCCAAAGATCCCGACCTCCTTTTATTCACACTCTTGTATAATCTCCTTTCCTTGAGTGTGAGCTGGGCTTATTGACATGCTTCTAATGAATAGAACACAGCAGAAGTGATGGGGTATCATTTTAAAGTTTAGGTCCTAAAAAGACTGTGGCTTCCATCTTGGGGTTCACTCTCTTTTGCTAGATTGCCCTGAGGGAAGCCAGATGCCATGCCGTGAGCTGCCCTATGGAAAGGCCAATATGGAAAAGGACTGAGGAAGGCCTCCAGCCAAGTTAGTGAAGAACTGAGGTCCTGGGTTCAACAGCCCATGAGGAACTGAATCCTGTCAATAGCCATGTGAGTGAACTTGGAAGTGTATCCTCTGCCAGTCACACCTCCAGCTGACAGTCTGACTGTGACCTCTTGAGAGACCTTGGGCTGTAGGCTCTCAGTTAAGCCACACCCAGATTCCTGACCCCAGAAACTGTGAGACAATAGATGTTGGTTTTTCCCTTTCGTTCCTGGTTTACTAAGAATTTTCATCATGAATTGGCACTGACTTTCATCAAATGATTTTTTGGACCAATTGCGATGATTATATAGTTTTTATCCTTTGTTCTGTTAATGTGGTGAATTATATTGATTTTCAATTAAGCTCCACCTGGTCAAATTGTATTATCCTTTTTAGATATTGTTGGGTTCAATTTGCTAATATTAAGGATGTTTGCATCTGTGTTTATGAGGGATACTGGTCTATGTTTTCTTTTTATTATTGAGATATAATTGATATACCATAAAATTCACCATTTTAAAGTTAACATCCAATTCAGTGGTTTTTAGTATATTCACAAGGTGTTGCACCCATGACTACTATCTAATTCCAGAACATTTTCATCACCCCAAAAGGAAGCACTCTACCCATTAGCAGTTACTTCTCATTCTTCCCTTCTCCAAGCTCCTGGCAACTACGAATCTACTTTCTATCTCTATGAATTTGCCTGTTCTGGGCATTTCATAGAAATGGAGTCATACAATGTGTGGCCTTTTGTGTCGGCTTCTTTTATTTAGCATGCTATTGTTAAGATTCATCCGTGTTGTAGCATGTAACAGTACTTCATTCCTTTTTATGGCTGAATAATAGTCCATGTTATAGAGATGCCACATTTTGTCTGTTCATAAGTTGTGGACATTTAGATTGTTGTCACTTTTTGGTTATTGTGAATAATGCTGCTATGAACATTTGTGTACAAGTTTTGATATGGACATATATTTTCAGTTCTTCTAGGGAAGTACTTAGGAGGGAAATTTCTGGGTCATATGGTAAGTCTATATTTAACTTTTTGAGGAACTGCCAAACTATTTCCCACAGTGGCTGCACCATTTTACTTTCCCACCAGAAATGTATGAGGGTTCCAATTTCTCCATATCTTCACCAACATCTGCTATTGTCTGGCTTTTTTGTTATTGCCATCCTACTGAGTATGACATCTTATTATGGTTTTGATTTGCATTTCTCTGATGGATAATGATGTGGAGCATCTTTTCATGTGCTTATTGACATTTGAATGCATATCTTCTCTGGAGAACTGTCTACTCAGCTCCTTAGTCCACTTTTTAAAAATTGGGTTATTTGTCTTTTTATTATTGAGTTGTAATAGTTTTTTTTTGTGTGTGTGTATATTATAGATAAAACCCCTGATCAGATATATAATTTGCAAAAATTTCCTCCCATTCTGTCTTTTCAGTTTCTGGATGGTGCCGTTTGAAGCATAAAAGTTTTTAATTTTCATGATGTCTAGTTTATCTATTTTTCTTTTTTTTTTCCATTGGAGTCATATCTGAGAAACCATTGCCTAATCCAAGGTCATGAAGATTCATGCCTAAGCTTTCTTCTAAGGGCTTAAGAGTTTTTGCTCTTAATGTTTAGGTTTGTTTTTTTTAATCCATTTCACGTTAATTTTTGTAAACAGTATGAAGTAGGGATCCAAATTAATTCTTTTGCCTGTTGATATCCTTTTGTCCCAGCATCATTTGTTGAAAAAGCTACTCTTTCTTCTATTGAATTGTCTTGACATTCCTTGTCAAAAATCAAATTGGCCATAGATATGTGGGTATTTTTATGGACTGTCAGTTCTAGTCCATTGGTTTATATGTTTATTATTATGCCAGTACCATACTTTCTTGATTACTGTAGCTTTGTAGTAAGTTTTGAAATTGAGAAGTGTGAATCTTCTAACTTTGATATTCTTTTTCAAGATGGTTTTGAGCCAGCCCTGACAGCCTAGTGGTTAAAGTTCAGCGTGCTCCGCTTTGGCAGCCTGGTTTCGGTTCCTGAGCGTGGAACCACATCACTTGTCTGTCAGTAGCCATGCTGTGGCAGTGGCTCACATAGAAGAACTAGAAGGACTTCCAACTAGAATATACAGCTATGTACTGGGGCTTTGGGGAGATGAAAAAGAGAGAGAGGAAGATTGGCAACAGATGTTAGCTCAGGGCAAATCTTGCCAGGGGGAAAAAAGAGATTGTTTTGTTTCTTCTTAGTTCCTTGCATTTCCATATGAATTTTAGAACCAGCTTGTCAGTTTCTGCAAAGAGGCAGCTGGAATTTTGGTAGGGACTGTGTTGAATCTATAGATTAATTTAGGGTATATTCCCATCTTTACAACGTTAAATCTTCCAATTCGTGACTGTGGGATGTCTTTACATTTATTTAGCTCTTCTTTAATTTCTTGCAATGATGTTTTGTAGTTTGTAGTTTTCTTGTATTGACATGGTCTGCTTTTTGTATTAAGGTAATAATACTGGCTTCCAAACAACTGGAAATGTTTCCCTCCTTTTCTGTTTCTGAAAGACTAATGTAGGATTGGTATTTTTTTTTCTTAACTGTTCATTAGATTCACCAATAAAGCCCTCTGGGCCTGAAATGTTGGGAATATTTTAAATTATGAATTCAGTGTTCCCAAAGGATATAAGATACTATAGATCAAAAAAGTCTATTTTACTCTATGTTAATTTAAAAAATAAAATAAAAAATATAGGGCTTTTCAGATTTTCTATTTTTTTTCTTAGGCAGTTCTGGTAATTAGTATCTTTGAAGCAACTTCTCCATTTCTTTGTAATTGCCAAATTTATTGGCCCATAGTTGTTTATAATATTTCTTTAGTCTTGTTTTAATATCCGTAGGACCTGTAGTGATGATCTCTCTGTTATTCCTGCTATCGACGAATTTATGCCTTTCCTCTTTCTCCTTAAAAGTCTAACTAGTCTAACTTTGATGTTTTAGATTAGCCACTGTAGATTTCATTGATTTTCCTCTGTTGTTTATTCATTTTCTATTTCATTGATCTCTGTTCTTATGTAGTCATGTGTCACTTAACAACCAGAATAAGCTCTTAGAAACGTATCATTAGGTGATTTCATCACTGTGTGAACGTCATAGAGTGTACCCACCCAAACCTGGATGGTATAGCCTACTACACATCTAGGCTATATGGAACTAATCTTATGGGACCACCATCATATATGCAGTCCATCATTGACCAAAACGTTGTTATGCTGCACATGACTATATTTATTATCTTCTTCCTTTTAATTATTTTGGGTTTATTTTACTCTTACTTTTTTTAGCTTCCAAAGGTAGAAGCTTCAGTCTTTATTTTAGACCATTCTTCTTTTCTAATATAAGCATTTGAAGCTATAAATTTCCCTTTAAACATGACTTAAGCACTATTATGCAAATTGAGATGTTTCTATTTTCATTAAGTTAAAAATATTTTCTAATGTCATGTATTTTGAGGTTCTGTTCTTTGTGCATCCTTATTTAGGATTACGTTTTTTAACAAATTGGTGGCTTTATCATTATGAAATGTCCCTCTTTATCTGGCATTATTCTTTATCCTAAAGTTTACTTTGTCTCTGGTTTATAAAGCTACTTCAGTTTTCTCATGATTAGGGTTTGTTTGATATATCTTTTGTATGTTCTTACTTTTAATATATTTGTGTCTTATTTTCAAGTGGGTTTCTTGTGGAGAATATATGGTTGTGTTTTGTTATTTTGTCTAGATTGAGGGTCTGTGTCTCTTAATTGGACTGTTTAGAATTAGATTAAACATTATTATAGATGTGGTTGGGATGGGTTTAAATGTACCATCTATGTCTCTCTCTGTTTGTTTCGATGTCTTTATACCTTTTTAAAAGCATCGTGCCTGCCTTTCTGGAGCAATTGAGTGTTTTAAATGACTCTGTTTTGTCTCCACTCATGGCTTTGTAGGTACACCTTCATTTTACTGTGGTTTTCATTTTGAGTGGTTGCCTTAAGTTTTAAAATGTGCATCTTTAACTTGTTGCAGTCTATCTTTAAATAACTGCACGCCGCTTCATTTACAACATAAGAGCTTTACGTCAGTTAGTCCCCTTGACTCCTGCCTATCCCTTATGCTGTTTTTAAATTATATTTTACTTCTACACATGTCATGGCCCCCGAAAATATATTTTTTTGCCTTAAACAAAGGCAAATTTTAAATACATTTTAAAACTTTTTATTTTGTAATAACTTGAGACTTACAGAAAAGTTGTCCAATGAGTACAGATAGTTTATATCTTCACCCAGCTTCCCTTAGTGTTAACAAACATCTTGCATAACTGTAGTACAATTATTAAACTAAGAAATTAACATTGATAGAGTACTGTTAATTAAACTAGAATTTATTCCGATTTCACCAGTATTTCTACTAATGTCCTTTTTCTGTTCCAGGAGCCAAGCCAAATTCCCACATTGCACTTAATTGTCATGTCTCCTTAGTCTCTACCAATCTGTAACTGTTCCTCCTCTTTATTGTCTTTCATGGTCTTGACACTTTTGAAGAGTTATTTTGCAGACGGTCCCTCAATCTGGACCTAATGCTTTCTCATGATTATGTTGAGGTTGTGCATTTTTTACAACGATACCCCAGAAATGATGTGCCCTTCTCAGTTATCCCATCGGGGACACGTAATATCGATGTCTTATTGCTGGTGGAGTTAACAATGATCACCTACTTCAGGCAGTGTCTGCCAGGATTCTGTATTGAAAATTACTGTTTTCCCTGATAAATATCTTGGAAGAAATACTTTGAGACTATGCAAATATTCCATTTCTCCTCAAACTTTCTTTCGCTAATTTTAGCATCCATCAATGGATCTCGTCTGCAACAACTACTGTGGTGTTCTAATGGTGATTTTCTATTTCCCTATTCCTTCTGCTTGTATTAATAGGAATTCTTCTGTAAAGAAGAGCTGTCCCTTTCCCCCCAATTACTTATCTATCTCCCTATCTGTCTAATCGGTATTGCCCCGTGTGTATTTATTTTATGCTGTAGGTTATGATGTTATTATGCATTTTGTTGCTCAAGTTATTCCAGCTCCAGCCGTTGGGAAGTCTTCGAAGTTGGTTCCTGTGCCCTTTTCACACGTCCTCATCCTTTTTTGAGTACTTCTTTACTTTCTGGCACCCAAGATGCTCGAGGTTCCTCTTGTATTTTCTTTGCTCCAGCGTTGGAATTAACCCCTTATCCAAGGATCCCTGGTTGTGGTGGTGGTTGTTTTTGTTTTTAATTGAAGAATAATATTTAGAAGATAGGATCTGGGTAGTAAATGACCTCATTTAGTGGGATGTCATTGTTTCTAGGGCACAGAACTTAGAAATATATTTATGTATACTGACCCGTGCATACACTCATTATATTTATTTTTGTATCTGTCTAAGTTAATACATTTTAAAAACTATTTGTTCATATTGATACCTCTAATTCCAACCTGATGCCACAGTGTTCATTCTGGCCTTCCCAATTTGCTTATTTGTAACTGCTTTTTCAGATGGTTAGAAACCTAATTTTCATTATTTACAATATATCTATTTGTTCAACTCTAGTATACACACAAAGTTGCTTCAAAATTGCTAACCCATCCCTCTGTGAGAAATTTACTAACTACAATATAGTATTTGAGTA
Organism: Equus caballus; assembly: GCF_041296265.1. Classification (NCBI taxonomy): domain Eukaryota; kingdom Metazoa; phylum Chordata; class Mammalia; order Perissodactyla; family Equidae; genus Equus; species Equus caballus. The sequence continues at coordinate 56,388,841 of NC_091697.1, read as the reverse complement.
CAATTCTTTGTAGCTTTACAGTATCTGGTCAAAGTGTGGTTTTTTAAACCGTCTTGGGTTAGCTCTTTTCTTCCCCATCCCCTTCAGTGTGCCTGTGCTATTTTTGGTATTACACTTCCGTTCATTTGTCACAGTTTGTATTCCATCTTGGGTCCTCACCACATTCTGGTTTATTTTATATAAAGTTGCGTGCAGTAAAATTCGCTCTTTGTAGTGTGCAGTTCTAAGAATTTGACAGATGCAGAGTCGTGTCTTCAGCACCACAGTCATGCTGCAGAACAGTTCTATCAGCCCCCAAATTCTCCTGTGCTGAGGGGGAGTGCTTCCTCATCCACTGTCCTTGGCAACCACGGGTTTTCCGTTTATTTGCCTTTTTCAAAATGTGGTAAAAAAGAACCATACACCATGTAGCTTTTTGGGTCTGGCTTCTTTCATTTAGCCAAATGCATTTAAGATTCATCCATGTTTTATGAATCAATAGTTAGTTCCTTTTTATTGCAGAGCAGTATTCCATGTTCTGGTTGTACCATTGGAATGGTGTTTCTCTCTTCTATGCTTTCAGAGCATCTGGTGGGGGCTTTTCCAGTGACACAGTGGTTAAGTTCCTGCACTCTGCTTCGGTGGCCCAGGGTTTGCAGGTTTGGATCCCAGGTGTGGACCTACACACCGCTCATCAAGCTGTGCTGTGGCAGCATCCCATATAAAGCAGAGGAAGATGGGCACAGATGTTAACTCAGGGACCATCTTCCTCAAGCAAAAAGAGGAAGATTGGCAACAGACATTAGCTCAGGGCCAATCTTCCTCACACACACACACACAAAAGCATCTGGGTGTTTCTCAGATTTTGGTGATTATAAGTAAAGATGTTTTATAAATATTCGAGTACAAGTTTTTGTGTGAATGTAGTTTTTATTTCTCATGGGTAAATACCTGAGACTGGGATCATTGAGTCTTATGGTAGCTCTATGTTTAACTTTATCAAAAGTTAACAAACTGTTTTCCTCACTGGCTGTATCGTTTTTGCATTTCTACCAGCAATACATGTGAGTTCCCATTGTTTTGCACTTTTATCAGCAGTTGATACTGTCATTTAAAATTTTTTTTAGGCATTCTAATAAGTGTGTAGTGATCTCATTGTGGTTTTAATTTGTGTTTGTCTAATGATGAATGATGTGGAGCATCTTTTTGTATGCTTATTTGCCATGTGTATATCTTTGGTCAAGTGTCTGTTTAGGTTTTTTGCCCATTTTCAATTGGGTTGTTTGTTTTCTTATTGTTGAGTTTTGAGGGTACTTTATTTTTTCTGGAAACAAGTCCTTTATTAGAAACGTAATTTGCAAATATTCTTTCCCAGTCCATGGCTTGTCTTTTAATTCTCTTAATAGTATGTTTCATAGAGCAAAACTTTTTACCTTTGAAAAAGTCAAATTCATCCATTTTTGTTTTAACGGACCATGCTTTTCGTGTAGCTAGAGCATCTTGGAGAGAATTAGCATTTGAATAATATTGAGTCTTCCAACCCATAAACATGGTATATTTCTGTATTTGTTTAGGTCTTTCATTTCTTTCATCATAGCTTTCATCTACAGATCCTGTACATGTTTTGTTAGATTTACACCTAAGTATTTCATTTTTTGGTGCTATTTTGAATGGCACTGCTTTATTAATGTTGAATTCCAATTGTTCATTGCTAATATAGAGCAATACAGTTGACTTTTTATATTGATCTTGTATCTCACAACTTTGTTAAACTTATTTAGTTGTATGAGCCTTTTTGTAGGTTTTTAAAAAATTCATTGTATAGACAGTCATGCCATCTGCTAATAGAGATGGCTTTATTTCTTACTTTCTAATCTGCATGACTTTTATCTCTTTTTCTTGACTTACTGCACTGGGTAGGACTTTCAATATGATGTTGAATAGAAGTGGTAAGACAGAACATCCTTGCCTTGTCCCCAATCTTGAGAGAAATGCACTGAGTCTTTCACTATTGAGAATGTTATTGGTGGTATGGTTTTGCCAATGCCCTTTATTAAGTGAAGGAAATTTGTTGCTAATTATTATAAGAGTTTGATGAGAGTTTTTATCATGAATGGATTCTGAGTTTTGTCAAATGCTTTTTCTGCATGTATTGAGATGATTCCGTGGTTTTACTTCTTTAATCTGCTAATACAATTCATCATATTGGTTGACTTTCAAAGTTGATCCAGCCTTGCATTCCTAGGATAACACCACTTGGTTGTGATGTTTTATTCTTTTTCTGTATTGCTGGATTTGACTTGCTAGTATTTTGTCGAGGATTTTTGCATGTGTGTTTATCAGGGATATTGTTCTATAGTTTCTTTCCTTGTGATGTATTTCTCTGGCTTAAATATTGGGGCCATGCTAGCCTCCAGAAATAAGTTAAGAAGGATTTCATCCTTTTTTGTTTTCTGGATAAGATTGTGGAGATTTGGTATTATCTTTTCCTTAAATGTTTGGTGAACATTTAAGGAAGTGAAGCTGTTTGGGCCTGGAGTTTTATTCGTTTGGAAGGTTTTAATCATGAATTCAATTTCTGTGATAGATAAAGGACTATTCAAGTTATTTACTTTTTCTTGGATGAATGTCTTTCAAGGAACTGGATCATTTAATCTATGTTATTTAATTTATAGAAACAGAGTTTTTTGTAGTATTTGTTTATTGTCCATTAATATCTAAAGACTCTATAGTGATATTCTCTCTTTCCTTCTTGATAATGCTATTTTACATCTTTCTTTCTTGGTCAAGTGGTTAAAAAAATTTATTCATATTTTCAAGAAACTGACTTTTGGATCCACTAATTTTTCTCTAATTTTCTTGTTTTCAACCTCAGTGATTTTTGGTCTTTACTATTCTTTCTGTTTGCTTTAATTTTCTCTTTATTTCTGTTTTCTTAAAATAGAAGCAAAGATAATTGATTTGAGAACTTTCTTCTTTTCTACTGTAAGAATCTAATGCTATAAGTTTTCCTCTATGTACTGTTTTAGGTGTGTCTACAAATTTTTAAATATTTGACTTTCGTGTGCATTCATTTCAAAATATTTTCTAATTTTCCTTGAGACTTCCTCTGTAAAAACCTATGAGTTATTTATAAGTGCATTGCTTCATATCCACATATTTAGAGATTGTCCAGATCTCTTGAAAATAGTTTTTATTCTACTGTTTTTGAGTGACATGTTCTATAAATGCCATTTAGGCCAAATTTTTTTTTTGTGGTGTTCTTCCAGTCCTCTGCATCCCTGCTCATTTTCTGCCTACTTGTTCGATCAAGTACTGAGAGAAGAGTGTTAAACTCTCCCAATATAAGGTCTCCAATTATAATTGTGTATTTATCTTTGCCCCTTTCAAGTTTTTGCTCCTGTTGGATTTACTTCGTATATTTTGGAGCTCTGTTGTTAGGTACACATGCAGTGAGGATTACCGTTTTTCTGATGAATTGACCCTTAAATCATCATATAATCTGCCTCTTTATCCCTAGTAATTTTCCTTGGTGTCAAGTCCACTGTCTGACATGAACGTAGCCACTGTAGCTGTCTTTCAATTAGTGATATATATTTTCCATTCTTTTACTTTTAACCTATGCATGTCTTTTTATTTAAGGTAGGTTTCTTGAATGCAGCATATATTGGGACTATTTTTTAAAATCCAATCTGATAATGTCTATCTTTTCATTGTTGTATTTAGACCCTTGCCTTTAATGTAATTATTAATATTTATATTTAGGTTGACCACTTTATTGTTTTTCTGCTTATCTCTTCTCTTTTTGATTCCTCTGTATCTCGTTTCATGACTTCTTTTGAATTAATTGAAGAGTTTTTAGTATTCCATTTTCATTTATCTGTTGGTTTTTTGATTATATTTCTGGGTATTTTTTCGTGATTGTTCTAGAGATTACACTACACATACCTAACTTTTCAGTCTATTTGGAGTTAACGTTTTACTATTTCAAGTAAAATATAGAAGACTTACAACCATAAAGATCCCTTTAGCCTCCCCTCTTTATGTTATAGCTGTCATAGGTGTTATGCATACATACATTGAGTCCTTCTCCCAGGGTTCTGTATATTGTCATTTTTTCTTAACAGTCGTGTGTATTTTTAGGAAAATAATAGTCTATTATATTTACCCTTCCTGTTTCTCTTCCTTCATTCCTGAAGATCCAAATTTCCCTCTGAGATCATTGCCTTTTGCCTTGATAACTTCCTTTAACTTTTATTTTAGAGCAGTTTTGCTGGTGACAAATTCTCTTAGGTTCCTTCACTTGAGAACGTCATTATTTTGCTTTCATTTCTGAAGGATAGTTTCACTAGAAAAAGAATCCTGGGCTGGCACTTCTTTTCTTTCAGCACTTTGATGACGTCGTTTCCCTCTGTCCAACCTCCATGATATAAAATCAGCCTGTTCTAAGTAGTTGTTCTCCTGTCCATGATACGCTGTTTTCTCTAGCTGCTTCAAAGTTTTATTTTTCTTTGTGTTTTGTGTCTGGCAGTTTGATTTTGATGTGTTGGTGTGCTGTTCTTTGCATTTACTCTGTTTTGGATCTTTTTGACTTCTTTATTCTAGAAATGTATGTTTGTTTGTTTTACCAAATTTGCCAAATTTGATATCGTTTCTTCAAACATTTTTTTCTGTGCTAATCTTTCTTTCTTTCTCAGTGACCCCAGTGACCTGAGTGTTAGACCTTTTAAAATTGGTATACAGTTTCCTAAAGCTCTGTTCATTTTTTCCCTCAATAATTTTACCTCTGTTCTTTAGTTTGAATAATTTTTACTGATCTGTATTTAAGTTCACCAGACCCTTTTTTCTGCCATCTCCATCTAATTATTGAATGTGTCAAGTGGGGTTTTTTTTTTTTTTGGGTGAGGAAGATTGGCCCTGAGCTAACAACTGTAGCCAATCTTCCTCTTTTTGCTTGAGGAAGATTGGCCCTGAGCTAACATCTGTGCCAATCTTCCTCTATTTTTTATGTGGGACGCTGCCACAGCATGGCTGATGAGCAGTGTGTAGGTCCATGCCCAGGATCCAAACCCATGGGCCCTAGGCCGCTGAAGCAGAGCACACAAACTTAACCACTACACCACCAAGGCAGCCCCAAGTCCAGTGGTTTTTAAATTTTCAGATATTGAATTTATCAGTTCTAAAATTTCCATCTGATCCTTTTTCATAATTTCTATTTCTTTGCTGAGCATGTCTAGTTTTCCATACGTTTCAAGAATATTTATCTTTACCTCATGGAGAATGAATATCTAGCTACTTTAAAGACTTTGATAATTTGATTCATCTTGGTGTCAGCATCTGTTGATTGTCTTTTCCCTTGGGAACTGGTCAGATTTTCCTAGTTCTTGGGATGCTGAGTAATTTTGTATTGTACCCAGGGCATTCTGTATATGAAGTTGTGAGACTCTGGGTCATGTTAACATATTCTGGAGAATGTTGATGGTTTGTTTTAGCAGGCCATCAGCCTGATTAGGTACAAATGACAAGTTCTGTCTCACCTCCTGTGGGCAGCCTTTTCTGTGCCATTTGAGTATGTTCTGCACGTATGCAGCCTGGGGAGTGAGCTGGGGTTTTGTTGGTTTACATACGCAATTAGGGATCACCTTTCCTGATCTTTCCTCCATAGGGTTTCCTCCACGCTCTCCAGCACCCAGGGGCTGTCTGTCCTGGTCCCCTGGCTAGAAAGCTGGGGTTCTCTCAGTGTTTGCTGACACTGTTGCACAGTTTTGCTTGACTGGGCCCCTAGAAAAGAGTGAAGTGGCTATAGAGATGAGAGGGAAAAATAGTACTCTTTGCACAATGGGATTCCTGTTTCCCAAAGGGACAGGTTTTTGTCAGGAGTTTTTGGTGTCTTTACTGCCACCACTGCTCTGGTAGTGCACTTCTTGCCCTGAAGCTGGCTCTGACTCAGGGCCAGAAAAGAAAAAGGAGGCTAACAACAATGGGGACTCCTCCACACTCTCTGGCTTGTAGAGGCTACATTGGTCCAAAAGGGGCGTTTCTTGGAGTTTCTGCTTCCTGAAACCACTCTGTGTTTCCAGTTTGACTCACCCTTGGATTAAGGCTGCGAGATAAAGGGAGAAAAAATAGGAACATATAACTTATTACCTGCCTCCTGACTGTACTTTGAGTTCTGACTTCCCTCGCCTTCCACTTGCTGTCATTTACTTTTCAGGATCCTTGAGGTAGCTGCTTTCGGAATTCTGTGCGGCATTTTTAGTTGCCATCAGTGGGATAGGCTGCAGTAGGCTTACTCCATCTTCGTTGGAGCTGGAGTTAAACTGGTTTTTACTTCAGTGCCTTAGCCTGTAGTTTCTACATTTCCCAGCTCACATTTGGGCCCAGACACCTGTGTGGTTCATGCAGACTCAGGAAACGCAGGCAGGTAGGGAGGAAGATCCCGTTTCTATACAATAAGCAAGTACATCCTTGCCACCTAGATTTGTGCAAGATTGGTTCTCATCTCATAAGTAGACTGTTGCTTTGATCTGTTTGTGTCAGGGCCTTAGAAATTAATTGGCATAGATCTCGTTGTTTTCTGGGACAGATCGAGCCAGGAAGACCAAGTACAAGTCTAGCCTCTGCCACCGACTAGCTGTTTGGCCTTTGAAGGGCTGCTTTACTTCTCTGAGCCTGAATTTCCACATCTATGCAGTCTTAAATGAAAATGCCTGACTTGAAGGCTGTTAATTCATTTAACAATTATTTAGGATCTGCCATGTGCCAGGCATTATTCTAGGCACTGGGCATATAGTAATGAAAAAAGCAGGCAAAAAATTCCTGTCTTCATGCAGATTATATTCCAATGGTGGCTGGTGGACAATAAAAATATGAGTGTGGGAATAAAATGTAATTTATTAAAAGCAAGACTAGTAAGGGCTCAGTAGATGCTCTCCATCTAGATGTGGAGTATTAAATGGCACATTCTTCACTGTGTGGGTGCCAGTCAACTTTCCCTAGCATTAGTGATGAGAATTAAAATAAGCCCCAATTAGGCTTGACTTCTCTGACCATCCCAGTCATGCACATACCTCCTGCTTACATCCAGAAACGGAAGTGCTCCAATACTGGACAGACACCCACTGGCAGCACTGCCTGGTTGTAACTATTCCAGGCAGAGCAGTTATGTGTAACAGCTGAGGCTTTCCTTAGAAAGAGGGGCCTGGAATAAAATCAGAGATCACTGGGGAAAATGGGCTTTTTTAATCTCAAGACTGACTGAAAGGTCGTCCTGGGTCCATTCTTGTGGCACCTGTAGCTGAAGAATAGATAACCTGTGTTCACTGATTTCTAGGTAAGGGCAAAATTACAGTAAGTTAACATAAGTCATTTGCTGTGTATACAGCAGCTTTTAAGGCACTTTCCTATCCATGATCTCCTTGACTGTCTACAATATCCCTGGAAGGAGAAGGAGAAGAAAGAGAAGAGGCAGAGGGAGGAGGAGCAGGAGGAGGGAGAAGGTGAAGATGGTGATGGTGGTGATGATCCTGACAGCTGTCATTCATGGAGAGCATGCTATGTCGCAAGCCCTTTACACGCATTGTCCCACTTAATAGATGGGCAGGGTAAAGATTACTATCTTAATTTTACTGCAGAGAAGACTGAGGCCGGGCAATCAGTGGCTGGGATGGGTCTAAGCCCCAGGCCCAGTGCAGCGCTCTCTCCCTGTCCGCTGAGTCCGCCCTGAGGCTAGGCAGAGGCAGGTTCCTGTTAGTCTGTGACTCCAGCCGCCTTCCAGAGCACCCCTCCGGGGAGCTACCAAGCCCTCCTCCCTCCTTCCCACCCCGCCTCCCACCGTCTCAGGCACAGGCAGGTTCACAGCAAGACCCCTCTGATGCACATGTTTCCTGGGTGGTGACCTTGCCCCCAGTCCAGAAGCACAGGCTGTGGATTAGTGTTAACACCCAGGGAAGTATTTCGCTGGGCATTTGGACATGGCTGATTCAATAATACCGTTCAGAAGCATGACATGTTGACTTGGCTGTTTTGACACTGGGACATTTTGACATGGTCTAAAGAGAAACATTTAAAAATATGTAAAAATTTCAGCTTACAATGTTTGTTTTATTACCTAATGGTGTGAGCAGTGAATGTCCTTGACTCCACTCCCATCCCCTGAATATGAGGTTCTAGTTGGAAGAGGCTCTGGGTTGGGGTGGGAATGAGGAGGATGTGATTAACTTTTTAAAAACCTTATTTCCTGGTGATAGGTAGACAGTAAGAGTTGGCTGATTTCTTTTTGGAGGCCACATCAAAAAGCCCCACATCCTTATGAGAGGCCACTCTTTGCTGAGTATCCAAAAGACAGGCCTGGGCGTCTAGGCCCCAGTGGGAACAAGGCCAGGGTGGCCCCTGACTACCAGAAAGGAGGCTCCAGGCCATCTGGATACTGGCTTTATCCCTTCTGCCCCAGTCCGTCCATATTGCCGTCCTGGATCTCTGCCGTCTCTCCCCTCATGGACTTTCCCGTGAGAGCACTGGGATACAGTGTGGACACAGACATTGCTCTTTCTTGAAACTGCTTCTTTGGTGTTTCAAGGTTTTGATTGCTCGCGTTGGCTTTCCTCAGTGCATGCACTGCATTAGTCAAAGCAGAAGCTCAAATGGGGAGGCTGTCTCAAATCCCAGCTTTATTGGTGGGAGATATTGTCTACCGAGAACGTGAGATTTCAACTCATGAGGGCAAGGGTTTAGCCTGGCCTCTATCACTTAATGGATCAGATTAACTTCTCTGAACCCTAGTGCTGTGTGCTGAATTGTATGCCCCGCCATAGTCCTATGTTGAAGCCCTAGCCTCCAATCTGATGGTATTAGGAGATGAGGCCTTTGGGAGATAATTAGGTTTAGATGAGGTCATGGTGGGGCTCTCTGATGGCATTAGCCTTATAAGTAGAGCCACCAGAGAGCTTGTATCTCTCTCTCTCTCTCTGTCTTCTTCTCTCTCTCGCTTTCCTTCCACCAACTTCCCATATGAGGACACCGTGATAAGGTGGCTGACTACAAGCCAAGAGGAAAGCTCTCACCAGAACCCAACTATGTTGGCACCCTGATCTTGGACTTTCCAGCTTCTAAAACTGTGAGAAAATAAATTTCTGTTGTTTAAGTCCCCCTGGTCTATGGTATTTTTTTTATGGCAGCCTGAGCAGATTAAGACACTTAGTTTCCACATCTGTAAAATGGAGGTTATTTATATGTACTTTGTAGACTTTGAAGAATTTGAACTAATCGTATATGTGACTAGTGGGTTGCATGAACTAGGCATTTCTTTTCATTAATATCATCACGATCATCATCATGATAACTATAAACAATAATTTTAGGGAATGAGGTGTTCCACTGAAGTGAATTCTTGAGATAACACGAGTTTACTTTCTTAGGCAGCAAACTCTAAAACAAAACACATTTCTAGACCAAATCACGTGTGTCACATTTTTTCTGCCTTCTTAAAAAGTATGAATACCTCATAGTACATAACATTAGTCAGAGTATGGTTTTATGAAAGTTTTGTTTCGTGTATTTATACGTGAAACAGGAGTGTGCTGGAATGTGAGTACTGAAGTGTGTGGTAAAGTATACTTCTAACGACATAGGATGTTGAGCATCTTTTCGTATGCTTACTGGCTGCCTGTATATCTTCTTTGGTGAGGTGTCCATTCAGATCTTTTATCGATTTTTTTTTTCAAAGTGTATTCCACCTTATTTTTAATGCTTTTTCTTTTTTAAACAAGTGATTAACATTTTCATTCAGTCTATGTGTCATCTTTGTGGTCACGTATTTTTATAGCTTATCATTTCCCCACATTTTAATATTGTTAAAATTTGTCTTCTTTAAATTTTTCCCTTTTTAAAAAAATTAAATTTAGAAGGTGTTTCAATCAGGAACAATACTGCACAGATCTGTTACTACAATGGGGCAATATTTAAATCTTGAAATATAATTCTCTTTAATTAATTAGTTTGGGGGGAGAAGATATTCTTTTTTTTTGCCAGTTTTATTCAGAAATAATTGACATACATCACTGTATGTGTTTAAGGTATACAGCATGATTTACATATATTGTGAGATGAGTACCACAATAGGTTTAGTTAACATCCATCATCTCATATAGATAAAATAAAAAGAAAAGAAAAAATTTTTCCTTGTAATGAGAACTCTTGGGATCTACTCTCCTAACAACTTTCCAATATATCATACAGCAGTGTTAACTATGATCGTGTTGACTTTCCATTCTTAGTACTTATTTATCTTATAACTGGAAGTTTGTACCAATTGACCACTTCATCCAATTCTTTTTCTATGAGTGGGTCTTTTTGTTTGTTGTTTTTTAGATTTCACATATAAGTGAGATCATACAGTATTTGTCTTTCTCTGTCTGAAGTGTTTCACTTAGCATAATGCCCTCAGGGTCCATCCATGTTGTTGCAAATGGTAGGATTTCCTCACTTTTTATGGCTGAATAATATTCCATCGTGTATATACAGCACAACTTCTTTATCCATTCATCTGTCAATGGACACTTAGGTTGTTTCTATGTCTTGGCTACTGTAAACAATGCTGCTGTTAACATGGGGTGCAGATATCTTTTCAAGTTAGTGTTTTCATTTCCTCTGCATATATTCCCAGGAGTGATATTGCTGGATTATATGTTAGTCCTATTTTTATTTTTTGAGGAACTTCCATACTGTTTTCCATAGTGGCTGCACCAATTTACAATGTTATCAATAGTGCACAAGGGTTCCCTTTTCTCCACAGCCACACCAGCATGTATCTCTTGTCTTTTTGATGATAGCCATTCTAACAGGTGTGAGTTGATATATCATGGCTTTAATTTGCTTTTCCCTAATGATTAATGATGTTGAGTGTTTCTTCATATACCTATTGGCCATTCATATATCTTCTTTGGAAAAATGTCTATTCAGGTCTTCTACCCATTTTAAATTAGATTACTTAATTTTTTGCTATTGAGTTGTATGAGTTCTTTATATATTTTGGATATTAACTCCTTATCAGATAGATGGTTTGCAAATATTATTTCCCATTCTCTAGGTTATTTTTTCACTTTGTTGATACAGATCTTTTACCTATCTTAAAAATTGGGTTTTTTGTTTTCTTATTGTTGAGTTTTAACTTCTTTGTATATTTCGGATATAAAGACTTAATCAGATATGTATTTTGCAAATATTTTCTCCCAATCAGGCTTATCTTTTTATTCTCTTGACAGTATTTTTGACAGAGCAGAAGTTTTAAATTTTAATAAAATTCAACTTATCAAGTTTTCCTTTCATGAATTGTGCTTCTGGTGCTGCATCTAAAAACCCATTCCCAAACCTGACTAACCCCCTACATGCCAAAATAATTGAATTTAAAAATTCACACACAAAGAAAACCCCAGGCCTAGATGGTTTCATTGTTGAATTCTATCAAACACTTAAGGAATAAATAGTAAGAATCTTGTACTAACTCATTCAGAAAATAGAAGAAGAAGAAATACTTCTCAGTCCGTTTATGAGGACAGCATCGTCCTGATAACAAAACCTGACGAAGACATAAGAAAAGTATGGATCAATTGCTGTCATGGACACAAGAATAATGAGGCATATTAAAGAGACAGAAATCCTTCATATAACTTTATCAAATCAAATCCAGGTGTGTAAAAAAGAATACCACATCATGACTGAGTAGGATTTATTTTAGAAATGCAAAGTTAATTTAATATTTGAAAACCAACAGAATAAAGAGAGGAATACCGTTTTAACAAAAGAAAGGAGAAAAACCATTTGATTATCTCAAAGACATAGAAAAAGCATTGCCAAAACTCAACACCCATCATCAGAGTGAAAGCTCTCAGTGACTTAGAGAAGGGATTTCCTCAACCTGATAAAGGACATCTACCGAAAACCTATAGCTTACCGGTTTACACCTAATGGTGACAAATGAAACACTTTCCTGCTAAGATTAGAAACAAGATAATGTTGTCCACTCTCATCACTTCTATTCAACATTGACCTGGAGATCCTAGCCAGTGCCATAAGTCAAGTAAGAGAAGCGAGGCATACAGATGGGGATGGAGGAATTAAAATTGTCTTTATTTGTGAATAATGTGATCATGTATGTAGAAAATCCTAGGAATTTTGAAAAAGCAACTAGAACTAATAAATGAATTTAGCAAATTCAAAGGATGCAAGGTCAATTTACAAAGATCAATTTTTTCTATAGCAGAAAATAATTAGAAAATAAAATTCAAGAGACATTTTCTCTCATAATAGCATGAAAATCATAAAATACATTAAGGGAAAGTTTAACAGAATGTACATAAGACCTCTACACTGAAAACTACAAAACATTACTGAGAAAATTTAAAGAGGCTTAAGTAAATTGAGAGATACGCCATATTCATGATGTGGAACACTCCATGTAGTGAAGATGTCAATTCTCCCCAAGCAATGCAGTCCAAATCCGTCACAGCACATCATTTTTGTGGAAATTGACAAGTTGATTCTAAAATTTGTGTGGAAACACAAAGGCCCTAGAATATCCAAAGCAATCTTGAAAAAGAAAAAGTTGGAGAATTCAAACTGCCTGATTTCAAAACTTACTATAAAGTACAGCAATCTCTAGTGTGCTACTGACGTAGAGACAGACATATAAATCAAAAGAACAGAACAGGGAGTCCGAAAACAGACCCACATAGATGATCAATTAATTTTCAACCAAGTTTCCAAGATAATTCAGTGGATAAAGGATATTGTCTTCAACAATTGGTGTTGGAACAACTGGATAGTTACATGGAAAAGAGAGGGCACCTGGACCCACTATCTTACATCTACACACAAATTAACTTAGAATGGACCATGGGCTTAAATGTAAAGGCTAAGGAGAAAATCTACCCCGTACTAGGATAGGCTAAGATTTCTTTGGATACAAAAAATCACCAGTCATAAAAATTTATAAATTGGATTCAATAAAAATTAAAACCTCTTACTTATCAAAAGACACAGTTAATAAAATGGAAGGCACGTAACAGGCTTGGAGAAAATATTCACAATCCAGATATCTGACGAAGAACTTTTAGCCAGAATACGTGAAGAACTTCACAACTCAAAAAGACAAGAAATCTAGTGTTAAAACAGGTGAGATATTTTGAATAGGCACTTTGCACAAGACCATATATGAACAGACAATAAGCACATGATTGTATGTTCAACATATTTATTTAGCAGGGACATTCAATGAGATAACTCATGGCTAGAATGGCTAAATTTTCATGATTGACAATGTCGTGTATGGGCAAAGATGGGGAGCAAGTAGGATGCTCATACATTGCTCTGCATGGGGATGCAAAATTATACAGACACTTTGGAAAAGAGTTGGGCTGTGTTTTACAAAGTTAAACATATGCTTGCCATGTAGCCCAGCAATTAAACTCCTTGTTATTTACCCAAGAATAATGAAAAAATTTGGAAAAAAAAGACTTGTACATAAACATTCTTAGAAGCACTATTCGTAATAGCCCAAAATGTGAAACAATCTAATAACCATCTACTGGTGAATGGGTAAACAAAGAAACTGCCAACCTGTTTCCCAGAGAGGCTAATGCTATTGGTGTGCAATTCCGGGAAAGGGAAAATGATAGTTACAGAGAGCAGATCAGTGTGCCTGAGGCTCAAGGTTCGGGGGATGGGAATCGACTGCACACGGGGCTCGAGGGGAACTCTGGGTGATGGAAATGTTCTGTATCTCGACTGTGGTTGTAGTACATGACCATATATAATTATCAGAGTTAATCAAACTGTATCCTTAACATAGGTGAATGTTATTGACTGTAATTTATATCTCAATAAATCTGCAAGTAAGAAAATATTTCACATGCAGAAAAAAAAAAAAAGCTGACATTTCCAAGCGCTAGTGAGGTTGTGGAGTAACAGTAACTCTCCTGTGTTGTTGGTTGAAGTGTAAAATTGTACAGCCTCTCTGGGAAACAGGTTGGCAGTTTCTTTTAAAGTTAAATCCACACTTTACTGTATTCCATTCCTAGCTATTTATTCAAGAGAAATGAAAACATATGTCCATCAAAAGACTTTTATATAAATATTAGTAGCAGTTTCATTCATAAGAGCCCCAAACTAGAAACAACTCAAAGGCTCATCAGTAAGTGAATGGATAAGCAAATTGTGGTACATTCATAGAATAAAATACTACTCAGCAATAAAAAACAAGTCTCTGACATACACAACGTCGTGGATGAATCTGAGAAACATTATGCTGAGCCAAAGAAGGGCACATCTTGCCTGATTCCATTTACATGAAATTTTAAAACAAACAAGACTCTGTGATTGAAATCACAGTCATCGCTGGCTGGAGATGAGGGGAACTGACAGCGAAGGGGTACGAGGGAAGTTTTAGGGGTGATGGAAATATTCTAGATCTTGACTGTGGTGGTCGTGACATGTATACGTGTGTGTATATACATATATATGTGTGTGTATGTATTTGTCAAAATTCAACAACCTGTATACTCAGAATAGGTGCATTTTACTTTATGTAGATTGTGCTGAAAAAAAGATGCTAGCCAAGACCTTCAGCCAAGAGGAAGTTTTACCCAGTTCCTAAAATCAGTACCTAATTTAGATATTCCGATTACATTCCCATCCTCCAGCCTGATTTTAGGCATTCTAGCTTAAAAATAGGAGAAAAAATTAAAACGCTTTCTTTTAAAGGCATAGTTAGAAGGTAAAGTCACATCCATTATAAGGACTTTTCATTGCTACCATTTTAACACGAATTATGTACCTTCCCAGGGGTTCTCTTTGATGTGATTCCCTGTACGGAGCAATTATTGTGGGACAGAGAATTGCGGTTTTAGTTCTAAGAACTCATCTTGCTTTCTGCAGAGGCAAGGTTGTCCTTCCAACTTCTGGATGTGTGACCAAGGGCTGGCTTTTCATCCAGGAACACTAAGTCTGTTGTTTATCATTTTGTGTCTACTGCACACACAAGAAACTTGAGGACATTTAGATAATTTCCATGGGAAAAAAACCCCTTGTTATTTCAATTATCTAGTGACAGTCATTTGAAAAATTATTTTACTTTATCTAGATAATTGACCCACTGGCCCACTTCGGGGCTGGTCATGTAGATATGCTATGGGCGGAAGTGGACACGGCTGCTGAGGGGAGGGGACAGATACTCATGGAGTACCAGTGATGCTCCAGGCATGGGGCTCAGTACTTAATGAGCATCCTCTTCGTTAATTTACCTTCACAACAGGCGTCTCAGGCAGCTCCCATCATCTCCGTCTTTCACCTGTGGCTGAGGGTCAGCTTGGGTAAGCAGTGTGGCCTTTAAATTGTGAAATAGGATTCAAACCTGAGATCTTACTGACCCCCAAACCCAAGATCTTACTGCCACAACTCAATACAGAAAATAAATTATGATCCAAAGATAGCTAAGGAAACAGTCTCACATTTATCACATCTGAAATGCCATCTTGCCTGCATGTGCCTGGAGCAAGTTGCCTGCATGTTCCCATGGCACGTGGGTACGGAGGACCACGCCAGGGGCAGCCCACAACACATCACCATCTCACAGCAGCTAGCAGGACTTGTCTCTGAAGTCCTTGAGAGTCTGGGCTGATCTGTTTCCCCCCTCATTTTGCAGAATGTGTGCTTCTCAGCATCTCGGCCCACCTGGAAGATCCTGCAATTTTCTTGTGAAAAGACCAACCCAAAGTTCTCAGGGTTTTGAGAGCTTGTGTTACCCGCTTCTCTACCAAGCCCATTTTACACTGGATTGAATTTCTCCTCTTTATGCAGGAACTCAGCCCTGTGCACCATAATACCATAAGAGTCATGAATATTAAGAACAAATTTTTCTTTCCCTTTTCTCCTGCGGCCCCTGCCGTGTTAATAGGCAGCAGGACCAGGCAGGTGTGTAATTCTGCATGGGTCACCTGGGTTCCGTGGGCTCCCATGGGCAGGGTGCGCTGGGCTGGGGTGTACTTGCCTTGCTGAGGCAGAAGAAATGCTTTTGTGCGTGTTTGGAGGCTGGGGGAAGGTTCATGGCCAGGTCATCGCCAGCATTCTTTCCTTGGCTTCAGTGGCAGGCAGTGCTGGGCCCCACCGGGAGAAGCCCGGAGGGCGGGGCTGGGGTCTTGGGAGGCAGAGCTGCAGCTGCTGTGTTTGGTTTCCCTTTGGTCCCAGGGATTTAGATAAAAGGGCTGCTTTTATTGACTGGGGAGACTGGGGGAGGGAGAGGACCCTAGAAGTCAGCTTTCGCCTTTTTGTTTTGCTAAGCAAACATTTATTGAGCATTTACTGTGTGCCAGGCGTTGTGCTAAATGCTTTTCATGCATTATCAGGTTGAATCCACATACAGCCCTGCTGTTACAGTCTCCATTGACTGAGGAAGAGACTAAAGCTCAGAAAGGTTAAGTAATCTACCCAAGGTCACACAGTTTATAAATGGTGAAGAGTGTGGGCCCTGGAGCCCTCTCTCACCTGGATGATTGCAAGAGTCCCCTTACTGTTCTCCTCTTTCTTTCCCCCCGCCAACCCCCATCTACCTGCTACTCTGCCACCAGAGGGGTCTGTCTAGATCTCAGGCCGGCTCTGCAGTCATCAGTGGCTTCCATTTTCCCACAGTGCATAGTTCACACAGTGATCCAAGTTCTACTTACCCCTCCCCCAGGAGTCCCACTGAGCTGGGCTGTTTCCACCATGGGCCTCCCTCCTTCACACCTTGCCATCCTCTAGAATGCCTGAGCCCAGGCCTCCTGCCCATCTCTCGAAGCAGCTCTCCGAGGCCCCTCCTGTAGGGAGGCACCCCTTCACCCCAAGTCACAGCTCATCTGCCAGCTCCTTCTGGCCCCCCGACATGCTGGCCTTGGTCAGATGGGGCTCCAGAGGTAAGAGGTGTATGTTGTTTGTCTTTCCACTCCAATACCTGCACGAGAACTGGCATGTGGTGGGCTTTCTGCTGATGCTTGTTACCCTGATTCACACGGGAAAACCTGCCTTTTTGCACCTTTGTTCTTAGTGCCCAAGGGGCTTCATGGTCTCAGGACTCTCCTAGACCCCTCCCCCAAATGGCACGAGCCCCATCCCCAAGGAAGGGCTGGGCTAAGTGGTCATTCCCTGCCTAGTAATAAAGTCACAGGAAGAAATGGGCCAGTGATTTGAGATGAAGGCACTGCCCTCCGGGTGGGTGGGCTTAGGTAGGCAGAAAAAGATGACCCGAGGGGCCTCCGTCCAGAAAGTTGAATGGGGCCTCATCCTGGGCTGTGGGTCTGGCTGGGTCTGGCTGGCTCTGGACCAACACAGGAGATGCTGGGGTGAGATATGAGGGTGGCCAGGGACAGACATTAGACCCACACAGGGGTGCAGTGGGAGGGCAGGCGAGGGGGCCCTGGGAGCGCAGGTGTTCCCTGGTTAACGGGAAGCTGGAGGGGCAGGGATTATCCAATTTGAGATCAGGACACAGAAATGCACTGGATGCTACTTGCTGAAATGAATTAGGATCCCAGCTCGGTATTCAAGTCACAAAAAAAACTCTCCAAGAGGTATTAACAGGGGATCAGTGTTACCCACTCTAGTTAATGAGTTGATGATGCTTCCGCAGAACCTTTCCACTGAGTCTGAAGGGGAAACATCGCTGGACCTCAGTTTCCTCATCTGGAGCACGAGGCCCCAGCACAGCAGCCCTTCTGCCACGCAGGTGGATGTGTCTAGGGGAGAGAGACCCTGCCACCCCTGGGCTGTGGGCAGTGATGAAGGGGCTGCCCGAATATGCATCTCTCTTGAATCCTTAGCATCAGCAGTTGCTCCACAGGAGAGGATAGAACCTGGCTATGCTGCCTCATTGCTGTCAGACGGTAACATATCGTTACGGGTTACATCAATTCTGAGTTTTAATAAGAGTTTCTGGGTGGCGGCAAGTCTCCTGCCATGCCTAACCTACATGTAGGACATGGATTGGTTCATTTCATTCCTAACAACCCTCGGAGCAGGACAGAGGTGGGGGGCTGATGTTCTCATTTCTAAAATGGAGCTGATGCGGCTCAGACAGGGCAGGTGACTGTCCCAAGGTCACACAGGTGAGTGGCAGAGGTAGGGTAGAAGTCAGACTTGGCTCACTTGCACGCTCGTGCCCCAGGCTGCTCTGCTGGCTGGCCTTGCTCTGACCATGGCCACAGAACAGGCCCCACATGTGTGCGGCGTGGGACATCGGGCTAGGGTGGTCTGTCTGTCCTCTCTCCCCAGCTCTCCCCGAGCACAGGGATGGCAGAATGTACCAACCATGTTTCTCTGCACCCATCTCCCGGCAGATCATGGCCCGGATGGCCCTTCTCTTCTCCACCCGAGGGCCCTCTGTGGCCCTGGTGGTCCTACCCTCTGCATATCACACCCTGGAAGGCTCTTGGTGGAGGCAGCTTGGGGCAGCATTGCTTTGTTTATAGTTGGTTTCCAAGCCTGATGCTTCAGATAAAAACAAAAGAGAGTGACACCTTTGGTGATGACGCTGGCTCATGAGTGTACGTCGCTGCTCACAGAGCATTTCCACACTAGCGGTCACGTTGGAGAGGCCCACAGGTCTGACTTCTTCACAGAAGGATATTGGAAGGTCATCTGGAACAATGACTGGGGCCTGTGGCTTGCTGACCACAACTGTAGGTGCCAAGGGGCAGGACTGGAGTGTGGGTAAGAGCTCAGGCCTCAGTGTCAAACAGCCCGGAGCTGGCTCCTGACCCTGCCACCTCCTCCTGTGTGAGCCTGAGCCAGTTGCTTAGGCTCAGTGCCCCCACCTGTGACATAGGGGCAATGCTGCTGCTGATGATAATAACAGACACAATCGGGCACGTGAGCCCCAGCCGGGACCCTCAGTCATGGACAGCAGACCCTAAGGACTGGAACTGGTTGTGGATTACTATTATGGCCCTGGTGGAAGTGGGTCCTCCCAGCCCCCTCCCCCAGGAGGCTGGGAGGAGGCCAACTGGCCAGCTGACCCCGCAGGACAGGTTCCTCTGTGAGGCGGGCCTTGCGCCTGCCCAGAGCCCCTTGTGCATGAGAGACACAGGGAGATCGTGTTAAGGCCCCCGGCATCCGTCAATTGTTCAATCAATCAGGCTAATCTGCCTGCCCCTCGATAAGGGCAAGGATCAGGTTTCAGGGAGATTTTCCTGGGATTACTTCTGGTAGCCGCTCAGTCTAGACAGGCCTCTCAGTTACAGGGGTGCAGACAAAGGCGAGGACCGGGAGTGCCCGGCCACGAGGCGGGCCCAGAGCCCGGCCGGACCAGCCTCACCCTCCCTCCAGGCCCTGCTCTCTTCCTGGGGGGCCAGGGCAGGGAAGAAATCAGTTGACTGACCGGAGGTCTGCTCAGTCCAAGCGAGGGTCCTGAGCCCCTGTCTTGTGCCCAGGCAGGGCACCAAGGCACCATCCTAGTAGGAGTGGCTGTCGTGCGTGGAGCACTCTCTGTGCCAGGACCACGAGGAGCACGGCTCATGCTTTATCTGGCTCGGTTCCTGCAGCCATCTCATGGGCCAGCCTCTCTTGTTGTGCCCACTTTAAAGACAAGGACAGTTAGGCACAGGAAGCGCCACCCTCCCCACCCCCCTCCCCAGCTAGAAAGTTTTAGAGCTGGGACCCAAATCCAGGCCTGTCCTTGGGGTTATCCTGGGAACTTGGGGCAGGGATAGGTTGGTGAAAGAAGGGCTGTCCCAGTGCTGAGGGGACGGACAGGCAAGGAAGTCTACCTACACACCTCACTCTGGGTCCCCAGCCCGGTTTTGCTACTTCTTTGCTCTGGGACCTGGGCAAGTCCCTTTTGAACATCAGTTTGTTCATCTGTAAAATGGGCATGAGATCTACCCTGCCAAATAGGAGCATGACGTGAGTCACCCGAGAATGTGTGTGAGATGATTTTGGAAGTTATGAAGTGCTATGCCTTTGCTAGTCCCCAATTCCTAGCATGCCATCTGCCAGAGTAGGCTGTGAATAAATAGAGGGATGAACGAATGAATCTGAATAACCCTCGTTCTAATGTAGAATTGCTGAGTCTCATTTTTTCCCCTTCTCCACCTCCTGAAATCCTCCCAACCCTGGGAAATTTGGGGAGCAGCCCAAGGCACAAGGGACAGGGACCTCCAGGTACAGCTCCTCTCCAGTTTTCCTAGATGATTGGGAGACATGTCCTGCCCTCACTGGCATCCTGGGGACCTGCAGATATTGCTGTGTCCAGAAGGGTGTGCCTGCCCTGCTTGGGATTTTGGAGCAGAGCCTGGAGAGGGACCTTGAGGGAACATCCTTTGGAGGCTGTGATGTGAACTTTAATCACGTGTGTATGAGTGTGCGGGTGCGTGGGTATGTGAGAGAAAGAAAGAGAGATGAGGAGACAGACAGGTGTACATGGCTCATTTCCTGATTCATCTACTTTGGGTTTGAAACAGGCTGTACATCAGTTTCTGGTTCTCGACATCTTTCCCCCATGCCCTCCCACAAAGTCAGAGACTTGGGTCAAGAGGACAGAGCATCATTCATTTAATGGATTAGCTTTTCCTAGAGCAGCAAAACCAAAAATCAAAACAGAGTAAAAAAATAATAACAGGAAAACACAAGTTCAATGAGACCCTCAGGCATTGCTCCTCCGTACCAATGGCCCTACCTCCAAGCTTTCTTTATTTTTAGGGCCTCAAATTGGAAACTGACCTTGTACATGAAACTTGAAGGGCAGAAGCTGCTCAGAGATGGCCTCGGGGCAGGGGCGGGGGTGGGGGGGCGGGGCTGACATGCATCCCCATCCCCCACAGTTCTCCAGCTTGCACACTGTGCTCTTTGGATCCGAGTATATATGATCAAGGGAGCATAGGGAGGTGAGAAGATGAGGTCTCTATGGTGAAGGACCCTGGGGAGAGGCATGAGGAGCTCAGAGGTTTGAGTCTCAGTGACCTGAGTTTGAGGCCTAGACCCACAATCTGCCAGCTATGTGACTTAGGCAAGTTGGTTAACCTCTCTGAGCCTCTGCTTTCTCTTCTGTGAAACGGGGAGAATGATAGGACTTATGTCGTGAGGCCATTGTCAGGATTTGTCTGAGATGGCAGGTATGAAAGGGCTGTGTGGAGAGAAAGGCCTTCAGAAAGGTTCACCCTTGGGAGGATGCGCGTGGGGAGCCATTGGCAGGGCTGTGAATCCACTGGCAAGGCCTTTGCTATGGGTTTTGGGGGTGTTTGACTTGTCCTGTGTAATCGGCCTTGGGTGCCTCGACTCATTTCCATTTTCACAAATGCATTAAAAATGCCACTGGGCTCAGAACAAACACCAACTTAACTCCGTAATAGAGTCTTGAATCTCCACCAAGCCATGCATGGCTGCTCCCAGCAAGATGAGCAGAATTATAATGAAATCAGCATGTGTTCATGGACGTTGACTGTGTTATTAGCATCTCTGGATTTGATGAACTCTAATCGTTTCCACGGTCCATGAGCGAACGATGTCAGTGAAAGAGAAGTGGGAACCATGCCCACGGGTGGAAACCAGCAGCGTGCGTTGCAGAAAAGGCAACGGCAGCAGATCCACCACCTTCTTTGTGGGGAGACTGGAGGGAATCACATGACAGCTCTGGGCCTCAGTTTCCTTAATCTGTCAAATGTGATCATTCCTATTCTGTCTACCCACAGGGCTATTTTGAAGACCACATGAAAATCTCTACTGAAAAGAAGTTAAAAAGTATGGAATTTTGTACAAATGTGTAGGGTTGTTATTGATGGAAGAACATCGTGGTGTATAGATAATCACTGGCAACAGATGGTTTGTAAAATTTTATAGTTAAATTTTAGGTTTCTGAAATCTGAGTGACTTGGAAAATATGCCAACCGAGACAAGTGTTTACATTTCTAGGATCCCACACTTTGTGTGTTTTACAGTTAATCACACACCCTTCTATCTTCTTAAATAGAGCAGAGCAGACAAAATTTAACCTTTTCTTGTTGACCTGACCATTATAAACATTATCAACAATGATAGCTATTAGAGGCCAACACTGAATACACACTTTACCTCTATTATCTTATTTAATCCTCCTCACAAACCTGGGAGGCAGATCTGATTATTTATTCTGCTTTATAGTGAGGAAACTGGAGCTCAGAGGAGGGAGATGTCATGCCCCAAATCATACAGCTAATAAGCAGTGGGGGAGGACTGTGAGCCCCTGAAATCTATCGTCCTCTGGTATCGCCAGTAAGTCGATTAGAAATATTCGACCTTTCCCCCCTTCCTCCCTTCTCCCTCCTTCCTTCTGCAATAACTCAGTCAAAAAGCCATTGGGTGTTAGTGTGGTGGAGTGAGAAGCTTGGCAAACCTTCTCCCCAAATAAAACTGGACAAACTTGTTGAAAACAACCATTTCAGGACTCTAGGAACTGACCAAAATCATACATTTCTGGTAAAAAGGTAAAATGGTACAGCCACTTTAAAAAACAGTTTGGCAGATTCTTAAAAAGTTAAATGTAAACGAATCTATTCAACCCGATATCCACTTTTCAGTATCTGCCTGTGTGGGTTTCCTATCATTGCTGTAACAACTTCCCATACACTTAGTGGCTGGAGACAACACAAATGTATTATCTTACAGTTTGGGAGGTTGGAGGTCCAGCAGGATCTCACAGGGCTAAAATGGGGGTCCAGCAGGCTCATTCCTCCTGGACGCTCCACAGGAGAAACGTTCCAGCTTCTTTCCCTGGCTCATGGCCTCCTTTCCCCATCTTCAGAGCCAGCAGCAGTGGGTTGAGTCCTTTTCATATCACATCACTCTGACTTTCTCTTCTGCTTCTTCTACCTTTAAGCATCCTTGTGGGTACAGTGGGCCTACCCAGGTAATCCAGGATCATCTCACTTTCTTAATTTCAGTTGATTAGCAACCTTAATTCTGTCTGCTATCTTAATCCCCTTTTGCTGTGTAACATAACATTTTCACAGGTTCTGGGGATGAGGACATGGACATAATATAAAATAATCCAGGATAATCTTATTTTCTTAAAGTCAGCTGATTAGTAAGTTGGACGCCTCTGGGAGCTATTATTCTGCCTACCACACTACCCAAGATAAATGAAAATATGTCCACACAAAGACTTGTACATGAGTGTTCATAACAGCATTATTACAGAGTAGCACCAAACTGGTAATAAACCAAATGTCCCTTGACTGGACATTTAATGGATGAAGTATGACCTATCCATAAAATGGAATATGATGCAGCAATAGAAAGGGGCTACTGATGCATGTTACATCATGGATGAACTTCAAAACATTATGCTAAGTGAAATAAGTCAGATGCAAAAGATATATAATTTCCTTTATCTGAAATTTCCAGTAGAGGCAAATCTACAGAGACGGAAAGCAGGTCAGTGGTTGCCTGGGGATGGGGAATGGGGGTGGGCTGCAAATGGATGCTGGGAAGTTTGCTGGAGTGATGGAAGTGTTCTAAAATTGAATTGTGGTGATGGCTACACAATTCTATGAATTTACTAAAAAATCATTGAATTGTACCCTTTAGGTGGGTTAATTTTATGGTAAATAATTTAGAATTCACTAAAGCTATTTGGAAATAAAGAAAAAAAGTATTTACACAGGACTGCTGGGGAATATGGCCTGGCACAGATTGAAGGCCATGTGACGTAGGTGGCTGAATGCCATGGCAGCCTAGTGGATTCGAGAATTTTGTTATACACAGGGGAACCGAGCAGATAAGCAAATAGATTGAAGATAATGGGGCTGATTTTCCCGCTATAAGAGGAGAGGGTCACAGATCAGGAAAGGGGAAAGTGAGGACGAACCCAGTGTTGTTGGACTGGAATTGGAGGTACAGGTGTAAACGTGTCATTCTCAGTATAGATAAATATGACTAGGTAGTGTGGTAGAGCAGTCTAAGATGCTGGATCAATATAGATAAATCTAGAAATTAGCATACATGTAAATGTGATGTATATATGCATATATATATGCATATACAAAAATTGCTGAGTTCTTTCCACTGGGAGGGCCTAGAAACAATGCCACCTATGTAGGAAATAGCACAACTAGTTGCTCAGGCAGTGGTTTCTAGTACCATTTTCCATTAATGGGGACCAGGATTCCTTCAAAAAATGTCTGATTCCAGGGCTGGGGCAGGAAAGTACATGATGAGCTGGAACCATCTTCTGCCAGAGTAAGGAGGTCATCAAAGAATGATGCAGACATGGCAAAAGAACACGGAAGCCAGCTTGAAGGGGCTCCCACTGGCACACTCTGGGACATCTGAGCATCAAAATATATAATTGTGGTAGTGGGTTAAAACCCATTAAACAGCAATCCGTGAGTCTACACTGGTATAACTGAATAAATGTGGAAGAAGAGAAATCTCCTCATCACAGTAGAATGCCCACTGATCAGTGTAGAAGAGTAGTGGGCTTAGAAAAATCTCCGTTCTACAGTCGTTATAATAATAGTTAATTCAAGCAAAATTAATTAATTAAAATTGTTTCATGTTAAAAAGATATATTTTCATGCGATGATGTGCCAGGCTATAATTCAGAACCTACTCAGATACGTGGTACTGTGCGTCCCTGCCCTGCATGGTCACAGGCTGCTTCTCTAAGTCTCTTTCCATCTGTTTTTATGGTTCTGCCTTCTTTCTCTCAGTGTGTCTCTGCTGTGGGTTAGCAGCTATCACTTTTTGCTGTTACTAATGTTCCACGTTTGCGTGGTCCTGCCTGACCTCACTGGCAGCTCCTGCAGCGACTTCCAGTCTGACGCGGCCAGGCTGCCATAGGAACAAGCTCGTTCGGGGCAGCATTGCTGGCTCTGAGGGACTCTCTGTGTGAGGAAAGGGCTTGGGCTTTCATGTGTGGGAGTTGTGACAACTCTTTTGGCTGCTCAAAGACCTCGTGGCCTACTTCCTGGCTCCTAAAACATTCTGAAGTAAGATTGCCTGAGGGTTGGGTCTAAGTTGTGACCACCTTTTCTTTGGGGTTACGTCTGGTTTCTTTTCTTAAAGCAGATTTGCGTGACAGGTCAATGTGAGAATGAGTGCCCCCTGGTCACCACTGGAGCCCAGAGGTTGCCAAATGTTAATAGATTGGCCAAGGCCACCTGCAGGGTGAATTGTCTGTTGGCAGCCATTTGTGAGGTGACTCCAGGGTTACCATCCAGGGAAACACCAGCCACATGATTCTTTTAATGACAACGAGCAAATCCTTGGTTGTTAAGGAGCCAAGTAACTGCCTCAGTCACCCCTCCAGGCCTAGACCCTTTTGCTCAGAGACAAATGCTATTTCTTCATTTGCCAGTCCACACATTCCACAAGTCTCTCCATTTGCATGTTGGCTGGGCCATTGTGAACCATGTAGCTGTGTCTGTCCTTCCCTCTCAGGGCCTGGGAGGAAGGTACTTCTGAGGGCAGATCCCTAAGACAGCTGTCATCTATGGAGACCACATTGCCAGTGGCAACTCTGGGCTTGGAGGCGTGGGCAGGACAGATGGCCCTGAGCACTGGGAAGCCGTCCCAGGAAGTTTGGTTAACCACCCACAAATCGTCATCCTGGAGCTGAAAATTAGGTTTCTGAACTCATTTTTATGTGTGTTTATGTTGGCCACTCTCCTCAGGACAAGCTTGGCCAGCCGAAGAATGAGGGAAATCATGCTGTGTCCACTTTGAGAGGGTCGTTCCAAAAGGGATGAGTTGGCCGGCCCGGGGCTTTTCTGATAGGGCCCGGCATGCCCTGCTTGGCAGGGCTTGGTTTTGATTTGGGCTGAGTGCTGTCTTGGGAGTGGTAGCGGGGGTTTGCTATGCCAGGAGAGGCCCCAGAAGCCAGCTTGCACCATGTAGAAGGCAGTTTCTTCCAAGGTACAGCCATCAGGAGCCAAGGAGGTCTGCTTATGTGGCGCATGCATCAGAGCAGTCTGGATCTCTCCCTGATTCTTCTAGGCCCTGTCACATGGATTTGGGAAGTGTCTGCTCTCTGTGTACCCCCCTGTACCAGGTCCAGGCACATTTGGCCCTCTGTGATAGGAAACACACGTTGGGAAGTGGTGCTCTGGCCTCAAGTCTCACATCTGCCAAGAGAAGGAGACAACATATGCAGATATTTCCTCTCTCCCTTTTGGAGCCCAGTGTTCTCATTTGTTATCAAGGGGGCCAGATTAGAGGCCCTGTAAGGTTCCTTCCAGATAACATGATACCTGCAAAGCCACCTGCCTGGCAACTCTCCTCAATAAAGGTGTAAGTATCTGTCCCATGTGTAGACCCCTAGGCATGGAGCTCAGGCAGGGCAGGGGAGAGATTGCGTCCTTGCTGGCAACTTGTAAGATCTTTTCTTTGTCTTTGGGCTTGTATAGTTTCACTGCAATGTGTCTAAGTGTGAATTTCTTTTGATCTATCCTACTTGGTATTCACTGGGCTTCCTAAATCTGGGGATTAACACCTTTTACCAATTCTGGAAAAGCATCTGCTGTTATCTCTTTATTTCCGCTCTCACATTCTATTATCTTCAGGAAATCTAAAGAGATATACACTAAATAAACGTTCTCAATCTTTCCTTAAACTTTGCAGGAAAGTACTTAGAAACTTACTTTTTGCTCACAGATTTGTGGGTTGCCTCTGGTGGCTCCACTCCATGCCTAAGGTTGGGTTTAGGTCTGATCCTCATGGCGCTGATTTCGGGACCTAGGAAGAAGGGGCATCAATTACCTGGGTGAATTCTTTGGCATATGAGAGGCCAAAACAAACCACAGAAGTACATTTAATGTTGTCATACATCATGTCCATTCACACTCTGTTGACCAAAGGCAGTCACATGGCTAAGCCCCAAATAGTGGGTGGGAAGTCTGCTTCACTCATGGAGGGGCTGAGGAAAGATGATTACGTGCTGAACAATAATGCAGTCTACCACAGTCTGTCCTCTTAGTCACAAACATTCACTTTAAGCCTCTAGCAAAATGCACTTCCTCCCTCCCCAAGACAGTCCAAAAGGTCCATCTAATCATCACATCAGCCTCAGAGTCTTGTAATTTACATCCGTTCTCTTGACTCAGAGGCCTGTCAACTAAAGACACGAGTATTTGTGTCCCCACCCCCCAAAAGCCCTGTGTACTACATGCAATTGAAGAGCAGTGACCAAGTAACCACAATTATCATTCCCATTTGAAAAGGGGAAGAGTGGGAGGCACAAAACAGTGGTCATAGTGGATTCTTCCTTCTGGGAAATACTGTGAGCTCCTCTAATTGTGGGGTTCGGTGGTTTTCCTTGATTGGGTCACGGTTCTGCTCTCTTGGAGCAGCATCCAGGTCCATTCTCCATGGCTCCTGGTTTCACCCTCTGAGAGTTCCTATCTTTTCTATTATCTTCCTTGCCTACCTCTGCAGTAAGTGCTAGAAAATATGCCCTCTTCAAGTGCCTGAGTCACTTTCTCAGCTTGCTCCCTGCCTGTAGAAATTTAGGGGGGGGCAAAGACATTTTTATATCAATGCTTTGGGCAGTATAGTACTCTCAAAATCATGTTTAAAAATGCATTTGACTTTATTATATTTTTAATATTTTATTAAATACCTTTAAAAATGCTTTTGAGTTCCAATTCCATATGCTAAAAGCCAGACCCACAATTCTTTTGAGGCCTGCCCCTCCCTCCCCCTCCTCTCTCCCTCTGTCTCTGTCTCTTCTCTCTCTCTCTCCCCTTAATTACAGGTATTTTGAGTTAATCAGGCTTCCATGGGAGGAAAACCGGATTTTGTCCTTAATCTACCAGGTACGCCTTAATCCAATCAGTTTTCACTACTGTGCTGTGTGATGGCTGCATCTGTGACTTGATCTCTATTCTGTGCCCTTGATCTGGTCTTTGACCTAGGACTGCCTCTTAGCGGCCACACCCTCAATTTGATGAGAAAACAGTTCCGTTTCACAGTTTTGCAAGTCCAGGGACTCCAGGATCCTCTCACTTCTGCTTGCAAACTGGCCAGTTCTTCACTGAGCTCATTTCTTTCTTGTAGCGCCCTATGCAATGCAGCTAGTAACACCAACTCACACAAGGAGTCAGCGTTTCTGACGCTTGCTCACTGGAAGCCATAAAGACGTTAGGTACACGTTGAGTTTTCCAAGGCTCATGGAAGCAGTTTTACTGCTACTTGACCCAGGGGCCATTTCCAGCCCTCTTAGGTTTCCTGACCACCTGCTGCCCAGTCCCAAAGCCAATGCCACGTATTTTGGGTTGTGATAGCTCCTCCCTTCTAGGTACCAATTTCTGTTTTAGTTAGTTCTTGCAGCAGTAATAATTCCTGATAACTCCAGTGGCTTACAACAAAAATACCTTTTACTCCGGGGTCTGTCTGCAGGTCTTCTGTTCTGCTCCAGGCCGTGGGTCAGGTTCAGATCTCTTCAACTCATTGTCCGTTCTGGGCTCCAGGCTGAGGGCAACCGCTACCCAGGGCCTGCCCCTCACATGGCACAGCACAGAGGGTGGGCATCAGCTTATTTTAAAAAACATTCCTTTCATTTCCCCCCTCCCATTCTATCTCTGTGCCAATTTCTGAGTTGTTTCTTTAGTTCTTTTCCAGTTAACTAATTCTCCCATCAGCTGTATTTAACTGTTCATTGGGCTTCTAAATTTCATTTTTTATTTCCAGAAAGTCTAGTTGATTCTTTTTCAAGTACGCCTGGCCAGTTTTAAAATTTTATTTTTCCATTATGCTTAAGCTTGCGGATCTTATTGTATATTTCACATCTGCAAATTTAAGACCATTGTTTCTGTTGACTCTGAGTCATGGTGGCTTCTTTCCTTGGATATTTGGTAATTTTTCAGGGTGAGTTCATATCTAGCTAATTGTAATCTGCAAAGTTCCTGAGAGGCCTGGGTTGAGCACTCACCCCTCCAGAGAGATTTGGTGAACGCTTCTTCTGGGTGCCCAGTGATGTCCCCTACCTGAAATCACTTTAAATTAACTTACCTGCTTGGAGTTTCCCAGACTAAGAAGCCATTGTGAATTTACACCCAGACCCGAATGAAGGCAGGCTGGGGCTGTGAACTCCCACGGGTCACCTCCTGGGTCTATCACGTTCAGAGCCGAGGCTGGAGACCACCAAGTTTCCCGGTGGTCTCTTTGTGCAGTGGCTGGATGGGAGGAGATTTATCTCTTACAGTGGTCTCAGTCCAGACCTCCTCCCTTTTGTGGGCCAAAGATTTTGTTTCTGGGATTGGCAGGTGCCCCTGGGGCCGCCCACGGCTTCAGTGCTCACATGGCTGTGGCCCCCTCGGCTACAGCTTCTAGCACTAGAGATTTCCCACACCTGTTCCCTCCCTTCCTCCTCCCCCTCTTCTTCCCCACCCCCATCTTTCGCTCACTTAAACTTTGCATTTAAGTTTATACTGATTGTGTCTATCCAGCATTTCTTGGTGTTTACTGTGGGAGGGTGGCCTGGCACATTGCCAGGAGCAGGAGGTCTCCCCTCCATAGCACACGTGTCTCATTCCTCCCTGGGCACACAGTGGGCCCTGTTCCTCAAGAGGCCTCAGAGGCACAGCCCTGGATTCGGCCCAGGAGCCATCCAGAGGAAGGAAAAGGCCCGATTTCTCTTTACAAGGTTCTTGTCAGAGAGCAACAGGGCGTACAGACACAAGGAGGTGGAAGAGGAAGTCATGACAATGCATTTATTGAGCACCTGCTGTGTGCAAGATCCTGTGTCACTGTCTTGCCTATCTACTCATATCATCGTATTTAATCCTCACAGCAACCTTCTGAAAGGCTCAGAAATGGCAAGTAATGTACCCGAGGTCATACATGTAGTAGGTGGCTGGGCTGAAAAGCCAGGCCTACCTCCTTTTCACTGTCCTGTGCTTCTGCAGAGAACAAGGCATGGGTGGGCCTGGCCAGCTGGGCCAGGCTGCATGGGAAGCAGCGTGACCCTTCCTGTAGTGCTCTGCACAGCTGTGTCTCTGGCATGTGTGTGCAAGCTGACGGTGGGCATCAACGAGTGGGGGCTTTCCCCTTCCTCCTTTATCATGATGGTTGTAGATATTCCAAAGGAGCAGAGAAGTAAACCTTTTAAATGGGGCATGGAGATGCTGCACTGTGCGTGACGGTAGAGGGCTGCGGTGTGGTTGCGGCTGGCGGGGCTGCCCAGCCACATTGTCTTTAGAGTTGGCATCTAGCACCACTGGTGACTGGAGTGTAGGTGCGTCAGGTTGAGAGAGGTGTGTGTGGGCACAGGGACTTGACCGTCAGGCCGTGCTCCAGACCTCTGTAGAGGTACTAGCTGCCATGTTGTTGAGTTGCTCCCAAAATGCTCACCAGCCAGGACTCACCAGACCAAGGATCCTTGGGTGTTTTTTTTTTACCCCCTACATCAGGATTCATTTCCAAGGGTCACAGCAGCTTTATCACACAAGTCTGGACTTAAATCTTCTCCCCAAACCTACTAGTGTTTGCTTACACCTTTTCCATGGAGAAAGTCGCCTTTCCTCTCTTCTCCCTGGCACTGCCCCCAGCCCCCATGCTGTCTGTTCCTCTGCATCAGGATGTCTCCATCACTGAGAGGTAAGGCTCCAGGAGACGTCAGTGGCAGAGCAGAAGGAAGCTGCTCCTGAGGGCATACAGGGCCCTGTGCTGGGTTCACCTCCGCTTTCCCAGGCCAGCCGGGGCGGGGTGCTCTCCAGGGGCAGGGAGTGGTCTCGGGGAGCTCAGCGGCTGCGCGCAGTGCCCTGAGCTGGCTTTAGGTTCACAGAGGCTTCCTGGGCACAGCAGCCTGGACGCTGGGACCTCTGGGTGGAGTTCTGTGATAGGAGGGGAAACACCAGGTCAGGACGGGGAGCACAGTGATCTAGAGAGTAGACCCTGGGGTCAGACAGACCTGATTCAAGACTCAGCTCCGTCCCTTGCCTATGTGACCTCGGGCAAGTTCCTTCACTTCTTAAATCCTCAGTTTCCCCACCTGTGAGAGAGTGATAATACGACCTGTTTCTGTGTTGTTGCTACAGGGCCGTTTGCACAGTGTCCGACACGTGGTAAGCAATCAGTAAATGCTGTCTGTTGTTGTCATCGTTGTTGATGTTGAAGGGCCCCTGGAGTCCACGGTGCTGTGTTCTGTTGGCTCTGGTCTGAGTGACAAGAGGAAAGCCCAGAAGAAAGAGCCCAATAATTCCACGTGTCAGCGTAGAAACCAAGTTGCCAGTATTGCTGAGGTAATGGCCCTCCAGCCCTGGGAGGAGGTGTCTGAAAGGCCAAGTGGAGTGAGCAGGTGGTTGGAGGGGGAGGGCCCCTTTCCCACTGCTTCCTCGAGGAGCCTGGCAAGTGAGGCCCCTGCTCCCGACTCAGATGGGCTGGTCTGCGCCGCCTTGCCCCACTGCATCCTCCTGGCAGGCCAGGGAGGCTAGGGTTATGTACCTGCACCCAAACATGACTTGGGTTTCCAAGGGCCTTTTCTAAATGAGGGCTGTGGAGGAGCTTGGGTTGCTGGAATGGGAATCTGGAGAGAAAACAGGCACTCTACGACTCCAGAGAGAACTAGGAGAAAGCCACCAAGACCGATGTTTGTAAAAGGATAGATATTCATTCTCTAGGCTACACTGCGCCTGTGGCTGTGGCCGTGTTGGGGCCCGGGGGCTCAGCCAGCTGCAGAAGTCAGCATCAAAGCCGGGTACATGGGCTCCAGAGCCCTGCTCTCGGCCAGCACACTGTGTGGGTCCCGTGGGCCCTGCAGTGTACAGCTGATACAGGGGGCTGCCCAGAGCTGCTCCCTGGGCCCTCTGTGGGCCTGCATTGCCCATATTTCATGTCCCACTATGAATCTGCAGGATTGAGAACTGACTCAAAAATCTGGTGGCCTGAACTGGCATTTGGAGCTTTCTCAGGTGGTGCTCCAAAAGGTTTGAGGGGGCACGCAGCCTCGTGTGGGAAGATTCGCGTTAAGTTGTGCAGGGCCCAGGTCCTGATCACCATGAGGGCGAAGGGCATGCCTGACCCTGGGACCCGCCCAGCCACGTGAGAGGGGCCGTGTGCCTCCTGGGCAGCAGATGCCCTCACAGTCACATTCATCGGGTGACGCTGGGAGAATGAGCGCTTTGTAGGGAGAGCAGCGCCTCATCTGCTGGTTTCCTTCCCTTAGTGACACACAGATCCCGCCAGCACTTTCCTGATGGTGACAGTTCATCTTTCTCCGTTTCTCGCGGTGTGAGGAGCACTTTTGCCCCGAGGGTCTATGGGGACACTGTGGTAGGTAGAACACTGCCCCCAACAATGTCCACATCCTAAATCCCCAGAACCTGTGAATACGTTCCCTCACACGGCACAAGGGCCTTTGCAGATGCGATGAGGTTAAGGATGTTGAGACGGGGTGTTGTCCTGGATTATCCGGTTGGGCCCAGTGGAATCACAAGGGACCTTACATGTGACAGGAATGTCAGAGTCAGAAAAGGAAACGTGACGACAGAAATAGAGGTCAGAGAGAGGCAGAGGGAAGTTAGAAGATGCTCCGTGGGTGGCTTGGCAGATGGAGGAAGGGGCCTGAGCCAAAGCAGGCTGCCTATTGAAGCTGGGAGAGGCAAGGAGACCGAGTGTCCCCTTGTCCCCCAGAAGGAGCACCTGGTGACACCTTGATTTTTCATAGAGGGAGACTCCTTTTGGACTTCTGACCTCCAGAACTGGAAGATAGCTTGTGTTTGGAGCCACTAAGTCTGTGGTGGTTCGTTACAGCAGGAGTGGGACACTAACTCAGACACGGAGACCTGCATTGGGCTGAATGAGCTAGTGAGCACAGGGCCTGTCCTAGGTCCAGCCCAGAGCCCTACCTCCTGCTGTCCCCTGCTGTCACACCTGAAGTGGGCCCCCGGCGCTGTTCTCCTCTGTAGGTTGCCTGTCTCTTCCCCTGCCACTAGCTGACGCTTGTGCCGATGTGTCTTCTGGAGCATCCTCCATCCTCTCAGCATTCACTTCCCTCAGAGTCACGTCTAACAGCAGATTAGGAGCAAAGGGAAGAGGTATCAGGCCGCTGAGGAACCGTCATGACTCAGACCCTTTTTCCCCCCGGAGTCACGGCGGTGAGCTTCGTTGACAACAATTTCTCTTCGTTCAGCTGCATTTCTTCAACAACTTCTGGCTCTCTGTCTGCACTCCACAGAGCAGAAGCTCCGGGAAGGCTGAGTGCGGCCAACAGAGGGGTTCCGAGCACTGGCAGGGAGCCACAGGAGAATTCACGTCACTGTGGGGTCTGCATAGAAAGCCAAAAGAGTGGCGGGGTCTGCGAGTTTTTTTCAGAAATACCTTTGGCTTTGATGTAGTCAGAGAGCGAGCGTTAAGCCAACCTCTTCACTGCGGCTTCAAGAAGAGCGCGCGATGGGCAACCAGCTTTGCAGAGAGGAACCGGCGGGCTCTGGTGATGGACAAGGGGAGGGAGGCTGGGGGTGGTCGGCTTTGGTGTTTTGCTTTTTTTAAGGCTGCGGGAATCTTCCATAAACAGCCAGCCTTCGCTCCCTCCTCTGAGAACCTGATTGATCCGAACATCCCCAGACCTTTGAACAACTTAGAAAAACAAATCAGCTCTTTGTCCAAAGAGGAATTTGGTACAGACAATTCTCATGGGATTTGGGCATTTCAAGGCTGTTCTAAAGGAGGGGGAGGCAAAGACAGAAAGGCAGACAGACTGAGACAATGATGCTGACCTTCCCAGCACTGACACAAGACCAATAGCTGACTGTTGAGCCGTCCCTCTGCAGCTGGCCTCAGTTTCCCCATCTGCTACTTAGATGTTCCCCACGGGTCCATCCACTTCTGACTTGTACCATTGGTTGATTGCAGGCTTGCACATCACCCCAGGCCCATGCTTTGCATGACTTTGTGCTGAGGAGTTCTTGATCCATTCAGAAAGAAGGAGAAACTATTTCATGACTGATTCTAAAAAGTTCTCCCAGAAAATAAGAATTCCATAAAGATGGCTGGCAGGCAGTCCTCAGAATTTGCAAAGAGATATCAATTTTCCAGATAATTCCAGACCAGGATATGGCAGGGAGACCAGCTCTTTGGGGGGATGCCAGGCAGTCTAGACTCCTGCCTGCACTCCCTCCCTGCCCCACCCCTCCCTGGGTGCGCAGCCAGAGGACTTCTGTTGGCCTGGCCTCCATGGGCTGGGATGCGGCAGGGCCTGGCTCTCAGGAACCATGATTAGTTAACTGCCTGTGGAGTCAGGGTTTGACCTTCTACAGCAGATACTGAACCGGCCCCATGCGCTAGACTGACTCCCCTAAGCACTGAAAACATTATAAAACCGCCCCCTCTCTGCCATCGCCAACCAAACTAAGGAGCAACACAAACCGTAATGCTGAAATGAAAATAGTTCCTTTGTAGATTTGCTGATTACAAAATTCTAGGTAGGTTTCTTGACCCTGAGCTTTTCTCACTGATTTTGGGGGCTGTTTTGCTCCCCAGCCTGGGCGTTTGCACTGTAGCGTTTATGGTGGTGGCCCTTGGTGTCGGAGAAAAATGGGTTTGAAACCCTCTTCTGTCTGTCTCTCCTGTGTGACCTTAGGTAAGTCATTTAAGCTTCTCAATTCCTGTGTTCTCAAAAAGGGGAAAATGGGATCTTCCTCACAGAGTTGTTAGGGCTCTAAGCTACCGTTTATTGAGTACTTGCTGTATGCCGGGCACACGTACCATGTCATTTAATTCTTCATGGCAACCTCATGGTGGATGTGTGTGTTCCTATTTAATAGATGGAGTTATAGACTCAGAGAAGCTAGGTGACTCACCCAAGGTCACAGCTAGTAAGTGGCACAGCTGGGACTCAAACCCAGAAGTGGACCCAAATATCTACTTTCTTAACCACTGAGATAATGCCCACCAAGCGCCTAGGAGGCCTTGCACACAGTAGAGGTTCAATAAAAATGAGTGACAGAGCTGTTTGCAAAGTCTACAAACCTGACCCTGAAGAGCGTGTTGGGTCTCAGGCGTGAAACCTTGATTCCCATGACCTTGGCCCGATGGCAGGCAGATGGCATCCTTGGGGATTGTTCCAGGGTGAGGCTGGGCAGGAGGAGGCCTTCTGGGATGCCCGAGCAGTCTCTTCCTCTTCCTCCTGGGCAGGCAGGCATCTCCGGAGTTGGAGCCCAGATCCTGGAGGCGGGCACAGGGTTGCTTAGATTTAAGGGGTAAGTGCAAAGCAGAAAGGAAGCTCTCTTAAAAATGAAGGGCAGCATGAGTGTCAGGGCCAAAGGAGGATGGTGGAGAATTTCTAGTAAAACTTTACAGCTTCCGCATTTCCCCTCCTCTAAATCTTCCCATGAAAACTGAGTGTCTGGGGGGCCGTCTTGGCTGAGTGAGGGCAGGAGCCACCTATGAGCCCAGTCACGGAGGGCTTTCCGGCTTCGTTAGTGCCCACCCACGGCGCTGGGGGACAGGGGCCTGCTAATTGGGCCATGCTCCAGGCCCATAGGTGAAAAGAAGCGGCCACAGGTACCCACGGGAGCTGGGATGACACTGACGCTGCCCCCCAGCCCTGCTGGACCACATGTGGGCGGAGGAAGCTCAGCTGTTGTCCCTTTTATGCGTATTGACTTAGCGGAGTGCAAACATGTTAAAAGTTCACTTTCTCCTTTATAGGAGTCTATAAAAAGGCTCTTAAACTGGAGTCCTAGGGCTTCAGTGAGACAAACGTAGGATCTGGCCTCGAGGAGGGTGAAGTCCAGCCCTCTGCCTTCAGCACCGTGGTGTGAGCGCATTGAGGATCTGTTCCAGCTTGAAGCCTGGAGGCCCCGGCTTGGCGGGCATGGCTGCAGCAGACTCGTGCCAGTGGGCAGAGGGGCCAGAGGCGGGGGCTGCCTGAGGCCTGCAGGCTGTTTCTGGTGAGTCCCTGGTGAAGGCTGGCTGGCTTGTGTGGCCCTCTGGGATGTGACAGCGAGAGAGTACCCTGGCCCTGGAATATTTCCCTGGGCCTGTGGTGGGGCCTGAGATCCCGGGGTCTCTAAACAAGCAGATACCTGTAGGAGAGGAAGTGTCCCAAGTCCCCAGTATCCGGCTAAGTGAGCTCAGCAATAAGCCTCCCTGGTGACCTGGGTCCTGGGATGGCCCATGGGGGTGAGCGAGAAGATGGGAGTTCCCCAGGTGGAGCTGTCCCTCTGGTGTCCTGTATGGCCTTTGGGCCACAGAGCCCACAGCACGCCTTGTCCGTGTAAACCGTTCCTTGTAAGAGAGACTTGGTGAGCAGGTGATGAGCCCTGCGGGCGAGTGTTGGGAGGCAGTTTGCCAGCTTTGGGAAACTGCATTTGCTCCTCAAGGCTGTTTCTCCATCTGTCAAGTTGGGGGTCTGTCCGTGCCCTGCCTGCCAGCATCTCAGGGTTGTCATGAGGATACAGTGAGAGAGGGTTTGCCGATAGCGGAAGAAGAGTTTTGTGGCCCAGAGGGACCTGATCTGTTGAAGGTGACCTGGCACTGGGTCCAGTGCCTGGCATTCATTGGTTCAGTGAACAGCTAATGGATGGACGAGTGAAGCAAGAAGCTGGGGATCACTCCAAGGGCTTGGCCACGGTCACCTTGTCCTGCTCTCTGTGCTTCAGTGTGTGCCCAGGCTATGGCTTTGAGCACAAATGTGTGGGCTGCTTCTGCTCACAGGCACACACACTGGGGTGTCCACCTGACACCTGGTGTCCCTTTGAGCCCCGCTGGCCAGACCCCTGCAGAGGACCATGCTTCCTGAAGGGGTTGGGCAGCGCAGCTGAGGCCTCCATCCATTGTCTCCTCCCATGGTGCCTGGCCCGGGTGGGCCCAGTGAACAGGTCCCTGTGGGAACTAGGGGTGGTTGGTGGGGCCAGAGAAGCCCCAGTGGCCAGGAGTGGCCTTCACAGGTCTGTCCAGGGCATGGAATTCCAGCAGCAGCCAGGGCCTTGAGTGACCCTCAGGCCAGGCTCACGTAAGTCTGAGCTTTCCTGACAGGAGGAAGCGTTCAAAGCTGAGTGAAAGGCAGGAAGGGCACAGATCCCTTTTGGGAAGAACACGCATCCCTCTGGGCACATCTCGTCAGAGCCCAGGTTCTCCTAATCTCCAGTACGAGAAGGGCAGCCGCGTTCTGCATCCGAGCGGCCGGGTGGCTTTGAAGTCAGAGCTGCCTTTGCCTCTCAAGCTTGCTTGAGTTCCTTAGTCTCCCGGAGTCCATTTTTGTCATGAATAAAATGGAGATATGTCACTAAGTGTAGAGTATTTTGGGGAGAGTTAAATGTAACAATGCCTGTGAGGCATCCAGCGCAACGCCTGGAACATGGGAACGTTCACTACGTGGATATTGTTCCCCATCATGATTATCCATCGCTGTCATGATCACTCTTGGAAGCAAAGAACCATTTGCTGGCTGAAATGCCCTGGCCGTGGTTTTTGCTCCGTACACTAAATTAAATGGTGTGGAAGCTTGGGGCATCACTCTGAAGGGCTCCATGGACTGATATTCTAGAAAAGAGTTACCCAATATGGTAGCCACATGTGGCTACTGAGCACTTAAAATGTGGCTAGTGAAAACGAGGAACTGAATTTAATTTTATTTAATTGCTTTAACTTTAAATAGCCACACATGGTTACTAGCCATGGTCAATGGCTACCATATTGGACAGCACAGTTCTAGAAGGTTCCCTCCAAACTGGACATTCCTTCAGCTCCTCTCTGAGCTATGAGAGCACCAGATGGAGAAGGGCTTGCCGATGACTCCAGCATCCTCAGCCACATACAGGAAAGGTTGGGTTGGAGTGCGCATGGTGTTGATAACCACCTGGCCAGGTTCCCTTGCACTTGGCCCACGTGGAGATGAGCTGGCTACTCTCAAACACTGACCAGAGCCAGAGTTTGGCTGCTAGCCATGGGAGGTATATGGCTTCTAACATGCATGGGAATCATAGCAATAGAAAGAAATAGCTCACGTTTATTAAGCATTTGCCCCTGACGCTGTGCTGCCAGCTCTATTTTAGACAAGGAGACCCTGCCCTCAAGAGGAGGGGCGACTCACCTAGCTCCTCATCCCCTAGCAATTCCTCAGACTACAAAGATAAAGGACCGGCCAGGTTTGTACTGACAGAATGCCAAATCACAGAGGCTCAAGGGCCCAGGCTGCAGCGCAGGGCTTTCCTGGCCGGATGGGGAGTGGCTCCCCATTTTATAGCTGTGGGAATGGAGCTCAGAGGGGTCAAGGGGCCTGCCCGAGATCCCACAGGGAGTTGCTCAGTCCGCCAGGAGGCAGGACGGAGCTCGGGGCCTGGACGTCTCCAAGCCCGCTTCTCCCAGCACGCTAGTCCTCCCTGCCTTGCTTCCACTTCCTGTGGCCACTCTCGGAGTGGACAGGCCACCCCCGTGGGGCACATCCACATGAACTGGAGGTTGGGCAGGGCCCAGAGTGGGGTGGTCCTGCCTCAGTGGGGCAGGGTGTCTGGGTGGGGGGCTGACAGCTGACAGCCTTAATAGGCACATTGTCCCCTTGCTGCCGAGAGCACCGCCCGGCCACTTCCTCACACGCCGGTGCTGGATGAGCTCATGTCTGAGGCTCGGGCGGTGCGGGCGGCCGGGCCGGGCTGCAGGGAGGCCGCGGCCGGCCGAGCGCACGGGCTGCCTGGCAGAGTCGTGAAGCGGAACGTTGTAATGAGCGACGCCGGCTGGATTTATGGGGCCGCGCACGTGCGCCTGGCCTTCCTGCGAGGGCCTCCGCATGGGAACACAAACAGTCCTGGCCCGAGAGCGGCGCGACTGGGTCTTAACAAGAGCCCACTAATTACTGGAAGGCCCCGCCGGGTCCCTAGCCCATGGAGGAGCCGAGCTTGGGGCTGGTTCCTGTGTCAGCTTAGGCTTCACTGGATTCCTCTGTCTCTACCCAGGAGGCCCAGGAGGAAGCCCAAGGCCTGCCACTTACTAGCTCTGTGGCTTTGCATAAGGTGCTGATCCCTCTCCTCACTTTTTCTCATCTGTAAAATGGGACGATATACCTTTTGAGGCCTTTGGGAAGCAGTGTACCAGAATGAATAAGAATTGACTTCAGTTACCCATTCCTGGCTTTGAATCCTGGCTCTGCCAGCTTCCTGCTGTGTGCCCTGAGCAGGTCACTTCACCTCTCTGATCCAAGCTCCCTCACCTAGAGAGCAGGGATAGTAGTGTTTACTTTGCGGGATCATTAGGAGGATTCAATGAGAGAATGTGTGTCGACTCCTTCGTGTACCTGGTACTCACCCCGCTGCCGCCTCTCAGTGCACGGTCACTTCTCTGGCTGTGTTGTCACTGTCGTTCTTCCACCCAAGCATGGAGGTGGCAGATGGGGTCTCGTGGGCCCTGCGTCATCGTTGTCCTGCCCCTGTGCCATGGCAGGCAGGTGGCAGAGGTTGGACGCACATCCCATCAGGGGCACGTTGGAGGCTCACAAGGGCCCCTCTGCCTCTGCTCGTGATCACAGGCCTCTTTCTGCTGGTGCAGGAGCCCAATGGGACTGCGGCCCAGGCTTCGGACTGAGCTGGCAGGAGGACCTGATCCTCCTTCCCAGGGCTGGGGCTGTGAGAAGAAGCTTCCTGACTCAGGCTTGAGTCACCAGAACGTTCTGCTTGTAGCCCACCAAGGATGCCGCCCCATGACCACTACATTTGCCGAGATAATTTGTGCGCCCAGGCTCACTGGCATGCTGGCATGGGCTCTTGGCTGCCATAACCTATAGGTTTCTCTTGCAAACATTTTCCACTGTTTTCCTTGTTTATTGATACCACAGATTTGGCATCTAGCCCATGTCTCATGTCCCACGTCCCATGTCCACTCCCTTTTCATATCAAGAGCCAGGGAAAGCAGCAGTCCCAGAGGCCATGAGATCCAGGCTGTGGTTAGCAATGTGACACGAGGGTCCTGAGCTGGAGCCTGGTGTCAACATCAGACTTCACTCTGAAGCTGCCATGCGCCCACAAGAAGTGAGAGATCCAGTTGGCTGTTACCCAGCTGACTTCTACAGGGCTGGAGTGTCAGGAATAACCATGTGCTGCCCGGTCTCCCCACTGCCTTCTCTGAGTCAGGCACTCTGCCTGGTGACTGGCCTTTGAGGTTGTGGCAGGCTCTGCTTGACCAGTGATTCCTACAGCCGCTGCCCCATCCTACCCCAGGCCCTCTGGGCAAGGCACTGAGGGTGCCACAGAGTGCAAAGGCCGTGGTCCCTGGCCTGGTGGAGGAGGGTAGGGTCTCCTCTGCTTGCTCACTGCTGTGTCCCAGAGCCTAGTACAGGGACCAGCCCACAGGGCTCAGGGAACTGGTGTGAATGGATGATGCTCACTGTCTCATGGGGTGACAGCCATGTCAATGCATGACAGCTGTCTAGGAGTCCCAGTGCTGTGACTGGTGGGTGTGCAGGAAACACTGATAGAGAGCACCTAGCCCAGATAGCAGAGTGAGGGAAGGCTTCCTGGAGGAGGCAGAAGGGAGGTCTAAGAGCAGAGACCTGGGAGTTGAGCAGGATTACAAATAAAAGCGGCAGTAGTGTGTGCCTGAAAGCAAGATAAGGGTGGCCTGAAACAGAGTCAGCACAGAGGGAAAGCAGAGGTGACAGTGAGGCTGCAGAGGCTGCCCAGGCCCGTGTAGACGTCAGAAGGCAGCTCCTGGACTTCCGTGGGCCCCATTCCCTTATCTGGTTTATAAATGGAGACACCCACACCACCAGCCCAGGCGTTGTGAGGATAGGATAGGCAGTGTGCGTGCAAGTGTCTTGCATGCTGTAGAGGGCTGAGTGGGGTGTGGTGATGGTTTCAGGGTGCTTCCCTCTGAGAAGCCCTCAGCTGACTGGGGACACATGAGGAGGCACAGGAGGGTTCAGGGTGATGGCCTCTGGGAATCGAGTCCCTTGGGAGTCATCTCAATGGAAGGCGTCAACATCCTCCCCATTGTTTGGATTTGACCGTAATTAAATCCTGGAAGGGCTGTC
Organism: Equus caballus; assembly: GCF_041296265.1. Classification (NCBI taxonomy): domain Eukaryota; kingdom Metazoa; phylum Chordata; class Mammalia; order Perissodactyla; family Equidae; genus Equus; species Equus caballus. Next base: position 56,347,905 of record NC_091697.1, on the reverse strand, counting down.
AGTGGCTGTTGACAAGTATATCATAACCACTTTGGCTAAGTGAAAGTTCCTTGCAGTTGGCCTAGCCCTTGCCCAAAGTGGCATTTCCCTACAGAGGATGTGCCAAGTGCATCCTCTCCTGGGGTTCAGAGGCAGCCTCAAGGTGGGAATCCATAGCCAGGAGCCTACATGGGACCTAATGAGGAGCTGCGGGGGTTCAATTACGCACCCGGCCTGGCTCTGCGCCGTTTGACTGACAGCTCATTACCCCGCTGCCATTTTTGGGCGGTGGAATTTAATCTCCCAGATGGGAAGCAAATCAATTTGCCCATCCACTGCAGCTGAGCCTTTCTGAACTCAACTCTAATTTATTCTCCTAAGCTTAGGAAGCCTTGTCGTTTCAGGGGACAGGAATATCAGGTTTCCCAGTCGGCCTGGGCATGGAGTGTACCAGCGGACATGTCGAGAAGGTCGAGCCTGGGCCCAACTTGGGCAAGCCGTAGTAGTCAGCAGGGGCTGTGCCATCAGCCCGGCTCAGAGGAGGCTGGTTTCTTGCCCAGTAGGCTGGGCTAATCGATGGGAAGATTGTATGTTGGAACAGGGGAGGAGTTGGGGGGGGGGGGTAGCATGATGTCACATGTCGTTGGGATCAAGGACGTCTGCCCCATGGGCTCAGAGGCAGAAGGGACTCCTGCCAGCAAGGCACATATGACCAACTTACATGTGTACTAGGACCAAGTTCTTCTGTGCTGTGATCGTGGCTCTGGTTTCTGGGCTTTGACACAAGAAGATCTGGAGGGTATCATTCTGGGACTCTGAGCTTTCTGCCCTCTGTAAAGTGTGGTCATAAACCCGAGGCCACAGCAGTGGCCTTTAACTTGTGACCCTGGGACAGTTTTCAGGCAATCTGAGGCCTCTTCCTCAGTGAGCACATGACTGGTGGCAGGTGCTCTAGGGCACATCAGCAGTGCCCCCTCCCCGGGGGGTGCCAGGCCCCAGCAGACTCTGAAGGGCAGTCTGGGCACCCCCTCTCAGCACTCTCATGGGGCTGTTAGCAGAAGAGCCACATTCCCAGGGTCACACAGGCCACGGAGGGCCTCTCCAAGGAGAAGTTCCTGCTGTTCTGTAGGAGACAGTCTAGGCTGATTTGCTCATTAGGAGGGTGTTTCTCTGCACGTCCCTCCGCTCTGCACGCTGCTGACACAGAGGGCTCTGGAGTCTCCTTAGGAGTACATGAGTGGGTGTGTGTGTGAGCATGGGTGGGAGGGGTGTGTGTATGCATGAGCATGGAGGGGAGGGGTGTGGGAGGAGTGGGGGTCGCTTTGGTGGGAGAAGGGGAGCAAGGAGGAAAGTGCCTTCTGCGGAGTGTTTCTGAGACCCTCTCCTTCTCTCTCTGAGTCTGACAAGGCAGCCCCAGCTGGGTTGGTTTTTGGGGTCAGGGAAAGGCCAATCTATTTACACACCTTTGCAGAGGCGCATGGAGGGGCGGTGATGGGGCCGGGATTAATGAGCAGTTTTATTGCCTCGCCTGTCAGGAGGGTCATTTGATATTATTTTGATATCGGGGCCCCCAGAAGCAAACACAACAGTCTAGGTTATAAATAGAAGAAAAGCCAAAGAAAACTGGCCTCGCCCCTTGCCATTGAGCGTTTCCCTTTCTTCTAAGCCAGGGCTGGGCCCGGGACCCCCCCCTCCCACCCCTGGAGCCTTCAGGTGGATCGCTCAAAGGCGGCACCAAGGCTAGCTCCCAAGATAACGTTGGCCGGTGGCGCCGGACCGTGCAAATTAAACATCGCAGTCACTGATGAATAAATCGGCCATGCCATCCCCCCAGCCACTGCTGCGTCTGATGAGAGCAGGACTGCTCACTCGGGGGACTGACGATGCAGCCTGAGCGACAAACCAGGAAACGAGAGGACTGCCTGCCTCCCACAGTGACTGGCCCAGTCCGGTCTTGCACCCTCCTGAGAAAGAAAGGCTGACTGGAGAACAGAACAGCCGTGGACCCCGGGATCGGGAGGGGCATGACCGGATAAGAGAGGGCAATTACTGCCCATCTTGGTTTTTCCTGTTTGCCTTGGTGTAAGCCAATTTCTCTGTTGGGGCTAATGGTAGACGTGACCAAACACAGGCAGCTGACCCTGAACGAGAGGGAGGAATTCTGCCAGATAAACGAATCCACGGGCGGACAGTTCCACCTGCTGGGGATGGGGCTGGTGTGGGGTGCACCAGTGGGGTGCAGACCTGGGCCCTCAGCAGGGGGGACACAGGTATCTCTCCCAGCTGGGGCTGAGATGCCTGCGTGCTATCTTGTCATCTATCATCTATTACCTTGCTTTTTTGGCCTTGAAGATTCCAACCTTTCCTACCGAGTCCAGCTTCAGGTTATCTGTTCTAAGAAACCCCCCACCGAACCCTGTGAGCCAGTGAGTTCAAAGCTCCCCTCTGAGCTCCGGCCCATTGAACAGGCACTTCTCTGGTCCCCTACTCTGCTGGACAGAGGCAATGTCTCACTTATCTTTGCAAGAGGCACGGATCTGAGGCCCCATCCATAGTAAGTACCCAGGAAATCCTCACTGGCCACTGGATTGCTTTAGATACATGTTTTTATTTGCCTACATCCAACAGGTTCTGTTTATGCCACCAGTGCCAGCCACACAGGACCTGTCAGTGAATAGGCAAGAAGCCCTGCCTAACTGGAGCAGAGTTTGGGGGTGCATCCCAAAGGAGAGGCCAGCTCCGAGGGTGAGCAAGCGGGGAGAGCTCTGACAACTAGGTTCAAATCCCAGCTCCACCATTGCTAGCTGTGTGACCTTAGGGGATATGCTTCAACTCTCTGTGTCGCAGTTTTCTCATGTGTAAATTCGGAATAGTGTTCCCGACCTCCTAGGGTCGCCATGAGCAGTAGGTGAAACGATGGATGTAGAGGACGAGTGTGTGTGCATGCGTACACACACAGGAGTTATTATCACCAGTTTAGTCCCAGGAGGAGCCACGGCGCTGTATTAGATCGTAGAGGTCATTTAAAGGGGCTCACAGAGGAGCACTCAGGAATCGTCTGGATTATTCAGGGCAGAGCCCAGCTGTTGAGGGCGAGGATTGCTCCGCAGAAACAAGTGAGGGGTGGGGTGTCATTGTCTGCCTAGTGCTGCTGTCAGATCACAGTGTGGCATGGCCCCGAGGTCGGGTGTAGGGGGCTCGGGCACGCGGCAGTGTGACAGTGGCGTGAGCGGCTCTGCTCCATGGCATTCACTGTACCTCTGCCTCTGACACAGCTTATAGCAATAGGGGAGGGCTGGGGACAACCGCGACTCTCCAGAACCTTCAGGTTTCTCCCCTCACAGAATAATTTCATTTTTTGGTCAATTTACTAACTGCAAACTTGTCTTTTGAATAGAGACGTGTGCAGGTCAAGCGGTTCCTTGCAGTTACACCATTTTTTTTAAAGTAATGAGCTGTTTTCTTTTTTCCCTGTAAACACGAGGCTGACATCAGAGGCCAATTTCTGATCCCAGTTTTAAGAACTAACTGGGTGGTTTAGACCCGATGGGAATCCTAGGCGGCTGCTTGGCTCTCTTTCCCTCGGTTTCATTGAAAAGAATTTCTTCAATGAGCTCACACCTCAGGGGCATCATGCACTTTGGATTATTAAAAGTTTAGGAACATTTAGGTGATTATGGTAAATAATTCACGCAAATCCTGACAAACGCGATTTATTCTTTCACGCAAGCACAAGGAAGAGCAGAAACTGGCTGGCTTTCCTCTCTTTACTTCCCAATCCTTTTAGCGACATCTAGTGGATGATCTCTGCTAAATACAGGATTTGTTCTACGGTGTTCCTTCTCCAAAGTTAAGGAAATGCAATTCACGCAGAAGCCATTTAACCCTCCTTTCCCTGTGTTTCAGTCTCCAACTTAGAACCACCAAGCCCACATGGACTCTTTTGTTGCTGATGAGAGTGTGCCATCAGGGGCCCTGGATCCCAGTGGTCAGCATCTCTGTGTTTGAATCTGGCTGTCACTTATTAGCAGTGTGATCACAAGCAAGTTACTTAACTTCTCCCAGCCTCAGTGTTCTCAGCTGTTAAACGGCTCTAATACTAGGACCCTCTATGGGGTTATCGCAAGGATGACATGAAATGATGCCCAGAAGGGACTCAACACAGTGGCTGGCACACAGCAAATAACCAGCATCACCAGCTAACAAGGGCACCGTTGACTCCTCGCACCCTACGTGCTACAGATTCCACCTGTAGAAGCCATGCTCTCGGGGGAACGGCTGCACAGCATGGTTTGTCCAAGCAAGCGGTTTGCAGATATTATTTATAAAGTGATATCATTTTGAGATGCATCTTTTTAAAAAGACAATGATAAACTTTCGCTCTTTTTGCCAAACCCTAATCAAAAAGTAGGACTATGTAATCTAGACCCAGTAAAGATCTTAGAAAAAATGTAAAAGTCTTAACACCTTACAGTTAGGAGAAACTTGGAAAAATCATCTTTCAAGTTTAAGTTAGAAGTAGTCGGCCTTTCACTGAAAAGACTGGTTGTGTGAAGGCGTAGGACTTGATTTCCTCAGGCACAGTGTGGAAAGGAAAAATGATCCTTGACATTCATTCACGATATGCAGTGCGCTGCATATTTCCTCCTGGTTAAAGTCAGCTTTAGAAGCAGGCACGTTTCTTTTTAAAGAGATAGAGTAATCTTTTCTACATTTTAGGCAAATTTACATTAAAGGTGAAAGTACATTTTGAAGCAAATGGCGTCTGTGTTTTGCTAGCAGAGTTTAGGGAACAAAGTTTAGGTACTCTGGTTCAGCTGGGATCTTTCTAAATAACCTACGTCCCTACACACCCACAGCTGTGAGAAGGCGTGTACAAGCTGGAAGCACATCTTGGGAACCTTGGTGGTGGCACCTTGCCCTTAGAAAGCTCCTGGCACCAGTGACCCCATCCTGTAGGAATGACAGGCCCAACACAGCCCTGGCAGAGGGCTCGAGGTTTCTGCAGCTCCCTCTGGCGAGTGGCCCAGAGCCATGAGCCAGAGAGACCATCAGGAGGGGGCAGATGGCAAGAGAGAGCTGGACTCAGAGGCTGAAGACCTGGGCTTGAGTACCAGCCTGCCACTCACCACCCACATGGCGTCCAGGGTATCTGCTTCCTCTTCCACGAGCTGGTATAACATCCTTGCCACAAGGAGGAAAGGCGAGACATCACATGACCTCCCTCTACCAGCCACTGGGGGCTGAGGATACCCCTCCCCCAAGGCTGCAGTGGCCACTGTGGTGCTTCCCGGGGGGGGGGGCTCCTCCACCCAAGGCCCCTCATCTTGTGACAAGAGCAGCCAACTTAGGGCTCAGGGCACAGTAACTTGAAACACACCAGTCACAGCAACAGTTTAACATTTTACTAAATCAATTCACACAAATTCCAAATTGCAAATATAATTAAGGACAACAGATTCTGTTCTGCCTTTTAAATCTTTCATTTCCAAATCCAACATTAACACAAAAAGTAAACAAAAATTAAGTCTGCTGCAAATTCATGATTTTTCTTCTTGAGAAAAAAAAAAAGGAACATTATAGTAAAAAGAACGACACTGGGTGTACAATAAAGCACCACGACACACGCTTACAAAATGGGCTTCCCGGATCCTGCCACACGCAGAGGACACTGCTCTCCCCACTGCTCTGCGTCAAGCAGGAGTTCATTAAAATAAAACTATAAAATCTCCTAGGTTACACTAAAGTCAGACATGGTCTGGAACACAGTGCTTAACAACAGTAATGCCAACTATCAGTGCTAACGTAAAAACATTTTAGAAGGTCAAAAACAATTAAACTGGAAACCAAAACCTTATTTTCCCTAGATGAGCAAAATTGAAAAAGAAAGGGTTCCCGCCTCCCGACAGGAGTGAAGGGGATTTTTTTTTTCTTTTCTTTCTTTCAGCGGGAGGCGGGGACATGGCGTGGGCTCGTTCTGTAGATCCTCCGCCTAGTTGGCGTCCAGCTTGGCCATTTCCTGCACGTAGATGCCTATACTCTCGCTGTCAAAAAGCACGAAATATACCGTTTTGATGGAAGAGGACATAGTTGACACAAAGTAACTGGAGATGGCCTTCAGGATCAGCTGAGCTGCCGTCTGCTTCGGAAAACCGTTCCTGCGGGAGAGAGAACAAGTGTTCAGCGACTAGAGAGGCCACAGCAGCCGTGGCACCCATACCTCCCACCCGCCCCCGCCCTCCAGGCCATCTGTGCTGCAGCTTGCTGCCTGACAGGTCAGTGTCCCCTAGCGGTATTAGGCCCTGTAGCTGCTCATACACAGGCGTGAGAAAACCCAGTGCCCACCACACAGAGGAAGGACAAGTGGGTGGAGAACTGTGACCCGAAGGAGAATGTTCCATGTGCTCTCAGAGGAAGGAGGCAGGCCAGGAAGTTTTCTGAAAGGCATAACCAGCAAGCAGACAAGATCTGAGTTTCAAGGCGCGTGGTGTGCATTAGTCTCCCAAGGGCAGTGTGACCTCCTCTGTTTCTTTTCCCAACATCACTGTGACTAGCATGGGCCTTGGGTCTCAGCCCCAGGGGTCGGCTGGAGCTTCTCCAGGAAGGCACTGGCTTCCGTGCACAAAAGCAGGAAGGTTATGCCCTTCACAAGGCCTTTAGATTTTGTGGGTTTGGGGCCGCTGGCCAGGAATCCACCCCCCAGCACACACCAACGTGTACCACACCAAAGGCCAGGATGTCAGGGAGCCGTGGTGCAGGGGAACAACTCCAGAACAAGCAGGCTTTTCATCTCAAGGGATAGCATCCAAGTCCCCAAGCCCGAATGATGTGAATTCACACACAACATCTATAGTAAATGTCATGTGGCAATTTTGGAGGTAGGGGCTCAGAGCTTACACAAGAATCTGAAATCAGGACTAGAAAGACTGGTGGGCCTTACTCCATGTGTGCCCGAGGCTGTTCCTGGTCAGCTCTGCAGGTGCAGGACCCAGGTGGCCCATGAGGACAGTGGCAGTAATGGGGCAGCTTGCCTAGTCTGCTGGAAATAGTGTGGCCTTTGGAGCCAGTGGCCCTGGAGTCAAATCCCTTACTGACCCGTTTCCAGTGAAGCGCACTGAGGGTGAGAGTTTGGGGCCAGTTTTCAAGGGCATTTCTTGTTCATTGGCAGATTACAGTCTTCAATCTGCCCCGAGCCTGTGGACCCATCGGTATCTGAAGTGCTGGGCCAACCTCCCAGTGTCAGCTGGGCTTCTCTTTCAGATGTGGTACCTGCCGGCTTTCAAATGTGTAAGGCGTGGGATTTCTTAGAACACTCCTAGCCGCGCTTCCTAAGTGCCTGTGAGTTGAATGACCAAGCTGGTTCCCTTCAAGAGCAACACTGGTTCTAGTGTCATCAGCGCCCAGAGCATCTCAGCGCCACAGGAGCAAACCATTCTTGTGACTTGCTTTTGGTCAAACAGGGTTTCACTCGGCTGATGATGGACCCCTCGTAACTTCTGGATGCTTCAGAAGTGAAGTTCATTCTTGAAGGACAAGGGGTGTCACCCCAGGGCATGTTCCCAGCCTGTGCAGAGGAGCCTGTGGGCAATAGTGGGGTGTGACCACTTGCTCACACACAGACGGCTCCTCCTTGGCCGTATGGCACACCTGCCAGGCACACACAAGACTGCCAAGGAGGACCATGATTCAGAGGCTGAATGAAGAGCCTCAGAAGTATTCCAGCCAGGACAGTGCTATCAGACAGGCACAGCTTCCTCCTGAGGAGACCCTGGGCAACCAGAGGGCAACCAACAGGTGGGCTGGCATGGAGGGTGGTGGGGACAATGCAGGAAGAAGGGCTTTGCTGGGACTGAGGAAAGATGGGGTCATTCCCCTCACACCCCTTCTCTCTCAGCTCTGCAAGCTCAGTCTGGAAAGAAACTGTTCTCACCACACATGGCACGGCTGCCTAGACTACCTTCACAAGAGTCGAGGAGCACAGAAGATAGGTTGTCCAGAACAAGACACATGTTGGAAAGTGCTTCAGGAAGTAAACTCGACCTTCCATTTTGGGGAGCATCTGTCCGATGAGCATGTTCCTGGGGGAATGAGTGTCGTTGGGATCCCAGCTCACACCCTCTATGCGGTGTGTGGGGGTGTAGGGGCTGTCTTTACCTGGCCCCACTCCTGAGAGAGGGACCGGGGCCAGTTTTTGGGGAGGGCTGTGCAGGCACGGGGTCACGGGGCCATTGGGCTATTGGCCGATTTTAAGTGTCTCAGAAACAGCAAATGTTTCTTTTCCTGCTGTATATACAGCGGCCACCCAACAGACTCGTCAGATTACAACCATTCACTTCATCCTTAGTGAGGAAAGCCTGAGGAGGAGGCAGTGAGTAGCCAGACATCAGGAGTGGGGACCTTCCAGAAGCAGCAGCAGGACAGGCAGCTCAGCCAGCTGGAAGAAGCCTGCACTGGGGCCAAGGGAACTCTGAGGGCTTCTGGACCAGGCAGAGCTCGGTCTGTGGACAGGACCTGGCGGGGCAGGGACTGAGCAGAGCTGTTCAGAGCTGCTTTCTGCATTGGAAGCCCCAGACCATGCTCCCCCTGTATCCTCCAGGCAGGGTGCTCTCCTGCCCGCCTGTCTCTGCCTCGCACCTGCACAGGTGAGCTGGGCTGAGGTGAGGGCCATGGAACCTCCCTGAAGTCTGTGGTTTGGCCTGATGGTCACAGCTCACCTCCTCCTGTGTTTGCCCAGCCGGAGCCCCTGGCAGGGCTTCGTTAGCAGCCCTCGGCCTCCCTGCGGCTGGTCTGCCTGGGCCCCGGTGAGATGTTGTATGATGCAGACACCCTGGCCCCTCTGCCCTTGCTGACCCCAAGGGCCTCCCTGGAGCACCAAAACCATGCCAGTTCCTCCTTCCTGGGCCCAGCACTTTCTGACCCAGACCTTCTCCCACAGCTTTCCAGTCCTCTGTCTTAGACCCTTGAAAGGAGTGTGTGAACTTCCAGCGAGGGGATGTTCGTTCCTGTTCCTCTACATCAATAGTTCCCAGTTTTAACCTGTATCAGGACCAGGGAGGGCCTGTCAAAAAGCAGGCTGCTGGGCTCCACCCAGGGAGTCTGATTCAGTAGGTCTGGGGACCACTCTTTTGAGAAGCACTGTTCTATATGCAGCCAGCGTGGACTTCATAATGTGAGCTCACAGAGGGGGCCCAAGGGTTAAGAACTTGCAAGTGGGGGAGACAGGTGGGGTAAGGGTTTTAGACCTGCAGGGCCCACACCTGCATAGACTACTGTTGGTGGAACACGGGCTGGGCTGGCCTCATCCTTCAGGGTTGCTATTGGGTGAATATGAATCTGATTGTCTCCAGGAAATCCTCTTGTTGACAAACCCATCCCTCTGTCCTAGGCAGCCACAGCCTAAAGAAGAAATCTAGCCATGGGACTGGCCACTCTGCAGGCTGCCAGGAAGGAATGGCAACGGTAACAGCTTTCCTCATGTTTTCAGGTGGGGCTCCAAAATATTTTCTAGTAGCCACCGCTGGAAATGTTTGTAGCAAAAGGAAACGTATAGGTAGATGCTCTCACAAGAGTGCTTTACATGCAGAGCCCTGCACCCTCAGGAGAGGGGCAGCTGTGGTGCACGCAGTGGCCAGGTAGCCCCTGCTCTCCCCAGGGCAGAGCAGCAGCATGGGCAGGAGTGCAGGCCCCAAAGCGGCACAGGACTGGAGTCTGGGCCCTGTCTCTGGGCCTTGTTTCCCCAACCAGGGAAGAGGGGTAGGTAATCAAAGTGCCTGTTACCTGGGGAAGCTGTGAGTGCTGAACAAGATAATGTCCAGAGTCCTCAATCAGAAGTGTTCTCTATAAAGTGGGTGGTCTCCAAGGGTCTAAAGGCTCCCACAGTGGAAACTGCCCTCCCTCAAGGCCCCGTGACAGCTATGGCTGGGTGACTGCCATCGTCATTGCAGTTACCCTGTGCTGACAATGTCGCAGCATCAGGCCCCCAGAAAGCTGCCGTCTGGGCCTGTAACCCAGTCTCCTTGGAGGGCCGACAGCCTTAAGTGTAGGCACGCTGCGGTGTGGCAGGGCGACGGAGGGCTTCCCTGGTGCAGCGCCGACCAGCTGCAGGAGAGCCATGGCCCAAGGCGCCTCACTCATCGTCCGGCTTCTCGGCTGGCTGGGTTCCCTTGTTGGGTGTGTAACCACAGCCCCTCTGAACAGCCATCCCTGCTTAGCCAAGTCTTTGTGCCTTCCTCCTCCATCTCAGGCCTGCTGCCTCTGTGACAGTAACTCTGTCCCACAGCTGCACTGTGCCTGCCTTCTAGACAAGACCAGACAGCCCCTCCTCCAAGGGGCAACAGAGCCAGAAAGGACAAGGGCCTTTGCTCTAGAGTCAAAATCTGGGTTTGAATCCCCGCTGCCCTTGGGCAGGGTTATTAACCTCTCTAAGCATTAGTTTCCTCGACTGGAAAATAGGTGCCTCAACAGTACACATGGTGATGAGGACAATGGTGGTGACGGCAGGGATGTTGCTTTCCCCAGAAGATGGGTGTCCCTCATATTCCCTCTCAGCCCCTGATCTAGTCTGCTGTGAGCTGTGGTCACAGAGTGTGCCTTAAGTTCCTCTGCAGCCAAGTATCTTTTTTTTTTAACCTTGCCTTAAGCAGACTAAGGAGATGTCTGAGCTTCCCCTGAAGTCACTCGAGTTGTGTCTGGAACAGCGTCAGTTTCCCTAGCCTGGTGCAAGGGGACCTCCATGGGCTATCTGTTTGGTGCCCTCTTGGGTCAGCCTGCTCAGTGGTGGCTAGGGGCCGCCCACATTGGTTGCTTGGCCCACCATCCCACGTGGATGGCAAGGATTCTGGGTCCAAAGGGCCATATCACAGAAGAGGTTTTAGTTCCCCCAGCCCTGCTGAGTCTCCTCCTCGTATGGGGCATCACCAAGCGTCCCTGCTCCCAGTGAGCTCATCCTCCAGGGCCAGGCAAGGCAGGCACCCAGGAATCCAGCCAAAAGCTGTGTTGAGCAGGCCGCTCAGGGAGCCTGGAGATTCCTACAGGAGAGGCTGTGTCCTGAGGGTTGGGGAGTCCAGGGCAATTTTCTGGAGGAGACAGACTAGGAGCTCGCCTCTGAAGGCTGGGTAGGAGTAAAGGGAGATTCTGGACAGACTCTGGTTTTCTTGCTGGGCCAGTCCACCTAATTGTCTCAGCTGTTTGGGAGATGGATAGGGCTGGATATCGTGGAAGCTTGGGTGACACAGGGAAAATGTCTGTCACCCCATGTGGACACCCTTCGGCTAAGATTAGGTCTCCCTTACACTGTGCTCCTCGGCCCTTCCATTTCCCCATGTTCTCTCTGGCTTTGAGTAACCGCCTGTCTGAAACTGCCCCAGCCAGAGGCCACTCCATCCAAAGGTAAAGATCAGGCCCTCGGGGTCCTGGGCTGAGAGCCGTGTGCTACAAGAGAGAGCAGCTAAAATTCAGAAGGGGCAACGATGGGCCCAGTGCCCCCTGCAAAGCTGGAGAGGGGCCAGGCAGACAACCCCGAAGTGGCCTCTCACCTTCGCTCGCTCCAGGGCTCACGTGTTTTGGGTTAACAATAATTCTCCCCAATTCAGCGTGTGTCTCTCCTTTCTATTCCTCTTCTAAGGCCCATGCCGAGGGGCAGAAAGGCTGACGGCTGGGGCAGGGCAGGAATTCCAAGGCTGCCTAAAATGCCCCCACGTAGAGAGCGCTCGGACAGTGGGCAGTCCTCCAGCAGGATGCGAGGAGGTGGCTGCATTGACCAGCGGGGAGAGGAGGCAGGGGTCCCATGTGCCTAATGTCATGAGCACCGAAGCCAGGATCCTCTGATCAAAGTCTGGCTCTGCCAAGTACAAGCTGGGTGCCCTCAGGTGAGTGGATTCACCCCACTAAGCTTCTGTTTCTTCACCTTTGAGGGGACTTGACAACAGTGCTCACCTCATGGGGTTGTTGTGAGATGATGCAGATAAAGGATTTAGTACAGTGCCTGGGACTCAATAAATACCCACAAATCGTAGCTTGAAAAAAACAAACTGGCTTTTCTTTTAAGCTCATAAATCTAAGGAGAGTTTAATCAAAGCCCCAAACTAGCTATTCCCTATGTACTGCCCCTCCAGAGAGGGGTCGCCCCTAATGTCAAACAGAGCTGAGGGAGTGGGGGTGTCCATAAATATTGTGACCAGAACGCCCAAGGACACAATATCCAGATGCCAGAGGTGGGTTCCCGGGGTCTCACTTGCCTCCAGTGCACTCTGAGACTGGCCGAGGGGCTGATGGGCGGGAGGGAGGGAGTGGAGGGCTGTGGTCATCCTCCACATGCCTGAGACGCTGGGCCTTGGCTGAGAGAAAGTGATCCCACAGCTCTTTACTGATATGTTTGCATTTATATTGTTTTAATTCCAATGTGACTTTTATGCCGGAGACACTGGATGCCACAAACAAGCTGTTTTATTTCCCCTCCTAAAACCCACTGTGATTTACTGGCCGGCTCTGGGATAATCCCATTCCTTACTCATGAAAGAGAGGGCAGCTGTTTACACGGCTCTGTGGGGCAAGGTCTGCCTGACAGATGTGGGACCGGGTGGCTGTGCACATGTGCTTGCCTTTGGCATTCTGCCCTCTTAAAAGCTTTCAATTGATTATTTTTTAAAACTTTTTACTCCATGAAAAATGTAAATAAGTTTGTAATAACAGATGCTCTTTTAAGAGAATTACTTTTATGCTCCATTTAAAAATACCCCAATAGCCATATGAAAGAGCGTGAAATTATTACCTCCAATAAAGGCTCCTGTTGCTGCTCTCTTCGGAAGCACCTTTCATCAGAGTAGATCAAAGTGCATCTGAAGCACTAATTAACTGAGTCTCAGAACCGTGTGTGAAGAAGGGCAGTCCCCACAGCCCCACTCGCTGATAAGGCAGGCCAGGGACAGAGACGTTGAGTCATTTACTAAAGGTCACATAGCAGTGCAGTGCCACAGAACAGACCTTCCACTGTGTGGGAGGTGGGGGGATGTGAAGGTAGTGGAAGTGGGAAGCTGGCCGCTTGGGCTCTGATCCAAAAGCACTTGGGAAAAAAAGGTCTTGAGTAGACTCTGGGACCAGCCCTGGCACCTGCTACACATCTCCACAGTTCTGCGGAAAGTTCAGTCCACTGGGTGCTTGCCAACCACCTCACAAAGGATGCTCATCTTTGCCAGGGGCTCTGAGAGCCAACTGAAAGGGCTTTTAGATGCTCTATCTCTGTTAGCTTTTCTTTTAATATCCATTTAAACAGTGTTTTAAAATGACGTTCAACGTATGCTCTTGGCAAGAGACCAGAATGAAGCACAATAGTGACTGGAAGTGTAGACGGCACTCCATAACAACGTGGGTGGGACCACGCCAGCTCTGGATGGCTCCGCACTTCGGCGGCGAAGTGGACTGAGGGTACAGGGCAGCATGCGTGTGCGCATGCGCGAGGGCGGTGCATGCGCGAGGGCGGTGCATGCGCGAGGGCGGTGAACCCGCATGACTGCTCGTCTTCTGCTCAGAGTCCCTCCCCGCACACACCGGGATGTGGATGTGGCCGTTTTGGTATTCCGGCTTCCTTTTGCTAGTAAGGCTAAGGAGAAAGCCTGCCCTAACAGCACCGAGGACCGAGGGGCCTCGCTCACAGGAGCACCTGGTATGGGAGCCACGGCTGCCCAGAACTGCAGGGCCAGGCTGGGGAGGGGAGGGGAGGTGCCCACAGCCCTGAGGGGCCGCTGGGGAATGCTCGTTCTGCTGTTGATGGAAGTGGGCAGTGACAGAGGCTCCAGAGGAGGATCTTTCCCCACATTAGATCCTCTGGTGGGTCCTGCCAGTCGTGCGTGACCTCCGTGGCCCACAGAAAGCCCTGGGGCATGGTGGCAGTGGGCGGCTGTGGGCAAGGCCTCCTAGGTACGAGGTCTAAGCTCTGCTTGAGGAGACATCCCAGGGCGATGTGACAAGAAGCCCACCCAGGGCTAGCTCTGTCACTGTCACTTGAGACGTGGGACCTCAGTGATGGCAGTGTTCAGGGAGACAGAATTATGAGGTCTACCCAAGATGAAAATAGCAAAATCCACATTCTATCCTCATCAGTTAAGAAGGGAAGTGCTTTAAAAAGCAGCTTTCTGTACATACAAGGAGTGGTCTGCGGAGGTTACTCCTCCCCGAGGAGGGCGCAGCCTGTGGTATCACACCAAGTCAGTGTGCTGGGAACCTGCGCTGCCACTGCACAGCCCTGCCTGCCTTGTGTCTGGGAGGGACCGATGGCAGAGACCCAAGGCAGCTCATGGTCTGGAGAGGAAGCCCCAGGTGCAGCCACCTGCCAATCCAGAGCCCTGGGGTGTGGCCCCTCTCAGGCCCAAGATGCCAACAGCTGCAGCCTCTGAAGGCCGTTTTCCTTTGCCTCAGTGCCCAAACCAGACTGCAAGCCTTCCAGAGGCCTCCAACTCAGACTCTTGGCAGGGAGGACCCTGGTGACATGATGGGTGATGGGACATGACCTTAGAGGCAATGCTGCCCTGCCAGGCCCTCACATCTTCAGCACGGTGTAGAGTTCGGAAAGCCCTCTCCCTTCTAAGAGCTCCTTTAATTTCCAGAGAAACCTGAGATGTCGCTTGGGGACGCTATTAGGCCCATTTTATGGAGCAGGGGTTTGGGCTCAGAGTGGGGTTAACTGATGTGCCATCACTCAGCTGAGTAGTGGCCAAGTCAGGATTCAACCAGGCCCGAGCCAGTGCCAGAGTACAGTGTTGCTCTGACAGGCAAGGACCCAGTGGACTACGTGCTGGCATCTGGGGGTGCACAGCCAGGGAGGTGGGGTGGTGGGGGTTGCTGCTGAGTCCTGCCTGCCCCAGCAGCTGTCCAAGGACCTCACTCTCCCATGGTGTCCCTCTCAGGAGCAGTCATGCAGCTCCTCAGGGCCTCGGCGAGTCTACCTGGGGATATTTCAGGGCTGCCTGGTGGGGGAGGCCCAGCCCTGTTTCACTGTCACATAATTCTCCAATCAGCCCACCAGGTCCCGTCACCTCATTAGCAGGGCAGTGACACAAAGGGAGAGTGAGCAGGTTTTGGAGAGGTGAGGATGCTCAGGGAATACAAAGGTAAGAGGCAGAGGGCTTTACCCCAAGAATGCTGCGGTTTGGGGGACAGAACTGTAACAGCTCCAGGCTGGTTCTGGGAGGGGCACCCCCTTCATTAGGATCCCTGCAGTCACACCTCCCAGTCCTCCCCACCCTCTCAGTCTTAGCGTCCTTCAAGACTCACGCTCTGAGCCACTGTCTCTGATGGTCCCTGGACACCTGAGGTCTCCTTGTGCGATGACGTCTGCTGTCATAACTGAAGTTTTATATTGTCCTCGGGCTTCTTGTCTCACTGCATCTCTTCAACTGTCCCCCACCATGGCTAATGTTTGCATCCTTCCCTATTTTGTGCATCTGGTCTCCTGACGAAGGCAAGTGCCTGAAAGCAGCCTCAGTCGACCTTGCACTCAGGCAGAGCTCCACAATCATGGGCCAAACATGTGGAGAAATACATCCCCAGCTGACGCAGTAATGAGCCGGGAACCCTTACCTGCCGCTGCCAATGGATGGAAAAGCAATGGACTTCAGCTTCTTATCATCCGCCAGGGCCAAGCAGTTCTTCACTGTCTTTTCCAGAAGTTCCTCACACTTGTCAACACCCCAGACCGGACTGTTACAGTGGATCACAAACTTGGCGGGCAGGCCATGGCCTGCGCTGAGAGCGGCTGGAGGGGATGAAACAGGAACAGTGAGTTCTGTCCCTCTGCAAAGCACACGGCACAAGATGCCAACCACAGACCCACTCTCCAGCCAGAGCGCATCTTCCTGGGCCCACCAATGGCCTGTGTCCAGGGAGGGCCACAGCTGCCCACCGCGTTGTGATTCCAGAGTAAGCTTGAGCTGGAAACTGCTCATCAGTATTCTCCAGGAGACGCCAAGCCAAGACCCACCCTTGGAAAGTTGGCCTTAGGATGCATCACCACCAGGAATTTTAGTCCCGATTGTAGTGAGCCCTCTCTCTACCTGCCCAGAAAGCAGAGCCTTAACCATCGAACTTGATCGAATGTGTTAGAATGTTTGTAGTCTCAAATTAATTGCCTTTTGGGGTCTCCAACGCCCTGTCCTCAAGTGGATTCACGTGCAGATAATTATGACGTAGCTGTAAATCTCCCAGACACAGTCCACAATAAACCTATTAGGAAAACAACTGGACTAGCATCTCTGTTGCCCTCCTCTTATCCCTGACTGACTGATCCTGTTTCGTTCTGAAAGAATTCGACTGTTTTTAAGGATGGAACTTAGCTGCACATCTCTACAACAGACCCACTTCTCCAGGTCACTCTCAACCTTTATCCCTTGTCAGATATAAAGACACTGGCCTTGGGTCTGCCACCCACCAGGAAATGTAACAGGCCAGAGCATGTTCCAGGATTCCTGTCCCCAAAGAGGCAACACAAAGCAGGGGGTTCTGGGTGCAGTGGTTTTGAGGAGTGTGCTGGCTATAGTTCCACTCAGGAGCACACTAAAACCTCCACACATTCACCTAAGACAGAAAGACACCCAAACCTGTTTGTTTGCTCAAGCATTTCCTAAGCCCATTTTGTGAGGGACCCCCGTCTTCACTATCCGAGGGGTATGGGTGGTTAAGGTCGCATCACTAGTACATGATGGAAAGGAGTGTCTGGTGGACCACATCTCAGGGTGCAGTAGAAACAACTCTGCATGAAGAGTCACGGGTCTGAGTCTTGGCTCTGCTCACTGACTGGCTCAAGAACTCTAGGCTGAAGCATTGACCTATAGAAACCTGAGATTGGAGGGTTTAATTCACTGGTCTGGCTGCATTAAGAAGTCACTGCTAAACTATGCCTGGGAAAAGACTGGAAAGAAACATGTTAACAGTGATCATCTTTGGACAGTGGAGCAAGGGTATGTTTTATTATCTTCTTTAGACTTTTTAAAACATTTTCTAAAATAGATCTTAAAATCAAGAACAAAATGTGCTTTTGTTATTAAAACAAGCAAACATCTTTAGCCACGCTAAATCTAACGGGTTCGCACCAGCTGTGGCTGAGGCTCTACCAGCTGAGTCTGGTGTATGGCAACACCAGGGCAGCCTCTCATCACACCTCATGCTGAGGGTCACCAATGGGCTTGAACTAGAGCACCAATGGGAAGGATCTCTGGGCTAGCACAGATTGGTGCTGGGAAAGGGCTGAAGAAAGGCCAGGAGCCCCTAGCTGGGTAGTTAATGCTGTGTGTGCCCTTCTTTGTTCAATGCGGGACTTTGGTGGAACTACCTGGAAGAGCTTGATAATTGTACTGCTCCAGCACCCCCCACCCATGCCATGCCCTCTACAGGCAAAAGAGAACTGGCAGAGCAGAGGTCAAAGGCACAGATCAACAAAGGGAATACCACCCTCTGATCCCCACCAGGCCCCATGACTAGCCCAGGAAGGGGGGTCATGTGTAGTCCCTGGGGAGAGAGGGTCACTGGTGTACCCTCAGGGAGTGCTTGTGTGGCTGTCACAGGGTAATTGTTGGTGCCCACATTAAATAAGATTCATTCTGAAAACAGAAACAGGATTTGAAAGACAGAATGGGCTTTGGGAACCATCTATGAACAGAAAATCAGAGCCCAAAGAGAGGATGGGAATGGCCGGTCCTCACACAGCTGGTGGGGTGAGCTGAGCCTTACCCACTGCTGGGACTCCCTGGCCCTCAGGTAGCCCTGTGTCCTGCACATCTACTGACCACCTAAAATGCTAAAATCCAGGCTGGCAGCAGTAAGAAGTACCCTGCCTCTGGTTCTTAGCAATAATTCTCCCCATGGCAGATTCCAAGTCATTTTCTTACCCCTAGAATTAGGAAAGGTGTAATTGGCAAAGGAGAAATATGTATTTTTATTTTTCCCATTAAAAACACAGATGGCTGAATGAAAATGATTAATTTGCATCTTTCACCAGCAGTTTTGCAGATGGCTCAGTATCACTGTCTACAATTCTCAGCTCTTAGATTTGCCAAACTTGGCTTCTGTAATTCCTTAAAATTTGAGGTCTAGACATCAAACATTTAGAAGGTATTTTAAGTAATAAAAAAAAAATGGGCAGTTTTCACAATAAGCTCTCCTGACAATCTGCATGTGATAAAAGTCTAGTTGTAAAGCTAATAGGCTTTCCTCTGCCTGCATCTGAGAGATGCGTCTGCAGCGCCACGGACCTCTGAACCTAAGCTGTCTCATAAGCTGGTTTCCCTAACACTGATGTGCCATGCCCAGTAAGCAAAGCGCTTCCCCATCTCACCTCCAGCTACTTCCAAGGGCCCGTTCTTTTTCCGGAGTTCCAGAACAGCTTCCACAAACTCCTTGCCACCTTTCTTCTCCAGCGTGTTTCCTAGACAAGGAGAGGGCGAGGTCAGATTGCCATTCTTGTGTCTCAGGGCACACATAGACACTTAGCATGTCAGGTGATTGCATACTTTAAATGATCTGACCAGCTAAATTTCCATATGGCTGCAAAACAGGAACTAAGCCATGAGTGAGTCAGAAAAGGGAAATTCAGAAGGGATTCACCATCAGCCAGTTACAGCTCCAGCACTGCTGCTTCACCAAGCTGTCTTTGCTGGCCCTCTTTTGGGAGTGACGCAGGGTGACCCTGGATGTGCCAGAGATGCAAGGGACATGGGAGACGCCTGTTTTGCATGCTTTTCATCAGCGTGAGAAACCAGATAGTGCTGGCTTCCAAGGCTGATGCCTCCCCTGGATTTTCTTCCCTATCTCTGGGGAGAAGCCCCAAATAAGGAGGTTTTAGAAGAAGCATACCATGCTCCCATCAGACAGCTAGCTCTCCTCTTGGCAGCAGGCCCAGGAGAAAGCATTCAGATTTGGCCACCTTTGGACCAGCATTATGACCATGCTTAGTTCCTGTTTTGCAGCTTTGGTATCATATGCGAATACAAAAAAAAAAAAATGGCCTCAGACAGTATTTCCTTAATCACACTAATGGTTCAGAATCATTTTAGGCAAAGGAGACCAACATCAGAAGCAGAGCTTAAAGATGAACTTGTATTACATATAAGCTGGAAAGAAGGATGACTAACTGTTCAGGACCATAGTTTTCAAAAGAAATCCAAGGGAGGTAGGGAGCGCTTTTTCTTGAATTAGGGTACTTGCTAAGTAATCAATTCCTGCTATGAAAACCAAGTCCCCAAACAAGATTACCCACACCTATGTAGGGTCTGTGGGTTAAATGTCTCCTGTGGGACAGTGAGCAGAAATCAATGAAGGACAATAGCCAGAATGGGGTCTCAGTCTTCCTTAAGCCCTGATTCCTCAGTTTTGCACATTTTAAAGTACTTTTCCTCACGAGAGGATAAAATACTCCCCTTAAGATTCACCATTTGTCTTGGAAAATTCAAGGTGCACCTGGCACATTCTAGTTTGGGTCAGTCAGGGTGCGTTAGAATGTACCAGCCAAAATTCTCTTGGGATTCACCCTGTAGTGACTGGGTCTGATTATCTTAGAGAAACCTGCCTTATTTGCATGCTTGTTCTGGAGGGGTGAACTAACCCCAGGAAGTGTCTGGAAGGAAAAGCAGACGGCCTGGGCACTGTCACAAGCAAGCAGCACCAGGGCTAATGGCAGGCATGGACCAGGAAGCTGCTCCACTGTAGGAAGCCTGGGGTGTGTGAATGAACATGACCAGCAGGCCGTCACTCACAGGGAGGTCTCAGCCATCTAAGAGAAGGCCCAGGGTTCAGAGAGAGATTAACTTGGGATCCTTCAGGTGGGATCCAGGGTTCCTCCTCACTAGCCCAGACTGCCCTCATGCCTTCACTTGTCTTAGAAAGCAGTGAAGAAGGCTGCAAATGGCAGAGGTGTCAGGAGGGAAAACACATCCACTCCAGCAACTTTTACCTGCTGCAGCAGCAATGGGGGCTGCTACGTGTTTCTGACAAAGTTCAGCATCAGAGACAGCAGCTGAATGGGCTTGAGGGAGCAGGTATGGGCTTCAGGGCTCAACTCCACCCACCAGGCAGTGGAGACTTTGAGGATATAACCTAGTTGAGTGAGGCCCGATTATAGGTTCACTTGAAATATCCATGCAACTGAGGATAAACCTGAAGTCTGAATCCGCGGGATCCCAGATGCTGCTGGCCAGCTGTGCCTGGTCTAGCCTCCCCTCCTAACCCATCCTCAAGCTGGAGGGAGGGAAACATATGCTCTAGGCAGGACTATTTCAGGTCCACATTCTCTATCATATCTACTCTTTGGGGAGAACTGGGAAATTTGGAAGGTAAAACAAAATCAGTACTGTACTAATTGATACTACCAACTCCCCTTTAAAATATAAAGAAAATGTGATTTATTATTAAAGGTGTTTTATCTTAGGAAGAGTGTTTACTTTAAAATTTTTACTTATAATTAAATCTTGCTTTAATTAGAAGTGAAATTTGCAAGTTGCAATACACTCAATGCATTTCCCAAACTTAAATATTGAATCCTAGATTGCAGGCAATCAACCCAGTCAGGACTTGACTCCTACACACACATACGTATGCACATGTTCATGTAGATACACGTGTACTTTTTAACAAGAAACAGGCCCATTTCAACTGTATTGTTGACACTCTGAATATAAGACTCTTGTTTTTTAGGCTTAACTTCAGGGTTAATCATAAAGCAATTGGCTTATTTGCCCCCAAGCATAAACATGTGTTACTCCCAGGAGAACAAGAACATTATTTCATGCTCAGAAAGCAGGCATAAGTATTCAGTGTTCAAAACAGCCTAAGCGAAAATTTAGGCTTGGACAAATGTCAGGCTAAGCCTGTGGTCTATTTCACTGTTAGAAAGAACTTTGATGGGTAAAAGTTAATCACTGGGGCTAGGCATTCCTGCACTCGCATTCCTTCTTCCAGCAGTCTCGGGACTCAGGAATTCACACCAAATATGAGAAATGGAGTGATTACCTCCTAGCTTCCTCTTTTCCCCTCTCACACATCAAAGTGGGAGCTGGAACCAATTGAGACCACGTACAAATCGAGTTTACCATTGTTTTGGTATTGTAAAAGATACCTGGGTTCAGTACTGGTTTGGACTGATCACTGAGAAGCAGCACTGAGGTGGGCTTTGAAGACCTGGGTTCTGGTCCCGGCACAGTCTTTCCTCCTTGGCCAGTCAGGGACCTGCTGAGGTTTTTTCCAGCTATGATAGTGAGTGAGGTGCAATGTGACCTTGGGCAACATCGGACCCAGGTTACTTACACTTTCATGTCACCCATGCTAACCGTGCCTATCCTGTGCATATCAGCAGGGTGAGGGCAAGCACCTCAGAGGGAAAAGCATGAGCATTGTCATTATTCCAAGGAGACCAGTTCCATTCACGGGGTGGAGGGGGGCATAGTTGGCTCTGCCTGTCACCCCCAACTGGCCACCACCGGTCTCAAAGCCTCCAGCTCTAACTCCTGAGCGTGGCTAATCCTGCTGAACAGGCGCTGGCCACGGCCACGGCAGCTCGGCCAACTTCCTCCTCTCCCCGGGCCTGGGAGAGATACTTTTGCCCAGGAAGTTGCATCATTTCCATTTCGCCAGAAGTCCTGGATGGCAGGGTGAACCCAGGCCTTAGTCAGTCCTGGCTGAAAGATAAGCCCTTAGCTGTTCATTTATTTATTTTCCTCCAAATAAGTACTTCCCTCCCATCAAGTTTTCATTGGGTTAAGAAAGGAAGTATCTTTCTCTTAAGTTGCCTGACTTAGGAGCTCTTAAACTCCTCCAAAACCTTGTGAAAGAGGAGTTTATGTTAATTGCCTACAGCCTGATTTCATTTTGGCCTGGCAGATTTGGCGAATCCTGACTTTCCATCCAGTTTGTCTTTCCATCCATGTCCAAAATCCAAAATGCCCCAGAGAGCAATTAGCCCAAATCACAGCGGCCGGGGCAGACTGTGAACAGCAGGCTTTGCCAGTGACACTAAACAGAGCTGGACAGCCATAGCTTGCTAGGCTGTGGCCGTCCGGTGTCCAGGACACTCATGAAAATCCTGATAGCCTCTTCCTTCAAGATGACTTCAACTTTTGCCCTTATTGGAAATGTATCCATTCTCTTCGGAAGCTGGTGTTTGAGCCTACACTCAGAATGCTGCCCTCGGGACCAGCACTACTATAACAATCCTACATACACCAGAGTGAGAGCATACAGTAAGCACCAGTCATGAGCCAAGCACAAAACAAGGTGCTTTCCTTCCATCTGTTAACGTAATTCTCATTATTACCACTATTTTACAGATAGGGAAACCAAGGCATCAAGGAGTTAAGTGACTTGCCCAGGCCCCATTACCAGTAAGTGGTAAGGTCAGGATTCAAGCTCCTTCTAACTAGCTCCAGGTGGACATTTTTGCCATCACACCTGGATGCCTCCTCGTCCTATAAGTGCCTCAGTGTATTTTTAAAGTAGGGCACTGTCTGATGATGCTGGTGCAGCAAGTCCGCAGCCACAGCGCTGGGCACCCGGCACCCTCGGTGCTCCTCTGCCTCACCCTAGCCTCAGCCATTTAGCTCCAGGAGCGAAGTGAGGGTGATGCATGTCAGCTGCCCGGGGAGAGGAAGGAGCTTTCGAGGTCTAGGAGAGTGTTTCTCAAGTGTGGTCTGGGGACACCACATCAGATGAGGTGACAGTCATGCACTTAAGGTCTGAGAGCCCCTGAGGGTGGGAGAGTGTTCTGCGAGTGTCCTGTGTGCACCTGAGGCTTTAAGACCATTTTCAGGAATGAGTGTGCTTCTGACACAGAGAGAGAGGTGTGTGGGGCAGAGACCTGTGCACAGGCATTCATTCCTGTACGTCTGGGGCACAGAAGTGATCTTGGATACCACTCTGCCGATCTGGCTGCATCCCCCTTACAGCTGAAATCACGTGTGAACCCAGTCTCCAACACAGCTGTGCTTCGTGAAGCAAATGAAGAAACGATGTTGCTGAACCAGTTTCCAAACCAGAACTGTGCCCATTTGTGAGCTGCATGCTGTACCCTGGCTGACAGCTAGCTGTATTTCTTCAGTTCACAACCCGGGGGCGGAAGACCTTGGGAAGGTCAGGACAGCTGGAAGTGTGAAATGAATGCAGCCTGCGTAGCTGTCAAAGGATCAAGCTGTCTGCGGCGGCCGACTGACCATGCACACACACACTCGGCAGCACCCGCTAGGCATTACCTACTTCACCACCGGTGTAGAAGTCAGTGTTTGTCGGGTGAACGACAGCGTCACTGTCGATGGAGGCAATGTCAGCCTGTACAACTTGCAACTATAACAGGTAAACAGATGGACATCAACTGTGCTGGACCGGGACCGCGCACAGGCACATTCACTAACGCCCCGAGGGCAGGGCCGCCTACCTGGTCGATTCCAACCCACGAGCCAAAGGGGCAATCAGTCCACCAAGTGCGCACACGTGGACGGGGGTGAGGAGAGGAGGAGGAGGAACATCAAATGTGACATGTTTAAATTAAACATTTGAATGAGAAGTCCAAAAAAAGAGAAACACACACATGAGATCATTTCCAAAGGTTAAAAGAAATAAAACAACGAATGCCCCATTTCACTTGGCAAAGCCTATAAAACTGGCACCCACTGAGAAGGCTACTAAAACATGGCATCTGTTTTAAAAATATGTAGACTATCAGGCCACCCAAAACAACAAGTTTCTCCATTTTGTCGGCAGCAGGCAACGCTCGGGGTTTTTTATTCTTGTGACAGTCGTCATTTTGAAAACTGAGAAAACAGTAGAGCTTTTATTTTTTTCCCTCAAGGTGTAAATATATTTTTCCAGGCTTACCTATTATCCTAGTCAATTTTATTTTTACGTATTTTACATACAAAATGTACTTTGGATAGAATCCTTGCTTTTTCTAGCTTGTGACCTTTTTTTTTTAAGAAGATATAAGGTAGTTGGAAAACCAGTTGAACAGGGCATTCTTGAGTCCAAGGTCCCATGTCTTCAGCCCATTCTTGGACCCAGTTTGTGTGGGTCGGGCCTGGGTTCTGAATGAGCATTTCTCCCAGGAAATATGCCCTCTTTACAAAAGCTGGGAGCCAAAGGCACACAAAACACACCTCTGTCAGCACCAGGCACGAGTCTGCCTTGGGGGCATCTGCTAGCCTGTTGCCCCTGGCAAGGCTCACAGCTAAGAGGACAGGAGCATTTATTGTGCCCCTGAGCTGTCCTTTATGCAAGAATGGAGCCAAAGAACAGGACACCTGAGGGGTACCTCCCAGCTTGCCCTGAACCATCAACCCTCCTGAGCCCGGAGACACTATGGCTCTGGGGCAATTTTCCTCCATAGGAACTCACTCAGAAAGAGAGACTGCCCTTCTGTTTACTATCATCCTCTAGCCACATAATTCAAGAAGGTGACACTCAGTCATATGCTGTTTTCAGTTGCAGAAAAAGTTAAAAAAACAACAACAGTGTGTGGTAAATCTGGGGGAAAGCAATTTGCTGGTAGATTAAAGACAGCTTAATGGTATACTGATACAACTTAATTCTCTCCCTTTTTAAGTGCTTTCAAGCTTCATTTGAGTGTCACTTCTAATTAAGGCTTAAATGGAGAAACTATCATTTTGTAGTTACCTGAGATTTTTCAGTTCTAAAAAAAAATACAAACACATTTTTTAAAAATCCCCCCCCAAGTAACCAGCAGTCAGTACGATCATTATGGAAGAGAATTTAGATGGCAATATATTTACAATCAAGGGGAAAGTAGCCCATCGCACTTAATGAAACATCAGATTGTTTCCATTTGGAATGGCTTGGAGCAAGCAGACATTCAATGTCTATACTCAAACGTTAATCCCGAATTTGGGAATTTGGCTTGACCATCTGAAGTTTGAGAAGATGAAAAGCCTAAATTCTGGATTCCATAACTTTTCATCTGACAGCTGGCAGTGCCAAACCCCATCCCCAATTACCTAGGTCATCTTTAAGGTCAATGTCAGCATTGGTAGGATTGATTATGGCCTCCACCTCAAAGCCGGCTAAATTACTGATTTCACTGTGAATAAGGTTCAGCTGAAAAGAAAAGCATGAGGTGGGAAATAACAGGACAGCCGGGAGTCACAGAGAAGGGAGCCTTGGGATACAGATGAAGGACAGTGGACACTCCAAGTCTGCTGGGCACGAAGGGGAATGGGGAGTCGCTGGCTAAAATGAATCCATTTCAAACAAAAGACTCAAATGCCGCACGGGATGCTGAAAGGAAGCAAGCTGGGCCAAGGGTCCAGAACCTGGTGGGTGATGCTTGGGACAAAAGAGGCATAAGCCAGATTGGACTGGTGGATCCACCTCCCTTTAAAGCAACTTGTGATCTAGGGGCCAAAGTAAAGCAGCCGTCAGGACCCAGAATCAGAATACTCATTGCTGGGTGGGTGAGGTGGTCTATGTGACTCTCCTCTTCTTTGAGGGCTAGAATGGTGAAGTCCGATTTGTTTTGGGCAAACCCTTAGTATCTCTGCCATTCTCCTCCAAGAGGCCATGTGTCTCTATGGCTGTGCCCATCACAGTGACCACTGGCTGGCTGGCTCTCCTGCCCCGCTCAGGGATGGCAAGGAGCTAGAATGGTCTGTTGCTTAGTAACATCTAATTTTATATGCCTATTAGTCATGTAATGCTGAAGGTCTGGTGAAACCCAGGAACAGAAATAGCAGTTCTCTAGCACAGCAATGTGTCTTTTAAACTGTTTTCACTCTGTTGGTGAGGTTACTATGGGGCCCAGAGGGTTGAGCATTTTCCTTGAGTGAGTTTCATGAGTACCAAGCAACTGGCTCTTTCTGAAGAGCCACTGAATGTCCTCCCTCTCCACTGTTATCCTGTTGTCATAGTAACCCTCAGTTTGTGAGGAATCCTAAGTTCTAGATTCAGCTGTCAGAGGGGCCAGGGGAATTAGCTGGCCCAGGACTACTGTCCTAGGTCCTGTTCTTCCCCATCCTGTTCTTAGGTACAAGTGCCTGCAGCAAAGCACACACCTTCTCTCTCTTTCAATGAAGATGCTCATTCTTCAGTGACATAAATTCCTAACAGCTGCAGCAAAGAGCAATGCCTAAGGAGCCCCCAGAAGAGCAGGTGCCCAAGACCGACTGTGATGCAGGCTGGGGGCCCTGGCTGCAGCCTGCCAGGCCTGGCAGGGCAGGAGCCTTTGTCCGGGCACTCCCTCCGAGGAGAGGGCCGGGTGCAGACACTTGGCAGGGAGGCTCTTGGCAACTGAGCTCCAAGTTGCTGGATTTCTAGGGCCAAACATTTTGTTGAAAACAAAACCAAACAAAAAACCTGACATTCTATAAGCATTAGAAATATAAACCCGCATTTCTGATTCCCAGAAGCAGTCAGTAGATTCTCAAAAAAGGGACCCGCCTGGACTAAAAGTCATCCTTTGTGAGAAAGGAAATAAATTTGGTTGCATGGCCAGGGAAGGGCTCTGGCTAGGCCCTGCCACAGGGCAGTGACCCTCACTCTTCATTAGGACTCAAAGGGAGAAGAGGAACAAGTTTTCCCCACTTGGCCGTCCCAGGGTTTGGTTCCCAGCATAACGGGGTGATTCAGGGGCCACCCACATCCCTGAAGCTGAAGTAAGCCACTGGGGTGATCTCACGGCAAAGCCCTCAGAAGCCCAGGGCCCTGGTGCCAGGACAGAGGCAGAAAAGAGAGACAAGCATCGGGGCCAGGGTGCCCACTGCCGCACACAGGGAGAAGGGGTGAGTGGGCACAGACTACGGGGCCTCAGGGTAAAGCAAGTGAACATTCAGGACAAGGTAAAGGCTTTGATTCTGACAGCTTCTAAGTATTGCACTTTACTTCTAGAAAACAGTTTATAAAAACTCAGATTAAGCCCATAACTCCCTGCTCCCACCAAAAAACCCCACAACAACCCTCTCTGTGCAAAGAGGTAGGAGGTTGTTGGGCAAGGAAGGAAAAGGAGAAAAAAGGAAAAGAAACACTTGGTATGGTGTGGATGAGTATACTTTTAAGGAATCTGAGATTCCTTTTTTGTTTGTTTAAAAACCATATGTGTTCAAATCCTTAAAATTCACACTATTTTTTTCCCAATTGTATAGATGCTTCTGGATTTGTACTCGAAATGCCTCATTGGAAAGTCAGCTATTTCCATGGGCTCCAATTCAACTAGCCGGGAAGACCCCGGTAGCCTGTCTCTGCCTTGGCCTGGGGAGAACCACCCCTCTGTCTAGAGGAATGGGCTCTCTCGGGAAATGGGGCTTCACGGCTTTGCTGAAGCGAGGGAGTGGCTGCAAACAGAACTCAAGCTCCTTGGAGAATTCCCAGTTCACTCTGGACTCATCACCTCCCCTCTGAGCAGAGGCAGCCCCATTCCTGAAAGCACAGAATTCTGTACCTTAGGGAGCCACTTCCACCAGCACTGAGAATTCCCAACTAACCAAGGGCTGGTTCACGCTCACCCACAGCTGAGCCTTGATTTTCCAACTACGCTCTGCTGTGCACCAGGTTCAGCAGAAGTCCTCAGGGGGAGGGGATGAGCCACAAAACAGTTTTGCTGCTATTAAATATGTACAAATAAGTATGTTTTAAAAAATTGTCTGGACTATAGAGCAGGTTTGTTTGGCAGAGGGATGGGGATGGGAGAGCACAAATTGCTTCGGGCACTTTGGAAAGACAAATGGGTAATCAACTTGGCTGGGGCAGGCTGAACCAGTGAGCAGAAGCTAACTGTGAGAGGATCATGAACAAAGATGGCAGCTCCCCTGGACAGGAGAAGAAAACCCATGAGCACAGGGCACAAATGGGCCATGTGTGCACATGTCTGAAAAGGATCCCACTGTTTATGGACACACATATGCATAGGCCTGGTAGGGCCAGGATGATGCCCAGTCCTGGGAGGTCCCAGGATCCAATCCAACTGGGCCTCTCAGCTGAAGGGCAGTGGCTGTGTCAAGCATATGGCACAGCAGGAGTTCTTACAGGCTGGGAAATCAGATTGCTGGGGAACTGTGAAAATTCTCAAGTTTAGTCTGATTTTCTGGGAGGGAGGAGGGTCATTAATGATTTCAGAATTTGAATAAGGTGACTACTTCTTTGTCTCATCATTGAAAAAGATGGAAAATTAAGTTTTGAACCACAGCATGGGGAGTTTAAAATATCTGTCAAGACTGTTGGCCACTGGAGAGAGTGACCAAAGGGTACTGCCCGTTATAGAGCACAAGGGGATCCCACTGGGCCGCGGAGCTGGGAGAAAGAGACCTAGCCAAGTGTCCTTCAAGCTCCCTTCCCCCACTGGGACCCGATTACGTTAATCCCAGCTGGCTCTGCTGTAGCTCTGATGTCCACAGTACTTGAGCCCTCCCTCAAGTGGTTATGCCTGCACTAACCCTTGTTCTCTACTGACGATGGAACTCCTTAGAGAAGCTCCTCGAAGGCAGAGAGTAGGTTGCCGGCTAGCCCCAAGTGCCACAGAACGCCCAAGACAGTGCTTGGGTTTCTGCTGGCACCCAGATAGAGTTGGAACTGAAGGTCAAACATCCTTACATAACTCTGAGATGAAATGAACACCCCCTTCCCTTAAAGCAGGGCTAATGGAAACACCAGAGCTCAGGAATGGAGCCTTTGGCCTGGCTTGGACCTGAGGTGGCTCAGAGCCAACCGGCCATCCTGGAAGGGAGGCTGGCACCTACCATTTAGGGCAGGTCAGGAGGAGGCCCGCCAATGACAGGGAAGGAGCTGGTGGCTTGGAGCTACTGGATAGGCCTCTGGCTGCCTTGACATGACCCACTTGGCAACAGGACATAGTACAATCTTATTTTGTTTTTACATAATATGATCAGAAATTCAATTTTAGGAAATTAAAGTGATTGTTAAAGATTATCTGACTGACATGTTGAGTCTAGCCTGTAATTGTCAGATTTTGGTGTCTCTTATGCCTCATAATGGACAAGGAAGGAAGAAGACTGGCTGGTCTTATTTTCCTGTGTTAGCCACATAAAATGCAACTCTTTTCCTGTCTCCAAAGTCCACTTCAACTAAGAAGGATGGAAAGGGCATGTCTTTCATAGAATTGTTTCTAAATTCCTCATGGAGAACCCTGTTTCTCTGTGGCCCAGTCTAGGGCCCGCTCCTGCCCTTGCCTCTGAGATGAAGGGGCTCCTTCATCTGTGCTATGCTGCCCACCTGCATGCATCCCCCACCTCAAGCCTGGTGGTGGCATCTGGTAGGTTTCAGGCTAGAATGTGTCACACAAAGGTAAGGACTCATGTGGGCACTTCTGGAGGCTCAGGAACCGAGTCACCACTCTTCATGGCTTCGCCAGTTTCCTAAACTTCTCAGAAGCCAATCTTCAGCCATAGGGTGGAGAGCAGGTAACGGCCCTCTCCTCTTCATTACTGCTTCAAGAGCTCCCTCTCTCCTTACAGTTCCCAGCCTCTGGGAGGGGAGTAGGGTGTTTGGATCCAAGGGAGAAAACCCATGCTACCCAACCCCTGCCTTTAGTGGCCCACAGGGCTGTGGCTGTGATCTTGATATTTGGGAGGGTGTAGACTCATACCCTCCGTACGCTGCCTTTCCAACAGTTTCAAATAACACTGACCCTACTGAGGAAGCCTAAATCATTTACTACCACTGACACAGGTTTATAGAAATACACTTTGGAAGTATTTTTTTGGAAATAAAACCATGAGGTTTTTAAATCTCTGAAAAGAGGCTTGTGAACCACAAAGCAAAAACATTTAGTGGATTCAGACTCACAGCACTGTTTTCTTTTGAAAAACAAAAGAAAACATTTCTTTTCTAATGAGGGCGATTACTCCTGACACTCCAGCATGTGAAATACATCATCAACAACAATTAGATCCCAGGCTGCTGAGCCCAGGGCCAGCTTCCCCTGCGAGTAGCTTAGCAACCATGCCTTCCAGGGCTGGAGCGAGCACAGGATCACCTGTCTCCACCTCAGCTTGCTTGCACTATAAAAGCATAGGTTTCATGGTCACCGATGGAAAAATAAGATTCGAAGAACACAGGGTACCATCTAGTAATCATTCTAAAGTACCCTTTTTGAAATATTTCCTAAAGTCCAAGTCAGAATTAATGTTTGTAATCATAACACTTTAAAATGTGCTTTGTGTAAACATTTGTGTGTGTCAGTTTTACGACTCTTGCCCCTTTTGCACTCTATGCCATGACTTTCACCTGACAGCAGCAGCCAATAAGGGCCAGAAAGCACTGCTTCAAAATAGTGCTCCGAACTGTAGCATTCCCCCATCTCACGCTGCAGGGCCAGAGCTCCAGACAGCCCCTGGCACCTGTTTCTATTCTCCTGCCCAGGCTTACTTGAGATGCTGCTTTATTCTGTGAGGCCACATTTGGGGAGAGGCAGTTTACTCGGCTAAGGGGCGTCTGCAGTGCTGGATTTGAGGGTACCTCATCTGGATGTGTGAGTCTTGGGTCATTAAGCTGAAAGCACATTTAACTCAAAGGGCAGTCTCACGGGAGCTTGGTGTTTGTTCTCAGCACTAACGCTTAACTGTTTGACATGGCAAAGAAGGCGGGGGTCTGTGTGGTTCTGCACTCAGCCCCTTCTCTTACAGCTGACCATTTTACAATGGGTTCCGGCTCAACCACTCCTTTCAGATTCTCCCTCCAAAAGTCAAGACATCGAACAGAGTACATTAGTTTCATCGTCAAGTCCACTTCTTCCATGTTCCTCTATTTCTTAAATAATATTAGACGACATCCCTGTGAATTATTATAGAGCATCAATACTTCTCTATAGCTTTTTGGAGTCCACCTCCCCAGCTCTGAGTGGGGTACAGTCAGTATTAGCAGAATTTGTACTTCCTGGTACTTTTATGCCTATGGCACCTGGTCCTGAGGCCTGAGATCAGGGGTACCCAAAGCGGAGGAGAAGACAGCACTGCTTGGTTGCAGAGGAGCTAGCAAGATGTCTGCAGCCTTTGCTGCCTCCCTTCCAGGGCTCACGTGCAGCAGAGCCCAAACAAGGCCCTGATCCCAAGACCAAGAAGTGCAAGAAGGGCATCTCCATTTGTCTGTGGATATTTGTACGGCTGAGTGCTGCTATTTTGGAAATATTTGAGTTCATCCAGCAAGGGGCTGTGAGTTCTGATTTGAGGTTGGCTTTGGGGTGGCCAGCAGGAGAAGCAAGAATACAGGGAAGGGAGCGGCCAGGGTCAGGGGACCTAAAGGCAGGGAGGGGGAAGGAGGAGGGCGAGTGTGGCCCCAGGGGCTGAACTATTCCACTTGTTTAACAGGCCCCAAGTCCTGACTAATCACCCATGTCAGGGATCTAAAGCACACTGGAGATAGTCCTAAATAGCAGGAGTTTTTCACACTTTAGTTCAAACCAAAGCAATCTGGATGACAGGTCACATTAACTTTCAATATATTATCCAAAGGACACATTAAAGGGTGTGAAAGTAGACCCAGGTGGTTGCCTTCACTGTTGAGTTGAAATTTTTTAAATAAATAAAAAAATATTTTAAACAAAAACTTTTAAACACCCCAGACCTTAAGATGACAACTAGTGCTGGTTATTTTTCCCTTTGAAAAATGCATACAGAATACAGATAATGGTTATAAATGTAAACTGTAATGGAGATTTGCTGGAACATAGAGTCCACCACAGGAACTGCGTCATGAGCCTGAGCACAATGAGCGACAGGGGAGGGGGAGGAGCGCTTGCAGTGACGTGAGCAGGACGGGGTCACTGAGATGCAAAAGAAAACTGACCGTGAGGTTTTAAAAATGATGCAGCTTCAGAACCACGTTGTTAACCACAATCAAACTAGACAAAATTGACAGGGAAGGTCAAATTCATGCCTTTAATTTTTTTAATGTAGGATAAAAATGCTAAGAAAAGTTTAATTTTCTCTCTCTCCACTTTTTTTTTTTGGTGTTAATAGAGAATTATTAATTAATTCTCATTCTCAGTTCTTAACGGGCTTTGCATCATTTTTATTTCCAACAAAAGTGAATCATCTTTTACAAAACCATGGTGTCCTGGCAAAGTTGCATCACTGGGGCAGCTGAAAATGTATTGTCCATGGTCAAAACAAACCAACAATTGGCTTGAGGTGTCCCCGGGTGGCTCTGCACCCGTTGTAGAAGTCTAGAAACAATCCAGCCCCCTTGATCAGGGGCTCTACCTTCAGTGCCCACTAGAAGTGAGTTGCCTGCTTGATCATTCCTTTTCCAGGACCCAGTGTGGACTTCTGGCTGTTTTTCTGGCCAGTGCTATATGATGACCAGGTTATCCCACAGAAGCAGCTCCTCCCACAGACTAAGCCCCAGGGTGTTCCAACCCCCCAAGGAAGCCTTTTTCCCTCTTCTTTATCCTATCTCCTCTTCCAGCCTGCCAGTCTCCCGGCAGCTTCTCCATCCACTGCCCTCAATGAGGCCACTCCTAAAGCCCCAGCCGCCCACTCTCTCCACCCACACCGGTGAGGCCTTCTTGCCACTGGGACAAGTCTTGTCCCCATCTGTCCAGGGGCCCACAAGCAGACCAAGGCTGCATATCTGCCTACCTTCTGGCCGAGGAAGAGGCTCTTGGTGGAGAGGACCGTGAAGCCGTCAGCAGGTGTGCCCTCGGTTGTGCTGTCGGCACTGGCTGCCTTGCTGACTTCTCCCTGCTTCTTCTTGCACAAATAGAAGAGTCAGTCTAAGGCCCACAACAGACAGAGACCACAGGAATCTGGGCTTTCTAACAGGGAGGCGACTCACAGCCCTTACCCATAACACCCAAGAGAAAACCAGAAACCAAACCACAACGAGTTCTTGGCATTTCTCAAAGTAAGGGCCTAAAGGCTTATTTTGAAGTCCAAGAGTTCCATGAAGAGTGTTAAATTGTATTTTCATCACTTTTTATCTAAAAAAACTTAGCTACTTAAAGGCAAAACTTTACAGTGATAATTTAGAACAGAACAATTTTCATAAATTTAGACCAAGTAAATGTCTCCTAATTAAGGGTCTTTACATTCTAGATGTCTGTACACTATTCAAATTTAAGGGGGAAAAACAAACTGTTCAAGATCATCAGTTCTGAAAAAGCAAAAACGCAGACCAAGGACCATACCCTCTAAATCTCCCCAGGCCAGGAGGTAAGACCCCCAACTCTCCTTCCTTAAAACCAGGCTTGGAGAAGGATCCATATGGTGGCAGTTGGTGAGCCATCTGTCCCCCAGGGACTCTCACACCTGGTAGTGGGCATGGATCTCAGCATGCCCCTGGGCGTCATGCCCAAGCCTCATGCATCATTGAGACTGAAGTATGGGTAACCTGGGGTTCCCAAGAGCCATCCAAGGGGTATGTTGTACAGAGAGGTTTAATTAATTTCCAGATTCTCAACATCTTCATGTCATTTTCCTAAAATTGATCTGCTCTAAGAGTTATCTACACCTGTGGTCAAGGTTTCATGTCGAGTCTCCTTGCATGACCACCCCTCTCCCACCTGCTAGAGCAAATATTAGTGTGGTACACCACCCCAGAAGCATGGATGCATATATCTTTCCTAGTCTTTTATACGTATTTCTGTTAAGGACAAGGCTTGTATTAGAAATGGCTATTTTTCCTCATTTGGGGATTTTCTGCATTCAAATACATTGTAGAGTAAATAGTGAGACCAAAGGCAATTTTTGTCTAGACACTTTACCTTTTCCCTTCCCCCAATTACTATCAAACATTACATCACTCCTGAGGGATGGTTGAGCGGGAACAAATCAAGAAAGTAAGAAGTGAGAAATATTACAGATGCCACGCCTTCCTGCAGGATGAATCTGGACCGTAAAGTCAGGGCAGGGCCTATGCGCTATCCATTTGCCCATTTAGGATTCAAACTCATTAACACAGTAACATTTTACTTACAATGAAAAGTAAAGTCTAATTTTGCTGAGTGCTTTCACAATAAGGACTGCTTTGGTATTTAGGTTACATAGCTAACCTGGAACATTTTCCATAAATTAAGTGAGCTAAATCTGAAGCTCCAAAGTGTTGATATAAATGATAAGACAAGAAGCATTTTATCAAGAAATATGGTATTAGCAAAGATATAATAAAATTATCACTATTTTGGTTTTCTTAATACTTTGTATCAGATTTGACAAGTGAAAGAGAAACAGTTATAACCAACAATTACATGGTAAGTCTTAGTAAAGCCTTTTTTGATAGACTTTCCAGGAAACAAGAGAGGGAAAGAAAGGCTGGATGACAAATCCTTTCACAAGTCAGATGTTTCTAATTCTGTGCTTTCAACAAAACTGAAGAAATACCAAATTGAGTTAACAGCTGATAGATCATTAAAGAATAAGATTGATGAAGTTTAGTTAATAGTAGTGTACCAGTGCTGGTTTCCTAGTTGTGACCATGTACCATGGTTATGGAAGATAATAACAACAGGGAAACTGGGTGGGGGATAGTCGGGAACTTTCTGTACTGTCTTTGTAACTTTTCTGTAAATCTAAAATGATTCTAAAATAAAACATTTATTTAAATAAATTGATGACAGATTACTATGTGATTGTTGGCACACAACTCGGAAAGAGTTCAGAGTGATGTCGCTGTAACAAAATCCTTTCTATTCTCATTTAATGATTCTTGTGAACAAGATTTTCCAGACACTTATAGATATAAAAACATAAGATGCTGAACTCCATCTCATTTTAGCTATAAGTAACATTCATCTAAGGATACTTGAGTTAATTGGAAAAAGTCTATCTTCATCCATCCCATTACAAGATATAGTTCCAAGAAAATTTTACATTTGCCTTAATATTTATTAAAATTCGTTAAGTATTTGTCATTTGATCAATTATGTACTATTAATAAATGTGGTAACTATCCAATTCTGTAGAATCCATAACGTTTAGTGCTTTTATGATCACAAGAAATTTTTTCAAAATAAATTTAAATTTATATATGTTCTTTTTGTTGCAGAGATCAATAAAATACTACAAGCATAAAAATGTGTTACATTAGGATAAAATTTTGTGAGGCAAGTGAAAGAGAAATAAAGGGTTCAAGGAGAAAAATCACGTAAATGTTCGAACTTATGATTGAGATACAAAGACTTTCAAAATTGTTTTAGGAGGTATGCAAGCAAAAAAGTTTGAAAACCACTGCTCTACCCAGTGAACACCATGCATACAGGACATGCTTGGTAAATGCTTGGGAATGGGATGCAGCTGATACGTACACAAGGATTTAGTGCTTCTGCCCAAGGATACTTGGATTTTAGGAGGTTAGAAAGCCCTAACTAATAAAATTTCAGGCATCCGGGAATAGGAGCTGGTTTTACTGGGAAGAGGAGTCCTGAGAGCTTCCTTATGCCCCTGATACAAGTCAGCAGCCACCTATGCAGGTCTAAGGCTTAACTGGTGATAATTAATACAGGTAATTTTCAGCAATGATTCACTTGCTTATGGCCTCCTCCATTAAAGATGTTGCCCTACACTGTAAACTGGTATAGCCACTATGGAAAACAGGAAGGAGGTTCCTTGAAAAATTAAAATAGAACTCCTATATAATTCAGAAATTCCATTTCTGGGAATATATCTGAAGGAAGTGAAAATACTATGATGAAGTGATATCTGCACCCCCATGTTCATAGCAGCATTATTTACAATAGCCAAGACATGGAAACAACCTAAGTGTCCATCGGCAGATGAATGGATAAAGAATTTGTGAGATAGACACACACACAGGAATATTATTCAGCCATAAAAAAGAAGGAAATCCTGCCAGGAAGACCAGAGAGTTCCAAATAAGATGAACCCAAAGAGATCCACACCAAGACACATTATAATTAAAATGTCAAAAGTTAAAGACAAAGTGAGACTCTTAAAAACAGCAAGAGAAAACAACTTGTTTCATACAAAGGAACCCCCATAAGAGTATCAGCAGAAACTCTGCAGGCCAAAAGGGACTGACACAACATAGTCGAAGTGCTGTTAAGTCAAAAACTGCCAACCAAGAATATTCTACCTGGCAAAGTTGCCCTTCAGAATTGAAGGAGAAATAAAGAGTTTTCCAGCTAAGCAAAAGCTAAAAGAGTTCATCACTACTAAACTGGTCTTACAAGAAATGTCAAAGGGACTTTAAGCTGAAAAGGGCACTAATTAGTAACAAGAAAACATATGAAAGTATAAATCTCTCTGGTAAAGGTAAATATGTAGTAAAGGCGGTGGATTAATCACTTATAAAGCTAGTATGAAGGGTAGAAAGACAAATAGTAAAAATAACTATAACTACAATAATTAGTTTAGGAATACACAACATAAAAAGATATAAAATGTGACATCAAAAACATAAAACTGGGGTGGGGGAGGGAGAGTAAAAATGTAGAGCTTTAGAATGTGTTCAAACTTAAAATAGTTAGAAATATAAGTTGTTATATGTAAGTCTCATGGTAACCACAAAGCAAAAGCCTATAGTAGATACATAAAAGGTAAAGAGAAAGAAATCTAAGCATACAATTACAGAAAATCATCAAATCACAAAGGAAGAGAGTAAGAGAAGAGGAAAGGAACAAAGGAACTACAAAACAGTCAGAAAATAATTTACAAAATGGCAATAAGTGGATACCTATCAATAACTACATTAAATATAAATGGACTAAATTCTCCAATCAAAAGACACAGAGTGACCGAATGGATAAAAACATAAGACCCATCCATATGCTGACTATAAGAGACTTACTTCAGATGTATGAACACATACAGACTGAAACAAAGGGGTGAAAAAGATTTTCCATGAAACGGAAACCAAAAGAAAGCTGATGTAGCTATACTTAAGATAAAATAGATTTTAAAACAAAAACCACAATGACAGACATTGAAGGGCATTACATAATGATAAAGGGGTCAATCCAACAAGAGGATATAACATTTGTAAAATTTATGCACCCAACATAGGAACACATAAATACATAAAGCAAATATTAACAGACCTAAAGTGAGAAACAGACAGCAATACAGTAATAGTAGGGAACTTTAATACCCCACGTACATCAATAGATAGA
Organism: Equus caballus; assembly: GCF_041296265.1. NCBI lineage: Eukaryota > Metazoa > Chordata > Mammalia > Perissodactyla > Equidae > Equus > Equus caballus. The sequence continues at coordinate 56,310,875 of NC_091697.1, read as the reverse complement.
CCATCAGATAAAAAAATCCATAAGAAAACATTGGCCTTAAATGACATGTCAGATGGCCTTAAGAGATATACAGAAAATTCCATCCAAAAGCAGCAGAATACACATTCCTCTCAAGTACACATGGAACATTCTCCAGGATAGAACATATGCTAGGCCCAAAACATGTCTTAATAAATTTAAGAAAACTGAAATCACATCAAGCATCTTCTCCAAACACAATGGTATGAAACTAGAAATCAATTACAAGAAGAAAACTGGAAAATTTACAAGTATGTGGAAATTAAACAACATGCTACTGAACAACCAATGGGCCAAAGAAGAAGTCAAAAAAGAAATTTAAAAAATACCTTGAAACAAATGACAATGGAAATACAATATACCAAAACTTATGAGATTTGTCAAAAGCAGTTCTAAGAGGGAAGTTTATAGCAATAAATGCCTACATCAACCAAGAACTCTCTCAAATAACCTAACTTCACACCTCAAGGAACTATAAAAAGAAGAATGAAGCCCAGATTAATAGAAGGAAGGAAATAAAGATCAGAGCAGAAATAAACGAAATAAAGACTAAAAAGACAATAGAAAAGATCAAAGAAACTAAGAATGGTTCTTTGGAAAGATTGAAAAAATTGACAAATCTTTAGCTAGGCTCACCAAGAAAAAAAGAGAGAGGACTCGAATGAATAAAATCAGAAATGAAAGAGGAGACATTACAACTGATACCACAGAAATACAAACGATCATAAGAGACTACTATGACCAATTATATGCCAAAAAATTGGACAACCTAGAAGAAATGGATAAACTTACAGAAACATATACCTACCAAGACTGAATCATGAAGAAACAGAAAATCTAAACAGACTAATTACTAGTAAAGAGATTGAATCAGTAATCAAAAACCTCCCAACAAAAGTCCAGCACCAGATGGCCTCACTGGTGAATCTACAAAACACTTAAAGAAGAATGAATACCAATCCTTCTCAAACTTTTCCAAAATATAGAAGAGGAGGGAATGCTTCCAAACTCATTTTATGAGGCCAGCATTAGTCTGATACCAAAACCAGACAAAGATACCACAAAAAAAAGAAAATTACAGGCAATATCTCTGATCAACATAGATGCAAAATCCTCAACAATATATTAGCAAACCAAACTCAACAATACTTTGAAAAGATCATACACCACGATCAAGTAGAATTTATTCCACGGGTGCAAGGATGGTTCAACATCTTCAAATTAATCAATGTGATATACCACATTAACAGAATGAAGGATAAAAGTCAAATGTTATTTCAACAGATGCAAAAAAGGCATTTGGCAAAATTCTACATCCATTTATGATAAAAACTCTCAAAAAAGTGGGTATGGGGGAATGTACCTCAACATAACAAAGGCCAGGTATGCTAAGCCCACAGCTAACATCATACTTAACAGTGAAAAGCTGAAAGCTTTTCCTCTAAGATCAGGAACAAGACAAGATGCCCACTGTCACTTTTATTCAACATAGTATTGGCAATCCTAGTCAGAGAAATTAGGCAAGAAAAAGAAATAAAAGGCATCCAATCAGAAAGGAGGAAGTAAAACTGTTACTATTTTGCAGATGACATGATACTATATATAGAAAACCCTAAAGAGTCCACCAAAAAAACTGTTAGAGCTAATAGACAAATTCAGTAAAGTTGTAGGATACAAAATCAGTATAGAAAAATCTGTTGAATTTCTATTCACTAATAACAAACCATGAGAAAGAGAAATCAAGAAAACAATCCCACCTACATCTGCATCAAAAATAATAAAATACCTAGAAATAGATTTAACTCAGGAGATAAAAGACCTGTACACTGAAAACTATAAGACATTAGTGAAAGAAGTTGAAGAAGACACAAATAAATGGAAAGATATTCCATGCTCACAGATTAGAAGAATCAACATCGTTAAAATGTCCATACTACCAAAAGCTATTTACAGATTCAATGCAATCCCTATCAAAATTCCAATGGCATTTTTCACAGAAATAGAACAAACAATCCTAAAATTTGTATGGAACAACAAAAGACTCCAAATAGACAAACTAATCTTGAGAAAGAACTAAGCTGGAGGCATCATGCTCTCTGACTTCAAATTATAGTACAAAGCTACAGTAATCAAAACAGTATGGTATTGGCATAAAACAGACATATAGACCAATGGAACAGAATAGAGAACCCAGAAATAAGCTCACACATATACAATCAATCAATTTACCACAAAGGAGCCAAGAATATACAATGGGGAAAGGACAGTCTCTTCAACAAATGGCGTTGGGAAAACTGGACAGTCACATGCAAAAGAATGAAACTGGACTATCTTCTACCATACACAAAAACTAACCCAAAATGGATTGAAGACATGAACGTAAGTCCTGAAACCATAAAACTCCTAGCAGAAAACAGATGGTAAGCTCTTTGATATCAGTCTTGGCGATGATTTTTTTGGATTTGACACCAAAGCAAAGGCAACAAAAGCAAAAATAAATAAGTCGGACTACACTAAACTAAAAAACTTCTGCACAGCAAAGGAAACCATCAACAAAAAGAAAAGGAAATGTACTGAACAGGAGAAAATATTTGAGAATTATGTATCTGATAAGGTGTTAATATCCAAAATATATAAAGAACTCATACAACTCAACAGCAAAAAGACAATCTGATTGAAAAATGGGCAGAGAATCTCAACAGGCATTTTTCCAAAGACGACATACAAATGGCCAACAGGTACATGAAAAGGTGCTCAACATCATTAATCATCAGGGAGATGCAAATCAAAACCACAATGAGGTATCACCTCACACCTGTTAGAATGACTATTATCAAAAAGACAAGAAATAACAAGCATTGTTGAGGATGTGGAGAAAAGGGAATCCTGGTGCACTGTTGATGGGAAGGTCAATTGGTGCAGCCACTATGAAAACAGTATGGAGGCTCCTCAAAAAATTAAAAATAGGGGCTGGCCCTGTGGACGAGTGGCTGAGTTCACGTGCTCTGCTTTGGCCCAGGGTTTGGATCCTGGGCGAGGACACAGCGCCACTCATTAGGCCATGTTGAGGCAGCATCCCACATGCCACAACTAGAAGGACCCATAACTAAAAAAAAAATATATACAACTATGTACTGGGGGGATTTGGGGAGAAAAAAGCAGGGAAAAAAATTAAAAGTAGAACTACCACATGATCTAGCAATTCCACTTCTGGATATTTATCATAAGAAAATGAAAACATTAACCCAAAAAGATGTTTGTACCCCCATGTTCACTGCAGGATTATTTACAATAGCCAACATATGGAAACAATCTAAGTGTCCATCGATGGATGAATGGATAAAGAAAACATAATATTTATAATATATATAATGGAATATTATTTGGCCATAAAAAGGAAGCAAATCCTGCCATTTGCAACAACATGGATGGACCTTGAGGGCATTATGCTAAAGGAAATAAGTCAGACAGAGAAAGATAAATACTGTATGATCTCACTTATATGTGGAATCTTAAAAAAACATGAAAAACCAAACTCATATTAAAAAGAAATCAGACTTGTGGTTGCCAGAGGCAGAGGAGCTGGGGAAGAGGAACTGGAGGAAGCTGGTCAAAAGGCACAAACTTCCAGTTATGAGATAAATAAGGACGAGGGATGTAATGTACAACATGACAATAGAGTTAACACCACTGTACGGTATATAGGAAAGTTGTTAAGAGAGAAGATCCTAAGAGCTCTTGTAACAAGGAAAAAACTTTTTTCTTTCTTTTTTTGTATGTATATGAGATGATGGATGTTAACTAAACTTATCGTGATAATTATTTCACAATATATGTAAGTCAAATCATTACGCCATATAACAAATGTATACAGTACTGTATGTCAATTATATCAACAAAATTGAAAAAAAGAATGTTGTAGAGGGTGAGAGGTGGAAATTCTAAGCAGAATATATATTGTGAATGCACAAGTAAATTTAATGAGAGGCCAGAATGTGACATTAAAAAAATTTGGGGGGCTGGCCCGATGGCACAGCAGTTAAGTTTGCACATTCCGCTTTGGTGGCCCAGGGTTCGCCAGTTTGGATCCCGGGTGTGGACATGGCACTGCTTGTCAAGCCATGCTGTGGCCGGCGTCCCACATATAAAGTAGAGGAAGATAGGCACAGGTGTTAGCTCAGGGCCAGTCTTCCTCAGCAAAAAGAGGATTGGTGGCAGATGTTAGTTCAGGGCTAATCTTCCTCAAAAAAAAAATTTTTTTTAAGCTATTGCCCCACTCACCCTGCAGTGGGCGGTTTTACAGCCCTCTACCATCAGAACAGAGCAGCTTCTGCCAAGGGAAGTGGTCCATAGTCAGAGGACATACAAGTGACACTATGCTGAACTCTGAAGTTCTGTATTTGTTTCCTGGTTCAGAACTAGCTGCGTAACCTTGGGCAAATTGCTCACCTTCCCTAAGCCTTAGATTCCTCACTGGGGAAAAGGAGACTAAGGTGAGAGACTCCTGATTAAACGAGCAGCTGAGAGAAAGTGGTTAAACCTTGTGTAAGACAAGCCATTCCTTCTCCATCTTCTCCAGTCCATCTACTGTGCAGATAATGCCTTCCTGTTCTCCCAAGGTTCCCAGCCCATGACAGCGGTGCTTTAGGTCCGCACAGGTGTCTTATGAGATGTCACTACATTCAAGTCACAATAACTGCGCCCTAAATTTTTCATAAAGCTTGTAGTCTGGGATTATTTCCATCCCTAACTTTTCGGTATTAAAATGCCCTTTCTTTTATGAAATAGTGATAGTAGGTGGTAGATTCTTTTCATATCCTGGCTTGGGGAAGAAAAGCTAGCAAGCAGTAGTCTTTGTCAATCCCCAACATAATTGACTTTATAAAATTTTATATTGTTCTACAAATCCAAAAGCTCTCATGTATTGTACACACACCCAGCTTTGCTCTGAGCAGCTGAAAACCTGTAAGGTCAGAGTCAGTGGGAGACATATTTAAGAATCTGTAGAACTGAGTGTCCAATAAGACTTATGTGAAATCATCAACCTAAGATTATCTCTGCCTAGTCTCTTTCACTCTGATGTTTGAACTGCTGTAAATTTCATTAAAAAGCCAGCAAAATTTTGCAAGGATGGCAGCTTCTCAAAAGAACCAATCCCTTTCTTTGGCATCCCTTACCAGAACATTAATCACTCAATTTGCAGTTTAAATATTTATTCTCAAAAAAGAACAAGGCACTCTACCAAAATCATCTTGGGCTTCCTTCCAGGCAGTGAGGAGCAAGCATATCTTCATGATCCAGGATGGTGGCTTTCCTATAGGAGTGGAGTTCAGTTGGGGTGGTGTTGCGGGTTTATGTTTGAAAAATCCTAGGTGAGATAATTTTTTATCCACATTTTTGGCAAAAACTATCTTCCTGGAGATCCCCTAACGATTATCCTATGACTCTTAATAAACCTTCTGACAAGGGGTCATAACCTGGGGGATTTAGGCATAAATAGTTTCCTTTGAATCTTCGCTATTTTACACATTTGAAAAACCTTATCTTGAGAAGCATCCCCTGGCTTCTTCAACTGCCAAAGGCATGCATGTTAGGGACCCCACATACAAGTCCTAGTAAGTTCTCTCTGGGAGGAGCCAGGCATGCTCCCACCTCAGGGTCCACTTGCTCTCCCTCTGCCAGGAGCTCTCTTCTCCCAGGCACTTGAATGCCCAGACACCTTACCCCTCAGGTCTCTATTCAAGTGTCACTGACCACTCATGTAAAATAACACTGCCAATGCCACCGCTCTGCTTTATTCTGTCACAACACTTACTCCCCCCACCTTCTATGATGACTCTCCTCCCCTCACCTGACCAAAGCTCCCTGAGCATGGAGGAAGGACAGGCACCCTTGGTTCACTGAGGGTAGTGGTACCCTCACTACCAAGAACAGTAACGAGCACAAGTAGACTCAATAAATATTAATCAAATGAATTCATCTTCTTTAAACAACTTCGTCTTAGATGTTAAAAGAATGAGGCAACTTCTGAAATTTCTTAATGAGATAAAATGCTCTGTATGTGAGCAATAGGTACCAAAGTTGAAAATACACTATCTACCTCAGCAGGTGCACCTCGAGGACTTTATCCTGCAGATACACTCGCACAAGAGCACAGAGACGCCCATACAACGACGGTCACTGGGGGCCTGTTTGTGAGAGTGAATGCTGGGAGCAATCGGAAGTCCACTCATAGAGAACTGGCTACGGTGGTTTTTTGCATACCACGTAAGTGACTGGAGTCACACCATGAAATCCTAAAGCAGCTCTCCACGCAGAGATATGGGAAAACTGCCAAGGTGGTAACAGCAGCAGCTAACATTCGTGCCACCGTTATAAGCACTTTACATGAATTCTCTTTCAAACCTCCCAACCACTTCGTGTTATATCTCCATTTTACAGATGAGGAAACTGAGATACCAGAGAAGTTAAGCAACTTCCCAAGGTCACAAAGCCAGGAAATGGCAGAACTGGAATACAGAGCCAGGTGAGCTGGCACCCTTAACCACTATGCAACACTGCCAAACAGTGGGTAACATTTTATATATATACATTTTAAAGGCAGGTAGGATGGTCAAGGCTTTACATATCTATCTGCTTTTACGTGCACAGACTTTCTGAAAGGATACATAAAAACTCACTAGAGAGACTGCTCTGGGGAGAAGTGGGGGGACTGTGGCGGGAGTAAGGTTTACTCTTTCTACTGTTCAAACTCACATGTATCACCTAGTCAAAAACACATTATGCAAATATTCACCGAGTCATTGAACTGAAAGGCTGGTGTGGACTCCATCATTGTCTGAGGGGGGCGGTAAACTGAGGCACAGACTTGCCTGAGGCCACCCAGGTAGGAAGGAGGAGCCCTAAGGTACTGCCAGGGCCCCAGACTCACAGCCCCCCGGGGTTTTGTTGCCTTCTCTAACCGTCTCCACTATAGCTGACTCAGCTGTCGCAACTGGAGACTTTCAAAACCTTCCAATTACATAGAATTGGGGGAAAAATTATGATTTGGAATTCAAGTGTTGACACTTGAAAAATACCAACTCCCTTTCACTACAAGTGCTTTAGCATGTTTCTCTGCGTGTCTCTGGAAAGGTTATTTTCAGAACATTCCACTTAAACCTGGAGATGCAGGGCTCTCCGCTGTTTCTGGGAGCTGACACCACAATTTACATTAAACAAATGTTTTGAAAATTAGCTGTTCACGGTTCCAATTTCAGCTTCCCCCAGGGTTTAATGTTAGCCAAATACTGGTACAGTAAGCAGACAATGTGTTTTATTGTGTGGAAGAAAAACAGACCACCATAACAGACTTCCTGCTTTTGTAATCAAGGGAAAAGTCGAGTGTTCGAGTGATTATTGGCATATGGTTATTAGAAACACTGAGTTCCAAATATAGCTACTAGGAGCTAAACACACACACACGCCCACCTTTGTATTTCAAGTCCAAAAAGAAAGAAAAAGCATTCTTAGTGTTTGGTAAATTGGGAAGCTCAGAAAGTCATGGGGCAAAAGCCACTAGGAGAAGAACAGGGGTGACGGGGAGCAGGGTTCAGCCCAGGGTTGCTGCAGGGGCTGCTCAAACACCAGCCAGCAGTGGGCCTGCATGAACGAGGGCCAGGGCTCTGGCCACAGCTGGAAGGAGGCTCAGCTGAGCGTCGCGGTTCTGCCCCGGCTGGCTCCCAGCGCCGAGCACCGAGGGCCCCGCTCTCTGGGCAGCCAGCTCCCTGGGGCCCATTACCAGAAGATGAAGGATTTGGCATCTTCATCTTCTCTTTTAACATATAAAAAGGGCTGCACAGTCACTTTTCCCCTGTCTTCCCTGTTCTGCTCCTCCCCTCGACTGTAAATGTTGAAAGGGGAAAAAGAAACAGTTCAATCTGCTAATTTTATAGTTAGCAGAATGAGTAACGGAGCATTCTGTGAAATCCCAGCCTGGCCCCGAGCCTCCTCCAGGACTTGTGAGCTAGGTGGAGTGCAAGCTTCTGGAAATAACTTACAGGACACTCTTCAATATCGGGTTTCTCTCTCAGAGAGCTGGGAGTGATTCTGAGCCGGGTGGGGTGGGGTGGCGTGGGGTGGGGTGGCGTGGTGGCCTGTCGGCAAGAGGAGTTTAGATTTTGTTGTTTTCAAGGAAGCGTTTGTCTACACCCAGAACAAAAAATACAGCCTCTTCTACCTCACCTAAAGGCGGCCTGCAAACAGCATGGATGGGAGGTTAGAGGTCACCCTTGGGGTGAATACTTGTCTGTCCGAGGCACAGATCAGCAGTGGGCTGCTCTTTGGACCGGCTCAGAGGAGGGGACACGCTGGGAGGGCGGCAGGAGCCTATGTTCAGTGCTCCTGGACTCCATCCGGGAAGGTGTCCTCACCGCTCACTCTGGTAAGAGGGTTTGGGCTCTGGTAGGAAGAACATCCTGAAATTGCATCATTAAACGCCACAAGGAGTTCCGAGAAGTTAATACTGAGGGTCTTACAAAATAGGGAGGTCACCTTCTTTCTGCCAGAGGTAATTTCCTCTAGTCTGGCTGGAGGCGAGAAGGACGACTCCTGAGGGGGCGCCTCGAGGCAGGGCTGGGCAGCCTCAAGGTTCCACTGTATTAAAGCCAGAGCTTTAACTGCACTGTCCTTAGTTTGCTGGTCCTGGAGGCTGTGACAACAGCTGAGAGGCAGGGCCCAGCAAAGGAGGAACACAGACATCTGTTCCAGTTGCCTTGGAGCCTCCTGTCGATGCTCAGACAGGTGTGTACAACCACCCCAGGCCTGGACCTCGCAAGGGCGGGCTGCTGCTCCCCCGCACTACGAGGACCACGGCTCCGGATTAGTTGGCTTGCCCCATGCGAGAAGATGCTGGGTCACACTAATGAGAGGGTTTGGCTCACTACAAAAACAGCAGCACCTAGGACCTAGCCTCAGTCCAAGCTGGGTCTGGCAGGAAGTACCTGAGGAATGCATCTGTTTTCCTCCTTAATAAGGCAATCATTCTTAAAAGCAAACTGTCTGAACCGTCCCTGCTGGAACATGCTCGGAGGAGGACATGCAGCCCTGGCAACCCAATGACAGTTCTGAGCTTCAGAGGCAAGCGGACAGCTGGCACCTCAGGCAGGACTCGATGGTCACTGTCCCTAGCACAGGGAAACTCCTGCATGCACAGATCCCCTGCCACAGGCGTGGGCATCTCCCTGGAAGGCCAGGCACGGGGGGAGCCTCCCCACATTCCCCTTGCCCGCAGGAATCCAGTCCCCCGATTGTGTCTAGACTCTGGCCACTCGAGCTAGACTAGCCCCTTCGTAACCAGCTCCCATCCGCTCCTCCCCCGGCTTCCCTGCACCACCAGTGGGATGAGCCCTCAGCAGGAAGGGGACCCCTCCTCACCCCACCTACCTGTACCCCCCGCCCCACTCCACATGCCCCAAATCACATACCTTGGATTTCCGGGCCCCTTTCTTGCCTCCTGCTTTCTTAGACACGGGCTTCTTCTGCGATGGAGACTTGGCCTTTTTGGCTGGGGGTGGCATGATGATAGCTTCCAACTTCCCTTTAGATCCTCGTTTCTTCGCTAGCAGCTCCGGGTGGATATTTGGTAGCACCCCCCCACTGGCTATGGTGACTCCTTTTAGCAGCTTGCAGGAAAATCAAAGTAGCACATAGTGAGGAAGACCACCCTGTTCTGACCTTCCGAAAGTCAGCCCTGCCAACCCATGCTCCTGCTTTTCGTTGGTGGGGCTCCTTCCTGCGTGGCATCTACAAGGATGCTGATGGGACCCAGCCTCACTACACAAGGAGCAAGTCCTCGGAGTCCCTCACTTGGGTGGAATTTTGATAATATCTTTCCTCCAGGGAGAGACAAATCCCTTGTTTCATTCACCACCTCCCCCTTAAAGCCTTGAGGAAAAACTGCCAGGGGCAGGGAAGCTGCCAATAGTCCAAAATGCAGTCCATACCTTTGATAGCCAGCCATCACCAACCTCCCTCTGGACAGACAGCTGGACAGCTCTGCCTGTCTGCTCAAGTGTCTTGGGTCTGGGGAGGCGTAGGAGAGCCCCATACCTGATTTAGCTCTTCGTCATTGGCCACGGCCAGCAGGATGTGCCGGGGCGTGACCCGTCCCTTCTTGTTGTCTCTCGCCGCGTTGCCAGCCAGCTCCAGAATCTCCGCTGTGGGGAGCAGAGAGGAAGAGCATATGGTCATGTGACAGCATCAGAGGACCGTGCGCGTCCTCCAGTCTGCCTGGTCCCCTGTTCACAGTGCTGGGAATGGGTGCAGACAGTGGCTTCAGGAAGCAGCTACCCTGAACGACCAAGCTGCAGGTGGTCTGCCTGGCAACGCTTTGAGCCAAGTCAGAAGTGTTGACTGGAAAAGCTGAATGGGACAAGGAGGCCTCCCGGTCCAGTCCTTTGTTTTGGAGATGAAGACACTGAAGCTTAGAGAGGAGACGGGACCTGAAGCTCCCTCAGTAAGAAGCGGTAGAGCTGAGATTTGAGCCCATTTCCCAGAGTGTGGCTGCCTGCAGTTGGCACTTCACACGTCACCAGGACCAACCCTGTGGAGCCAGCAGCGTGTCCCCCCACAGTGAACTGTGCACCTTGAACAACAGGTCATGCATGGGTTTATAGGACTTCAGGGGAGGTGGCACATTACGGGTGCTTCGTAAATCTCTGTTGAGCAATGTTGGGATCAATGTCTGCACATTTGGATTCAAAACTAGAAGGATATGACTTCACAAAGTCAATGTCATAAAAACAAACAAAAAAGAGAAGGAGTGTAGTAGATTAAAAGAAGCCAAAGAGACATAACAGCCAAATACAATGTGTCAATCCTCGATGGAATCCTGATTATATTAAAAAAGCTAGGAAAGTCATACCAGAAACAACTGAGGAGATTTGACTGTAGACTGGAGATCAGACACGAGGGAATTATTAATTGTCTTGGGCGTGTAATGACATTACACTCTATAGGGAACATCTAGATACATGCTGAAGTACTTAGGGGTGAAGTGTCCTGACGTCTGCAATTCACTTTCGGATACTTCTGAGAAAGTCTACAGAGTAAAGCAAATATAGTGAAATGTCAATAGGTGCTAAATCTAGTGTATGATGGAAGAGTGTTCCTCTTTCAGCATTCAGTATGTTTGACATTTTTCAAAATAAAACATAAAAACTAGAAGGCTATGAGCCCATTCCACAGTTGGTGCTAAGTTACAGTGTATTTACCTTCCTTTGGGGCAGGCTCTCACTGGACAAGAAAACAGATCTTCCACAGCACTGAAGATGGGGGAAGTTAGGAAGTGCCCTTTGGCAAGAGGTTTTTTCCTCCTGGTGGCACAGTTCTCTTCGTAACTGTCAACCTCCTCACCGGCACCTCATTTGCTTAACGAGAAACAAGATTGTCCCAAAATGTGTCTTCCACCCTCACTTGTACAATTCTGCCCATGCTACGGCCCTGCCTGTGATGTCCTTCTAGCCCACCCTTCTGGGCCCAACTCAAGTCTGACCTCTTCTTGGGACTAAAGAATTTCTAATATTCCAGGTTGTCAACAGTAGATGTCTCCATCCACGTCAAAACTCCGAATCATTATAAAATAACTAGGGAATAAATTCTAGCTATATGAAAATCATGTATTTAAAATTTATAATATTAGATGGTATACATCATTAAGAGGTACTAACAGCTGAACCCAATGCAAAAAGTGCTCCGTGTGAGAACCTGGAACATAACTTGGCGACTCACGTCAACCCTCACATTGGCAGGAGGGAAAGATCAGTGGTGCCCGGAACAGCAGCTTCCCCTAAATCCAAGGCAGGAATTCATTTACTCAATAATCACTGCACTGATGATACACGGGGACCAGAGGCACCTGCTTGATGCTCCCAGGCTACAGAGTCCCTCACCTTGAATTTCACATGGAGAGTCACTAGACTGAGGCCCAGAGGAGGAAAGGGAGATGATCAGAACATTTCCCACACTCCCCATTAGTCTCAAGAGTACTGTTCCCCATATGGCCGAGTAAGGGTCGGGGAGATGGCCCACCTAGCACTTTCAATGAAGCTTCCCCATAAGTGATCATGGCAGTGAGTCCCAACACCCAGCGGAGATGGACCTATCTTGGCCAAGCAGAAAAAGGTGCTCGGGATGCCCAAGTTACTATAGGCCCCTGGTGCCATGAATGCAGAAAGGTTTGCCTGGCCAGCCCAGCTTGGCCTTCATTCTCCTCTGTTCATGGAGGAGGCAGCACATATGCAATGCTACCATCCTGCCCACGGCCTGTGAAGAAGCTGAAGTAGGAGTCGGTCCCAATATGAGCACAGACACTGGGAATAAGGGCACAAGAAGGAGAGCCAGCCACAGCTTTGCTAGTCTGCAGCCCATGTGGCAGGAAGGCCAGAGGGAGGCAGCTGGCACCATGGAGCTGTAGCCCACTTGGCTGGCTTCCTGGCCTCCGCCCCGCCCCCCTCCTTTTCTGCCTTCCCCCACTTTCTGAGGCCACAGGGAAACACGGAGCCATCAGTATCTGCAGAGCCAGAATATACAGAAGGAGGCTGGTGGATTATAACCTTTTCCTCATAATGTACTAAGATGCTTTACCCGGCCCTCATCAGAAAGAGAGAGCCCCACAGTGGTGCTCTAAGCCCAGCCCTTTGGCAAGAAGATCGTTTGCAATTACAGTTTCTCAGGAAAGAAGAGGTGGCCTGTTTCCTCTTCCTGCCAGATTGGTGGTGGAAGGCTCTCGCCATGAGAAGGCACGGTGGCCGTTGGCGGGGGGGAGGGAGGGCAGGAGAGGAGGGATGTGGTCATTCTATTTTCGGCAGTGCTGCTTTAACTTTTTTTGTACAGGGAAGATGGTGATGATGGATGCAAAGACCTGGAGGGAGGGGAGGGGGTCACCAGAACTCTGAGTGTGTTTGGGCCCCTGATTTGGGTGGGGGACAGGCAGCATGTAACACAAGGGAAAAAAGCAATGGAGTGACCTGTACGTAGCACTCATGGCTGAGAGATCTGAAGATCAATTCTCCAGGAATTCCTGACTTCCACAAGCTTTTTTTTTTTCCCCTGCTCTCTCACTTTGTGGCTGAAACTTCCAACAGCCTGAGTTTCTCCACTTGGGAAATCTCAAGGACTGTGCTCACTTACTGCTAATTCAGCCTGGATTCCAGAATGCCAGGCTGGATCCACCTGGGAGTGACAAAGAGGCAGACGGAGGGGCCAGGGGAATATGTGTGGTGACGGTGGAGGAGTGTTTTGGCTCCTTGGAAAGAGCTGGGCAGGGGTGTCATTCCTCTGTCTTCTTCACCAAGGAGCCAGAGAATCCAGGACTCCTTCCTGCAAAACCCCAGCTCACCTTTGATCTTCGCAGGCCAAGATAACTAGCCCTCCAGCCACTACCCAGAGAGGGGGCCCTCAGCCCTGTGGGGAGGGAGGAAGTGGTGTCAAGCGGGGATAACAAAGAGGGGCATACATTCACACTCCAGCTAGTTGAGCAAGAGCTTTATCTTCTGTTTACTCCTGCATGTTTTCCAGACGGATAGTTACCATAGCAACTCCTCTGTCAAGGAACACACAAGACAGAGCACCTCAGAGACACACCTTTTGAGAAGTGTGTTCCATGCCCCGCCCCTCCCCTGCACTGCAGCAGACGAGGGCTGGGGCAGTTTACAGCAGCCAAGAAAGATGGAGGATGCTCTGACTGCTAACAAAAGCAGGAACCCAGAGCACGAACTGCCCCCGTGCCAAGTGTTCAGTAATACCCACCCTTTCATCCTCAGTCCAGTTTTAGAGACGGCAATCGTAAAATGCTTTCCTGGCGAAGAGAGGGCTGCCCGCTGCAGGGGGAGAGGAGAGGTGCAAAATGCCAGCAACTCGACAAGATGGAAGCGTTCCCATCTGCTCTCCAGGGCACGTTGGAGAGAGGGAGCAATTACTGCAGAACTAGGGCAGGGCACACGCCGCGGAAGGAGATTTCCTGAGTAAGTTTTCTTCCTAGTAAGTGATCCTCGGCTTTGCAAATGATAGCAAGGGCAAAGTCACGGAGTCGTAGGCTCAGGGCTGTCCATCGGTTCCTGCCACTGCACCCCACGCCCCCACCAGCAAGGGGGGCTCCCTCCTGGGTTAGGCCAGAGCCAGCCTCGGCTCTGCCTCAACTTGAATGGAACCCATACCTTCCTACAAGGGAGGGTTTCCTGCACTAGATTCATCTTGTATTTTGGAAGGTTTTGTGTATCTCTAAATTTTTTTTGCCTCTGGCTGGTTTAAGAGAAAGGGGAGTCTGAGAAAGAGAACCAGGATAGCACCAGATCTACAGACACAAATCCTTTTCTCCACGGTTTCCAGAACTCAACGCTTAGATCCTCCCTTGGAGGGAGTTTTCAGGAGCCACAGCCCTGGGGGCTGTAACCCAAACAAATGGAATCCATAAGAAACCACGGAGGAAACTGGGGAATAGTGGTTAGGAGAAGAAACAGACCCCCTCCCGGGTTCTCCTCCCCTTCAAGCCAAGTCTTCCTGACCAGTCACAGGCTAGTTCTGTTACCAATGACCAGCACTGGACTGGTTTGGGGCCCAAAGCACTTGGGGTCATTGCCAGAGAGAAGGTTCCCTAACTATAAACTTGGCAAAGCGGACAAGATGAATGATGAGCAACATTGGGCAGCTCATGAACTTTTTCCTTTTTTTCTAAGATCTTTTTGTTTGTTTGTTTTAAGATCTAATTTGCAAAACACCCAAGCGTCTCTGGCAAGTAGTGAGCCGCTGGCTCCATCATCTGTCTGTAGTGGCCTGGACCAGCTATGTGACCTTATTCTCTCCTCAGAGCAGCAAGAGCTGCAGAGGCACCCCTGGGCCCAACGTTTCCCAGCCTCATTGAAGGTGATTGTTTTAAGGCCACTTGACAAAATTCCCACAGCCTTGAATAACGACATTATTTGGCAGCCTTTTCAGCTATACACCAGCTGTCTGAATGTGAATACCTTTGACAGGTCTACTTTCCAAGTTCACCCAGAGACCAAAGGCTTAGAGTCTTTTTTTTCCCCCCAAATGTCTTGAACTGAACCATATCTGTTGTATTGAAGCATTCTGTCTATCTTCCTTTAGGGAGATGAAGTCATGGTTTGCAGAATTAGCCTCCTAACAGCTAACAGGTGATGTGTGGAGGCTGCGCCAAACTCTAAACACAACCTTGCAAAGGAAAAAGTCCGGGGCTTCTCTAGAGCTGTTTGAAGCATCTCCTCGAACAAAAGAAATATTGAAAATAACAACCAGAAATCAAAGAAAAGCAAACGTTCACGTAATCCCAAGGAGAAAACATATTTGCTACAAAGCCAACAACATGACAAGGAATCTGTTTATTGTATTTCTTTCAATTCATCAGGCTTCCATGAGCAGTTCATTGAGTTCAGAACTGTTTTACACCATTCCGGAAGGCCTTAACCCAATCAACCCCAATCGGAGAGTGATTGCTAAGAGTTTCCTGCATCCTGACTGCACCACAGTTTCCTCCAATTCCCTCAGCGGCCCAGAATCCATCGGCCCACATCCCACCTCTTCAGGAGATGAGTGGCAGGGTCTGCAGCCTGCTGAGCCATCATCCTGGAGCTCCGGGCCTCCCTCGTGGGCCACAGCAAAGCTCTTCAGCCTGCCTGTCCCAGGGTCTCAAAGGAGCCAGGGACACCACAGAGAAATAAACCTACAGCAGTAATTGAAGGTAGTATTTTCTGTGTAGAATACAAGGCATTTTGTAAGAATGAGCCATTCTGTTGCTTTTCTGCAGATGTTCCAAGTCTGACACAAACTCGACCATTGCTGCTAAGCCCACATTACAGACCCCTCCTAAGGGCCCATGAGCCAGGGGTCCAGGAGGTGGCATGTGGTCCAAGTCTCCCAATAAGATAGAAACAAGGCTTAATTTGCAAGTTTCTAAAGTAAGCTAATTGTTTTGCATATTTCAAAATAAAAAATAAGTAATTTTGCATTATACACATTAGCAAAAAGGAGATGATATGATTCTTGGCAAACATCATCTTCATCTAATCAGCCAACACAGCCCAGTGTGTGAAGGCCGTCCCTTTCAGGAAAGCCTTCGGCTTCCTTCCCCAAGTCTCCAGCACCTCTGTGAAAGCTCACCTCCTCGGTCTGTCTTCAGTGGAGGGCAGCAGCCACGAACGGCCCTGACAGTAGAGCTGGGGGTCTGTTGTCAGACAGCCTGGGTGAGAACCCCAGCTCCTGCACGTAGCAGGTCAACACAGACCTGAGCCTCGGTTTCCCATTCTACAAAGGGGGATGATAATCAAGGTCATCTCTACATTTGTGAGGATTAATGAGTTACCAAGTTACATGCTTAGAACACTTGGTAAACGTAAGCTACTATTATCGAGGCTACAACTACACATGTTATCTTTTAAAAAGTATGGCAGGCTTGTTTTCTAGGGGAAGAAAACGATAGTTTCTTTTCCTCAGTTTCCTCCATCGAAATAACTGGCTGGCTGGATAGCTGGATGTGCGTGAGCGCCAAGAGGAGGAGAAAAGCAATATAGAAAACCTGGTGTTTCCTCCCCCGATAGTTTACTCTTTGCTGTTACACTTAACAGTTTACATATGTTTGAAAAATGCACTTGAACCTGATTAACCTCGGTGCTGCCAGACTTGCCTTGAGAGAACGCAGCACCCAGGGCGGCCCCACAGGCGGTCTCTACCTTGGGAAGGGGTCTGGGGCTTTTTCTGACCTCAGCAGAGTTTGCCCCGGCAGAGGCAGGACCAAAGCCATCTGCTGAGGCTGCACAAGTTGAGGCCCCAGGAAGGAAGGCAGAAGCACGAGGTGCCTGGGGAAGGCCCAGAGAAACCTGCTCTGACCCAGGGCCCAGCTGACAGCTAAGCAGGGCCCTCTGCCCCCATCCCCCCAGTCACTCTCTTCCAAGGACTCAATTAATTTACAAGGAAATGGTTAATATGTATTTTGTTTTGATATGGAAAACCACAGCCGTTTGTTCTTAATTCATCTCGGGAAGGGGTGAACAACCAGAGACGTCCACTGAAATGAAAGTATTTGAAGAGAGTAAAGAGGAAACTAATTTAAAGAGCCTGGCATGGTGCCATTTCCCAGATGGACTCCTCAAGGGGAGAACGAGGAGCGGAGCAGTGTGCCTGGTGGGCTGCCATTGTGTGGGGAGCGGATGCCACGCCTGTCACCCGCACTGACACACGTATTCACAGAGATGTGGCATGGCTCTGCCTCCTGGGAGTGGAATCAGGGACTGGATCAGAGGGAGACATTTTGCTCTACCCTCTTTTGTGCTGTCTGAATTTATCTTGTGCACAATTTATCTTTTCAAAATGTAAAAAAATGAAAATCCAGCATAAAAGAGGCAACTATGCTCTATGCCACCCCACTGGCCATCGCAAGAACGTGTCACAAGCACCCTCCTGCCCTGACATCTGTTCCAGCCTGCTGATCCTGCTTCTCGCACAAAAGTTCTGAGCATATGAAGACTTTTCAGGTCCTTTTCGTGACTGAGGGTTTTTAGAGCAAGGAGTGTGTCACAGCGCAGGCCCCCAAGAGACACTGCCAAGCCTGGGGTCACCTTTCGCAGCCTGGCCCTGGCTTTGTCTGCCCAAGGGGGTTCCTGATGCTGAGGGCCACCTGTCTAAGGATTTGCCTAAGTTCTGTCACCCAGGATTCTACCTCCCCTTCACTAAGGGGACAATGAGGGGACATCAAGCAAAAAGCATCAGGCCCTCCAGTCCACCCTCAGTGCCGCTGAGTGATACAACCTCCCCACACCCAACCAGGCATGGCCGTCCCTCTCTGAGGACTCTGGCTGCTCACGGCAGCCCTCAAGCCACCTCTGGCCATCTGAGAGCTTCTCCCCCAGGACCTCATTTGTCCTGCTGCTGCTAGAACCAGCACCCCCAACACTGACCCGACTGCCCCTTCCCTATAGCCCAGCACACATCACTCCAACAGGCATCACTCCCCTCATGCTCACACCCATCTCCTTTCTGCAAGCCCTCGACTTTCCTCCTCTGTCTCAGTGACTACTTGTCCTTCGAGGCCCATCCTTGCAGGAGCCGTGTCCTCTTTGGCCAAGCCAGGACAGGACTGTCTCCAGCCTTTGCAGACCCACACCATGTGCCCTTTGGCAATCACCTGTGACTGCTCAGGGCCTGACCCTCTCAGGAGTCCAAGTCTGCCTCCTCAGCCAGGCTGCAGCTCCATCAAGGACAGGAGCCAGCCTTGGAGGACTTAGCATATATCATCCTCCTGAGATGTCTTCCACCACAGACAAAGGAGATGCAAAGTGGACTGAGTGATCCTAAGTCCCAGTTCTCTCTTTTAACTGTTAAGCTTTCAGCTCCAGGTGACAGCCTGCAGAAAATGCTCTGCTAGAGATGTTTACTGTGCTGAGTGACCTTGGAGAAGTTTAAACTCTCTGAGCCTCAATTCCTCCTAAGCAAAAGAGGTAGTCTGAGGATTCAGTGAGTTACCAAACGTAAAGTTCTCAGCCAGTGCCTGGCCCATAGTAAGAGCTCAATATATGGCCAATGTTTTATTACTGAAACTGCTCCACCCAGCACTCACAGCACTGCCCACCATACCCCCAAACTAACATTACAACAAACCACAGTCTGAATCTGGAATAGAGACTGCCCGGGCCTGGGGTGGAGGTGGGAGGGAAAAAAAGCAATGCTGCTCAAATTAAGTACGCTCATTTTCTGAATGGACAACTGATGTTGACTCTCAGCAGTCAATATCCAGATTTACAGAGGCAACAGATAAATGTTAACCAAAGATGACCTCAGTCACCAATGACCACAAGCAGCATCAATCAGGATATCGACAGCAAGGGAAGCCGATAGATGAGCCTTTTCCAGAGGCCCTGGATTTCTGCATGGTCTCCAAAGTTCTGCAGGCAAGAAAAGTGAGCTCTGGCAAGAATGAGCCTCCTTCTATAAGCAGAATATTTATAAATGTCTCCTATACAGGCCATTCTACAAATGTCTCCTATAGCCCTATGGGGGTGACATCAATCCCGCAAGATTGATGCTCAGCAGCAGGCGCCATTGAGACCTCTGAAGTACCAGGGAACACACATTTTCTAGCCATTAGATGGAAGGCACTTGCCTAAAAAGGAAGAAGGCAGGGTGGGAAATGAAGAAAGAGAGGGAGGGAGGGAAGGTGGGAGCCAGGGTGAGAGCTGCCGGCTGGCTGAGCAGCTGGCACATCCAGGAGAGTTTGTGTCATCTTCTTGGCAACCAGAACTGGAGGGGGTGGCAGGAAGAGGCAGACAGGGAGATGGAGGGAGGCTGACCATGGTTAATACCCTTTGGGCTTGTCTTCTTGCTAGAACTTATTTATAGCTCTGAGGAGCGGCATTTTGTTTTCATGATATTTTACTCTGGGTTGACTAGACATAGAGGCCCTCAGGCAGGGAAAGAGAGCAAGAGGACTATAAATATGTTTTATTAGTTGCTGATATTTTAACAGGAAGATATTGGGAGAGAAGACAGTTGTAGAATTCTTACCCACTTCCTTCTCCTCACAGTAAGTAAGCAATTCTTTGAAGCCATTCCTGATGGTCCTCCACAGGAGGACTGTGGGGTACATCTAGCACCCCTCCTGGGATGCCGTTATTTTAGTCAATCGGCAGCTCCTGGCTTCCTCTGCTTTTCCAGGCATAGCTGAGACATCCTCAGTGGCTTTTGTGGCAGAAGTGAGAGATCAGCCCTGAAACACTGCCTACACCTCCTGTTTGCCACTAGCAGTTGCCCTGCCTCTTGCCTCTCCTCAGGTAGTCTGGCCCACTATGCCTTGATGTTAATCCTAATTATGCTTCATTAAAAATCCAGGGTTCTAGTTCAGCTCTCATCCTCATCGATTTCCTGGTAGCGTCTGACATTACCAAGATTCCCTCCTCCTGAAACTCATCATTCCTCCAACGAGTCTTCTTATCCTTCAATAAAAAATTATTTACTGAGCAGATGCAGAATGTCAGCCCTTGTGCTGGGACCTCAGTACATAATGACGAGGCAGGGGTGGCAAATATGCAGTCCCAGCCCTGGGGGGACTAATATGGCCTCTGATAGGCCTGGCCATCCGAGACACTCCATACAAATCTGCTGAAATCAGCAATGATTCTTTCAATCCCCAGCACCCAGCTCGGCACCTGGCGTCTGGTCAGAGATTGGTAACTCATTCACAAATAGGTCATTACAGACGAATTGCTAAACAAGTGAACCAAGCACGGCAGCATTCAGGCAGTGATGAAGGATGGAAGGGCAGGGACATTCTCCAAGGCACTGGCCTGGTTTCATGTATTAGAACAAACACTCAGGATCCATGGCAGGCAGTGCGAACTACAAAGCTGTCACCTCAGGGTAGGGCAGGCCCATGATGGCCCAGGGTCCAGGCAGACCTCCCCTCACAGTCTCGTCAGGACTCAAAGTTGGCTGAGGGGACCGGGCATGATGGGGGGAGTGCAGGGGCCAATCAAGGATGCTCAGAGTCTCCCAACCAAGACTTTAGCTCAAACAGAAATGTCAGTTTCTGCATATCACATGTGCCCATTATCCTGATTTTACTATTTTTTGCCATTTCATTCTCTGGATTTATTTTGAAATAAAAAGGGAGAAGAAGAATATCTTTAAAAAGATATGTAACATATATAAGAAACTAATAATATTGACTGTCTCCTAGGAGGAAAACCAGGTGTGCAAAAGAGCAGGGAGGGAATGCATGTCTCACTGTATGTCCTTCGGGAACATGTGAATTTTACCACAGAAAATAATTACTTTCCACAAAAGTAGCAAGACAAAGACCTACCAGATATGAGAAACATATTATAAAGTACATCACTAGACAGACAGACCAATGAAACAGAAAAGAAAGTCCAGAAATAACCCTAATTATATCTAGAAATTTCATGTATAGTAAAGGTAGGATCTCCAATCACCACGGAAAAGATAGAATATTCAATTAATTGTGCTGAGGTAACTGGGTAACTGTCTGGAACAAAATTAAGTTGATCCCTATCTCACACTATATATTAGGATAAATTCCAAATGGATCAAAATAAAAATGTAAAAAAATTAAACCATAAAAATACTAAGAAAAGCACGAGTGAATTCCTTTGTAACTCATAAAGACTTCAGCTATTAGGATTATTCAGATAAACTTGGTAATCATTTCACAACCTAAATGTATACCAAATCATCACATTGTACACTTTAAATATATACAATTATTTTTGTCAATTATTCTTTAGTAAAGGGAAAAAAGAATTACCGAGATAAACTTATAATAACTATGTGTAATATATTTAAAGAAAACTTTGAAAATGGAGAAAACAAGAGTATAAAGAACAACCAGACATATTCAAAAAAGAACCAAAGAGAATTTCTAGAAATAAAAAGTATCAAATCTGAAATTAAAAATTCAGTGACTGAATTAAATAGCAGGTAAGATACAGCTGAAGAGAGAATTAGTAAACTGGGAGATAGTTCTAGACAATAGATCAGAAGTAATTATCCAGAAATTAGTCGAGAGAGATAGAAATGGAAAATATGAATGAGATGAACAGATATAGAAGACAGAGTGAAACACTGACATATGTTTAATTTGTGTCCTGTAACGAGAAAGAGACTAGAATAGAGACAGTGAGGAAATAACAGCTAAAAACCTTATGGATGAGATAAAGACACGTTCAGAAACAGAGCCTGGGAAAGTTTACCACCAAAAGACCTCACTATATGAAATTCTAAAGGATATACTTCAATCAGAAGTAAAGTGATCCCAGAAGGAAGGTATGACATGAAAGAGCCACACTTATTTTTGCTCACACCTTTTTCCTTGCCTGAATCCAGAAACAGGTTTTGTACTGCTGTGTGCTTTTCCAGTGGCCCAAGACAAAACAGAACCCTTGATATGGATCTTGTCCATGTATTTTAGATCCCAATGGCAGAAATGAATGTTGCATGTTACCCTTCAAAGGGAAATCACCAAACCACAGTGAGACTCCTTGACCATTGAGGATTCCTAGGCAACACAGTTTACCTTCAAGAAAGCAGAGAAGTTTTCAACAAATGGCGCTGGAAGAATTGGACATTCACACGGAGAAATGTGAACCTAGACACAGACCTTACAGCCTTCACAAAAATTAACTCAAAATGGACCACAGACCTAAATGTAAAACGCAAAACTATAAAACTCCTAGAAGATAACATAGGAGAAAATCTAGATGACCTTGGGGTTTATGATGACTTTTTAAATACAGCACCAAAGGCATAATACATGAAAGAATTGATAAGTTGGACTTCATTAAAATTAAAAACTGCTCTGTGAAAGACACTGTTAAGAGACTATGAAGACAAGTCACAGACTGGGAGAAAACACTTGCAAAAGAAAGCAATGATGCCTTTCATTTCTCTGTTTCTAAGTGATGTAGTCCAACCCCCGGCCCTGGGAGACAGGGATATTTGGCCGTCATTTCATGAAGTGGGCCCAGGTCACATTTACACTTTCGGGACAACCTCATGGAGTCTCTAGAAGGACTAGATGAAGAATAGATTAAAAACTCAGTGTTTGAGCTCAACAGCAGATTCATGTGCCCCTGGGAGAAGAGCGTCCTCAAGCTGTGCTGCCACCTCCGCATCTTGGGTGGGGTAGGGAAGAACTGGGGAAGTCCACCCATTGGTGGTTTCCACGTTCTAGCCTCAAGCCCTGAGGTCTGACCCACCTGGGCTGCTAACTGGCCGGCCATCTGACGCCACATCTTCAGGGAAATGTCAAAGGCCCCTAGTGCTAAACTGGTGCTTTTTCAAGTACTCCTTGAATGCTCATCCACCATGGAATCATCTGTCTCCCCTGGGAGAGTGAAGGAGGGCAGAGGATGTAGCATATGTGGGGAGCACTTCTCTAATTACTCCAATATTTGCTTTGTGAGATTATGTATAGTGATGATTTTCTGTGATTGGCTACCAAGGAAGACCCTTAATAGCAGATATTAATCAAAGCAAATAATTAGACTAAAATATAGCTCTCTCTTATGCATGTACACATACACACAAAAGGCATTCAGTACCAGCTGCTATCTCTGGGCAGTAGGATTATGAGTGAGTTTTATCTTCTTAAATTTTCAAATACAAATTACTCACACAACCAGAAAATGGAATATGCATTTAAAACACGTCTGGACACACTCAATATGCAGCACACTAGAGCTTCAACTTCAGTGTTCCCAACTTTTTCCTAGTTGTAACCCTCTGGGTCATTAAAATCCTTAGCCCTTCCTTTCTTGTGTGGTTTTGGCTTTTTTTAAAAGGAAAATAAAGCTGGTGAAGGTCTTCACAGACCAATGAGCATGGTGGGGTGCCGAGAGCCCCAAGGCAGCATGAATGCCCAAGAAGGTGCTAGCAAGAGTTAGCTGGGTCCTGGCCTGAAGTGTTAGTCAGTCTAAAGTAGGGGTGGTCACGTAAACAAGCAAGAGACGTAGGAATTCAGAGGGCCTCGGAGAATCAAGGAGCCAGGCTGACTGTCCTCTTCTTTCTGCCCTATTTTTAGCTGTGTGAGCTCAGGACACACTTGGGTGTCCCGGATAGGAAAGTGATAAAGAGGCCAGGTAAGTGACAAAGCCAACTGTAGGCTCTGCCTACCCTAGTCTTCCAATCTGGTCAAATCCTTTCTTTCCCAGGCCAGAAACGCCAAGTGTGATGGACGTTTGCTGAAATGAGTATCGGTGTAACAGAATGTGCTGCTGACAGGAGAGGGCTCTCCCTACTGCACTTACAGGAGATGGGGGTGGGGATGGAGTGCAGCCCAATGTCTAACACCACAGGGATATGCAACATCTGACCCGAGCTACAGATCAGAAATCAAACAAGCTGAAACTTGGGATGAGGACAATCACTTTATTAGGCAAAACCAGGCAGCAAAATGTATTTTTAACAACTATCCCTTTTCCTTGAGGTTTTATTACAGGATACAGTCAGACACAAGGCCTGGGCCTCATCAAGGCTGTAAAGTGGCCATAAGGTCACCCAGGGGACCCTGCTTATTCCCCAGTCAGAAGCTGGCCCTGTAACTTCACCACGGTTAGCGAAGTGCTGCAGGCAGCTTCAGACTGAAGCGCTTGCTAGGAGAGGACGCCAGGTCTATTAGCAGAGAGTGGCGGTCTGTCACTGCCAAGAGATAGGAGAGGGAAGACCAAGGTCCGAAACATGGCGGATGGGGAGGGGCAGGGCTTGGGAAAATGGAGAAGGATTGGAGACTAAGAATATGCAAATCCATATTTGCATATGATGTCTTCATCATTTTTAGATTAGATCCAAAGAAGACAGAAAAAAATTCTAACCACAGCCTTATCCTGTGAGAGGTGGAAATGCAATACTGTGACACTAGGTTGTTAAAGAGACCCGAGCTTAGGTACCCAAATCCCACAGTGGTCTCCTTGGGAGGGTCTATACTTATTACAAGGTGTCAACATTCAGTCTTGAGAGCTGGCAGCCAGGGCTTTCCATCCTCCTTACTGTCCAGGAATCCTCTGAGCGTGGATTTGATTTTTACAAACAGGTTTAAGTCTTAGGAGGTTAGCTGGTACAATAAGGTGTGTGATCTGGCTATGTCACAGGCTTTCTGAACCAAAAAAAAAGAAAACGATGTCGTCACATGCCTTTTCGGGTTTGATGAACAGAAACCAGGCCTGTGCCGTCAGGGGTTGGGTAAAATGGCGCCAAAGGCACTTCCTGTCAGAGTAAGTTCCTTGGGCAGGGACTTCTGTCTTGTATCTCAGTGTCTAGCACAGGCCTGGAGAGTAGAGGGCCTCCCGCGAGCCAGTGCCTGAGCAACTGAGCTTGGCAGAGTAAGTGCACGGCTTCCCAGACTCCCACGGCACTTAGCAAATACTGAAGCACCTCCCAAGTTTTGGGCCCCGTATGGGGAGGAAGACCTAGGCCTCCCGATTAGTCAAGCTTTGTGCCTCAACGCCACAATCAGCCAACCGAAGTTCATTCTTTATGGTGGCTTTTGATTTTGTTTCTTCACTTACCACTCCTCATAGTGCCATTTCTTACAGGCTTAACCCACAACAGTGTCCCCAACACTGTATTCTGCAAGGTGTTTCTAGGGGTCCCTTGAAAGGCTTTTGTGATAAAAGTTTGGGAACCACTACATAGTACAGTTCCTTCCCTTGGGGATCCACAGTGACATCAGTATGTTAAAGGCTCTGAAAAGTCCTCCAGTAAAGAAAGCTGTTTCTCAGTGGTTCCCAAACTAGAACAAGTTCCTTTACTGAGGAACTCATCAAAGTTATTCATATATCCATCTCAAAAAAGGGAATGTGAATCTAGTCATTTCCTAATGTCAGCCATAGAGCCCTATTTTTGGGGTGGATTACCTCTTAAATTTTGCCAAACACCTCGGTTCTGCTGACCACGTTTGAGCAATGCTGACCCAGAGTGCCCTGGATCCACGGCTTAGGACCATCAAATCACAAGTGTGCTTGCTCTTTGCTCTTCCACACACTTCTCATTCTCCCCGCACTGCGGGACTCAGATCCTTCTAACTTACCCCTTAGATCTGCCCTATTCCCTTACTGGTCTGTGGGCTTATGTGTCCCCAGCATCAATGGAAATTCCACTGGGGTAAAAGCCCTGTCACGTGTTCCTCAGTTCACATCTCCTACCCCTTCCAGCCCTGCATAGTGCTGTGTAGGCACAGGGGAGAGACTCCACAGAGGCCTTCTGAGGTGAACTAAAGTCAAGTTCCCTTTCAATATAATTTAAGAAAAAAGAACCACAGTGCTATGGGGGCAAAGATGATGCTTCAAAGGAACAGCCCCAGTTTCCCATAATGATACTTACTTTTATCTATCTCTTATTGAGAGTTTTGTGTGAAAGCTGGTGACTTTCGTGAGATGCAGCACCAATCCTCAAGCACCCCAAGAGGCAGGGCTGCTATAATCCCCTAGGCTGGAAGGTCAAAGGCAAAGTAGAGAATGGAGAAAGGCCCAGACAGTCCTGGGGCACGGAGAAGACACACAGACAACATCACATTCCTCAGGAAGAGCTCTGAGAAGAGTGGGGCAGGGCTGTGGAGCCAGGCGCACAGAGATTTGGGGAAGGAGCTGTCTGGTCGCCAGACTCAAGCTTATTCCAGATGTTTCCTTTTCCTTTTAAGTTCAGCAGATGATTAGGCTCTGCACCCAAGAGGAGAAACAGATGCCAGCTTCACATTTCAGAGCAAGACGCAAGGTCACTACCTCCTCCCCACATCCACCCTAAGGAGGACTACTTGCATGGTCCCTCACCCATGAAAGCATGCTCTTCACAGGGGAATGCGTAACTGGGCTCTGATGGGCCCTGGCCTGCAGGGCTGCTGCCTGTTCAGACACTCTTATGCTGGCCTGGCCTCGGCTGGGCCCTCACACAGACCCAGGGCTGGGCATGCTCAGCTCGTGGCTAACTGGAGAATCCTTCAAGGTTTCAATGAGTTGAAGGTCACTTCAGGACAGAAGTGGCCTTCAACACCACACAGAAGAGTTTGGTAACAGAGCATCCTAGTATTGAGGGTGATACAGGCTTAAGGAGGAGGAGTCAAGCAGCAGTTTGAAACAAACCAGAGGGAGTAGGCCTGAAGCTGTCAAGACATTCTGCAGGTGCCTGGTGAGGCCCAGTGGGTTTTAACCAATTGGAAGGACAACACACATAAGTGGACAGTGACAGCTCCCATCACCATCCCTAAGGGAAGTGGGCAACCCCTCCTCTCCTCAGCAGCCAGAGCAGGATGAGTGGGGACTCTGTCCTCTCTTTGCCTTACCCCTAATGTTAACAGCATTTGGGCACTTACACTGCGCAGGCATGGAAAAGCACTTCACACGCATCCTCTCATTTCAGCCTTGTAATAACCCTATGAGACAGCTATTATTATCGCCATTTTACAGATAATCAAGCTGCAGCTGGGAGATGTAAGTGACTTGCCTAAGGCCACAATTAAGAAATGGCAGCTCTGACACCAAGGTCCACACTCTTAACCACCCAGCTCTACTACCCCTACCTGATTTCCACTGAATATCACGGCATCCCAAGTAGTCCCCAGGGCTGGCCACTAAGGAGATATCAGCTCCCTGCTCCAGAGCCACCCAGTCCCAGGTGGGCCCACAGCTCAGGAGTCCCATTAGCAACCCCTGAGCATCCAGACACCTCCTCCTCTCTCCACTGGGGCCTTCTGAAGGCAGGAGGTCTGGCCCAGCCATCTGAAAAGGACATCATGTGGCACACCCCCATCACCAAGCCCGCAATTGTGTATGCCACCTGTAAGAGGCTGGGCCTCACAGAGAGGAAAACAATCCTCCCACAGGGCCCTTCAAGTGACAACTAGACGAGCAGGGCAGCTCTGGTTAACTGGTTAACAAGTATCCTCTAGAAAATGTTTTCTGATACCTTGCAGTACATGTGGTCCTGCATCACCCACTGCCTTTTTCTTGCCTGTATCTGACTTTGGACATAAAGCTCTTTGGGGTGGGCATAGGTCTTGTTCTGGCTTGTATCCCAGTGCCAGGGACACTGTAGCTCTCAGTGAGGACCTGCTGAATGGGTGATCTCATTCTCAGAAGACTTGGGTTAGAGCATGATGTCTGGGCCACATCTTTGACTAGGCCCTAAGATGCTTGAGGGCTGGTACCTGGGCTTCTCCCTCTTTCCATATCTTCCCCAAGCTCTGGGAAGAGGGTGGCACCCAGTAGGTGCATCGAGCACAAGTGAGTGGATGACAGAGCCCCTCTTCCAGCTCTCACAGGGCTGATTGCCCTGCTCTCCTTCTCCAGGTCTCAGCTGATGTCACCCCTCAAAGAAGTCTTCCCAAGCCAGTTCATCTCCAGGCCCCTGGTGGCCCAGGCCACCTTTGGTCTGTCTATGTCCTCCACAGCACTTATCATAGCCAGTAACCATGGCTGGTTCTTTCTCTAATACTAGACCGTGAGCTCCACGGAGCAGAGACCATTTCTGCCCTAATCATTCCTATGCTCTCACACAGAGCCTAGCATGGTGCCTTGCACACAGCAGGTGCTCAACAAGTTTGTGGAATGAACGGGAAAGGGTCTTCAGTGAAACAAAAGCAAGAGCAGAGCAGAAAGAGAGCTTGTTCACCTTTTCTTCTAGCTCAGGGACTAAAACCAAAGTTCTGAGTGGGCAGATGCCTAGGTCTTCAAACATCCACATGCTCCCACATCCCAGCCCAAGGGGCTTGGGGCAGGTCCCCCTCCGAGGGCAGTCGGTGTGGATATGTGGCACTGCTCTGAGGAGTGGAACAGAACAGTGTTTTCACTGGACATGCTTCAGAGCTCAGCTCCTATCCCAGCAGGCAACAGGACACAAATGACCACAGCAGTGACTGAGTATAGCACCAATGGCTCAGAAGGTCGCCCGAGGTGCCCATCATGCAGGCCAGGCACCATGCTGGGGGCAGGCACTGGGCAATGGTCATGCCGAAGACTCAGCGCTGCATGTGGCCAGAGGAAATGGCTCAGTTTCAGCTAACTATAGCTCTGCTGGAAGGACTTGTTAAAACTTAAAAATAGATATTATTCTTTAATATACAGGGGTCAATGTGGCCAACGCCAGAGTAAGGACTTGCCTTGAGCTACTTTTCCAGCTCTAGTGATGGGCTGCCCTGATCATTCCCACACCCTTTGTGACCACTGCCACACACACCATGACACCCGGGGACAGGCATGATGGGTGTGGGTGCAAAGAGAGTCAAGGTCTCTGGCTCCCATGAGAACAGGCCGCTGACCTCGACCTCATGAGCACTGTGCTCAGTTTCAGAGCCAGCCAGGCACAGACAAGAAAAACATATAGATGTTCCACGTGGCACAGAGAGCAGCTGCCTCAGACACGATAGAGCAATGGTACTCCTACCCCATACCCTGTAAACTGAAAAGAGGAAGCTTGATGGAAGAAGTGATATTGATAGTGTACTTGACCTAATGACTGTCTGTGGACACCCCAATGACAGGGGCATCATGGCATCTGGGAACCAAGAAACATGGACTGCCTGAGTTTGCACATCATGTCAGCTTTCCCATTATGCTCAAAGAAAGCCCCTTTGGCTCTCACAGCAGCCTGGAGTTGGTGGAGCAGGAACTGTTGTCTCCATTTTAGTTGTAAGTAAATTAGGATCCAGGGAGGTTAAATGACTCACTCTAGATCACACAGCATGTAAACTGCCAGGCCAGACCTAGAAAATGTCCTCTGATTCCTATCTAGTGACTTCTTCCCTGGTTTCCCTGGCTGACTGCCAATGCTATACATGGCTTTGCTGGGTGTGTCACATAAATTCTGAGCCTCAGTTTCCTCATCTATGAAGTGAGAAGAATCATGCCTAGCTCACGCTACCAGGCGTGCCATCTATAAGAGTCTCTAACAAGCAGAGGGTCAAAAGCCCCAGTATATGGACAAAAGTCTTGCAATTCTAACATATCAATTACTTTTTGTGCCTAGATGTTTTTGACAGAACACAAAAACTTTATACCCCTCCTGACTGTGTTCTTTATGGGGAACCCTTGGTCCTGCCTTACTGAGAGACTTGGGAGAACAAGAAGTGACCCAGCTCTTCTGCTGCCTGATTCTATCACTGTGAAGAGGTACCCTGTCTTGCAGAGTCTCCCCTTTCTGGCTCTAGGAGAGGTGGCTGCATGAATCAAGGGTACCCATCCTGCCACCTACCCTGCTCGTATATGGAGCAGCAAGTGGTAAAAGCATTACAACGGGACAGCAGGATGTAGGTCCCTTCTCAAGTCCCTACTGGTTATATGTGACCCCAGGCAAATCCTTTTATGCTTTGAGGCTGGTTTTCTCATCACTAAAAATGGGGGTGGCATCCCCACCCAGCTGGCCTCCCACAATTGCTGTGGAGCCACCAATAAGATCAATCAGATTATATCTGTACAAAGGACCAAGGACCTCCCAGAGAGATGCCTGATTGCAAGCCTGGAGCAGGGAAAATTCAGGGTGAGATTAGACTATCTCACTACGTCAGAAAGCAAGGAAATGCACAGAAATTGATGGAGACATGGCAAAAGGTCATAAGGACCAGCTTAAAGGTCAAACTTGAGAGAATTTAAGCATTATAATGAGTAATGCCATGATAATGCATAACCCACTAAATTAAGAAATCTGTGAACCAACATTGATAGTACCAAAAATAAAAAGGGAAAATCAGAAGGAAAGCTCTTCTTTACAGAAGAATGCCAACTAACAAATGTAGAAGAATGACAGAAATGGAAAAATCACTATTTTATAACCACTGTAGTAATAACAAAGTCAGGTAAGATCGAGGGATGCTAAAGCCACTGGGTGAAAGATTGTGACTTGGGATGTGCAGAAATCTGCAGACACAACCTTAATCCAGTGATCAAACTATCACCAAAGACAGGACAAACACACATCAGGTGCCCCCGGACATGATGCATCACGTATTCAATTCTCCTACAAAAAACGTGTAACCTGAATCCAAGCACAAGACCAAACTAGACTGAAGGACATTCTGCAAAACAACTGGCCTGGACTCTTCAAAAATGTGCACGTCATGAAAAATTAAAAAAAGAAAAAACAAAGCCAGGGGAATTGTTTTAGATTAAATAAGGCTAAAGAACCCTGACAGCCAAATGCAATGTATGCTTCTGAAATGGATCCTGGATCAAGAAAGAAAACCAAACAAAATTATAAAGGACATTATTGGGACAATGGAGGAAATTTCAAAATGGACTGTATAATATGTAATAGACAAAAATAAATGTACACATGCACGTGCACACAGACACACACACACACACACACAAGGTGGGGGAAGATACAGCAAATGGAGCAAAATGTTAACAACTGGTGAATCTAGGTGAAAATGCTCATTGTACTATTCTTGTAACTTCTCTGTAGGTTTGAAAAGTTTCCAAAGTAAAGGAAACCAAAAAGGCCCTAAAAGTCCTTGGAAAGCTGTCAGAATTGCCATAGTCTGAGCCAGTGGTGTCCGTGGGGGTGTCCGCGGTGACTCAGGTCCACTCACCCGTCAGGTACTCCAGGACGGCGGCCATGTACACAGGCGCCCCCACTCCAATCCTGTACTTGGGGTGGCCCTTCTTGATGTACCGCAGCATCCGCCCCACGGGGAAGATGACTCCTGCCTTCGCAGACCGGGAGGTTTTGGTGGACTTCTTCTTCCCACCCCGGCTCGACATGGCGGTGGCCCTGGAGGTGAGTCAGTAAGCACACTGTGGAGGCAAGAGGCACAGCCGTTAGGATCACTGGGGACAGTGTATCCTCCCTCTCCCCATACATTCTGGCCCCTGGAAGAAACAGGTCCTGACAGCAGATGCCACTGCCTGCAGCCACTGAGCCCTTTGAGCCCATTTTTGCACTCCGCTGGAGCGCTTTGGCCCTGGAAAAGAGAATGGCCTAGCTTTTCACATTTTATAGCATGACATCAATTTTATCAACCACTTCCATTTAAATGTTACTCTGACAATGACTGCTTTTAAGTGCCTTGCCTTTATGCCACATGATGTAAAAGAAAATGGGATTTCTTGGCTACGTTCTATATGCTTGTTTAATAATTGCATTTTCATACACTTGAGACCAAGGCTGATAAATCTGCTGAAGCCTTCATAAAAGAAAAGAAAACTATGTCACCTGCCCCTAGAATGAAGACGTATCGACACCTGACACCTAGGTTCTTTGATGAAAGGAGCATCTCTATCTTACGCTCCTTTATCTGTGAGAGGCAAAAGCAGCTCAGAGGAGTTCAGCGGATAGCCAGGCTGGAAAAGGAGGCCCTCTGAACACTTACAGTCTGCTACACGGGCCTGTCCCTAGACAACAGGGAGGAGTGTTTCCCTTCCCTGTTGCTCTCCCAATCCCCGTCCAAAACGCCACTCAGTCCAGAGGAGGCCCCCTCTTCAACACCTCCTGTGGGGTCATCTCCTCTCAACCCCGACTGTGACTGGATCCAGGTCATCACTATCCTAAGAAAATAATCACAAACATCTCCTGTAAAGGTCCCCCCACCTCTGGCCCCACTCTCCTCTAATCCACCTGCCCTCCACAGGCATGGCTATCTTTGTACACACAAATCTGAATACGCCATGGCCCTGGCCTTAAAGTTTTCCCTAGCTGCCACAACTCCCACATAAAGTTAGGACCCTTGGCCTGTCACACAATGCCCTAGAAATCTAGGCCTGGTACACCCATTCTTGTGCCACTTGTGGTGTAAACTCAGATACAGGGAGTCACGGTGGTTCCCCACAAATGCCCTCCTCTGTGGTGGCTGTGCCCCTTTGCCAAGACCTCCTTTATCCCTCACCTTGCTTTCTGCCCTCTGCCAACCCTTCCCCAGGTGCTAAGATCTGGCTGCTCCATCCTCTGGGCTCCCATGTGCTTCATACCACAGCAATGATGTGCACGTACTCCATGTCTCCCACCATACTGCAAGCAAGCTCTCGGAGGGCTGCTCTTGACTGTATTCCTAGTGTGGCATGACACAGTGAGGTCTCAAATGTTTGCTAGAAGCATTCAAGTCATTCACGCACTCACTTCAGGAAGTAGGGTGGGGAATGGAGACAGCAGTACACAAGACACACGTGGTCTCTGTTCTGGAGCTGATGGGGACGACAGACAATAAATAACCCTCCAGTGACTTAAACGACAATGATGAAAGGCTAGTGCAGGGTGGTGGGAGAGGGGCTGTGAAGAGGCCTCAGCTTGTTCTGGGGCACCAGGCAAGCCTTCCCCAGAGGACATTCACGCTCAGACTTCTGAACCAAATGGGTAGGTCTCCCATTTACTGGTAAACTGAGGTCAGGCTCCATGGTGTGTGGGCCCCTCCCGCTCCAACAGTCTGTTACTCTCATGCCCAATCCCATATTCAGGACATGTCATGGTCCACACCTAACATCAGTGCAACCCCCAAGATCATCTCAAATCATCTGCCTGACAGAGAAATGGCCAAAACAGCAGAGAGCAGAATTCCTGGACACTCTGGGGCAGCCATGCTGACAGGCAATGGCTCAAGCTCTGGTTCTGAGTTTTTCTGAAACAATTAGTTGGCTCCATTTCTTGCTGTAATGAGCTGCAAACAGGTGCCCATGCTCACTCTGAGCAGGGAATGGTACGTGTATATGTGTGTGCACATATGTTTGCAGGGAAAGCTGTCACTGGGTTTCCAAGCAGTCTTTTGCTTCACAATAACATGTGTTTCACAGACCAACCCAATGCCTTTGGACTAAGAGCTTTTAGATCTGAATGTTTCCCTTCTTTCAGCAGGAGAGTCCCATGATGATTAATGCAGCTCAGCCGCACTCTTCCTGGAGCACAGACTTCAGCTCTGTCTCTGGGTGGATCTGTCTGGATATGTATCTTTTGGGCTGCAACTGTGGGAATTTCTGCCCCAGAGAGGAGCCGTTAGCACGCAGGAACCTGATGGGTCCTAGACACGCTTATTCCTTAAAAGTGATGCTCCTGGTGCTTTCCCTCCAACTCTAGCCAAGAGTCTTTACCTCAACATGCTGGTGACTTCAAGGTCTCTAACCCAGTGCAGCTCTGGCTGCTGAGCCCCAGAGCTCTGTTCTGACTGACTGTGGCAAGAGACCACTTGTAAGTCCCATGGGCACCTTGAACTCCTCTGGGTTTCTCAGCGCCATCAGTGGTAACATCATGCATCAAGCTACCAAGAAGAGTCAACCTGGCCCCTACTTCTCTGCCCACCTCCACGACACCCAATCATTAGCCAAGCTCAGTTGAACTCACCCCCATGACTTCTCAAGCCTCTTCCTTCACCCTCCCTACCTCGGTTCAGCTCTCTCTACTTCTCATCTATTCTCCCCAGCATCAGTCTCTCTCCATGGACACCAGAGGATCGTTGCCCACTTTGCTGGTTCCCCAGCACCGAGCCAGCCACAAACAGCATCCTTCAACGACTTCCGCAGCACTGCTTCCTGCCACCCCTACCCAGGCTCAGATGTCCCAGGACACCCCTGACTTCCTGACGTGTAATGCTGTGTCCAGAATGTCGTTACACACGCTGGTTCTCCTGCCTGTCCTCTTTCCAAACTGCTGAACTGATGCTCATACTACCCCTCTTCTCTGACCTGACCACAGACTAGAATTGCTCACTGCTCTGTGTTCCCATAGCATACATCCCAGCACACATCTGTGTGCCTGCCTCCCCAGCTCAAATGAACTGCAAGCTACTTGATGCGAGGTACTGTAGACAAATCCTTCCTGGGGTCCTTAGGTCCCAGGAAAGATCTTAAACATCATGGATCCTCAACTGCCACTCTACTGATAGAAGAACATCCTCACATCTCATTTTGAGTCAGGCTCCTCTATTCCTTGCCCCTCTCCATGTTTTCTCTGCACTTCTAACTATAGATCCCTAAGCCACAACTATGAAAGAATTCGGACTAAGCCATGCAGCCTCATGACATCCAGTAATGTGTGGTGATCTTAAAAACATAATTTGGAAAATCACCTTGTACTGTGCAGTCTCCAAATAAACCCATGAATGTGCCAGGTCCAGCCAGCTCTTCAGAGGTCTATGGAAATAGAGGCAGCTACAGGAAGGTACCAATGTGGGGAGAGAGAGTGGCTGTGATGGAAGTGGCTATTGAACATTGTGGTTAATAACTTGAATTCTAAAGTCAGACTGACCTGATTCAAGTCACGACTCTGCCACTTACTGCCTAGGTGTCCTTGGACACATGATCTCACCCCCCGAGCCTATTTTCTCATCTGTCAAGTGGCAAGGATGACAGAATGGACCTCAAAGAGTTGGTGGGAGATGTAAATAAAAGCATGTATGTAAGGGCCCTGACACTCACGCATTGAGTGATGGCTCAGTAACATTAATAAAAATGACAACAATGAGTATAAGATGAAAAAAGGCTACCTTCTTGAAGAAGAACTGATATGGGATATTTGTATTGGTGAGGGTAGCACTCACTGCTGTAACAAATAAGCCCCTATAGGTTATTTCTCATTCATGAAAAGTCCAAAGAGGGTTTCCATAATTGGCTGGTGCTTCTCCGCAGGATGATTCATGGATCCAGACTCCTCTCACCCTTCAATGCACAGTTCCCAGGGTTACCACAGAGGAGAAAAGGCCATGGAGGATAACACATGGAGGTTTTCAGGGGCCAGGCCTGGAAGTGGGGCACATCACTTCTGACCATGATCCATCGACTAGAACTTGGTCACATGGCCACACCTAATTACAAGACAGGTTGAGAAACGTCCTCTAGCCATTTGCTTAGAAGAAAAGAGGAAACAGTCTCTGTCACGTGACAAGCCAACTTGAAAGTTGACCCTAAAGCCAGGGTCTGAGTGATCAGCCAAAGCCTGCTGCCCTGTTTGACCCATGCCCTGCATCCAGCCTCTTAGGAGAGATGCACAGTCCTACATCATAGAAAAAGTGGCTTCTTACACAATCAGCTTCTCTTCTGGGCACTGACATTGCTCACAGGAGAAACAGCTATACAGTAGTTCCTCCTTATCCATGGCTTTGCTTTCTGTGGTTTCAGTTACCCGAGGTGGACCATGGTCCAAAAACATTAAATGGAAAATTCCAGAAATAAACAATTCATAAGTTTCAAATTGTGCGCCATTCTGAGTAGCATGATGAAATCTTGCACCATCCCGCCTGGAATGTGAATCATCCCTTTGTCCACAGTATCCACGCTGTATACGCTACCCACCCGTTAGTCACTTAGTAGCCACCTGGGTTATCAGATCTACTACCGCAGTATTGCAGCGCTTGTGTTCAAACAACCCTTAGTTTACTTAATAATGGCCCCAAAGCATAAGACTAGTGATGCTGGCAACTTGGATATGCCAAAGAGAAGTTATTGTTGTTAATCTCTTACTGTGCCTAATTTATAAATTAAACTTTATCATAGGTACGTATGTATAGGAAAAAACACAGCATATATAGGGTTCAGTACTATCCACAGTTTCAGGCACCCACTGGGGGTCCACTAAGAGGGAACTACCATACTATCCTGTCAAACTGACAAAGTTGTGTCCTTCCTTCTTAGAATCATTGTCCAGGAGGGCACCCCATTCAGTAAACCCAGAAGCCCTCTCCCCTGTAGAGGGCCCCACATGCTTTGAAGACAGTGATGGGTCTTCAGGCAACCTTGGCATCTGTTCATCATTGTACATTAGCTTGGCTGCCTTTTTGACTGTTATCAGGCCAGGAAATGAAGATTCTGTGGTTGATCCAGAAGGGATCTGTGTGGTTTTCATCTTTGCAACTCCTCCAACTATAAATCAGTCACAATAGACACGAACCTTGTTTGCAGAAACCCAAAGCTTACCCAGAGACACACTGTTGGAGAGGGGCTATACAGAGAGAGGAGCCAGGCTTGAGTAAGAAGCACGTCTCTGACCACAGCCCCCTCAACAACTGAGATGTGACTGGGACAATGGGATCTGTCCTCATAGCACAGGACTAATGAGAAGCCCGGCTGTGAGGATCCTGTGAATAAAAATGCACATGAAAACAATAAGCCCTCTACTACTAGGAGGGGCAAAAGAGGTGAGGAGGGCAAAGGGCCATCCTACTGACCTACCACATCATTCTTCTCCTCCCCAACAGGGCACCCTAACAGGCTCCTCACTGCTTTGCAAACCGCCTTCATTCTTACCTCCTCCCTTTGGCACACGCCACTTGCTCAGTCTGGAACACTCTCTCCAGCCCTCTGTCTGGGACAATCCTACCTAGTGGTTCCAACACCTTCTCTGGTGATGAAGATCTATCAAAGAGTTCCCTCCTCTGCATTTCTGCTGTGTGTGACTGTGCCTTGTGGTGCCCAGTCACAGTCCAGTTTGAAGCAGCCCCTTGCCCAGACTCTAGCTTTGCACACAAGGCCCCACTGACCTCCAGCCCATCTCTCCCTATTTACTGCAACCAGGGCTCCACCAGGCTGAATTGCCCCGTTTCCTCAGTGAACATTCCTGCTGTGGCCCCTGAGCCAAGCTAAAGATTTCTTATAATGTCCCCCAGCCTGCCACCATTCTTTAATATGTTCAATTGCTTTTCTCAATCTTATGTAAAGTGCTCCAGCCCTTAATTCCAACCTGACTGCCTCTCTAGATCCAATTTATATGAACCTTCTAAAGCCAACTTCCTCACGCTGGGCACTCATCATCACTGTGTATTTCTTTGTCTGTCCTGACGGGATGGACCAGTCGGCTCTGCTCACCACTGTATCTCCATGAACCACCACCCTGCCTGGTACCTGGTGGGCTCTCAGATGCTGGCTGGCTGGTGACTGATTAGTTGGCATTTACAGTGGATGAGTTCTCCTGACAAAGATGAGGGCAGCATTTCCAAAGGCCACAGGACTCAGAGATAGGGCAAGTGAGACACCAGTCAGGAACCTTCTCTGGCACCATTCATGTACACATATCTGGTCAATCACTGTGGGAGCCCAGACCCTAAAAATTCAGAGAGCTTGTGGAGCTGACTTGGGAATTCCTAAGAAGGGAGCACTGCAATTGACCTGATAGCTGAGGTGGTAGCCATGCAGAGGCCTCTGACTCCCTGACAATTCTATAGCTCTAGCAACTTCTCTGCTTGCCACAAGGTCAGCTCAGTAACTCAGACCAGAGGAAAATACTTACCTTCCTCACATCTGTAAGAGACTGACCTCTGTAGGACACTCACAATACCAGTGGAATGGTCAAGTGTGAAGTTTTTTATTAACAAAGCAATGAATGTGTGCATATCGATCCTGAAAGAAATATTGATCAGAGCTGCCAGGGAGCTGCTGGTCAGACAGCCCTGTCTCCAGCACTCAAGGGTGGAGGAATCTGAGCTATCAGCGCTCAAGTCGCTGTTGCCGAGGGAGGGCTGCCCCATCCACTCCCTGCAGCTGGATAAATACCCACGTGTCCACATGCATTTGTCACCTTCCCATCAACTCCAATCCTAAAGGCCAACCTGAGACACTTAATTCTAAAGCATAGGACACTAATCCTGTTTACAGCATTCTCTTCTGTTTACTCCGATCATACCAAATGATTAATGGTGTCACTGCTGTCATGTCCCAGAGGCATGTGGATATACTACACAATTATCACTCTCCGAGCTGCACTAGCTGCACTCTGATTGGCTCAGAACAGAGGCTGGCTCTGATACTCTAGCCAATCAGGAAAAACATCTCTCTCCATTCATAAAACACTACACCAGAAAGTGAGCCAGATGATTATGGAACTTACAGTCCACCCTCAGCGAACCAAGGGCTTGCAAACGGAGAGAAGGATAAATTGAGATAGTAAATAAATCCTAAACCGCACATTTTGTTCCAGCAGACATATCTTCCTCATGTGTTAGGTTTTCAGTGGTGGGAAAAAGCAAAACCCAAACACCAGTGTTATTCACCACAAGCAGGAAACAGTTTGCAGGAAGCTGGTCCGGGATTAAAATTTCACCTCTGCAAACCCACTCCGTGGAGTGCTTCCTGAACTGCACTAAAGGAACCAGCACTATAAGTCAACAGCAAGGCACCATCTGCCTGTTTCACAAGGAAACGTTCCTTCACACCTCCTCTGTGTAAGGTTGTACCAAACTCTAACATAATCACTCCAACAGAAGACCATCAAAGGAAAAGGCAAAATGGGAGCCTCAGAAGGGGTAGGAGCCTGGTCAGGCTTGGCATCTAGAAGCCATTCAATAGTCATTGAATAGGTGAAGTGTTCCCAAAAGACTAAAGAATATCTGACCACATCATTCTCCTGCTCAGAGCCTTCAAAGGCCTCTTACTGCTCTCAGGATGCAGTGTAAATCCCTCAGTGTGTTTCTGAGCAGGATCCCCTGAGATCTGGCCTGTTTGACCCTCTAGCTTCACCTGATACCTCTAGGATGCAGCCATCCTGAGCCTCTGGCAGTTCCCCCATTATGACCTCTATTCTCATTGTTCTAAGACTCAGCACATGTGATTCCCCAGGCCTCAAACACTTGTCCCCACCTGCCCTCCTTTGCCCAGCCAACTCCTACTTGGCCTTTCCCTACCAGGTAAAGACTTGCTCCTGGCTGGGATACTATCCCGGGGGCCACTATGGGAGCTACTCTGACCTCCTACACTGACCTCACGATGGCCACTTGCCCGTTTTCTCCTTCTCACGTCAGCTTCCCATGGACAAGGACTGGGCATTTCTTGACCATGGTTCTGTTGCCAGTGCCTGACCCAGAGTTGATTCTCAGGAAATATTTATCGAAAGACTGCAAGTCACCAATTTGGCAGGTTGATCCAAGCAAACAAGCTATACAACTCTGGAACGAAGAGCTGACCCACTTGGGCTCACTCTTAAGAGCTGAGGTGGGGCCCAATGTCCTCCTAAACCTACAGAACCTGGGGAGGACCCATAGGACAAGTATGGGCCCCACTCACCCCTGCCCCTTCCCACCCTATGTGCCAAGAATGGGGCTGGGAAAAACTCAACACAAATCCAAAGGCACCCTCAAATGAGAACGAGACGCTGCTGCAATCTTGATGAACAGCACATATAGATTCTTGTTGGGTTTTGTCAGCTTGGGGTTTCAGTTTGCGCTTTTGTTTGTTTAACTAAGTCTCCTTCAAATGACTTGGGGCAGCATTAGCTCTGCAGGTATTAGAGGCAGGTCCCAGAACACACGTACTCCCGGCCTCAGCATGGGGAAGGGATGAGGGCTCTCCCTGAGTTCTGCTGTCTGCAGGGCCAGAAGAAATGGCAGACTGAGATGCACCACTCCCCGATCCTGGCACATTTGGTACAGACCAGCCCAGTGACTTGCGGTTGTGTATTACAGCGTCACGTGTGGTGTTCCAGATAACTCTTAAAGTTTAACCAAACGTGAGCCATCCCTTCCTCATTCTAAACAATTTTCACTTACTTTAACCCCTTCCCTCCTCCTTACTGCCTTTATCTAGGGATTAGTATTAACAATGGTAACAGACTAAAACAAAATAAGAGACTGGAGAGATTTCCTAATTTCCTCTTAAAACTAGAGTGCGGAAGAATTTAAAGTCTTAAGGTTTAGGAAAAAAAAAGGTTCTAAAACATATTTATCCTCATTGGAGAGCGTCTTGTGCCAGACTGAGATGCCGTGGCCCAACTTTAGTTAGCTGTGTACAAGGGGTATTAATTCCAGTGCGGGCATGAGGTGTCCATTTCAGAGCTAATAACTCCTGAGAACAGACCAGTACCCTAACGGTGGCCTGCAGTAGGTGCATTCCCCCTAACCTACAACTGAAGTCTCCCACTCAAACCTACAGCTGTTCAAAATTCCCCGGGGGGGTTCACTGGAGTTGGGCGCCTTGGAACAAAAGCACTTTCCCTCCTTTTTAACGGTAAAACCTCAAACCACAAAGGTGCAAGAAAAAGAGAAGCTACTTGCAGGAGTGCCCCTCTAACTGTCCATTCTTATATGCTGTTTATTGGATCATTAAAATCTTACAAGGGCTTTCTGGTAATTGTTAATTGTTGAATTCAAGGTTTGTCTCAGCTGTTTGCACAGAAATCGTTCACTTTCAAACTTAACAATATTTTCCGTAACACCTTGTCTAAAAGAACTTTCCAAGCAATCTACTGACAAGATCCTTGAGTGATTTGTGGCCTCTGCAGGAGCGGAGGTAGGGCGCGCCAGCCGGCACACCTGTTGTCAGGTGACAGGGCCTGCAGCATCCTGCACACTCGGCCTCCCCACTCCACCCCACCCCCAGCGAGTCTCTTCCCTCCTGGCCTCCTCCACCCAGGGAGCCTACAGCCTTCCGGAGTCACCTTAAAAAAACTCCCAACCACAAAGCAAACAAAAGGCCGATCGGGAGGCGAGCGAGCGCAGCGGGGGTTCCCGTGGCCTTTCTCCAGCCAGGCCCTGGACAGCCCCCTCCCCGCCCCTGCCTGGCTCCAGTCCCGCGAGTAACCCCCAACCCCCCACTGCCCTCCCGGCAGATACCAAGCCGGGCGCCTACACGCCTGCCACCGGGGGCTCGGGCCCCACGTATTGTGCCGGGCCGGCGGGCGCCTCACCAAGTGCAACTCCGGGCTCAGCAGCTCCTGGGAGCCCAGGCCCAGGCTGGCCAGCCAGCGCCGCGAGGCCTCCCCCTGCCTCTGGCCCGGCCCGGCCCGGCCGCCCGGGAAGGGCCGCCGGGGAGGGGCCCGAACTGTCTCCTTCCCACAAAAGCGCCCAGGAGCGGGCAGCAGGACACGGTTCTAAGAGAAGTTGGCTTCCGGGTTTGCTTTTTGAACAAAACCAAAGGGATCCTGCGCGGCCGGGCAGGGCCTCGGGAGGGCGCCGTGTGTGCGGGGCCCCGGCGCGGGCCGCACCGAGCACTGCAGCTCGAGCCCGGCCGCGCGCCGCCCGGTGCGCGCCAGGCCCGGCCGCTCCCAGGCACCCGCGGCCGGAAGAGCACGGCGGCCGGCCCCGGGCGGCGGGGACGGAGCGCGCGGCGAGGGGCCCGCGCGGACTTACGGGGCGGCTCGGCGGCAGCGGCAGCAGCAAGGTGTCCGGCCCGTGCCCTCTTGGCCGCTCGCGCCTTTTCTCTCCGCGCTCCTCGCTGGCCCGCCCGCCCGCCTCCTCGCTTCCCCGCCCGCCCGCCTCCTCGCTTCCCGCCCGCGCGCCGCGCGCTCGCCCCCGCCGCCCGGCTCCGCTGCCGAGTGAACTGGAACCAGTCGCCGCGGCCCGGGATTCCCACAATGCACCGCGCGCCGCTCGTCACATCCCATCCCGTCCCCGCGCGTCCGGCCGCCCCTCCCGCGCCACCGGGGCGCCCCGGCCTTGACCCCAGCCCGCGGCTGCGCGCGCGCGCGGGGCCCTCCGCGCTCCGCCGCCCGCACGTCGGTCGGCGTGTCTCCCCGAGGCCCGGGCGTCTGGCAGCCCGCCCGGACGCTGGACGCAGGGTCCACCCCCAGCCCTGGGCGCGACCTGAGCCAAGTCCTTGGAAAGGGTCGGGCCCCCGGCAGAGGTGCTTCTCCAGCGCGTGTCCCAGCCTGTGTCTCCAGTGACACTTAGTAAGCGCCTACTGTGTGCCTCGCCCTCAGCACGGGACTTTCGCTGCCTGATCCCTAGAGGTCTTCCCTTTAATCCAAGGAGGGATGCACAATTGCTCTTTCCAGTAAGCACTTTCCCTTCCCCAACCGATGCAAACCTCCGCGTTCCTCAGAACCTCCCGCTGTCTCTAAATACAAACCCCATCCCACATGGCCCCCCGACCAACTGCTGCACATCCGGCTGCCCTGGGGCTCTTCATAGTGACCCTCAGAAGGCTGGCTGTGCTTTGCGCATGGAAGCCGTTAGCTACTTGGATTCAGCAAAAGTCCCCTACTGGACCCAAGTGGGGATTTATTAACATAAACAGTGATTCTTCATCATCACGCACATTTTTTAAAACTGCAGACAAGCAGAAAGAGGAAGGGCCGCCTCAAAGCCGGTCTACGTATTCCTAAATTGGTTTCTCGCCCGAAGGCCTTAGTGGTCCATTCTGGGTACGTAAATAGGAACCTCCCCTCTACTTCCCTCCTCTCCAGTGTGAAAGGGGAAGCCACCTCACCACCCAGCTGTGGAGCACATTTAGATAACAATACACATAGGGCAGAGTTGATGTGAGGCTTAATGTACCGCTGCAGGAGGGGATGGGGGGAGATTACGCAAGACATCAAAGACTCCTCCGTCCTCAGGCTGCCCGTATAGCAACAGTGGTAACCTCCTCCCCTCAAGATGCTGCTTTACGCCCACCAAACTTTAAAAGTTTGCAAAGCAGTACCCAGTACATGCCATTCATGCATTCATTTCAGTTAAGTAATGAGGTTATACTTTGTGCCATGCACCAATTTGGGTGATCAAGATGAAGCCGTGAACAGAACAGGTAAAAATCCCTGATCTCCTGGGCTTTGCAGTCAAGTAGGGAAAGACAGACAATAGACAAAAGAGGTGTGTCCGATGGTGTAAATGCTGTGGAGAAAAATAAGGCAGGACAGGGGGATAGGGAAGGTGAGATGGGCTGGGGTTCCAAATTTTAGAGAAGGCCTCCCTGAGAAGGTAACATTTAACCAAAGACGTGAAGGAATTGAGGGAGCAAACCACGTGGATATCTGGGGGAGAACCGTTCTAAGTATGA
This sequence comes from Equus caballus, assembly GCF_041296265.1. Taxonomy (NCBI): domain Eukaryota; kingdom Metazoa; phylum Chordata; class Mammalia; order Perissodactyla; family Equidae; genus Equus; species Equus caballus. The sequence goes on along the minus strand of NC_091697.1, from coordinate 56,267,694 downwards.
GGAACAGCAAGTGCAAAGGCCTTGAGGCAGAAGTGTCTCCAAAATTGTCAAGAAATAATGAGTGTGTTCTTACCACAAAAAGGAAATGATATTTGTCCTTCATTTTTCTTTATAGCTGAGTAGTATTCCATTGTGTGTATATAGTATATGTACCACATCTTTATCCATTCATCTGCTGGTGGGCACTAAAGGTGTATAGGGGCACATTTGTATGGTGACAGATGACAACTAGACTTTTGGTGGGGAGCACTATGTAGTCAATACAGAAGGCAAAATATAATGATGGACACCTAAAATTTATACCGTGTTATAAACCAATGTTACCTCATAAGAAATTAAATTAAATTTTAAAAAAGATAACTGTGATATGATAGAGGTGTTAAGTAACACTAAGGTGGTAATCATACTGCAATATATAAATGTATCAAATCAACATGTTGCATCTCTTAAGCTTACACAGTGTTATACGTCAATAACATCACAATAAAAAAAAGAGGAATAGTGAGTCTGAGGATGGAGTGGAACGAATGAAGGGCAGAGACTTACAGGAGGTGAAACCGGAGAAATGATGATGCTTTGGGTCCCAAAATAAAGTATTGTGATGTATACGGATCCCCCAGGGAAGCTGCAGAGGGGTGTCAGGGAGGGTGCAGAGACTACCCCACCTCATTGGTCTGTCCTTCCCTGGGTCCTTGGGGAGGTCTGTCACATCTGCAGGGGCCAGCCATCAGGTGAAGTTTCTGTGGGCCACAGCAAGTCGGAAGGATGCCAGACTTCATTTATTCACTCAACAAACTCTTGCTGTGCACCTGCTGTGTGCCAGGCCAGTGCCGGGCTCCTTCCCAGGGAGAGATACCTCGGTGTGTTGCCAGACTGTCCAGGCCCTGGTCCAAAACGTAAGCAGTACACCTGGAAACTTTAACAAGAGAGAAGCAGTGGGCTGGGGGGAAGGCCAGGCCTGTGTGGAGAGGGGGAGGTGCCTGCAGCCTGCCAGTGCCCTGGTGGTGGACAGACCTGAGGCTTCTTCCCAGGTCCTCAGTGATGGCCAAGGCCAAGTGCAGAGGATGATTGTCTAATAGGTCCCAGTCTGCAGCCCTAGGAAGCCAAGAATTAACTCACTTACCTCCATCCCAGCGTTGGTTTCTGACTCAGTTGATTTTCCTGGTGACTTCGACGTGGGTAATGCTTAAAAGGTCGTCTTTTACTCTCCATCTTATTGCACACTTGCCATGTGCCGGATCACATGTATCCCATCATTTCACCCTCACAACAGCCCCAGCAGGCAGGCTATTTCTGGGACATTTCTATCCCCGTTTTACAGATGAGGACACCATAGATTAAGGAAGCCAGGAAATCTGCCTGAGATCTCATAGAAAGTAGGCTGGCACTGGGGTTCAAACCCAGGTTCATCTGGGACCTGAGCGCTCATGTTTAGGCCTGAAGAGAGCCCTTCTGGGGGCTTGATTTCCTCTGCGCCTGGCACCCATCTTCCCCATGCCCCCTAGTTCAGAGTGGGTCTTTTTGTCCCCACTCAGTCATGAACCCCTGTCCTTGGGTTAGTCTGTGCTGCTCCATAAGCTGATCTTGGTCCAACTCCACCCCCCACCCCCCTCCGTACCCTTCTCACAGAACTCACTAGGAATGTGGTCCCCTGGAGCTTTTCATCGCTGAGGCCCTGTCTCCACCTCTCTCAGAAGGCTCCACCCTCTCTCTCTCCTGCAATTTGCGCGCCCTGTTCTTCTTCCTGGTCACCTGCCCCCTTTCCCAATCTTGCTCAGGGGGCTTCATCAGATATCTTTTTTTTCCAATTGCAAAATAAATGCATGCTCACTACATAAAACTTGGAAAACAAAAACACGCAAAAAATAAAAATCACCCTAAGTACACCACTAAAAGAGAACCAGTGCTCCCCTTCCAGCCTTTGCGACCGTATCTACTTAATGTTAAACGTATTGGGGTTCCTACTGCATTTAGTGCTTGTCACCTGTTTTTTAAACTTAATGGTCTTTTATGAACATTTAACCAGGTAGTTATGCTACAGCAGCAGTTCCCAGACTATTTGGGTTCAAAACTCCTTTATCCTCTTAAATTATTGAGGTGTGCAAAGAGTTTTTGTTTGTGTGGGTTATAGCTATCAATATTTGCTCCATTATAAATTAGAACAGATAAATGTTAAGTATTTACTAATGTATACATTTTTGTTCATAAATTTTACATTTTAAAGACGTTGTTATGTGTTAACATAAATAATGTATTTGTAGGAAAATAATTATATTCTCTGAACAAAAAAAAATTTAGTGAGAAGAGTGGCATTGCTTTGCAATTTTGCACATTTCTTTAAGGTCTCGTTTCATAGAAGATAGCTAACTTGTCATGTCTCCTGTATTCGATCAATTGCTATGTGTTGTTTTGTTTGAAGTATATGAAAAAATCCAGCCTTACACAGATATGTATTTGGCAAAAAATAGAGGATTTTAATAGTCTTTTCAGATAATTTTGATGTTCTTCTTTGATACTACATCAAAATTCAAGAAGTAGTAGTTTCTTAAAGGTTAATTACAATGTAGAATCTGAAACCAATCAATAAACTTTTGAACTTGGTAACATAAAAATCCATTAATCTATCTTATATCCTGAATGGATCTGTCAGGCATGCGTGATTTGGTAAAATCACACATTGGTCGTTTGGAAAATAGTGGTTCACTGAGTTGTATAGATCTTCCAGTCTTCCAAATGTGAACACTCCTTCATTGTACAACATCAGAAAATCACGTTTCTTAATATCACCACTGATATCATCAGAAGATTATTAAGTATCAGGAAATTGTCAAGCTCATGGGGCAGATACAAGTTTCCCAGTGCTGTAATTTTTGCTTGAAAATTCAAATTTATCATTGGCAACATAATGTCACAGTTATTTTCCTTGAAATGACAGGTTCATTTCATTCATTTTCAAGAAAATGTCTACTATGTGCATAGGGCTGCATTATGACCTTCCTGGACCTTAGGCATTTTTGCCTTCATGGGCCCCTTCCTCCACTTAAAAAAAAACAACTGCATTAGTGTAAAGGTAAATATACTAACATGGTATATTAAAACTGTACCTTATAGAGAATTCAGCCCTGCACACACCCAAGTCTGAACAACCATAGCTTGTCTGTCAATCAGGCCCAAATTCTCCATGAGGAACAGTGCTGAGGCCCACCCGACTTTATGGGCCTGTGAAAATGTTTTAATTTCTTTTAAAATCAGAAGAAGAAAATGAAGGTTAATTCTTTTAGGTCAAATAAAATATTTTAATATACAACAATATTTGTCTTTATACCAATGCAGTCATAAAATATAATTTTTATATCTTTTTATAGAGGAAGGGGCCCACAAAGGCGAAAGTGCCTAGGGCCCACAGAAGGATTATGATAGCCCTGCCGTCAGTCATTGTTTCAAGGCAAAAGGGTGCTCCATGTAAAAAACACCTAGCTCGGTGCACAACTGAAACACACAAGTGCATTTCCTCAAGGCAGCCACACTAGTGCTTCAGACAGCAGACACACTTCATAGAGACTTCCTACACAGTCACACACAACAGTTAAAAATCGTCCTGAAGCATCGAAAGTCAATAAAATTAGTACTTTTTACTGCTTCATCAAGGACATTCTTAGGTGAAATTGTTGGGGTTTTTCTGCAAGTGCTTGGCAATAACGAATAAAATGATTATTACTACAGTTTGTTGCCATCGCTGATCTGTGCTAAGTCACTAGCAGTTTTACCACTATTGTTTTTGCACCATTGGTGCAAAGATCGAGACAGTGAGAAAGCTAAATAATATCTTAGCATTATTCTGGAAAGTTTGGGCCTTGTAGACCCCCAGAAAGGGTCTCAGAAACCTTCAGGGCATCTGCAGACCCCACTTTGGGAACCACTATTCCAGACATTCCCGGGGCTGTACCATTGTTTGTTTAACCAGTTCCTTATTGTTGTTGTTTTTCTTTCAGGCTGTTTCCAACTCTATTATAAAGATCTGATGAATATCCTTAGAAATACCTCTTTGTGCATATCCGACTGTTGAGGATAAGTTCTTAGAAGTGGAAGTGCTGGATCAAAGATCCACAGTTTAAAAGCTTTAACACAAGTAGCCAGATGGCCCTCCAGAAAAGCTGGGACAGTGTACCACCCAGCCAGTGGGCAGGACTGAGCATTCCTGCATTTCCCCAGCCCCTCTTTGCCCCACCCTGAGTGTCCTCCAAGACCTTTGATGATCTGAGGGTCAACAGTGGGTGTCACCGTTTCCCTCGGTTTAGTTTGACCTTGTTTGTGGAAGGGCAAGCAGTGGGTGTCCAGTTAGTCCCTAGACTTTTGATCAACGCACATCAAGCCAAGGGGAATGTGTGTGTGCTGGAGGGACTAGGGGAATCCCAGGAAAGAAAGCCTCTGGCAAACCTCTCCTCCACCATCCTCTGCCCCCACATACAGATGTGCTCTTTTCCACGGAACAGATGCATTCGTCAGCCTTTCTTCCTTATTTGATTACTTCAGAGATAACTTCTCTCTCTTTGATCTGCAATTGGCGGAGACATCTGACACTTTCCCTTGTTTTCAACAACCCCACCCCCTCCTGACTTTGTTAAGTAGTTAATGCCCTTCTCTAAGAGAAATACAGGTGAATATTTTCCCTTAATGAGGAATAACAGGGAGCCAAGGAAAACCAGGCTAGGGTGTATGTCTGAGGGAGGGAGGTCTGTATTACCTCTTCTTAGGCCTAGAGAGATCTCTAGATTTAAATATTTTTTTCCCCTGAGGTTAGAGCTGTATGGAAAACACATCTGAAGGATTTATGCTACCTGTAGAGTGGCAGTACTCAAAGTGTGGTCCACGGACTCCCGTGGGTCCCCAGACCCTTTAATGGAGTCCGTGGGTCAAAACAACTTTCATAATAATTGTAAGGCCTCATATGCCTTTTTCACTCCGTTGACATTTGCATGTTAACTGATAATACAAAAGCCCTGGCGGGGTAAAGCTTTGTGCCTTAGCATAAAAGTGGCCCCAAACTGCTAATAGTCAAGGGATTCTTCACCACACACACACACACACACACACAGAGCTAGTTTCACTTAAGAATTAAAAGTGTCTTTAATGAAGCAGATTTAAAAATTTTTGAAAGCTTGTCTCTGCCTGCATGAGCTTGACAGCTTCCCAAGACTTAAAACTTTTCTGATGAGATTGGTGATGGTATTAACTGATATGATTCTTTGAAGTTGTACAATAAAATCTGTTAACATTTGGCAAGCTCTTATATATTTCCGGGATATATAAGATAGTATGTCTTAGTGGACCAATATTTTCCAAATGACTAATGTATGATGCTACAACATCATGCGTAGGTTTTAAAAAAATCCATTCAAAGTGCAAGATAAAGCAATGAATTTAATTTCACAGAGTATAAAAAGTTCAGTGATATATTTTAATATTCTCCATCACTACTAACCCTTAAGAAATTACCATTTGTCAAGTTTTGGTGTAGAATCAGAGAACAATAGCCACAATTATCTGAGAAGGTTATTGTGATACCCCACCTTTGACTACGTTAAAAACAAAACAAAACTTTTGCATGGGCAAAAAAAAAAACAACACCACAAGAAAGTCAAAAGACAAATGACAAAGTGGAAGAAAATATTGGCAAAATAGACACAGATAAAAGCCCTTGTCCCTGTCTTAATCTGCTTGGGCTGCCATAACAGAATACCATAGACCGGGTGGCTTGAATTACAGAATTTTCTCACAGTTCTGCAGGCTGGGAAGTCCGAGATCAAGGTTCTGGCACAGTTCAGTTTCTGGTGAAAGCTGTCTTCCAGTGCACACGGCCACTTGTCCTCGCATGACATTTCCTCCGTGCATGCGTACGGACAAGAGAGAGAAAGAGAGAGAGAGCATTTTCATGTTTCTTCTTATAAGGACACCAATCCTGTTGGATTAGGGCCCCATCCCTAGGACCTCATTTAATCTTAATTACCTCCTAAAGGCCCCATCTCCAAATACAGTCACCTTGGAGGTTAGGGCTTCAATATGAACTTTGAGGGGACACAATTCAGTCCATAGGAAAAATTTAAAGTCCTATTGAAAAAATGCTCAAAAGATAGGAACAATTAACAAAAAGATATAAAAATGGTGCTTAAAATATGAAGATGTTCAACTTCACTCATAAGGCAAGTGCAAACAAAATGACACCTAGCTATCCTTTCTCACTTAGCAGACTGGCAAAAGCTCCAAAGCTTGAAACTACAGGCTGCTGGCAAAGCTGTAGAAGCAGGCTCTCATACATCACTGGTCGGAAGACCAACTGTGACGGCTCTTGGGAGGGGAATTTCACAATATGTAACACAGCTATCTCTGCCTTCACCCTTAACCAAGCAATTTTTATTTTAGAATTTACCCTGAAAATGTACCCAATGATATGAAAATGCCTACCCACAAGATTATTTGTTGCTTCATTATTTGTAATTGCAAAATATTGGCAAATACTTAAATATCTAAGCATAGGAGATTGGTTGAATCGACTATGATACAAACACACAGTAAGCACTATATGCTGTAAAAATGAATGGTAAAAATCTCCATGAACTGATTATGATCTCCAGGAGATATTGTTAAGTGAAAAAAGTAAAGTGAAAATGGGTATATATCGTATGCTACATTTTGTGTAAGAAAGAAGGGAGAATAAGAAAACGTACATATATCTCTACAAATAGAAACACAGAAGGGATAAACCAGAAGACAATGAAGATAGTTACCTATAAGGTGTGAGGGGCAGGAAGAAAGGGAGACAGTGACATTTCTCTGAGTATATTTTTTGCATACATGTGGCTTTACGGAAGCATGCTAATATTCTATATATTCAAAACCGAAAATTGCATCTCTAAGAATAGACAGGGAGAAAATTCCTAAAGCTGAAATCAGACTAAAACCACTGAATCCAATTATATTTCAAATGAAGACCATAATCCTACTGAAGGAGGGAAAAGAAGTAATCCACTTTATTTATGAACACAGGATTTGATACTCTCTGTTTGTGATGAGAAAGGGATTCAGGGAAGAATTGCAAAGGAATCCTGAACCATTTTTGTGGAGTTTGCATTCTGTAGTGTAGGGGAAAGTCAATTCTAAAACAATTTTGCATCTATTATAGGTTTTAGCAAACGAGTAAATGTGTTGATGTTATTGGGAGCCAAAGTTCTCGCTATAGGAAGAAGGGACATATAAATATGGAATGCAGGAAGGCAAGAAAGAACCCTGTGGGGATTAACTGGGACTGGAGCCATTAGTGTGAACTCATTTCTAAAATAGGTATATGCAGGGGCTGGCCCAGTGGCCTAGTGTTTAAGTTTGGCATGCTCCGCTCCAGTGGCCTGGGTTCGGTTCCCGGGCGTGGACCTGCACCACTTGCCAGTGGCCGTGCTGCAGCGGTGACCCACATACAAAATAGAGGAAGACTGGCAACAGATGTTAGCTCAGGGAGAATCTTCCTCAGCAAAAAAAATAATAATAATAACAATAATAAAATAAAATAGGTATACACAAATGTGTATGTATATATACCTATATATGTGTACACACATGTATATATGCATGTGTGTATGTTTATGTATGTATACATACATATATTTGCTAGCTCTATCTGTGAAAGGGTCGAGAAGACACCCCTGTAGCAATAAACATATCTGGCACCCAGATCTTGGTTTCTAATACCATTTCCCACTAAAATGAACCAAGGCTCCTTGGAGAAATGGCTGATTCTAGGGCTGGAGCAGGAAGAATGCAAGATGAGCCTGGGATATCTTGTCACGCCGGGAAGTCGGGAAGTACACACACACACACACACACACACACACACAATGATAGGGGTGTGTCACAAGAATAAAGCAGACAGTTTGAAGAGGCTCCTTTCGGTCAAATCTGAGGGATTCTTGAGTCCATACTGAGAATAAAGACATTTATATAAATATATATATATACACACTCATATATAATATATATAAAATATATTTGTCTATAAAGGTGGGTGGAAGAAGTTCTCTTGCTGTGGTAGAATGGTGAATGGCAACCAGCAAATGTAGAGGGAGTGGTGGGGTTGGAAAAGCAGCATTTCACAACCATCATAGCAAAGATCAGTTTCAGCAAAAACGATCAGTGATACTATACTAGTTTCCTGTTACTATTGTAACAAATTACCACAGATATTCCAAGACGTATCCTTGACATTTTACCAAGAAATCATTTTTCATGTCTTCCCAATACTTTTAAGAACTTAGAATATTTTACCTCCCTCAACTTCTCATTATTGTCATGAATCTTCTATTTATATTTTAAACTCCACAATGTCACTAGGATGATTCTGTACAGCTATATTAATCCGTGCTTACCCACATATTTACCCTTTCTGGAGCTCTTCATTCTCCCTTGCATATTTATGTGTCCATGTGGAGCATTTTTATTTTTCCTGAAAAAACTACCACAATGCTTCTTTTAATACAGACTTGCTGGCAATTAATTCTCTGTTTTTTAATTCTTTAAAGAAGTCTCAAAAACTTCTGTATTTCACTAACAAGAAATTCTGTTATGGAGAAATTCAAACACTTACCAAGTAAAGAGGAGAGTATAGTTAACTCCCACAGTATTTGTCACCTGGCTACAACAATGATCAAATCCTGCCATTCTTGCATCATCTATACTCCCCACAACTCCCCAACTTGATAATAATGATTTTTAACAGCACTTTTATTTTAAGGTAAAATGTACATACATGGAAGTGCACACATCCTCTCTTGACTGGCAGTTCTCAAACTCCAATTTTTGTTCCTGCAACCTGATAAGAGACTGTCAAAAGTCTACTCAGCTTCTCAGCTGCCACTTTCTGATTAGCTTTTCAACTAAAAAGTTCATATTGGCAAATATATCAAGGAGAAAAGGGATGCCAAATATTGGGCTCAGAATCCTGGGTTCCCCTTCTCTCTGAGGTCTTGCTTCTAGAAATTCTTGGCTACTTTTTAATGCCAGCAAACAATTTAAAAGGTAAATTTCTGTCCTCTTTTCTAGCTATTTTTGTCTAGAAGCTTGGTCTGGTAAAAAGCTAGCTCCCCATTCCAGGAAGCAGAACTCACAACCCTGGGTTTTAATAGGAAACCACAGGGATCTGCTAGAGAAACTGCTGTTTCCTTACAGACTCTTGCATGCCCCAGGCCCATCAGGAAACAAAATGACGTTCTCTCCCGATGTGTACCTCTTTTTAATTTTTTTTCTAAATATCTTTGTTTTCTAACAGCTCTATACATTTGGATGTTTCGATAGAAGGTAGCTTTAGCACAATTTTTCCTTGCCTCAAGAAGCTGAATCTTTCAGCTCGAGAATTTTTCCACATGCAGAAAATATACAGGCAGAGTCAGTCCTTCGAACAATTGCAAGGGAAATGGAGGTGGGGGGCATGCATCTTAAAGACACTTTCCTTACTGTCCCCCATCCCATCACCTAGCGACCTTGCCACAATCCTGGTGTCTACCTCCTGCCTCTTTCCATAAATGTTGCCCCATTTCTCCGTTTCATGGTGATTTGAAGTTATCATTATGTGCATCAACTATTATATAGTATTGCCCTCTGGTGGTACAGAACTGTTAGCCCGTGTATTGAATGGGTCCAGAATGTTGCTGTTCTGAATTCTGCCAACACAGGAGAAGACAGAACAATTTTTTAGAAAATGACAGCCAACTCTCACATCTTATAACAATGAGTCTTTCCCCTTTGATCTCTTGCCCTAACTCACCTGGGACTGGCAAAGCGTACCTGTTGCAACTGTTTCTGAATTGAGTCAATAAGCAACAGGCAAGAGGACACTTTGGCTTCTCAGATTTTTAAAAATCCTTTGGATCTGACTCCAGGTTGAGAAGGTAGGGGTGATTGGGAGGATAGGATTTGCCTAATTTCAAAATGGCTCTTGTTCTATTCAGGGTAGGCTAACTGCTGTAACAAATAAGCTATGTGTGTCAATACTTTACACAGTAAAGTTTATTTCTTGCTTGTGCAATGTCCCAGCATAGGTTTTCCTGGTCAGATGACTCTCCTACATGGTTCTCCTCCACATGATGTCACAGGGACACCAGGCTCTGTTGGTTTTATGGCTCCGCTCTCTACTATGGCCTCAGAGAACTCTCCAATTGGCCAGCAGATAGGAAAAGGTAACCAAGGGTTGTACATGGGGCGGGGCAGGGGAGGCGGGGTGAGTTATGGGCCAGACTTGGAATTTGTATCCATCACTTCTGTCTACTTTGGGCATTCCATTGGCCATTATCCAGTCAAATGGCTGTAACTACCTGCAAGGGAGGCTGGGAAGTGGAGCCTATTTACCTATTCTAGGAGGGATAGGTAAATAGGTTGTGAATAGCTATCAAGTCTCTGCCACAGGTCTCATTTACGTGTGTGTGTGTGTGTGTGTGTGTGTGTGTGTGTGTCTGCCTTCTGAAGGGAAAGTAAAAGGAATGTCTTGACTTTTGCAAAAGAGCCCCCAAACCTTCTTGGCTCTTTCATCTCCTCAGTTTACTCAAACCCTGGGTTGAGAGTAGCACTGGATACAGTTTTTTCGGCCTCTTAAGACTAGAAGGAAGATACTTTTTAACTAAAACATGGAATATTTTCCTGGTCCTGGGGGAGGTCCAATCAGCCGACATTATTTTTAAGTAAGCTTTTTATTGAAGCTTGACATAATAAAGAAAAATGTACCCAAACCCCCACCCGCAAAAGCCCATAAGTAATCAGCTCAATGAATTTTCACAAGGTCAACATAGCCATGTGACTATCACCCAGATCAAGAAATAGAACATTACCACCATCTCAAATACCAGCTGGTAAGTGTGGGTTGAGGAGTTCTTGGTAATGAGGGAGGGTATTTTAGGGGCCCGGAGTTGCTGGTACCTCATTTGGGCTATGATGCCTCCTCCATTAAATGTTAGCTCCAAAGTTGAAGAGAGGATGAGGCAGCCTCCCCTTGGTTTAGCCATCTCAACGACCTTTGGCTGGTTACTTCCTCTCTTAGAATCTCTATTTCTCCATATGTACAATGGGAGGCTTGGATAAGCAAGCCACTAAGGTTTCTCAAGCTGGAACAACATGGTTTTAGGACTTGCATCAAATCCCTTAGGATGGGGTGTGGTGGGGGGGCATGCATTATGGACCTGGAAGGAATCCCTGGTGTAGGGAGATGCCCTAGCCCCAGGTTGTCCTCAGGCCTGCTGGAGCCATCTCCACTGAGTTCTCCAGCCTGGGGTCCTGGGAGTTGGTCACCAGTGCTATGCTGGCCTATTCACAGTCTATTCAGTATTCAGTCTATTTGGCTTAATCCAGCTCTGGGTGTGCTGTGAGGGGCTGCCAGACCTTGTAGGGTCAGGGAGGTATGTGCACAGCCAGGGGCTAAGAATTTCAGAATACGGACTTGGGCAGACTTGGGTGCCAACTCTGACTTCCTAACAGGCTGGTTGTATGAACTTGGGTGAGTCATTTAAACTCTCTGGGACTCAATCTCCTTATGCATGAAATTCAAAGGAAAGTCACCTACCTTATAAGTTCTTGTGCAGACGAAATGAGCTAAACCTTGTAATCCGCTTAGCTTGATGCCTGGCATCTAAGTGCCAGTGTTAGTTGTGAGTATTGCTCTTCCATGCTACCCCTTCAACAATGGTGCCGCAAAAACTCTCCAGGCAGGGAGTCAAGAACCTGTAGCCTGGAACGGGGATCTAGGAGGAAACAGGTTTGCTCTGCGGTTAAGTCCAGACTGGTCACATTTATTTTCTTTCACAACTCCCTTCTTTACCCTCTCTCTGCTGATACTGGAACAGTTCATTTCTCACAATTGCCAGAGTCATTATCTCCGTAAAGTTCAGAGTAATCTCTTGGCAATTTAATCTGAGGTCTAATAATAGACACCAGTGTAATTATAATTAATAGAAATGCTTAGAATATGTAAAGTGCTTTTTCTCCTGAATTCCCTAGAAAGCAGTGAGTAAGAACAGGCTTCAGAGTCCTGCAAACTTGGGCTCAAGTAATGGCTCCACTACCCACCAGCTGTGTGACCCTGTACAAGTGTCTTAACCTTTCTGGATGCAACTAAAAAATGGGGACAAGAGCCATGCTTGTTCTTAACTGCACCCTGTTCCCTAGGGGAGCATGGAAGACTCCCCAGATTCCCTTGCAGTGGAGTCCTGTTTGACAAGGAAGTTTCACTAGTTGATGGTTCTTATGGGAGGTTTGGAAGGTGGAGCTGAGGAAGGCCTTCTTCCTCCTGTTGAGGTTGCTGGCAAGCTTGGTTGTGGTGAGTTTTTAGGCAGCCAAGAAAGATGGTGACTAGCTTCAGGGTGGGAGAGGCAGTTGTGACAGTGGCTATGGTGGCAGCTATAACAGCTTCCTGATGTCCCAGCCTTGTGATGGGTCCTTGTATTCAACAGCTCATTGTCACACCCTTGCACATGCTCCTCCGGCCCTTACCATAATCTTGTAAGCGTTTGATTTCTAATACAAAAATCCTCTTTTGCTCAAATATCTAGAATTACTTCTGTTTCTTGCACTGAACTCAATTGACACAGGATGATGAGACTGCTAATTTTTCAAGGATTAGGCAAGCTATATTTAATATTTAATATAAGAAGAAGCACTCAGTCAATGGTAGTCACTAATGATTGCAATAAGACTAACTGTTTAGCTGTTAAAATTTTGGGCAAACCAGTTTTGTAAATTGCATCTTGCCGCCCACCAGTGTTAGAAGGATTATTTTCCCACTTTGGTTTTTCCAAGCAGTCAGCAGGCATCTATAACAAGAGGAAAATGATCCTTGGCTAATGTTGCTTTCCACTTATGTTCTCGCCAACAATTCATGTTGCCTTAAGAGATTAGGCCTTTTTATTGCTTGCCTCATTGCCCTGCTGTCTGCACCAAAGTTACGTCTTGGCTGGCTGGGTGTGTCCTTCTGATGGAGTCCAGGCCTGTTGCACAGAGAGCAAGGGGGTTATTTGATCTCTTGACTGTGGCTCTTACAAGTCCCATTGAGAGTGTGCTTACCCACAGAGCTCTGCTATGCTAATTGGCCTGGTGTAGCCGAAGAGGCAAAATTCCCCCTGAAGCAGTGAGTGTTTCTTCTGGCAGGATTTGGCATTTGGGAGAGGGCAGCCTTTACAGGTCAACTCTGGGTCCCACCCAACCCTTCTCACACTGTCAGAAGCCCCACAGCTTCTTGATCAGGGTGATGGTGGGGCCTGAGGGGCATCGCCTGCCTCCAGAGAGATTTCCACTCATCCCACACTCAAGTCCTGGAACACAAGAAACCCCTCTGCTTGGACATCTGTCAAGATGGCCCTGAAGCCTGATAGCTTGCCCACCAAGTGTTGCCCTGTAGACACCGTTGGTGAGAATGCAGAGAAGTCAGTCTCCCCACCCTCGACTCACATGGTTTTTCACTAAAAGCTGCATGGCACTTTTCCCACTGTGCGTTCTCATTATGGCTCTTCCTAAAAGGCCAAGTGGTCCTACAAAGCCAACCCATAAAATCCTTGGCCCCTGGAGAGAGGTTCAGACTCAATCCCTTCCACTGACGAAAGCCTAATGAGAGAGGACCCCTGTCTGTAGGCTTCCCGGCTCCACCGTCACCACCCCTGTGCCTCTGCCACCGGCTCAGTCATGCTCACCTGCCCAGTCTGCTCAGACCTCAGCTGGCCCTTCAACTCCCAGACTCTTCAAGTGTGCTTCAGGACTAGAGATGCTCTTGATGGGCCACTGAACTTAGCACTAAGAACCAATGTTTGGTCACCAAAAAGAAGAAAATTCATTCTTTAAAAAATAACACAAACCCCCTTCCCTTTGCCCTGAGTTCCTGTCTCTCTCTGTTGAGTGTTCTGTCTCCTTTATGCATGGCAGAGTTCTCCAACTTTACCTGGAGAAAACCACAATGAGAAAGCACTTCACACCTACTTAGGATGGTTATAATAAAAAACATGGAAAATGACAAGCGTTAGTGAGGATGGGGATGAAACCTTCGTGCATTCATTGCTGGTGGGAAGGCAAAATGGTGTGGCTACTGTGGAAAATAGTTTGGCATTCCCCGAAAAGTTAAACATAGAGTTATCCTATGACCCAGTCATCCCACTCCTAGGTGTATACACCAAAAAACTGAAAACAGGGACTTGAGCTGATACTGGTACACCAATGTTCACAGCAGAATTATTCACAATAGCCGAAAGGTAGAAATCCAAGTGTCTAACAACCGAAGAATGGGTAAGAAAATGTGGTGTATCCATACAATGGAATATTACTCAGCCATAAGAAGGAATGAAGCTCTGATGCGTGCTACCATGTGGATGAAGCTTGAAAAAGTTTATGCTAAGTGAAATATGCCAGAAACAGAAGGACACACACTGTATGATTCCACTCATCTAGAATAGGTAAATTCGTAGAGACAGAAGGTGGATTAGAGGCTACCAGAAGCTGGAGGAAATGGGTTACTGTTGCTTAATGGGTACAGGGCTCCTGTTTGGGGTGATGGAAAAGTTCTGGAGACAGTGGTGGGGATTGTATAACAGTGCTAATGTGATTAATGCCCGCCACTGAAATGTACATTTAAGAATGGTTAAAATGGCATATTTTATGCCATATATATTACTGTGATTTAAAAAACAAAAAGAATTACCAGAAAGCTTGCTGAAATGCAGATTCCTGGAACCTGCTCCCAGATTTGTTGAGTCAGTAAGTCCAGGCTGGGGCTGATGTGCCTTTTCAACAGGCTTCCCAGGTGTCTCTGATGTGGGTAATCCAGGGCCCATTTTAGAAACGCAGACATATGTAGGCTATGCCAACTTTCTTTCTTGTGAAACACAAGAAAACAGATGAGAAGTTCTTGCTGCTCTTCAGAGCTTGTCCTGAAGGCAGGACATTCATGCTCTGCATGTTGGGACAGAGGGAGGGAGGTCCCTCTGTGCGTTGGCTGAGTCAGATGGGCACACTGGTCTACCCAGGCTGCATCCAAATGTGACAGTCTTGGGATCAGAGGACTAGCAGGGATATGACATCCAACTCTGTGGCCCTGAGATCCAGGGCCTTGCATGGCGTCTATCCATCTCTATGTCAGCATTCAGAGCCCTGTCTTTCCTCCTTCTCCAGCCTGCACTTCCACAGCCAAGTTCTTCTGCTGGGTCCAGCAAAGGCCAGGGGCAGGAGGTGACTTTGGGTTCTGACCACTTCTTGAAGTTGGTCATGCTGTCTTCTTTCTGCCTAATATTCCCAGTGCCAGGGGTGGGTGATGCTTCTTTTATCAGTGGTACAGGATCCCACGTCTGATATCTCCTCCCAGTGATCGACACAATTTACTCTACTTATTGATTAAGTCTCTCCTTGCATGTAGTAAGCAAATTACTAGTATGGAGAATGACCCTGAGCAATTACAAAACATCTCAGGGCAGACGTTTGAGAACTCGTGTTTGTGTTCTTTTGTTGCCTGGCCACTCAGGTATTCTTGAGATTGGTTCACACTTCCACTCTGAGTCCCTAAGACTCATTTTCAGAAACTATTCTAATAATGTCCCATCCAGAGAAAAGCATAGAAAAAGCTCAGCCTAGAAACACAAATGTAAGTATTGCTCACCTTCAGAAGGGAAAGAGGAGGAAGGAAGGAGGGTCACTCTTTCATCCCACTGATTTTTATTGAATCCCAACCAGGTGCTGGGTCTGCACCAGTCCCTTGGGAAGTGGGAGTGAATGAGACACAGCTGGTGGCCACAGGGAGCTCTGTCCTTGGTGGATGGGGGGATGGAGGTGGAGAACAAAGGAAAACTGCCAACTATAAAATAGTTGATCAGCAGGTGGGGCAGGGGTGTAGAGGGAGGGCCAGTGGCTTGGCTTGAGGGGTCAGAGATGAGAGGACTCAGGGAAGAGTTCAGAAATGAGGGAACACTTTGAAAAGACTCTTGAAAGATGAACACATTTTTGTAGGCAGCAAGGACAGGGTTAGGCTCCATGCTTTCCAAGCAGAGTGAAGAGGATTGTCGATGGATGTAGGGGGAGATGAGGCGGGAGAATGGAGAGTGACCTAGCCCCTTGGGCTGGTATGAATGCATTTACAGGTCTGGACTGGATCCTCTAGACAGTAGGGAATACCAGAATATTCTGAGCAGGAGAGCAATGTGGTCAGATTTGCAGGGTCTTTTGAATGTATGAAAAATTTCATAAAAAGTGAGAAAAGAGTATAATAAGCCTCCATGAATCCATACTTAAACTGAACAATTATTAATGTTTTTCCAAATTTGATTACTGTATTTCTTCTTTGCTAAAATATTTTAACACAACTCTAGACGTCCTAACCATTCCCCTCTAAAAACTGCAGTGTGAATCCTTTACAAACAAGCATGTTTTTACACAACTACACCACCATTACCACATCTCACATAATTAATAGAAGTTTCTCAATATCTAATACCAAGTTCATATTCAAATTTCTCAGATTGTCCCCAAGATGTTGTTGTTTCAAGGTTGACCTGTATGAATCAGGATTCAAATCAAGTCCACATATTGCATTTATGACTTTTGCTGTAGAAAGATCACACAGAGAAGGTGAACTATGGAAGACTCCTCTCTCCTGGCTTGGGAGAGAGGCCATGTTGCATTGTCTCAGTTGGAAACACGGGTCTGGAGTTCAGGAGGGCAGGCTGGGCTGGAATCATCTCTGGTTCCTGGGTGAGAAGAGAGTGGGGTTCAAGCCTTGGGGAAGACCAGCCCTGAGGGGTGGCGGGCATGGAAGTCTGTGGCAACCTTTTGAGAGAAATGGGGGTGCTTGTCTACGGCAGATGTGGCTGGGGGTCAGGTGGACTGAGCATTGAAGAAGAACCTTGACATTTTGTTCAAGGGGGGTTTATAGTAGCTCTGGGGGCAGTCTCAGTGGAGGGTGTGGGGGGCAGTCCTTCTGCTGTAGCCTGAATGGTGAACAGGGAGGAGGGTCCGGGGAGAGGGTTGTGGACAGCTCTTTCAGGAAGTTCCTCTGAGAAAGCATGAGAGGATGGGCCATAGTGAGAGAGGGAGGCCAGGCAAAGAAGGGCGTCTTTAGGGATGGGCGGTCCACAAGTCCCTAAAATGCTGAGGGGCCAGAGCTTTTCACCAGAGAAGAGGGTGAAAGGGCCAGGGGTCGGGAAGGGTAAACCAAGACCACTTTCTGGAAGACAGTCTAACGGTGTGAATCAAGCTTTTAAAGTGGCCATAACATTGAGTTTGCCCACAGAAACTGATGCTAAGGAGATAGTCAGAGAGGCACAGAACAATTTATCTAGGAGGTTTGTTGTTGATTTATTAATAACAGGAAAAGCTGAAAGTAGCCTGTGTGTGTGACCATAAGGATATAATTATCTGGGGATTCTCAGCCTCAGCACTGTTGACATTTGAGGTAGATAATTCCTTGCTGCGGGGGCTGTCCTGGGCATTGCAGGATGTTTAGCAGCATCTCCGGCCTCTATCCACTAGATGCCAGTCAGCACCACCATCACCCCCAAATTGTGACAACCAAAGATGTCTCCAGACATTGCAAAGTGCTCCCGACGGAGGGGCAAAATCAACCCCGGTTGGGAACCACCAGGTTAGAGGATGACCTGCCATGTGGTGGCATGTTACAGAGTCATGAGATAGTCTTCAGGAGTCATTAAGGATGCGTTTGAAAACCCTTACAACATAATATTAAGAAAAAAAGTTGTACATATAATTTTACATACAAGAATAACACTAAATGCATAAAATAAGCACACATCATCCATGGGAAAAGGTGGGAAGGAAAAATACTAAAACATCAGAGGAATTCACTCTGGCTGGTCGGAAGTGACCTGTTTTGAATTTTCTACTTTAAAACTCTCTCCCCACGTTTTCTACACCTAACATGACTGTTTTATATTTATTTATTTGTGCACACAGTGTTGCCATGGACCCAATAATTTATTTTAAGGAAATTTATTATTGCATGTAACATGCGTACGGAAAAGTATACAAATTTTAAGTGTAGGCTCAGTGGATGCTCACTAAGTGAACATACTGTGTAACCAGCACCTAGGCCAAGAAATGGAACATCACCAGCCCTCCTAGAAGTCCCCCTGTGTCCCTTCCAGTCACTACCACCTACAAGGATGACCCATTTCCTGTTTTAAACACCATAGATTCCATCTGCCTGTTCTAAAACTTTCTATAAATGGAATCATGCAGTGTGAACTCTTTTGTGTCTGGTTTCTTTTGCTCCACGTTGTTGGCGAGATTCATCTATGTTATGGTGTGTGGTTGTAGAATATTATAATGAACATACATTATTTTTAAAATCATAAAGCTACTTTTAAAAGATGGCAGACAGCAGCTATTAAAATCCTGGGACACTTTCCACTTGCTGATGAGTGTTCTACAGTCCTTCTGCTGGGGAGCTAGTCATGGCCTCCAGCCTCTGACTCACTGCCCTCAAGGTTGTCCCTCCCAGCTCCTTCTCCAGGTCTTGGAAGGATCTGTGTTGATCCCACCATCCTCTGACTCCCCTGTCATCACCGGTGATGTATATTTGTGTTGGAGCCCCTCGATAAGGAGACCAATCAGACAGGATGAGGACGGAGGCAGGTGTGCACTGCACAAGGTGGAATAGGAAATGGGGCCGTCAGTGTCCCAGATGGCGTCAGGTCCTCCTGAGGGGATGGTCTTCACCTCTGTTCCCGTGATGACTGTGGCTGACATGCCACTGGCAGAGAAACAGAAATTTCCTCCAAAAGGCTGCTTCATCTGGTCCCATGGCTTGTCACATCCCTCAGCATAAAGCACCTCACGGACACTTGTTTATTCCCCACAACAACCTTATAAAGAAGGGGCTGTCATGATTCTCAACCAAGAGACCGAGACTGGGAGAAGTGAACTTGCATAAGGGCATGAGCTGGGCTTTGAGCCCAGGTCTGTGTGACCCTAAGCCCAGTTCTTAGCCCCAGTATCCCTTCTCAAGGCCGTCCCCCTGCCCCTCCCATCACTGGCTGAGATGGGGAGATGGGGTCATGACAATCTCCAGTGATGGGCTCAGTCTCGTGGCCAGGTCCCAACCAACTGTGTGGCCAGGCAAGTCATTAGCTCAGACGATGCTTCCATTGGTTTGACCATAAAACGGGCAGCTCAATACCTCCCTTCTTCTTGCTCCAAGTCCCACCTCCTCTAGCCGGCAGGAATCTCTGGAAAAATGTTCTGGAAAAACGGAGGCATTTTTATGACTCTCTCCTCACCTAAACCTGCTGGGCCAGGACAGAGCACAGACCCTCGGGCTCTGACCATTATCCTATACTTTGGACCTGGCCGCCCCGAGCTTTGATGTTGTCTTGGTAAATGTCCCTGAGTCACTGGTAGGCTCTGATCTCTCCAGCACCTAATAATTCAAGCAGCCTGGGGTAGTGAGCAGCTAATCAGCTGGGCAGCCCTTGCAGCTGCACAATGGGGTTGAGGAGGAAAGGGGGTCCCTTTCATTCTTAGGGTCTCATTCCACGACCTGATGGCCAAGGCAGATGCCACTGTCCGCTGGCCCAGGGGGGAGGTTAATTCCTGCAAGGACCCGGGCGGGCATCTGCCTGGCTGAGGCAGCCAGTTGCATGGTGTGAATCATGGTTGTCCCGGCCAGACCATCGGGTGGGAATTAAAATTTAATTTAGAAAGTCCTGTCTCTGCGGCCCTGGTGGCCGTCGTCTGGGTGATTGACTGGCTGGTTTCTTTCACCTTTGCACGCCTTGGGTTTTTACTGGCGGAGGAAATGAAGGCTGAACTGGGGCAGGAAATTCCATGTACACAGGTGTTTCTGGTTAGCCCGGTGCACCTCGCCCGGGGGCACAACTCGGGGCTAGGGATGCCTGTGTGAGCCCGGGGCCTCTCTGGCCCGGCAGCTGCCGCAGCTTTGCATCTAGGGAAGGCTGGGCAGAGCACTCAGGCAGCCACAGAGCAGACGGAGGTACCATCGAACGGTCCCCTGCCTGGCCCTGGGAGCCCAATGACCGTCCGGCACTGATGCAAGATCACATAGGCAACTTGGCAAAAGCCACCCCAGCCCCTGTGCCTGTAGTGGGTGGCTGGTGGCACCAGGGCCTGACCTGGGAGATTAACAGCGCCCTAAGGTGGTGTTTACACATTGTAGCCAGCACTTCATGTGGCTGACCTGCCCCCATTTTCACATCTTCTGAAGGGCTTAGAGATCCAAAAAGCACACCCTCCCTTGCTTAAAGGGTCTCTGGAGGGCTTGGGGAGCGCAGCCCTGGGCTTGGTCTGAGATGGCCATCTGCAGGGTTTGTTTCAGAGGCCGAAGAGGCAGCTGTCCTCATCCCATAATATCCCTGGGCTGCCAGTGGGGCAATTCCACCTTTAGTTATTCACTGCCCTGGATAGAGGCACTCTGTCTCCTGGTAAATCCAGGGAGGGAGGGAGCATGCTAAGAAACGTCACAGGTAGACATACCGTGTGGCTCTGCGCAAATGTCCACCCCACTCTACCCACCTCAGTTTTCTCATCTGTAAAATGGGAATCACAGGAATGAACTCTGCTGGGTTGCCATGCAGATGAATGAGATATCATTCATAAAACTCCAGGCCCACGATCTGTGACCAGCACACAGAGAACGTTCACGCAGCTCTCAACTGGGCCTCCAGCTTCTGAGAACATCCCCAAGGGAATTGCTCAAAAGGAAAGTTATTTTATGAATGGTTTAGGGTATTACTTCAAACATAGCAAAAAAAAAAAAATTGTAACCAATGAAAATGCCCATCAATTGATTATAGACTGAGGTGTGTTATTGATGCAATAGTGAATAGCCAGTAAGATAAATATGCCAAGTATGAAGCCATGTAAAATGCCCAGGAAATAACTGGAGAAACTGAGTGTATGCACCCTGATTACAACTGTGGGAAAAAGACTGGAGGGAGATTTAAGTAACTGATTATTTAAATATATTTAACTCATTCAAAACATTTAAATGCAAAATAAAAAATGAATATTAGGTAAGAAGAGAGGGAGATATGAATGTGTCTAAGTTATCTAGTTCTTACTAGGATGAGACCTCTGTGTCATCAGTCCAGGACAAGATGGATGTGGTCCCAAAGGCTGG
Source organism: Equus caballus (assembly GCF_041296265.1). NCBI lineage: Eukaryota > Metazoa > Chordata > Mammalia > Perissodactyla > Equidae > Equus > Equus caballus. The sequence continues at coordinate 56,246,543 of NC_091697.1, read as the reverse complement.
AGAAAAGCCTGCAGCTGGGGTACTGCCACTGTGGAGGACATAGAAGCAGAATCATCACAATCAGTGTGGCCACCGAATGAGGTTCCAGGTTGGGTGGGGTGTCCTGGGCATCCTGGGGGGAAATGGGGCTGAACTCCCGCCACAGTCAGCCTCCTTTAACAGCCTAGGACCCCACAGACTCCCCCTGCCCCTATAGCCTGGAGAGGGAGCTGGGCCCCTGAGGAGGGGTGGGAGTGTCCTCGGGGCTCTGACCGGCACACGGCTGCCCCTAGTTGTAGGGTGAGAGAAATGTGTTTTCATTGCTGTTGGGAGTTCCAAGGCTGGGCACCTGGGCAGCACTATAGAAAGGACCTCTTGTTCTGAGTGAAGCACAGATGAATGGCTGCCGTGTGTGGCTGTGTAGGTTGGGAGGTGGAGGGGGCCTAAAGCGAGACCCCTGAGAGCAGGCTGCCTTGTCCTCGGACCCCTGCCTAGTGAGCAGCAAGGCATAGAGGGTGGGCGTCTCTCTCCATTAACAGACTTCCCATTGTTCAAGGTACAGCTTCATCCTACTGCTACCAGAAACCTCTTCTGACAAGACCCACCCTTGCCTGTCTGAGCTCAGAGCCCTTCTAGAATCTGGATGTGGTCCTGAGTCCCTGGAGGGCAGGAGCCAGGCCTCGCCCTTGCTCTGCTGCCCCTCCCGCTCCCCGCCCCCGCCACCAGCATTCAGAATGGATCTCAGTACATTCTGATTGAATTGCCATTGATGCAAAATAACGGTTGCAATAGCAGCAATGATTTGTGAATTTCAATTCCTCTTCTGAAACCACTTGCAGATATTTCTGCTGCTTTCTCCCCTTCCCCTCCCACCTCTTCCTTCCCCCCAGACAAAAATTATGAGACAGTAACTCACATCCCCTCCCTTTGCATCTCCCGCTCCTCTTGTGGTCGTCAGTACGGTTACTTCAGGGGATAAGCCTGGCTGTGAACCACCTTCCAGCCCTCTAGGTCCTGCAGGCACCATTAGATAGGGGGTTTGTCATCTTGGAAGGCAGGGCAAAGAAACACCCCTTCTGAACACTGAGCCCTTGCTGTGGGTCAAGCATTGTGCTAAACGCTGCACTGCATCATCCCATTTCATCCTCCCAAACACCCTATGAGGTGGGCGACAGTCCTGCTTTACAGATGGAAGAAACCGAGCCTGCGAGAGGTTGGTCTCTTGCCCAAGCTCACGAAGCTAGAGAGTGGTAGAGCTGGGACCCAGACTTCAGCTGTCTGACTCCAAAGTCCAGGCTTCTCTTTGCTCTAAATCCATCCACTCCACCTTCTCTTTTGTCTGCGGAATTCTAGGAAGTGTTGGTTCTGTTTCTCATCAGCAGGGCCTCATCCTCCCCATGGAGCAAAGACTCTGGGCATTTGCACATCATCCCTGGAGGCAAACCTTGGGTGTGCAGAGGCTCAGCTCAGGGTCCAGGATGTCCAGAACCAGCTGGAATCAGAGGCCTTCTGGCCCCTTTCCCCACCACATGGAAATGTCATCTGCAGTCAGCCGGCTGCAGTTGGAGAGCTGCCTTTTAGGTGCAGTGAGTCAAAGGACCACATGGAAACACTTTAGCATGAGCCGGCACTGGAGAAGCTCTGGCTCAGAGCCACGGATGGCGGCAGGTCCAATAACACTGAGCTCCAGGCATGCATGTTGCCAAGAAGCAAGAGGGGTTTGGAAACTGACCAGCTCCTCCAGCTCACGCAAAGGCCCTGCGCTGTGCTGGGCTTGTGGGTGCTTAGTAACGTAGGTTCCTGTTCTCTATAAGAGAAGGAAGGCCTTGGTCCTGTGGGCTGAGTGTCTTGGTGATGAAATGCTCTGTGCTTATGAGGTGGCGGTGGGGGGAGGGGGTCCTAAACGAGGAGACCATGGGCCTCTGAGGTGGTATGCAAGTTTATGCACTTTGCTGTGTGCAAAGAGGAGCCATAGCTTTCTCTGCATTTTCAGAGGTATCCAAGACCCACAAAAGGCCAAGACCCCACTATCCAAGAGGCTGCAGCTGGAACCAGGGGATTAAGCCATTCAGCATGTCCAGACACACACACTCACCCCTGGGACAGCTGTTGGGGGTAGATGTGCCAAGCTGGTGCAAGTATGTGAGGATGCAGAATGGGTACCCAGGTCATGTTGGCTCTCTGAGCACAATGGAGCTCCTCCTGGCTCCCATCGCACCTTGACCACACAGGCTGCAGAGAGCAGGCCCCCATAGGCCTTTGGGGAAGATGGCCTCCCCCAACATCATCTGTGAACCTCATCTCCAAGCTTAGAGCTTCCTCCCCAGGTGGGGTTGCCCCTCTCTGAGCTCCAATTTCCCCATCAGCCTGGGGCCGTATATCTTCTCCCTCTTTCTCCTGGCTGCTTTATAGCTTGCTGGAAACACCTTCCTTTAGCACTTCGAAAAGTATCACTTGAAAGCATCTTAATGTTAACCAATATGATTCTTTTTTAATTTGAAGGGGCTTATTTCTCCGAATGGCTTTCCTGATCATATAGGAGGGCATGCTCCCTAATATTAAACTTTTTCTTTAAAAAGAGCAAAAAATGACTCACATCTGTTTGATATTTAATTCAAACTGAATGGCAGGACAGGAATGAAATTACACTGCAAAAGGCCATAAAGCGTGATGCTTAAAAGAGCCAAGCACACCAAACCTACAGGCCAGAAAATGTGAAATGACACAGAATTGAGGGGACGTGGGCTGGGCAATGGGGCGTCTCCTATCCAGGAGCCAGAGGGCTAGTAGCCAAGCTGGGAGAAAGTGGGAGGTGGGAGAGGGGCTCACTTTGCGTCGGAAGATTTTGTAGGGACTGGTTTCCAGCCGCATGCGATTTTTGGGTCTGGGATCCAAGCCTCAAGCAGGGTCCTGATCCTGTCTGGAATCCAGTGCCAGTCACTCTGGGTTGAGGGTGGCCTGTCTGGGACCCCCAAAGGGCTGCTGGGTAATGCTCACGCACAGCCTGGGTGGCCAACCATGCACTGCCCTGCTCTCACTGTCCAGGAGGCCTCAGGGTTTAACTATGGCTCAGAGATGGAGTTTTAAAGCTCCTCTGCTCCCTGCAGATCAGTTTACCAGGGACTCCACCATCTTGTGTCCAAGAGGGCAGAGAGATGGGGCGGGGCCCAGAGAGCTGTGTTCTCCTTCCTCAGGGAAGGAAGGAGGGTGGCCTTTAAACACCAGGTGACCTGTATTGCACTAAGCTCTGAGAAAGAGGTCCCAGAAAAGAAGTGAGTGTGGCCTCTTCCCTAATACCCCCTGTTGAACGTTTTAAGTCAGAGGACTGACTCCAGGGCCCCGGCACAAGCACTCCAATTGTGAGCCGTACTTGGCGACATCTGCTGGCTTGCTCACTTACCAGCTGAGTGAATCTGGGCATGCATCCCTTCGCTGAGCCTTAGTTTCCTTGTCTGTAGCTTGGGGTGGTTTAACATCCTCGTAAGGCTATTTTGAATATATAATGTTATAAATATAAACACATTCACTTTTAGATAACAAAACATAGTACAGGTCTCTTAGAATGGTCACTCTGACCTCTCCATGGCTTCTGTGTAGATATCATCCTTATTTCTAAGACATTTTCACACTGGTTATTTTGGTTCTCTGGCCCACAGTTGAGCACAAAGGGCTGGAACTTTTTCCACACAATAGTGGGCTGGAGCTGTCTCATAAGAGCTGACTGTTAAACGAGCTGTTACAGTCATGTGCCACGCAACGATGTTTCAGTCCACGGACCACATATATGGGATGGTGGTCCCGTAAAATTACAACGAAGGTGAAAAATTCCTATCACTTAGTGATGTTGTAGGTGTTGTAACGTTGTAGCAGGAAAAAGAAAACTGCAAGAGGAGAAAAGAGAAACCCCCAAGAAAATCCACAGTGAAGGGTTTAGCAGAAACTTCCGCAGACCCTCAAGAAGCTCCTTAAAAAGTTTGAAACCATGGACTTCAACACTGAAAGGTTCTCATTAATAGAGAGGAATGTTCTTGGTCCATTATCTGCTTACAAACAAATCTATGATGAGAAAAAGAAACAAACCAACAAAGCACCATGAGCATGTTGCTGAAAAGAGTGGCACCTCGTCAAGAAGAGCCTCAGGCAGGTTCTTTAGGAGGTATTCTGAAAGAAGGCATTGTGTCATGGGAGACGACAGCTCCATGTGTGTTATAGCTGCTGAAGACCTTCCAGTGGGACGAGACGTGGAGGTGGAAGACAGTGATATTGATGATCCTGACCCTGCGAAGGCCTAGTCTAATGCGTGTGTGTTGTGTCTTAGTTTTTAACAAAAAAGTTTAAAAAGTAAAAAAAAAAAAAAAATCTAAATTTTAAAAATAGAAAAAAGCTTATAGAATAAGGATATAAAGAAAAAATATTTTTGTACATCTGTACAATGTGTTTGTGTTTTAAGCTAAGTGTTATCACAAAAGAGTCAAAAAGGTAAAAAAATTAAGAAGTTTACAAAGTAAAAAAGTTACAGTAAGCTAAGGTTAATTTATTATTGAAAAAAGAAAAGTTTTTAATATAAATATAGTATAGCCTAAGAGCACAGTGTTTATAAAGTCTGCAGTGTGCACAGTGATGTCCTCGGCCTGCACGTTCATTCCTCACTCACTGACTCCCCCAGAGCAGCCTCCAGTCCTGCAAGCTCCATTCCTGGTAAGTGCCCTGTGAGGGTGTACCACTTTTTATCCTTTATACTGTATGTTTACTGTATCTTTTCTATGTTCAAACATGTTTAGCTACACAAATACTTACCACTGTGTTACAGTTGCCTGCAGTATTCAATACAGTAACCTGCTGTACAGGGTTGTAGCCTGGGAGCAATAGGCTACACCATATTACCTGGTGCATCGTAGGTTACACCATCTAGGTTTGTGTCAGTACACTCTGTTTGCACGACACACAATGTAAAATCACCTGACCACACGTTTCCCAGAACGTATCCCCGTCGTTAAGTGACACATGGCTGTATACACTTTCTCAGCACCAGGGTTTGTTTACATTATTTTCCCTACTAAGGACGCATCCTCCATCCCAAACTGTCCAAAACTGCTCATTTTCAAAGGCTCGGTTCAAATGTGACCTCGTCTATGAAGCTCTTTTCCTCTTTCTGCCCAGGACTATATTAAAAATTAAATTGTATGAACTTACAGTTAAAGAAGTCATATAAATACAAAGTTAATAAATAACTAAAACTCACTGCTTCCTAATTATTTTACTCTATTTTACTATATCTGTGCTCTTAAAATCATTTATCTACATTGTATCTGTTTGGTAGAAATGCTATATAACGATGTGCTCACTGTGCATGTTTCCAACTCTAAGTTCAGTGATGTCATCTTGACACCTTGAAATTGACCATGGTGGGAGAATTTACACCACGGAAATCAGAAATTGGCCAACACTACAATCAGAATTCCCCCACCACCAGAGAGCTGGTTATTAAATGTTTACCAGCACATCCCAGATCGTAGAAATTAGCGGAGATTTTGGTGACTTTCCCAGAGTCTTGTAGCCATGCTGGATGTTTTCCTCTCAACCCACTGCTTTCTCCGTCAGACTTAGCTATGCCAGCATTCCCAGGACCTGGTGTCCAGGGCGTCTGGCATTTCTTTATCCAAAACACTCTGGCCTCCTCCGAATGCTCCCCACCATTCCTCTTAATGAAGTCTCTCCTTGGCTTCTGTTCTTCCCCAGAGCTGAGCCAAAACATTCACTCTGGTTTGTAAAGCATGCTGAGGATCTCAAGTGGAGGTATTTTCTCTTGCTTTAACTGAGGAGCAAAACTCACAGCTCATAATTACCCTGTGGTTTTCCAACCAACACTTTACCTGGGGAGCATGACAGAGCCCAGAGGCAGGCGTGTGTGAGTGTGCATGTGTGTGCATGTGTTGGGGAGTGGAGCGGGGAAGGAGAAGTCAGACCACGTGAGGCTTTCCTGATGTTTCAACTTGAAATCTGCACAGCAACCGCAGGCCCAGGGGAAGAGGAACATAAAACTGAAAGACGGAGCCCCCCGATTATTAGCTTCCCTCCTTGGCCTCCAACAAGCGTCCACAGGGGACCACGTGTTCTCAGTAATGAGGCCCAGTGCTGGTCTGGAAGCCCCCGACTTCAAGCATCCAGCCTGCTGGCTTCCAGGGCTCGCGGGGCAGAGCTCCAAGGTTGGGAGCCCTGCACCTTGTGCGTGTGTTTCTGAGTGGTGACGGGCTGGGCGGTTGGCTTGCACTATGGAGACAGGACTCATCTGGAAGCAGGAAAACCTTTTGGCGGAGAGCAGAAGAATCAGGGATGTGGGCCCCGCACCACCCTGCTGGGATGCATCCTTGGCTCCTGGGCTCAGCGTTTTATGGATATAGTGAGTCCATTCACTGAGCAAACCACTCCTTCTGGCCTCTTCTCATCCTGAGTAATAAGTTGTTTTTTAAAGTGCATTTTAACCTTTTAACAAGCAGCTTTGTTGTGGTTTGAGATTCTGCTCAAAGCTTCATTCCCTATGGTCTGCTTTCACCCCACCAAAATTCTTTCTCCCAGCTCCCTCTCTTGTCATTCCGCCAATAGACCTTTACTGAGGACTTACTGTGTGCTGGGTGGCTGCTCAATCAGACATGTCCAAGACAGTTTCTGCCACTCCCGGGGCTCTGCTGGGGGAGGTTCCGGCATGGCGCAGAGCGCACAGCAAGTACACATATTCCCAGCTGAGGAAATACCTTTTGTTCCGTGGGTCACTGCTTGAAAACTCCTCTGAGTGTTGCAACACTGGCTTGGAGCTGGAAGGGAGATGGCTCTTGTGTGGAGGAAGTCAGGGAAGCCTTCTGGAGGGAGGAACATCTGGGGATGGGTGGCAGTTAACATTAATGGCTGGCGTTGATTATTTCAGAGGTGTGCGTGCTACGTTCCTTTACACGTTGTGTGTTTCAGTCTTCACAGAGGTGAGGTCGGCAGCGACGGTGTCCACATTTCACACAGGAGGAAAAGTGGCTTGGGTGATGAAGGGAGTGTCAGAATTAGTAAGTGGAGTGCAGTGGGGGTTCGGACCCTGCTCTGCCGCCCTGCCTCTGAGGTGGGAGGGGAGGGGGTTTCAAGCAGCATTGTGTGGGCCAGGCCAGGCCACGCCTCACTCTTTCCTGGATTGCACTTATCCTTTTGTGCCTTCCTCTTTCCTTTCTTACAGAGGTCAAAGGTCACAGAGTTTGGAGGGATGGTAGTGGGGGATCTGTGTTTGCCTATTGCCTCCAGGAAGCCCCCAGGTGGTGAAGCCCTTTGCACTGTAGGCCCCCTCTCCATTTTGGTGGCCACCCCAGGGCCCCAGGCAAGGGCTGAGGGGCGTTGAAGTGGGCATGTCCCTATGCTGACTTTGACTGTTTGCCTTCAGATCCATCGCTCTCTTCCTGCCTCTGCTCTGTACTGCTGGGGAGTCTACCCTGAGGCTGCATTTCCTAGGCTCCCTTGTCAGCTGCCTTCTGGCTGCCTTCAGCCAATGGGAGCCACGGTGGGGTGGGAAAGGGGAGAAGCCAGGATATTTCGCCCTCTCTCTCAGCATCTCCGGGAGAGTGTCAGGCAGCCACTGCATCTCCTCTTTGGCTCCAGTTCCCCTGGATGCCTCTGCCTCCGAGGTCCTGGCTTCTGCAGGGAAACTCCACAGTGATGGTAGTTCTAGCTCTGGGCAGCACAGTGACTGCTCTGCCTCTGGTAACACGGCCTCTCTCAGTTGCCCCTGCAGGCCCAGGGCTGGCAGCAAGCAGAGGTAGCAACTTCCTGTTCTTGCTGATCTCTGAATTGCATCACCTGTGTACCCAATTCCCTGAAGTAAATTTTTGAAATAGAGTGGTTTTTGTTTTCCTGACTGATACACTCTCCCCCATCCCCTTCTCCCGTCTTCCCCAAGTGAGATGACCTAATAAGGTCCCTCTTCTCAGCCCATCTGCACAAGCTGCTTATGAGTGGAAGAGTGATATCCTGTCCCGATCCCTCGGAGAAGTGATTATGGAAGCCCTGTGGCTGGCCGCCGACTGAGCATCCCTGTCTCAGCTTTATTCTGAAGATTCCCAACCCCCTACCCCCTGCCTCTGCATCTTTGAAGGGAAGTGAGGCAGACATCTCAGCTGGGGCTCCTTCCAGCAGTTAGAATGCTTGGCTCAGAGCCTGGTGCCTCCTGATGGTTTTGCTCAGTACCTGCTCTGTGTAAGCTGTGTATTAAGTAACACAGAGAGGATCAGAGAAACAACAGAGGAGGAAAGGAAGCCCCCTCCAGAACCCCAGACCTCACGGTCTCTCCCTCCTTCCCGGACTGTGATTTGATTTTGATTCAAATCTATCCTTTCTCAGACTCCTTCCTGGTTGTTTCCAAATGTCTGGAGCTGGGCACCGTGGCATTGTGGGGAAATGGAGGCTGTGTTCCCCCAGAAAGAAACGGCAGAGAGCGGTAACGGCGCAGGAGTGCCGGCGTCGTTGTGGGAGTGCACATTTTTGTGAAGCAACCCTCTTGCCAAACAGCATTTTAAAGGCCTTTCAACTCATGTGCCTAAAGAAGAAAATAATTGAACTCTTCTGTCTGGGATCACCTGGCTCCCCACATCCCCTCACTTAGGATGTTTTGTTCCCACTGGAGCATGTGATTGGAAAACAAAGGTAAATGAGAGCAATCTATTCCTGGATCATTTTTTCCCCCATCAGGATTAAAGCTGCCTCAGCCATAAAGAGTTTACAAACTCTAAAGAAAGATAATAACTTCCCTTCTCACGGCCCGGTCATGGGGAGGTAATGCATGTTTCCAATCAGCTGAGAATGTAACTCAAATGGTAGGTTTTATTTCACTTTAATCCGCCTGTGAGTTCATGTTCAAGGTAAGAGGGATCCCAGCCCTGCAAGGCGAATCGAGTTCATTAGCTTGGGCATCTCCTCTTAAAGGTGGAGGAGCTGGGTTTGTTTACTCCTCGCCCCAAAGCCTTGCACGGGCTTCTAGGAACAGTGCGGTGGCGAGTGACTGGAGCCTGGAGCGCAGGTAGAGCTGCTGCAGTGAAGGGAAGCTGGAGGATCCGGCTCCGCATGGCCACATCAGCACCACCAGGCACCATGGTTGTGGAAGCCCAGGAAGAAGAGGACACAGAGCAGAGCTTGAGAACCAGGCTCACACAGTAGATCCACTGGAAGGAAGGTCTCCCAGCCTGCAGCTCAGTGTGGGGGTGGGAGGAGGGCCTGGAGGTGGTGATGAACCGTCCACACTGCATGGGGCTGACTTACTTCTGCACATCGACTGCAGCCTGGCCGCTAAGTGGGCTGTTGTGGAAAGAGTCAGTCCTCAGTTCCCGTCTCAGCTTCAGTTAGCCACAGGGAGACCTTGAGCCAGCCCCTTGACTACGTCTGGCTTTCCGCACTTATGCAGCAGCCGTGCATTAGAGGGGAAGGGAAATGTTTTCTTTATTGGCCTGCTGTGAAACCTTTTCTTTGTATGTGAGTTTAGTTTTTATTAATCAAAATTTTTATGCACTTTTTCAATTATTTTATTGAGATCATAGTGGTTTATAACATTGTGTAATTTCAGGTGTACATTATTGTTTATCAATTTCTGTATAGATTGCATCGTGCTCACTACTAGTAGTCTAATTTTTATTCATCACCGTACGTATGTGCCCCTTTACCCCATTCACCCATCCCTCAGCCCCCTTTCCTTCTGGTAACCAGTAATCTGTTCTCTTCATCCATGTGTTTGTTTATCTTCCACACATGAGTGAAATCATGCAGTATTTAATGCCACTTTTTCTACAAGGAAACTCACTCTTTCAGGGTACTCACTGCCGTCTCCAATGTTTTCTTTGAACATGCAAATGCATCCAGCGGGGTGATGTCTTAGCCTCTTGTACAGTCTCTTTAGGAGAAAGCTGTGCTCCGGGTGGGCGGAGGCTTGATTCCAGGAGGCAGTGTTCCTCGCGTCTTTGGGAGAGGGGATCTGCGTGGCCCAGAATCAGCCCAGCCAGCTCAGCCCCTGACTGCTGCTGCTTGCAGCCCTTCAAGGGTCTCCTGGGGGCAGCTGATGTACCTCTGTTTGGGGTGGGAAGTGCTGGCTGAGAGCTTTCTCTCAGTGATGTGGGGCCTTGTCAACTTGGTCAACTTTCCTTAGTAGTCATCACACAGAATTCCAAAAACTCAGAGTTTTGGTTGAGTTTGGGCTGCAGAGGCTCAAGAACTAGGCAGAAGCACCAGCCTTGTTCTGCCACAGCCAGAGGGTCTGGGTTGCCCTCACTGGGGCCTAGAACAGGTGAGCGATATTCACCTTTATCTGCTGTCTGCCCATGGCTTTGAGGCCTTTCTGCCCCAGCTGGCTGGCCTGCTTCTTGTCCCGCCACTGCAGGCCTTGGCCCTGCCCTCGACTGCCCAGGGATGCCTGGCTCATACCTTAGCAGAGTGAGGGTGACTGCTTCCCTGAGCACCCGTGCCCATCTGTCTGTCCATCCATCCTCTGCCCAGCTCCGTAGTGGCCATCAAGAACAAAGCAGTGAACAATCCGTGGTCTTCTCTGCATGGAGCTTGAGCTCTTCGGGGGAAACAGACAGAAACTGTGGTCACAGCATGCTGACGTGCCCTGTGGGACTGCCCATGCTCAGCTGTGGCCCTCCTTGCTCTAGGCTACAGCCAAGATTGCCCTGTCTGATGCATCTGCCATTGCATCCTCATGGTGCATTTTTGGGGCATTCTCGTGTCTCCCTCAACACAGGACTTGAGGGAACTTGGTGTCTTATTTACAGACAGGTTGGAAAGACTCCTACTCTTGGCAAAGCAGAGGAATGTGAGGGTTAAAATGCCTTAAAGGACACAGGGGATGATTCCTAGATTTCCAACACTGTCGGAATGTAATTGATGTAGCTCTTTGTAGCAGGGGTGTGTGTGTGTGGGGGGTGGGGGGGCCAGCTGAGTCCATGTGCCACATACATTCAATTCATTCCCTTGAATTGGATGAGAAAAGCTAACCCTACCAAGCACTTACTGCGGGCCAGGCGCTGCCTAGGTGCTTTAGATGTGGTGCCTCATTCTACCTTCACCAAGCTGTCATCTTTCTTGTTTTCCAGAAGAAGAAACTGAGGCACAGGGAGATTCAGTCACTTGTCCGACATCACAGCACTAGTAGTAGAGCGAGAATTCGAACCCAGGCAGCACTCTGACTGCAGAGCCCCAGCTTGGAGCCACCACAGCACATGTGTGTTGTGTGTATGTGTCCACACGTGTATGCATGTGCTTCCCCTCAATCACGTGGGCTTCCCTGTGTGTGGGAGCTGAGAGAAGGCGGACGACATTGTTGGGAGGGATTCACCGACCTGCTCAGGATGTCTGTGCAAAGGAAGGTGAGATCAAATGTGTAGACCAGGGCCATGAAAGTAAACTGATTATTCCAACCTCTAGGCGAGAATGGGGGTGGGTGTGAGGGATCTGGTGATTTAAATGGTTCCCTACTCAAGAAAAATGGACCCTAGTGTGGAGTGGATCTTCGCTGTCTTGAAACTTGGTACAAGGCAAGCAGTGAGTTTCCCAAGAAGATGCGTGAGCGGATAGTCTGAAACAACACCTGGCTGTGTCTTGGCTCCCTCCTGTCCTGTCTCTGGCCCGTCATCCTTCAGCCTGCAGTGCATTTCATCCTGGGTCCCAGAGGGCCTCACAGACACTTCACCCCAAGTCGCAGATTCCCCCGTGGAGGAGGCAGACTGCTCCCTCTCATAGACTCCCTCCTGGGATGGGTTTGTTCCTTCCTGGCGGGGAGAGGACCCTCCCTCAGTGGCAGAGGTTCCCTAGTGGAGTTGGGGAGCTGCACCCTGGGACTTTGAGGGACCACCAGCCAACTTCCTCTCTTCAGCCTTTGGTGTTCAGGTGGTCTCCAGACTGTGGCTTTTCAGTTCTGTATGTGGGCTGCTGCACCCTAATGCATAGTCTGGGGAACACTTTGGTCTGTGGAGGGATCATTGCTGCATTTAGAATGTCTGTGTGAAAAATAAAGGCAGTTCCAAAGCGGTGGGCTTTATCAGACCACACCATGCATGGCGTCTTCTGCTCGCCAGCCCTGACAGTGTCTCCCGTTCTTCAAACCCTGAATACTGGGCCTTCTGGAGTAAAGAACAGGATAAGACCCACTCCTGACTGCCCACCCCAAATCTGCCTCCCACATGCCCCCAGGATGGCTTGGAGAGTGGCTGCTTGTGCTCTGCTCCCCTGTTCACCGAGAAAATTATCCCACCCTTGCCTGCCTGGTCCCCTCCTAGTCTCCTATCAGGAAAGACCACCCCACGGCCATTGGTATATGACCCCCTCTGAGTGAAAGAACTGCTGGGCTGAATTCTAACACACCTCCACCCCACTGTTTCATAGTATTAGTCCTGAAAGAGCCCACTGCTCTGGGAAGCCACCTTTCCCTGAAGACCTTTGCCCTCTGGTCAGCCAAAGCTTAGATCCAGAAACGACAGAGAGGGGTATAGTGTGAAGATGAAGAGGATGATGGTGACAATGAATTTCCAGGCAGGCCCAGCCCCCAGTTCCCCATCCTCAGGAAGCCCTGAGCTTTGCCTGTGTCCTTTCCAGAAATGTGAGCCCCACCTTTCCAATTTCCTCTTACACCTCTTCCATATTTCCCACCCCCAGCTCTGCATGACAACGTGGCATGCATGCAGCCCATCTGGGGATCAGGGAATCCTATTGGGCATGCCAGCTTAATGAAATACTTGCAGTTTATTAAATGCAGGCTTCCCTAAGCCTCAAGTGCCTGTGGGTATTTGAAAGTCGAAGGTAACCTGGAGCTACCACAAACGTAATTGTTACATGTGTCCATGCATTCCTGGGGCAACCTCAAGCTCCAGCTCTTAAGCAGCACACAAAATTAGCAACATAAAGTAACTCCTACTCAGACAAGAGGGGGAAATGTGGGGAAAGCCTGAGAGAGGGTCGGAGAACCCCTCAGGGCCTCTAAAAGTATATGAAGTTCCTGTTACCTTGCATAGCTGTAACCATGGAGGTTGCTCCCCCCCACCCCAACCTATTCGTGTTTGCAGAATCGGTTCATTATTAGCCAGGCAGGCCTCGCTTGTCAACCTCACATGATGGAGCTCGAATATTCCAGGGCCTGTTTCAGCTGACGCTTGCCCTTGGCGGCCGGTGGTGCTAGCAGAGCAGGCTGTCTGGGGGTTCCCTCTGGAACTGTATTTCTGTTCCTCCTCCAGGGCTTGGCTGAGGAGGGTCGTCCTGAATCTGGGAAGGGCCATGGAGAAAGCCCAGGTGACCCAGCGCTCGCTCTCCTGAACCTGAGGGAGGCTGCTCCTGGGGGATGCTCTCCCATTCGTCCGTCTCCTCAGCTTGGGGCCTGTAAATCAGGGGCGAGGGGCTGAGATGGAAGCAGCAGACAAAGGCCTCCAGGGACGTGCCTCCCTCTACATGGACCACCATCTGGATGCCGGCGAAGGTGACCCTGTTGACGGTGCTCAGGGGGACCTGCTCTAGGAACCTCAGGGTCAGCCCATTGACCCATACACAGCCCCTGCGGCTCAGGGCCTTGAGGCAGAAGACCAGCAGAGCGCTGCCCTTCTCCCGGTAGGGCTCCAGGGACAGGTGTCGGCGGGAGAGGTTGGGGAGCCGCAGCTGGATGTGGGCATCCCGGCCTCGCCCCACCAGCAGCGGGCTGGTGTCGTGCTGCAGCTGCAGTGGGACATTGGTGAAAGCAGCCGGGCCCTGTGTGGGGTGGTGCAGGCTCACTCGCAAGACCGTGAGGGGCCTCTCCATGGATGGGACCCTGGGAAGGAGGGAATACAGACACACAGGTGTGGTTAGAGCCAGACACACCTCTGACTTCCTGAGCCCAGACATGCTGGCCCATCTCAGGGACCACTGCCCACCTCCAGCCAAACAGAGCCAAGCACTGACTGGGGATGCAGTCATTCTGCTTAAGCAAGGATGGAGCGAAGGCTGGAATTGGAGTGGAAGATCAGGCCCACTGGTTCTAGTCCCAGCTTCATCACAGTCACACTCTGCGAGTAGGACATGCCACCCACCCTCTCTGAATTTTAGTTTTTGTAATTTAGATATGTCTGTCCTTGTCTGTGCAAGGTATAAGGCATACCAGCTTGGGGGTGGGGTTTTGGTGGTCTATTGTCATTTGAGGACAATCTGGCTCTGCTTCATGGGAAGAGAAGGACAGACAGAATACACCTTCCTTGTATCTGACAGTCACACAACAAACCCTTGCTGAGCTCTGCTCTGAACCAGGCACTGGCCAGCTGCTGAGGATAAGCAGATGCAACAGGAGGACAAGCCCTTGCTCTCCAGGGCACCCAGCTGGTGGAGGAGACAGGTGCTTCTAGCACCAGGTGTTATGGAGGGACATAGAAGAGGGAAGCCCAGCCTGCTCCTGGGGGTCAGGAAGGCTGCCTGGAGACCCAGAGGAAGAACAAAAACAGCTAGCACATTCCAAGTGCTTCCTATGAGCCTGGCACCATGCCCAGTGGTTTATGGGCGTGAATGCCGTGAGCATGCCATCCTCTGTCTGGGAGAGAAGACAGGTCCTGATGAAGGAGGTGGAAGGGGCTGAGATCTCACTCAAGGACTGACAAGGGCTCCTGGGAGGGCAACTGGCCATATCTGCCCCAGTGGGAAATGCACACATCTTTTGTCCCAGCAACTATATCAACAATCTGTCCTTTAGAATCTCATTTGCACATGTGGGAAGGCTACTTGTAACAGTCAGCTTTGTTCCTGGGGGTTTGAGGAGCATAAACTCTCTGCCACATCCACCAACCCCATGTGGCCCAGGACCTGCCACCAGCTTCTACAGGAACAACCTTCAACAGGACTGAGTGGATTTGAATAACTAATTACAGTCATGCACCACATAATGACATTTCAGTAAAAAATGGACTGTATATGTGACGGTGGCCCCATAAGATTATAATGGAGCTACTCCAGAAAAAGGCATTGTTATAGGAGATGACAGCTCTGTGCATGTTATTGTCCTGGAAGGCCTTCCAGTGGGACAAAGTGTGAAGGTGGAGGACAGTGATATTGACAATCCTGACCCTATGTAGGCCTAGCCAAATGCATTTGTTTGTGTCTTAGTTTTTTTGTTTTTGTTCTTGTTTTTGTTTTTGTTTTTTTTTTTGTAAGGAAGATTGGCCCTGAGGTAACATCTGTGCCAATCTTCCTCTACTTTATGTGGGATGCTGCCACAGCATGGCTTGACAAGCAGTGCTAGGTGTGTGCCCAGGATCTGAACCCAAAAACCCCGGACCACCGAAGTGGAGCACGTGAACTCAATCACTATGCCACTGGGCTGGCCCCTATGTGTCTTTGTTTTTAATGAAACAGTTTAAAAAGTAAAAAAAAAAAATTAAAAATAAGAAACTTATAGAATTAGGATATAAAGAGAGAAAATGTTTTCTACAGCTGTACAATGTGTTTGTGTTTTAGCTGTGTTATTACGAAAGAGTCAAAAAGGTAAAAAAAAAAGTTTACAAAGTAAAAAAGTTACGGTAAGCTAAGGTTAATTTATTATTGAAGAAAGAAACGTCTTTAAAATAAACGTAGCGTAGCCTAAGTGAACAGTGTTTATAAAGTCTGCAGTGTGCACAGTGATGTCCTCGGCCTGCACGTTCACTCCACTCACTCACTGACTCCCCCAGAGCAGCCTCCAGTCCTGCAAGCTCCATTCCTGGTAAGTGCCCTGTGAGGGTGTACCACTTTTTATCCTTTATACTGTATTTTTACTGCATCTTTTCTATGTTCAAGTATGTTTGGCTACACAAATACTTACCACTGTGTTACAGTTGCCTGCAGTATTCAGTACAGTAACCTGCTGGACAGGGTTGTAGCCTGGGAGCAATAGGCTACACCGTATTACCTGGTGCATAGTAGTTTATAGCATCTAGGTTTGTGTAAGTACTCTCTGTAATGTTCGCACAACGACAAAATCACCAAACAGACACATTTCCCAGAATGAAACCCCATCAAGTGACACATGCACTAATGTAAAAAAGCACCAGGCTTTTACTTACACTATTTTCTCTGCTAAGAACGCATCCTCCATCCCAAACTCTGTGTCCAAATACTGCTCATCTTCAAAGGCCTGGTTCAAATTCGACCTCATCTATGAAGCTCTTTTCCTTTCTCTGCCCTCTCACCCCCACAACAGGGAGACTCCCCCGCCCCGGGCACCTGGCCAACCCCCGTTCAGTCCATCTTCACATTACATGGTCCTTGTCCTGTCTTTCCTGAGCTCCTCTCCTGTCTCCCCTGAGGCTTCCGATCTAAGCTGCCACGCTGCCCTGTGCCCCACTGCCCAGGCCCTCTACCCCTCCTGCCTTTTGGATGAAGTAGGCAAATGGTGAGGACCTTCCATTCTGATGGTGAGGGGTGGGCCCCTCAGGACACCCCCTTTTCCTGACACACAGACACACGCCTGCCTCCCTCCACAACCCCCTTCTGGCCCCAGCTTCCAGAAAGCCTTTTCCTGAAGTGTGTGATATAAGCTGGGCCCAGGACAGCTGGGCCAGGCCTCCAAGGCCTCAGGCCCGGCCAGAAACTCAGAGTTCACTTCTAGGAACAAATCCTATGGCCCAGGGACCCTAAGAGACTCCCTCAGAAATAAAGGTTCACCACTGCTCATATAACCTTTCTCTCTGCTCCACTGAGCCCTCCAGAGCTGACAGAGACCCCCGCCAGAGTCGAGCTCCTGAGGAGGCCGTCTTGTGCCTCTAGGACCCTAGCTGATCTGGGGAAGTAGAAACCCAGCCCTACCAACACCACCTCCAGGATGAGATGGAGGAAGACATTCTGGGGTGTGCACCTGGCGGGAGCCAGCAGGGGCCCTTCTCCCGGCCCCGCCAGGCCTGCTCCCCTCACTGTGGATTCAAGCCCCTCTGACCTCCACTTACCTTACTGCCAGTGGCACATCTGGCTCTGATGCTGCAGCTGTGAGCTCTCGGGAGGGAGTGGTTCCAGGCCGGGGCGGGTCTGGGGATGATGATCACAGCTGAGGTTTGAGGATGTGATGTGTCAGAGTGCTTATCAGCTTGGTGCTTTCTTCCTTTTTCCCTTTAAAAAGGAAAGAAAAACAGTGTGATTTCCCATTGCAGAAGTGCAACCCTTGTGCTGAGAGGTTGAGAAACCCCAGCCTGGACTCCTGCTGGGACAGGCCCTGACAGGTGGGTTTCAACTCTGCCAGTCTCTACTGTCCCGTCTGTCCCCAGGGATCCTGAGATCTGTGTCCAGGGTATCAGCCAAGTCCTTCTTCTCTCCTGCCCATCAGTAGGGGCAAAGGCATCCCAGGCCAGTTAGAAAAGGGAGCCTCAGGGATTCATGCACTCTGCTTCGTGACATAGCCGTTGGGTTTGTGCACTCTGCTTTGGCAGCCTGGGGTTCACCAGTTCGAATCCTGGGCGTGGACCTACACACTGTTCATCAAGCCATGCTGTGGCAGTGTCCCACATAGAAGAACTAGAAGGACTTGCAACTAGGATATACAACTATGTACTGGGGCTTTGGGGAGAGAAAAAAGAAAAATAAAGAAGAAAGGAGCCTCTTTGGACAGAGGGACAGTGTGGAGACCATTATGGTTGGACTTGGTACGGCTGAGGGGGCTGTGGGCAACAGAGAAGTCCACTGAGTGTCTCAGGAGAACGTGGGGCCTCATGGGAAGGGATAAAACAGCCACTCAGAGGGTGGCCTCCCCTGCAGGAGGACAGCTGAGGACACCTGCTATACTCCTCCTCCCGGGCTCTGCTGGCCTCCGAGGACAGTCTGGAAGAGATCAAGATGGATGCTTGCCCAGCATCATGGCTCGGGCCATCCTGGAGGTGACCCAGTGTCACAATGGTGCTGACCCTTCACATGGCGCAGCTCTTCATAGTTCACCAGTGTGTTCCTATTGCCTTCATTGTACACACCAACCTGCCACACTGGCAAGAGACAGGTGCCCAGCTTATACAGGGGCAACTGAGGCCCCGGGAGGGGCAGTGCCCGGCCTAAGGCCCCAGAACAACAGCATGATCCTTCCTCTTTCTCCCGTCCAACCCTGGCTTTCATGGGGACTCTTGGAGGGTACACAGGTGAGTGGTGCAGGCCAGGCCACTCCTGTCAGTCAGCAGGTACCTCCCTGATCTGCCTCACTGCTCCCAGGCCCACTGCTTACGCACCCCTTGTGGGTGACCCTCGGGGCCCCTGAGGTCTCAGCACACCACACCCTGGAAGATAGGCCCCTCTGGGTACTATACTATTCTGGACCCCTAGCCTGCTTCCTTCATTCTCAGATTTTAAACTCTAGTTGGTTGCTTGTAACTAAGGAAGAAAAACAGAGAACTCTGAAAACCGTCAGCCATCCATGCCTGCCCCAGCCAGTGTGACACCGCCACTGAGGCTCCCCCAGGAAACCAGCTCCCCCAGAGACAGGAACTATATCTGCCCCTGGAGTCAATCACGAACTAGCCACAAGCGGCCTCCCTGTGTTCCATCTTCACCACTATCTCTCAGAGCTCCAACATGCACTGAGCTGTGCCAGGCGTGTGTGAGAGCCCCTGAAGGAAGTGCACCATCAGGGTCATGCACAGGATGTGAGCACTCCCACGGGGAGCCCAGGCAGCCTTGGCACGAACAGTTATTGCAACAGAAAGGCAGGGATGGGAGAGGCCTGAGGAGTGTGTGCAGAGGGCTTTCTGGAGGAAGAAGGCCTTAGAGCCAACTCTTAATCTCAGGGCTAAACTAGAGAAGTTGGTGGCCTGGCAGTTAAAGGTTGGCTTTGGTGTCGGCTGTATCTGGATTCAAATTCTAGATTTTTTTGTGACTACCTGATCCTGGGCAAATCTTTTCACCTCTCTGACCCTCAGATTTTCTGTGAAATGGGAATAGTACTAGCATCTACCTCAAAGGACCATTGTGAGGATTCAGACAAAAAAAGAAAAAGCATTATGCAGTTTAGGTATGGTGTCTGGCACACAGAGCACTCAACAAATGGGAGTGGACACAAATAATTGATGATCAGATTTCAGCTCCAGCTATGGAACAGGTTACAACAGACCAACCTTCCCACAAAGAACAACTCTAAAAGTTGGGTTAAAAAAAAAAAATCTGTTCGAAGGCATCGGAGAGCAACAAGGCAGATAGGACTTGAAGGTTAAGACCTGAGAAAGAAGAAAGACCCGTTAATTTAAGCCCAACAGGTTTCTTCCTTGTGGGCCATTTGCCAGTTCCAAAGCAACATGGGCCCAGAGGCTGAGCAGAAAGTGGCAGCTGAGACTCTCAGGGGTGTCATAGGACAGGGGAGATGCAAACTGGAGCTCAGGACTTGAGAGACCAAGTGCCCAGATAAAAGAGAACCACAGAGAAGTGAACTCATCTTTCTGTTCCACCTTCCAGATGTCTGCTGGTTTCAAAGCAGGTGGAATGAGAGGCTGAGGACCAAGTGAAAGCAAGGGCTCCAAAGTAAGAAGCTGAGCAGAGCTCTTAGCTGTGAGGGTGCTGGGGAGACGGGAACTGAAATTCAGGCCAGCCAGGAAGAGGGGCCTGTCAATCATCCCAGGCTTTCAGATGACTCTCAGGGTCCATGGGGACTAAGGGCAAACCAAATTAGACCTGGCCTTAAGAAGGCTGACAGCCAGCCTCAGATGATCTCAGTCTCTCTTCTCTAAATGGCTTCTAGAAGAAAAAGCAATCCTTGCCAGACAAAGTTAACATCATACAGAGCCTCTACAATTTTTCATTAACAATGTTCCATAATTAATTAAAAAATTACCAGGCATGCTAAGCTACCAGACCAACTGCCAAAAAACAAGAGAAAAAAACGGACATAACTCTGCTCAGAGCAATGCCCAGCAAGAGACAACCTCACAATGCTTGTGCATGAAGAGACCTGTGCAAGAAAGTTATAGCAGTTCTATTCTATTAACCCAAAACTGGAAGCAACCTAAATGTCCAACAGGAAAATGGATAAACAAATCATATAATATGTCTACAGTGAAACACTACACAGCAATAAAAAGGAGAATGAACTAATGATATGCAACAATGTAGATGAATCTCAAAACCATTATGTAGAGCAAAGAAACCAGGCACAAAGGATATAGCCTGTTTGATTCCATTTATAAGAAATACAAGAAGGGGCAAAACTAGCCTGTGGTAAAAGAGGTCAGAATGTTGAATTATCTCTGCAGAGAAGGACTGACGGGTGTGTTAGTTTCCCAGGTCTGCTGTAACAAAGTACCACAAACCAGGGGGCTTAAACAACAGAAATTTATTGTCTCACAGTTCCGGAGGCTAGAAGTTCAAGATGGTTTCACCAAGGCTGGCTCCTCCTGAGGGATGTGTGAGAGAGAATCTGTTCCATGCCTCTCCCCTAGCTTCTGGTGATTTGTTGGCTATCATTGGCCTTCCTTGGCTTGTAGAGTATCACCCTGGTCTCCGCCGTCATCCCGACATGGTGTTCTCCCTGTATTCAGTGGTCTAATGCAGCATTTCAGGCATGCTGACTGGCTGGCGAGGGAGAGAAGCCATGTACAGTCTGGGCAGCTAGGTAGATCCCAGGGCTCTTGCTGGCACCATTCCCTCTCTGAGTACAGACAGCTGTACCTCCCTGATGGATGGAGGGATAACCAGAAGCTCAAATGGCCACTCTGAGGTGTTTCAAAGGCTGCAAAGTCACCTGGGACTGAGCCTGCAGAGTGGAAGGTGGCTGGCCATGTTCCAGAGCCGTTCTTCTCTGCGCATCAGTCTCCCCAGGCCAGACCGCCAACTGCACGTCTCTGAACCATGGGAGAAGGCCTCCTCCTCAGGGCTCCCCACATACACTGCCTTCCAGTCTCGATGATACTCAGGTGTTCCTGCCCACCAGCACAGAAGGGCAGTGGGCACTAGGCAGAAGCCTGGCAGGAGGCTTTGCTATCCCCAGGTGTGTGAACTTGGTTAGTCCTAGCCCCTCTCTGGGTCTTGGTTTTCCTCCCTTGGGGATGGGACACCCTCTCCCTACTGCCCCTGGCAACCGTGCCTCAGTGAGAGGAGGGCTATGCCCACAGCCCCAGCCCTGGCATGGGAGAAGGGGTGGGCATGAGAAAGGTGTTCATGGCCCCTGTGTTCTTAGTAACTCTGCTCAGAGCAATTCCCAGCAAGCGAGAGAACTGAAACAGCCAGGACATTATCTGGCAAGGGGAAGTCCTGCCCAGGCTGCATCCTCCAAAAGCCCGCAGGAAGTCCTGCTGGTAACTGGCAGGCATTCCCCTGCGGGGGGCGGGAGTGGGTGGAGGTGATGGATTCGCTCTGCTTGGCCCCCTTGGCTAGGACGGCTCCCTCTGGTTGGTGCTGGGCCACTGATACACATCAGTGAGAAAATGTTCCCCATCAGGGGCTCCTTGGAGAACTCAGAGCAAAACAGCAGCTTCTGGGTCTTTCTACAATGGTGGGCAGGCAAGGACTCTGGTGTCAGACAGACTCGGGTCTGAGGCTTAGCTCTTTCTTGTGTGTCCTCAAACAAGTTACTTAGCCTCTCTGAATCTGATTTCTGCTCTGTAAAATGAGGATAATTGGTTGTTGCATGAGGGTGAAACGAGATAGGTGCAAAGCGCCAAGTATGTGGTGGGAAGTTGGTAAATAAGAACTGGTCCTGGCGGAACCCTGAACTGCAGAGCGGAGTGGAGCTGCATCCTGGGGAGAGGGGCTGGCAGAGCAGACTAACAGCCCATCCACACCCCAAACTCTCAGAAGGCCCCAGGTTTTGCTTAAAACAAACCTAATTTTGGAGTTGAACACATAATTTTCATGAGTTTGATACAGATCCCATGTTAAATGATAATGAAGTAAAAGGGAAGCTCTCGGAAGAATCTCCAGGTTGTTGCTGGGGCATGAGGCCCTGACACGGGAGGAGAAGGCTACCCATTGTGCAGATGAGGAGGCTGAGGCTCACAGTGCTTAGTCCACTCACCCAAGGCCACACATCTGGGAAGTGTCAGAACCAGGATTTGAACCCTGTTGATGGGACTCTTGGGCCTAACCATGAGGCTACTGTGCCTCCCTGGTGGTGATCTCTGGACTTGGCTGCCCTGCCTTGGAAGGTGTGCTCCAGCTGGCCGGCTGGCAATGCACTCAGCAGAGAGAGGGGTCTGCTTCCAGCCCCGCAAGCCTGTGCAGCTGACACTTGCCCCCCACCCCCACCCCCGGACCCCCGCCATGTCCTGATGGCCTGTGGCCACCAGGTAGCAGCATCCCTAAACCCCTGGGGCCTGCTTTTGAAGGTGGAAGGGGAGGACAGTGAAAGTCTGGGGGAGCCATTCATGGGGCCGCTGGGGAGCGAAGCATGAGGGAGGCCAAATGCTGAGGGTGGGACAGGAGAGAGTCCTTGCTTCTTGGACTCAAAATGCCCTGGAATCTACAGATGAATACAAGATGAATCTACAGCAAATCTCACCAGAGGACACCGACTCATTGAGCATGGAGATATGGCAGGAAGCCAGAGCACGAGGCCATGAGGAGCAGTCGTTACAAGCACAGGTGCCGGGACATGCAGACTCAGAAAGGTTAAGTAACCTGCCCAAGGACACAGACAGTGCACAGCACAGCGAGGATGAGAAGCCAGGTTTGCTCCCTTATCTGTAAAACGGAGTAACAATGACCCTCTCCAGGGAGGAGGCACCAAGTGAGGAAATGCATGCAAAGCTCTTGGCCCAGGCCAGGGCCTCGTGCATAGTTAGCACTCAGGATATGGGTGGAGCAGTTGTTACTATGCTCCCTGCCCCAACTGAGCTCTCAAGTAGGAAAAAGAACACCTGTAACTTGTAGAGATGATGCTGTGAGGGGGATGCACAGCACTGTGAACTCCAGCAGGGGCACCAGGGAAGGCCTCCTGGAGGAGAGGACGCTTGTGCTGACTCTTGCAGGATGCCTAGGAGTTGGCCAGGTAGAACTGATGTTATGTGGGATGGTGCCTGGTGGAGGGAGGCAGGAGTCGGATCCCACTTCTGCAATGGCTCTGCCTCACCTTGCTCCGTGCCATCGGCTAATAAGAATGATAACAACAATAATGGTGTGTTTGAATTTTAAACAACCATAAAGTTACCATTGAGTGAGTCCTTACCATGTGCTGTGTCCTGTGCTAAGCCCTTATATGAATTGTCTTATTTAATCCTCGCCACAACTCTGAGATAGGTTCTAGTATTAATCCTATTTCATCAATGAGAAAACAGAGGCACAATTAAGTAAGTAACTTACTCAAGACCCCCACATAGTATGTCACAGAGCTGCGTCTCCAATCCAGGGCTGATCTTCAGATCCTTGCCCTGAACTCCTGGGCTCCATGGCCTCCCAAGGGGCAAGCTCTTTCCCCTTCCTGGGCCTTGGGTCCACCTTCTTCTGATGACTGGGCTGGGCTGAGTGATCTCTCGGGGTCTGACCAGCTCTAATGGTCTGCTGGTCTGAGTTCTGGAGGGAAGCAAATGGCTACCGGGTTGGCCCTGATTGCTTATTCCTCTGCATTTCCTCCCAGAGTGCTGGCTGGGCCTCCTTGCAGAGGTAGGGCTGGCCAGCATGACCTGGGTCACCTCCACCTGCTGAGGAGCCAGAGACAATAAGAGGAGGACCCCTCTGCACCTGCCTCCATCCTGGCCTGTGCTCCTCCCCTATTGCAGGGGCCATGGCTAAGCTCATTTTCATTATTGTTCTAAATTCTTAATATGTGTTGATTTCACTTAATGCTAAGTCCAGTAATGCCTTGACCAATGCCTGGGGTGGGCCTGGGGATGGGGTGCCCAGGAATTCTGCAGGCCTTCTTGCCTCTTGTCTTGGGGCGGTGGTAGGGGGGTGGTCAGGCCACACAGAGCCAGTATCCATAAGCCCGGTAATTAGCTCACATTTCTGACCTTCTTCTTATACACTGAGATAAAGAGCCATCCCAAGGCTGCCTGGGGAGCAAGGGCTCGAGGAAGGAGGAGTCGCATCCTGGTGTGCATGCTGTCCTCTCCACCTTCACCCACAGCACCCAGAGCAGCAGAGGGCCCGAGGACAGGGAGGGAGCCTCCACGGGGATCCCAGCCTTGGCTCTGCTGTGGACATATTCCATGGCAAATTGCTTTGCCTCTCTGGGCCTCAGTGTCCTCATCCATAGAATGGGGCTAATCATGCCTGCCCTGCCCCCCTTGCCCTCTAGCCAATGCCTTCACTGAACTCTTTGAGAGGGGTCAGCTTCCACGTGCTCAGAAGGCTTTGCCAAGGCCTGCTTTCTCTCTTGGTCAAGAACCCATACTGAAGAAGCACAGCTTGGTCTTGTTTAAAGAATGCAGTGGCCAGCAAAGACGGCCCCCAACACAGTGCAACACACATCAAACATGGGCTTTTTGTTTTTAATTAAGTGAGGTAAAAGCCTAGCATAAATACTTTTAACTAAAGTTTAGGAATAAAGCATATTCTGAAATTAGCATGTCTTCAAAGGCAGATTTTTAACATACCATGAAAAAACCCTCTGTGTGGGAATTTAGGTGGTTCCGGTGCCTACCAGTAACTCACACAGATCTGACGGGACAAGGAGGGAGGGCGAACACAACCGTCCCTCCGCAAATAGTTGTCTTTCTTTAAATTGCGGTAAAATGCACATAACATAAAATTTACCATTCTGGCCATTTTAAGCATACGGTTCAGTAGTAAGTATATTCACGTTGTTGTGCAACCAATCTCTAGAACCTTTTTGTCTCGCAAAACTGGAACTCTATATGCATGAAACAAGTCTTCATTTCCTGGTTCCTCCAGCCCCCGGCAACCAGCCTTCTACTTTTTGTTTCTATGAGTCTGACTACTCCAGATACTTCGTGTAAGTGGAGTCGCACAGTGTGTGTCCTGTTGTGACTGGCTTATTTCACTTAACGTAATGTCTTTACGGCTCATCTATGTTGTAGCATGTGTCAGAATTTCATTCCTCTTTAAGGCTGAATAATATTGGGTTGTATGTATACACTACATTTTGTTTATCCATTCCTCTGTCGATGGACATTTGGGTTGCTTCCACCTTTTGGTTACTGTGAATAATGCTGTAAGGGACATAAACAATAATTATACTGGGGCCTTATCCCACAAAAAGTGGTACTTGCTGGTGACTCTCTGGCCGAAACTTTATTTCTAAGCCCATGGTAGAAAAAACATAACAATAACACAAACCCTTGCCCTTAAAATCTGTGACATCAGGAACACTGGAAATTCCAACAATGTATGTATGAGTATGGTGTACAAATATCGGTTCAGTTCCTTGCTTTCAGTTCTTTTGGGTATATACCCAGAAGCGGAATTGCTGAATCATGTGGTAATTCCATGTTTAATGTCTTTGAGGAACTGCCACACTGTTTTCCATAGTGGCTGTACCATTTTACATTCCTAACAAGAGTGCACAAGGGCTCCACTTCATTCTTGCCAAGTCTTATTATTTTCTGTATGTTTTTTGTGAGGAAGATTGGCCCTGAGCTAACATCTGTTGCCAGTCTTCCTCTTTTTGCTTGAGGGAGATTTGTTGCTGAGCTAACATCTGTGCTAATCTTCCTCTCTGTGGATGCCTCCACAGCATGGCTTGATGAGCGGTGTGTAGGTCCATGCCCTGGGCCTGAACCTGCGAACCCCGGGGCTGCCGGGGCCCAGGAACTTAACCACTCGGTCACCAGGCTGGCCCCTGTTTTTTTTTCTTTTGATGGCAGCCATCCTAATGGCTGTGAAGTACTATCCATGGTGCTTTGATTTGCATTTTCAATTTTGCTGTAGTCCAACGTACGTATTTTACTTTTGTTGCCTGTGCTTTTAGTGTCACATCCAAGAAATCATTGCCAAATCCAATGTCATGAAGCTTTTCTTCTAAGAGTTGTATAGCTTTAGATCTTCCCTTTACGTCTTTAATCCATTTTGAGTTGATTTTTGTATACGGTGTAAGGTAATGGTCTAACTTCATGTGGATATCCAGTTTTCCTACAAATAGTTATCCTAAGATGAAATTTATGATGGATAGTAACAGTTTACCGTATTTGACTATATTTTGTTGAATAAAATATTTTACATACTTTGGTTACAATACAAAACAAAAAGCATTCAAATTCACCTTGTAGGTTTCATTAATGTTTGTAGGTTTCATTTTATGTTTCTGCCTTTATACTGTTTAACAGAAATACTCTTCGTTTAAAATAACACTCCACTCTCAGCAGTGTGGATAGTTTTGTAACAATATAAATCTCGGGGAGGTGCTAGTGGGAGGATCAATGAATCATCCACGCCTGCTGTGGGTTACTCGCCAGGCGCCGAGTCTGCCGTTTCCTGCCTGTGGGCTGGCTCCGGTGCCGCTCACTGGCTGCTCTTTTCCGGTGTTCCTGATGTCACAGATTTTAAGGGCAAGGGTGAGTGTTACAGTTATCTTTTTTCTACCATGGGCCTCTCAATAAAGCTAAGGCCAGACAGTCACCCCCGAGCACCACTTTTTGTGGGTTTAGACCTCAGACTCAGAACCCATGAAGAGAGTTCTGAATCCCCCAAAACAGAGGACACACAAAACCCAGAGGTTCAAGGCATTTCCAAACTTTCGAATTTGCTCATAATTTAAAACTCTTCCTAGAAGGTTGGCTCTTTAAACTGCTGGATAGTAACCCACTAGGAAAACAGATCACCGTGTGCAGCGCCCGAGAAGGGAGTCCGAGGGGCCTGTGCTGCCCGGGCTGTGGGTCCACGCTCCCCCACCTTTAACACCTCAGGCCACCTCCCGCATCTGGGATAGTCATTGTGAGCTGGAGGAGCACTTGAATTTCCTGGGAAGAATGCTCAATCATGGAGGCTTCCAGGGCCAAGAAAAATAGCTGGTTAGGGCTGTGAACCTCAGAACCACTTCAGGATGCTGCCGTCCCCGTGGCGCTGCCATCCTCGTGGGTAGTGCCATCTGGCTTGATTTTGCCAAAACAAAGGTAAAGCCCTCCAGCAATTTCTGTGGATTTGTTTTGCAAAATTAAATTGTCTGCTTTTAATTCTCCTTTACTAGTTTAATACAAATGGGAATTTCAAAACCAGTGAAAGACAGAAACCTCTCTTTGGAGTGGATGACAGATTCCACATGACTTGCATTTCAATCTGCGACACAGAAATGGAAACTTCCGGGGAGTGAGGGCTCTGGTGGGAGGATCTCTAGGCTTTGGAGCTCCTAGCCTACCCCCACGTGTACATGTGTTCTGAACCCATGGGGCCTAATAGGCTGTCTCCGCACACAGAACAGAACAGAAGCTTGCCAGCCTTCCCTGTTTCCGGACCCGACCCCGGCATGCCTCCAGAGCCAGATTCCAGCTCGTTTATTTGTGTTTCCAAGTGGCGCTCCTGGAACTCTTCCCAAGGGGCTGGCTGGGCCCAGGGGAAACTGGCCTCCTCTGCACCCAGCCCCAGTGGGCTCTGCAGTGGCCAAACACGCGCAACAACCCCTGCCCTCAGGGAGGTCCAGGCCAGTACAGGCTTCAGACAAGCACCAGTTACTGGGACCCAGGAGGGAAGCCTGAAGCCAAGGGAGTCCCAACAAGGTCAAGACCAGCCAGAGAGATAAGGAGGGCTTCCCCAAGGAGATGATGCCAAGGCCGGGTCTTGAAGAACCAGTAGGAGTTGGCTAAGTTAATAAGGAGGAGTGTGCCTCCCAAGAGGGGAACGTGCATGAGCAAAGATTCACTCAGAAGTGAGAGGGAGCCAGACATTCAGAGAAGGAGCAGGCTGATACTACCTCAGCCCTCTGCACAGGCACTTGGGGTTCTGCCGTCATCATTGCCCCCAGGTCCTCCTGGCTCTTCCCCTCCAGTCTTCCCCTTGACCTTGTCAAAGCCCCAAAGGCTGGCTGATGTTGCATGTTGGCCTTCATCACTTGGCTTATATTCCTGTCTCTGCCATCCTGCTGAGTGTCCTACCTCTCAGGGTACAGCCACAGCCTCCCATAAAGAATATGCAATCACCACCCCTCAGGATGTGGAAAGCCATCAGGAAAGAAGTCCAACATCCCGCTGTAAAGTCTGGACGATGCCATACCCAGAGAACCTGCCCCTGGCTCTTTGGGAGGCAGTGTGGTTCTAGGGGCAGGTGGTCTGAGTTCCAATCCCACCTCCAACACTAATGAGCCAAGGGGCGTGGGCAAGTCATTTAAGCTCTCAGAGCATCAGGTTCTCATTTGCAAAATGGTGCTGGAATGAGGATTGAGTGAGACGGAGGTTGTGTGTGTAAAGCACAGAGCATGGAGACGTCAGCCAGTGTGACTGTGTTGACAGCCTGCATCTCAGTGAAGACAGGCTGAGTGGGGCTCTGCTATCTTGTCTTCTCCAGACTCCGGATGTAATTTTGTTCTACTAAATTTTCTCTACATATTCTCTCGCTTTCTCTCACTCCTTGTAATGAAGGTTTGGCTGGTATAACACAGATGTAGAGCAGTGGCTTAAACAAGAGACAAGTGTATTTCTCTCTTACCTGATAGGCCAAGTGTAAGCAGTCCAGGGCTTGCAATGGAGGCTCCCCAGTGTCAACAACCTGAGCTCCTTCCAACTGGTCACTCTGCCAAGCCCAGAGCATTGCCCTCCTCCATGTGGCTCCAAACGGTTGGCCCCAACCTTGTCTGCGTTCCAGCCAGCGGGACTGGGGCAGAGGGAAAAGTGTGGCCACATCCTCTCCCTTTAAAGGCATGACTAGGAAACTGCTCACACCCTATTGGCCTGGCCTTAGCCAGTGACTACGCCTAGCTGCAAGGGAGGCTGTGTGGCCCTGTGCTCAGTGACAAAATGAGAGTTCTATTGTTACAGAAAAAGGGGGAGACCAGATATTGGGAGACAATTGAATCTTCTTTCCTCAGCCTGCTAGCATACTCCTCAAGGGTGTGAAGGACCTTGCAAACTTACACCTCAGCCAGCTCAGAGCTGGGCTCTGCAGCTGTAGCTTTATTCCCACACAGGGAGGCTGTCTGTGAACTCAGCACTTCAGAGGTGCTGTGTTGAACAGCACCACGATCAGCCCTCCATGTTTTAGAGTGCAGAACAAGGGGACAGCCTGCAACAGCAGCAAGAGGGCTGGCGCTTCGCTGCAGGAAGACTCCCCCCAGAGAGGGGATTGATCCCTACACAGACGCTTGTGCTTCCACCACGACTCTGAACAGGCCTCTGTGAAGCGGAGGGTGGCTGATGGCCAATCTTTGGGTACAAAGAAAGGGATGGCCAGAGGGAGGAAGTTGAGTTTTTGAGATTTTTTTTTTTTTTGCACTCCAAATATGAAGGATTCCTTTGAATGTTCTAGCTGTTCTGAGATGTAGTTTCACAAAGTAAAAGGCTTTTTCTTTTCTTTATTTTTATGTAACGTTTTGAAAAGTTAATCTATTCACATAGTTCACAATTTTTGAAAAGATAGTAGTAGAGTGAAAAGTCTCTCTTGGCCCTCCCAGCAGATAGCCGCTCTGAGGGTCCTGCGTGGCCTCCCAGGCGTTCTTCATGCAGCCACAGCAAACAGGAATCACAGGCCGCCGTGTCCTCCTCTTTGCTAAGGCTGCCTGGAGCCTTGCTCTGGGAAGGTGTCCCTGAGACCAGCAGCTCACCTTCTCCCCCGTGGTTTCTCACTCTTGAAATTGTTCTCCCTGTCCTACGATATTTCACAAAACTAGCCCGAGCCATGACTACGAATATTTCATACCCTTCACGCATGACATTTTTCACATATGCTTTACAAATGTGCGTCTTCATTCTGAATCAAATGTCGTGGGAAATATGTCTTTTCCACATGGCCACTAACATAATATAAAAAGCATTTTCCCCTTCCCTCAGCCCCAGGGGGGACCTATATCATGAAAATGGAAAAGTGATGAGAAAATGAGAAATCCTGGCCGTAGAGCTCTCTCTCCAAGTGGTTTTCCAGAGGCTCGTGGGACTGCGTCACCTCGTGAAGCGTAAATCATCAGCTAGGCCTGGTGAAGTTGTCACCCAGTGACCCAGGGCGTGGCTATTTCTGTTTGGTGGCCGTGGACCCAGTGCATCCCTGCTGGGTGGGTGTTGTCCTCTGCCTGTCCACCTATCTGCCTGGGGTCAGCAGACCTGGCACTGGGATGGGCACACCCGCCCTGTGGGCCCATCTGCAGCAAAGACACGGCTTGTAGGGCTATAGCATTTGTAGTTGAGGCCCCAGACCTCCGTGGTTCAACCGTCTGAAGGCAAACCCTACTGCTGATAGGCTTCCACAGACGGCAGAATTTCCCCAACACCTTTACGTAAAGCCCAGGGGCTCTCAGCTCCCCCGGCAGGCCTTGCAGGCGTGTAGTACAAGCCATGATCTGGCCTGCCTGGAAACCTGGCTAAAACACCAGGGCCAGGGCCTGGGAAATGCCAGCCTCGACTTGCTTTTCCTTCCCTCCCTCTAACCCCCAACATGCACAAGCTGTTGATAAGTGTGTCTCAGAGAAGCAAAACGTCCACTACTCTCTTACTCTCAGATACTTTAAAAAACCTCTGAGCCCCATTCTCTGTAAGAAAATTTACAGTTTGTAGGTGCTAGGGGGCACTGTTGGGCAACTTCTGTGTGCTCAAAGGTCTTGCCTGTAATTTTTTTTAATGGATTTTATTTTTTAGCATAGTTTTAGGTTTGCAGCAAAATTGTGCAGAAAGTTCAGAGACTTCCCATACACCCCCTGCCCCCACATGCACAGCCTCCCCCACTATCAACACCCCGCACCACAGTGGTACGTGTGTTATCATCTACAAACCTGTGCTGACACCTCATTATCATCTAAATTCCATGGTTTCCAGTAGGGTTCACTGTTGGTGTTGTACACAGTCCACAGGTTTGGACAACGTTACAGTCGCATCTGGAGTTGGTTCCCTGCCCTAATCATCTTCTGCTCTGCCTGTGCATCTTTCTTCTCAGCTCCTGGCAACTACCCATCTTTTGACTGTCTCCATAGTTTTGCCTTTCCCAGAATGTCATATAGTTGGCATCACACAGTATGTAGGCTTTTCAAATTGGCTTCTTTCACTTAGTAATAAGCATTTAAGTTTCCTCCCTGTCTTTTCATGGCTCGATAGCTCATTTCCTTCTAGCACTGAATAATAACATTCCATCGTCTGGATGTGCCTCAGTTTATTTATCCATTCACCTACGGAAGGACTTCTTGGTTGCTTCCAAGGTTTGGCAGTTATGAATAAAACTGCTGTAAACATCGTTCTGCAAGTTTTTGTGTGGACATAAGTTTCAACTCATTTGAGTAAATACCTAGGAGCATGATTGCTGGAATCTTGCCTATGTATTTAGAGCACGGGATGCTCAGAGGGGTGGGCTGTCCCATACTGAATCAGCTGGCTGGGACCCCAGCAAAGTCCCACCTCCTTCAGGGCCAGAACTCCCCCCACATCACTCCTTCAGAGTCCCCGCTCCCTCTGGGTGGCACTGACTCAGTCCATCTCAGCCTCTGGTGAGGAGACCCTGAGAGGTGTGGGTGGGCGAAGGCGTCTGCCCTCCTCCCTCTTTCATTCTGTACTCCACAAGTGCAAGGGCCTGGAGGATTTTTTGGTATGAACTGAACTTTTTTTCCAACACCAGTATTTAAAAGAAATCAAGAACACAACTTTTCATTGATTTCTGGGATTTGCTGTCATTGCTGGAATTATTAATGTCACAACTCACTTGTTCTAAGTGTTTGTTGCAAATGCACAGCTGCATTGGCGTTCAAATTGGCTGTCTGCTTTACCTCGGCGGGGTGGGGGGGGATCTAAATCCCCCAAGACCCTTAGGGAAAGCTGTCCTAACTCTCGGGCACGCCAGTCTAAGCCCGGAGCCACCAGGACTTGGTATCTTCCGTCTCATAGATTCTCTTTCCTCAAATAAGAAACTGGCGGCTAGTTTGGGCCACAGACTATGGTATTTTAAATATTTTGTCTAAATTGTCAACATTTTGTGTGTGTGTGTGTGAGGAAGATTGGCCCTGAGCTAACATCTGTGCCCATCGTCCTCTGTTTTATGTGGGATGCTGCCACAGCGTGGCTTGACGAGTGGTGCATAGGTCTGTACCAGGGATCTGAACCTGAGAACCCTGACCCACCAAAGCGGAACATGTGAACTTAACCACTACACCACCAGGTGGCCCCTAAATTGTCAACATTTTAAGATCAGGAGCCTGGAAATATAAACCTTGTTTGCAGCTTCTATTGGAAAGTCAGAAAATGAGGCCACCCAGAGCTCACGCTCCCACCAGGCACTGGTGTGGTCTGCACCCTCGAGGTGAGTTGGGCACTCGGGCCCCAGGTTACCCCATTCCCCTGCAGCCCATCTCACCACCTATTTACATTCTGGGCTCCTGTAAGCGTTTGCAGCCCTTGTGTGAGGTGCGTGGCAACCTCCAGTTCACCAAGGTATGACATTTGATTTTGTATAGAAGAAAAGCAGATGATGTCCTGGGATGGGGAGCTTCCAGGCAACAAAAGAAAAACACTCGAGAATTTTGTTTTGTATAATCACGTGAAAGGTTGTTTTCATTCAGGCAGAACTGTGTCTCTTGTCAGTTTGCTTGCAGAAATAAAAAGGAAGTGATTTTCCTTCAGGGCCTTAGAAAACTAGAACTGGGGGAGGGCAACACGGCTGGGGCTCTCCTTTGTGGAGGAGGTGCTGTCCAGGGACCCCAGAGAGAGTGGGTCAGGAGGAGCCTGGGGCTGGGGCTTTGAGTCTGGTCGCACCTAGGAGCTAGTTTGGGTTTTTCCATCACGTTTTGTGGTTCCCTGTTATTCTTTCAGACAAGTCTGGTTCCAGTTGGATTTTGGGGGTGTTGGGGGAGCATCCCTGGCCATGTTGGGGTGAGGAGGTCTGGGGATCCACAGGCCTGGGAAGCTTGTTATGCAGTCACCTGAGAATGGGAGAGCGGGAAGCTTAAGTGAGGAGCTGGAGCGAGAGATCAGGAGCAGCCAGGATTTGAGATAAAGGCACGCTCAACCTGTTGAATCCCAGAAACACTGGGAGCACAACCTGATAACAGCTGGTCATGCTATGACCGAGCAAGGTGAAGGCTGGGTCTCTTATGCTATTTGGGCACGAAAGGGAAGCCTGGTCCTTGGGAACAGTGGGTGTCTGGGAATCTGGTTTACAGACATGATTTTTCATCTTCATAGTAACCCTGTAGGGTAGGTAGTATCATGGAGCTTTTTCAAGTGGGGAAACTGAGGCACAGAGAGGGTTAATAACATGCCCTCAGTCACACAGCTAAGAAGAGGCAGAGTTGGAATTGGCACTGGGTCTGACTCCAAAGCCTGCTGGTTCCCTAGGGAGCAGGCCTTACCTCAGCTCTGCGGTAACTGCAGGCATGGAATCCTGCCCAAAATTTCCCAACGAGGAGAGTTTCTGAGAAATTCCTTCCCCGGAGAAGCCCCGTCCTGGATATTCTCAACGCAGTTCAGGACTTCCTACTCGCTCCCAGGCCCTACTCTTCTTTTCTCAATGGGGCGGCCACGTTTGCTGGTGACTGCGAGTAAGTGTGTAGAGTGTTTGGAGCGTGGACTCCGGAGGAGTGTTGCAAACCGCCGTTGACATCACGGCCGCAGGGGCGGTCCTGGAGGGGCGGCATCCCGCCGCCCGGTCAGCCCGTTCCCGCCAGTCTGCGAAGCTGCCCGTAGATGGCGCTCCGACCCCGCTCCCCGCTCCGCGGTCAGCGCGGCTGCGCTCCGTGCTCTGGATCCCAAAGTCCGCCCGCCCATCCCAGGCTCACCCGGAGGCTCCCGCACTTTCAGAGCTAGAGTTCCTGTTTCATTGTCCTTCTTTTGACACTTATGTGACACTTGCTGAATACCAGGGCCTGTGCTGTGTGCTGGGTATTCAGAGTTCGTGGTCCAATGGGGAGGACAGACAAGGCCATTGCAATTCAGTGTGACCATGGCTAGGACAGGAGGGTGCTGGGCAGGAGCTTGGCGGCTGGTGGGGCACTGACCTCTTGCACTGGGTGGACTTGCACTGTGTGGAAGGAAGGCTGGAGTTAGAGTTCTCATAAGGCTGTGCCTGCAGCGATGTTTGGGACCAGGCACCACCAGGCACACAGATGCTACTCAAGAAATGAAGGAGAGTAGGTGAGGGCATTGTGGAGGCTGCATGGAGAGCAGACATCGGGGGCCCTGGCCCAGCCACAGTAGCAGCATCAGCAGAGGCAATAGCAGAAGTGTGGTCATTTCCTGGGGATTTCTTGGCTCCTGTAGTTTCATGATGGTACTCGGCACCCTCTCTGAAGCTGCTGTCTCCCTAGGTCTGGGGATGTCCACACAGCTAGGCCTCAGGGCTGCACCTGGCCTTGGAGGGGGATCCATCTGCAGGGCCCCTGGGGCAGCAGCCTGCAGGAAGAAGCAGGGCTGGAAGGGAGGGGATTGGGCTGAGAAAAAGAGGAAATACTAGCCTGCCTTCAATACCTCTCATATGGCTGGCCCTGTAGTAGGCACTGTATCCTATAGTATCCTCACAACGACACTTTCAAGAGACATCCTGTTCCTTGTGAGGCAGATGGGATCATGGAGGTTCGGGGAAGGAAAGTCTCAGGTCCAGGTGTACACGTGGTGAGTGGCAGAGGAGAAGCTGTGCTGTTGGCACACGGAGTCGGGTGCTTGGGGGAGACTAGGATCAGGTCCCCTCTTTGCCAGTGTTGGAGAGGGGGCCGGTTAGTGAGCATATGAGTGCAGAGCTGGTGAGCCCCTCTGCCTGAGTCAGACCAGCTCCTGACCAAGTGTCCTCATACGGGCTCTGGTTTATCACCCGGGTCCCGGCCACTGAGGCGCACTGCCTCTGGGGGCCACAGGGTACGGAGTGTAGAGGGTAGGGTGGGGGAGAGTCTGAAGGAGGCATCTTCTTAGGACCTGCAGCCCTTCTAGTCCTCCTGCAGGACCTGGGTCACCGGGCCCACCTTGGGGGGCTCCAGTGTTTTCACTTGCCTGGCCCTGGTTCCTGGCTGAAGCTCTGTGTGCAGTCTGATTCTGAGCCCAAGTCAACCGATATGAGGACAACCCATGCCGACTCTAACCCCACTCCCAAGCACTTCTCAAAACCAGCCCCTGAATACTTGCCCAGCTGTGCTTGGTACCCCGTCTCTCTCTTTTTTCTTCCTTCAAATAGTTCATTATTTTGCATGGAGATTTTGCTTTTCTTTGACTTTTTTTTCCTTCATATATAACCTGATAAAAGGGTGCCCGTTATTTCAGAATATATTCGGGCCCTATTCTGTGCTCAATTACACACTGTCTATAGTTGATTTTCATGAAATTTAAATAACAAAGAGGGACGCTTATGTCATTTCTTCCTTATAAAAATACACCCTTGAAATCCTCTATCATTGGAAAGCTGCAGCGTGTCCACAGTTAACAGCTTGTATGTGTGTGCATGTGTGCTGCCTCATTAGAAGTGCATGCAGAGTGAGGCATGTCCTGGAAACAGGAGCTAAATTTGCACTCACTGTCCCCAAGTGGAAACACACTGCCTAGAATGCCAGGACTCGGCAGCATCTGCTGGTCTCTGCAACAGTGTCAGGCCAGGGTGACCTGACACAGGGAGGTCAGAGACACTGTCCCATGGGCAACGGGTCCAAGGAGGGTGTGTGTTGGCAGGGGCTCAGGGGGATTGCAAGTGGACCGGGCACAAAGTCTCAGTGAAGACATTAAACACCCAGCTGGGCTTACCCTTCATGAGCCCCAGATGATGGTTAGCAGCTCAGGGGTTTGCATGCCTCATAGCCCAGGCAACGGAAGGGTCTGAATCCTTGAAAGCTGGAACAAAGTCCTGGAGCTGAAGGTGATGGCTAAGAAACAGGAGGGCTTGATGGGGTCCCTGTGATGGGGCTACTCTCTTGAACTATGGGGTGATGATATTTGATGTCCGATTTTAAATCCCGCTTTCTGGATTGAATTCCCCATGTGGGGCTGGCAGAGAGGCGCAAAGGGAATGTGTCTCCGGATGGCGGACTGCCGAGGGCTGGCGAGAGCAGAGGTATCTGGACTTGTGGGACAGGGGGTTTTGCCACAGGCCTCAGCCTTCATTCCTTGCATCCCAAAGCCCACTGCCTCTGCTGCTGCGGGAGGGACTCGCCACAGAGAAGCCAAGGGGCTGTGCTCCAGACCGTGATCTCAGAGCTCTGCCGAGGACTCGCTCAACCTCAGGCTCCATTCATATGACAGGCAGACTTGGTTTGGTGTGCAAAGTTCACGCAAGCTTTCTGCCTCCAAGTCTCCCCTCAAAGAAGCTGAGGTAAGAGCAAAAGGGCATCAGTGGTCTGGAGATGACCTCCTTGGGTCCAGGCTGTCCTCCTAACCAGCTTGGAGGGCGGGAGTTGGCCTGGGCCTTCCATGGTGTGAAGGATGCCTGAGATCAGAGGATGTCTGAGAGGAGGAACAGCATGGACAAAGGCCAGGAGCAGGGAAACCAAAATGCATTGGGAAACCAAAAAATTTATGTGACTCATTTTTTTGTGATCTTCACTTTATTGTGGTGGTTTGGAACTGAATCTGTGATGTCTCTGAGGTATGCACATGTACCCTCAGTCTAAGGCAAAAAGAACTGCAAGTGTTAAACCCTATTTACAAGGTGTGTTTTTCACAATAGTATGTGTATAGCAATTTTCTGTGTATTGTAGGATTAAGTAAGTGAGTGAATATATAGATAATGTTGAGAGTCAGATTCTCACTGTTGGAGAAGGGAGTAAAAAATATGGAATAGAGGAAGGCTAGGAAGAATTCTCTGAGTCAGATTGGACCTTTAGGATTGGAGGTATCAGCACATACAATACATATAATATATACACATATAAACAAATACACACGTACATACATACCTTTCCTTGTTCTGTACAATGAAAGGGTCTAGAAGCAAAAATAGCCCAGTTACAATAAGCACACAACATCCAGATCTTGGTTTCTCAATGCCATTCTTTACTGAAAGAGAACCAGGGCTCCTTGAGGCGGGCAGGTTCCAGGGCTGGTGCAGGGTGAGCCCAGAACATCTCTTGATGCCAAAAAGTACGGAAGTCTTCAAAGAATGATGGGGACATATGTTTTCAGCCTACCCTAACCTCTGGGCTGGGCAACCCCACTCCGGCTGCCAGTCCTCTCAGCATGCTTTAGCCCAGTGTTTCTCAAAGTGTGTTCCAAGGACCCCTGAGGGTCTCTGAGACCCTCACATGTGGTCTGCAAGTCTTTGCTTTTCCAGCTACATACCTGTGGGAGACTGCCTTCTCATAAACCTCAACAACGTATCAGACCAGCTTGAATGCAGAGGCAGGTAAGTGAATCTAGTTGTCTTCAATTAAGCCAGATATTAAAGAGATTTCCAAAACTGTAATGTCATCCTTCTCACTAATTTTTTGCTTTGAAAAATATAATTTTTCATTAAAAATGTTATATGTTAACATGAAGTGGTTTTATTACTATTTTATTTATTTTCAAATTTATTGAAGTATAGTTGACAAATAAATTGTAGTATATTTAAAATGCATAATGTGATGATTTTATATACATATACATTATTACATCATGAAAAGATTTGCACATCAAGTTAATTAACGCATCCATCACCTCACATATTTACTTTTTTTGGGGTGAGAACACTTAAGTTCTACCCTCTTAGGAAATTTCAATTATATAATACAATATTACCAACTATAGTCACCATGTTATATATTAGATCCTCAGATCTTATTCATCTTAAAAGTGAAAGTTTGTACCCTTTTACCAGCCTCTCTCTATCCTCCAGCCCACCCCTCACCCCTAGTTCCTGGCAACCACTGTTTTACCTTTTTACTCTCTATTTCTATGAGTTAGACGTTTTTTCTTTTTTTTCAGATTCCACATATAAGTGATACCATGCAGCATTTGTCTTTCTCCGTCTTGCTTATTTTATTTAGCATAATGCCCTCCAGGTTTGTTCATGTTGTCACAAATGGCAGGATTTCCTTGTTTTTTATGGCTGAATGATATTCCGTTATGTATACAATACCACATCTTCTTTATCCATTCATCCATTTATGGACATTTAGGTTGTTTCCATTCTTTGCTTACTGTGAGTAATTTTGCAATGAACATGGGGTACAGATATCTCTTTGAGATAGTGACTTCATTTCCTTTGTGTATATACCCAGAGGTGGGATTGCTGGATCATATGGCAGTCCTATTTTTAATTTATTGAGGAACCTCCATACTGTTTTCCATAGTGGCTGTATTTTTCTACCCACTGTATACAAGGGTTCCCTTTTCTCTACATTCCAGCATTTATCTCCTGTCTTTTTGATAACAGACATTCTAATAGGTGTGAGGTGATATCTCATTGTGGTTTTGATTTGCCTTTCCCTGATGATTAGTGATATTGAGCACCTTTTCATGTACCTATTGGCCATTTGTATGTCTTCTTTGGAAAAATGTCTATTTGGGTTCTTTGACCATTTTTAAATTGGGTTACTTGTTTTTTTGCTATTGAGTTGTATGAGTGCCTTGTATATTTTGGATATTAACTCCTTATCAGACATGTGGTTTGCAAATATTTTCTCCCGTTCCATAGGTTGTCCTTTCATTTTGTAGATGGTTTCCTTTGCTGTGCAGAAGCTTTTTAGTTTGATGTAGTCCCACTTACTTATTTTTGCTTTTGTTGCCTTTGCTTTTGGTCAAATCCAAAAGGCCATCACCAAGACCAATGTCAAGGAGCTTACCTTCTATGTTTTCTTCTAGTTTTACATTTCAGCTCACTTTTGAGTCTTTAATCCATTTTGAGTTGATTTTGGAGTATGGTGTAAGATAGTGGTGCTAGTGGTCCAATTTCATTCTTTTGCATGTGGAAATCCAGTTTTCCAAACACCATTTATTGAAGAAGCTATCTTTTCTCCTATTGTATATTCTTGGCTCCTTTGTCAAAAATTGATTGACCATGTGTGCATGAGTTTATTTCTGGGCTTTCTATTCTGTTCCGTTGATCTATGTGTCTGTTTTATGCCAATTCTATACTATTTTGATTACTATAGCTTTGTATTTTTATACAAAATACAAACTATACTATATAGTTTGAAATAAAAAAGTGTGATGCCTCCAGCTTTGTTCTTCTTTCTCAAGATTGTTTTGGCTATTTGGGGTCTTTTGTAGTTCCATATTAATTTTAGGATTGTTGTTTCTCTTTCTGTGAAAAATTCCATTGGAATTTTGATAGAGATTGCACTGAATATATAGATTGCTTTGGGGTAGTATGGACATTTTAACAATATTAATTCTTCCAATCCGTGAATACAGAACATGTTTGTACTTATTTGTGT
This sequence comes from Equus caballus, assembly GCF_041296265.1. Lineage (NCBI taxonomy): Eukaryota > Metazoa > Chordata > Mammalia > Perissodactyla > Equidae > Equus > Equus caballus. The sequence goes on along the minus strand of NC_091697.1, from coordinate 56,207,272 downwards.
CTTTTTCAACTTCTTCCTTCAATGTTTTATAGTTTTCAGTGTACAGATCTTTCACCTCCTTGATTAAATTTATTCCTAGATGTTTTATTCTTCTTGATGCTATCCTAAATTGGATTGTTTTCTTAATTTCTCTTTCTGATAGTTTGCTGTTAGTGTATAGATACACAATGATTTTTGTATATTGATTTTGTATCCTGCAACTTTACTGAATTCGTTTGTTAGTTCTAACAGTTTTTTGGTGGTGTCTTTAGGGTTTTCTGTTTATAATATCATGTCATCTGCAAATAGAGACAATTTTACTTCTTCCTTTCTGATTTGGATAACTTTTATTTCTTTTCTTGCCATGTTGCCCTGGCTAAGACTTCCAATACTGTGTTGAATAAAAATAGCAAAAGTGGGCCCCCTTGTCTTCCTCCTGATCTTAGAGGAAAAGCATTCAGCTTTTCACCGTTGAGTGTGATGTTAGCTGCAGACTTGTGACATATGGCCTTTATTATGTTGTGGTACATTCTTTATACACCCAATTTTTTGAGAGGTTTTATCATCAAACCTTGTTGAATTCTGTCAAATGCTTTTAATGCATCTATTGAGATGATATTTTTTTATCCTTCTTTCTGTTAATGTGGTGTATCACATTTATTGATTTGTCCATATTGAACCATCCTTGCATCCTAGGAATAAATCTCACTTGGTCATAATGTGTGATCCTTTTAATGTCATGTTAAATTCAGTTTGCTAATATTTTGTTCTGGATTTTTGCATCTATGTCAATCAGAGATATTGGTCTGTAATTTTCTTTTCTTGTAGTGTCTTTGGTATTACAGTAATGCTGGCCTTGTAAAATGAATTTGGAAGTATTCTCTCCTCTTCTATTTTTTGGAAGAGTTTGAGAAGGATTGGTATTAATGCTTCTTTAAATGTTTGGTAGAATTCACCAGTGAGGCCCTCCCGGTCCTGAACTTTCCTTTTTTTGGAGGGTTTTGATTACTGACTCAATCTCTTTACTAGTAATTGATCTGTTCAATTTTCTTTCTTTTTTTCAGTTGAGGAAGATTTGCCTTGAGCTAACGTCTGTGCCTATCTTCCTCCATTTTGTCTGTGGGATGCCTCCACAGCATGGCTGATGAGTGGAGTAGGTCCACACTTGGGATCTGAATCCACAAACCTGGGCCACTGAAGTGGAGCATGCAGAACTTTAACTACTCAGCCCCTGAGCCGGCTCCATATTTTCTGTTTCTTCATGATTCAATCTTGATAAGTTATATGTTCCCAGGAATTTACTCATTTCTTCTAGGTTATCTAATTGTTGGTGCATAATTGTTCATAGCAGTTTCTTATGATCCTTAGTATTTCTGTGTTATCATTGTAATGTCTCCTCTTTCATTTCTGATTTTGTTTGTTTGAGTCTTCTCTCTTTTTTTCTTAGTCAGTTTAGCTAAATGTTTGTCAGTCTTATTTATCTTTTTAAAAAAGTCAGCTCCTAGTTTCATTGATCTTTTCTATTGTCTTTTAGTCTCTACTTCATTTACTTCTACTCTGATCTTTGTTTTTTTTTTTTTTTTGAGGAAGATTAGCCCTGAGCTAACATCTGTTGCCAATCCTTCTCTTTTTGCTGAGGAAGACTGGCCCTGAGCTAACATCCGTGCCCATCTTCTTCTACTTTATATGTGGGATGCCTGCCACAGCATGGCTTGCCGAGCAGTGCTGTGTCTGCACCCAGGATCCGGGCTGGTGAACCCCAGGCCGCTGAAGCGGAACGTGCAAACTTAACCACTGCACCACTGGGCTGGCCCCTGATCTTTGTTATTTCCTTCCTTCTACTAATTTTGGACTTACTTTGTCTTCCTTTATCTCATTCTTTGGGGTGTAAATTTAGGTTGTTTATTTGAGATCTTTTTTTTTTATCTTAATGTAAGCATTTATTGTTATAAACTTCCCTCTTAGAACTGCTTTTGCTGCATCCCATAAGTTTTGATATATTTTGTTTCCATTTTCATTTGTCTCAAGATTTTTTTTTATTTCTCTTTGATTTATTCTTTGATTCATTGGTTGTTCAGGAGTATGCTGTTTAATCTCCACACATTTATGAATTTTTCAGTTTCCTTTTTGTAATTGATTTCTAGTTTCATACCATTGTGGGTGGAAAAAATGCTTGATATGATTTCAATTTTGTTAAATTTATTAAGACTTTTGTAGACTAACATATGATCTCTATCCTGGAGAATTTTCCATTTGTGTTTGAGAAGAATGTGTATTCTGCTGCTGTTAGATGTAATGTTCTGTATGTGTCTGTTAAGTCCATCTAGTCTAATGTGTTAAGTCCAATATTTCCTTATTGATATTCTGTTTGGATGATCTATCCATTGATGTAAGTGGGATACTGAAGTCCCATACTATTATTGTATTGCTGTCTATTTCTCTCTTCAGATCTGTTAATATTTGCTTTATGTATTTAGATGCTCCTATGTTGGGTGAGTAAGTATTTACAATTGTTCTAACATCTTGACGTATTAACCCTTTTATCATTATATAATGACCTTCTTTGTATCTGGTTACAGTCTTTGCCTTAAAGTCCATTTTGTCTGATATAAGTACAACTACTCCTTTTGATTTATATTTGCCTGGAATATCTTTTTCCATCCCTTCAATTTCAGTCTATGTGTGTGTTTAAAGCTGAAGCGAGTCTCTTGGAGGCAGCATATAGTTGGGTCTTATTTTTTTATGTGTTCAGCCACTCTATGTCTTTTGTTAGGAGAATTTAGTCTATTTACATTTAAAGTAATTATTGATAGGTATGTACTTGTAGCCATTTTGTTAGTTATTTTCTGGCTGTTTCATAGTTCCTTTCTTCTTCTCTTGCTCTCTTCCTTTGTGATTTGATGATTTTCTATAATGACATGCTTTGATTCCTTTCTCTTTGCCTTTTGTGTGTCTATTATAGGCTTTTGCTTTGTGGTTACCATGAGGTTTACATAAAACATCTTATATTTATGAGAGTCTGTTTTAAGCTAATAACAACTTAACTTCAAACACATATGAAAGCTCTACATTTTTACATTCCCTCCCCAACATTTTATGTTTTTGATGTCACAATATACATCTTTGTATATTGTGCATCCATTAACAAGTTATTGTAGTTATATTTATTTTTAATATTTTTTCTTTTAACCTTTATACTAGAGTTATAAGTGATTTGCCCACCACCATTACAATATTAGAGTATTCTGAATTTAATTATGTATTTACCTTTACCAGTGAATTTTATACTTTCATATGCTTTCATGTTCCTAATTAGTGTCCTTTCTTTTCAGCTTGAAAAATTCTCTTTAGAATTTCTTGTAAAGTCAGTCTGGTGGTAATGAACTCCTTCAGCTTTTGTTTATCGAAAACTCTTGACCTCTCCTTCAATTCTGAAGGACAACTTTGCTGGATAGAGTATTCTTGGTTGGCAGTGTTTTTCTTTCAGCATTTTCAATATATCATGCCACTCTCTTCTGACTTGCAGAGTTTCTGCCTAAAAATCTGCTAATATTCTAATGGGGGTTCCCTTGTATATAACAAGTTATTTTTCTCTTGCTGCTTTTAAAATTCTCTATTTGTCTTTAAGTTTTGACTATTTAATTTTAATGTGTCTTGGTGGGGGTCTCTATAGATTTATCTTATTTGGTACTGACTTGGATTCCTGGATCTGGATGTCTGTTTCTTTCCTCAGGTTAAGGAAGTTTTCAGCCATTATTCTTTTGAATAAGGCTTCTGTCCCCCTTTCTCTCTCTTTTCCTTCTGGGACCCTTATAATGCATAATTGGTCTGCTTGATGGTGCCCTGTAAGTCCCTTAAGCAACCTTCACTCATTCTCATTCTTTTTTCTTTTTGCTCCTCTGATTGGCTGAATTCCACTGCCCTGTCTTCCAGTTTGCTGATTCTTTCTTCTGCTTGATCTAGTCTGCCGTCAAACCCCACTATTGAAATTTTCAGTTCAGTTATTGTATTCTTCAGCTCTATGTCTGTTTGGTATTTTTCTATATCTTTTCTCATTGTTGAAATTCTTGCTTTGTTCATGCATTGATTTCCTGACCTCACCAAGCATCTTGATGACCATTTTTTGAAAATCTCCATCAGGTAAATCACTTATCTGTTTCATTAAAATTAGTTTCTGGAGATTTATATTGTTCTTTTGTTTGGAACATATTCCTTTGTTTTTTCACTTTCTTTGGCTCTCTCTGTTGGCTTCTGCACATTAGATAAAACAGTCACCTCTCCCAGTCTTGACAGACTGGTCTTGTGTAGGAGATAAACTCTGTCAAACAGCCTGGGCTGAGCTCCTGATGTCCTGTCAAATCTTTGTGATTGTCCAAGCTGCCTACTTTGTTCTTAGTGGCTCCAGTAGTTGAGTGTGTGCCAAGACCTGTCAGTGTCCCAAAGGGGAGGATTACGGTCAGCCCCTAGATGCAGGCTGAATTAGGAGCTAGACCCTCAGGCAGCAGCAAAGTATGCAGTTAAATGGCCTTCAGGGAAAGACTTGTAGATGGGTGATTTTGCCTGTTCCCTCTGTGCTGAGCCCAGGGGAGGCTAGGTGCAGTGAGTGCTCATGTACTCACTCACGTTTGTTACATTCCTGTGAGACTTGTGGACACAAGCCCCATACCTTACAGAGCTGGATGTTTTGGGGGCCCATCCGTTGTGTGGGAGTCTTAAAAGTTGGAACACTAGATGTGGAGTGCAAACTCTTTGCTCCTGAGGGAGAAGCTGGGAGATGGGAGTTCCCTCCCAATTGTGCGGCACTGTGCTGGGGATGGGTTTTATGGTGAGACTGTGTCTCATCCTTGCCTACTTATTTCAATGTGGGTATTTTCTCATTTGCTCTATGTGTAGGAGTCATTCAGCTAGTTTCTAGATTTCTTTCAGAGGGAATTGCTCCACGGGTAGCTCTACATTTGGTACATCCATGGGAGGAAGTCATGGAGCCTCCTATGTTACCATCCTGGACCCTCCACCATTATTATTGTTATTTTAGAATAATTAAATAAATATTTCTACTTTGATTTCCGGAAGGATAAACATCAATAGATGTAAGACACATAAAAAAGAACTCTCTGGGGTCCTCAATAATTTTTAAGAGACCAAAACATTTGAGAGCTGCCGTTCTAGCCCCTCACAGTGTTTTAACAAGAACAGGCGAGGCTGTGTGGTGGTAATCACCCATCATCCCTCAGAGAATAAGCCAAATGAACTCCACTCTCTGCAACAGTGTGAGTCACTGTGACAGAAGAAAAAGAGGGCTAGAGGGTCTCACGCTAGCGATGAGATGCTGCACCCTAGACGTGGCATGTATTGCTTCCATTCACAGCTCATTGGCCATTACTAATTTCATGGCTCTGCCTAACAGCAAGGGGTGGGGAAAAATGAGCTCCTCACATTCCCAGTGCCGTAAAAGAAAGAACTGGTAGTGGCTGAACACCAGAAGTCTCTACCACCTCCCGCTTTATTTTCTTTATAGCACATATCACTACCTGGCAGTCACATTCGATATTTGTTTGATAATTGACTCTCTGCTCCTGTAGTAGGAAAGCTCTTTGGGTGAGGTCCCTTGTCTTGTCTTGTCACTGCTCTATCTTCAGTGCCTAAAACTGACTCTGGCATGTTGTATGGTATGGCCTCAATAAACGGAAGTAACAGATGCATGGGGAAAGGGTACTGACTGTCCTCCTGGTCCCTCTGGGTAGTTGGAGTTTCAAATGGGGGCTGCATCTTGCAGTGCTTCCTAAGCCCTAAAGTGTTGGATATATATTAGTGTCTGCACATAGGGTTCCTTTTATCCAAATTTGATGTGTGCAATTCTAGATGCTGGTGCTGGGCAAAGCCATGTGCACCTGTGCAGTCTGTGCCTGGAGGGGGGCCTTGGTTCCAGGTAAATGGGTGAAAGATTCCCATGATGAGGACCTGGGGTGCAGCTCACTCAGGGGGAGAGCATGGCTGCATTTGGCAGGTTAGGGCCCCTTTTCTCCTAGCCAGTCCCAGCTGTGGGCAAGGCCTTGGCTGCAGCTTCTGTGAGGGATACTCAAGAACCAGCCCTGGGGATTCCTAGAGAAATGACCTCACATGCGTGACCCCTAGTGAAGTCTGTTAGGTATGCAGCTCTTCCTTATCCCTCCAGAATGCTAATCCACTGGATCCTCACATCTGACACGGGTCAGGTCAGGATGTCATCACTAATAGAGAACTTAGCCTTATTTGGGAGTGGGGTGAGGGTCCAGGTGGTTTGGTCAGGAGAGTTGGCACTTGGAAGAGAGTTCAGTGCCAGGCCCAGAGTATAGGCAATGGTGTTGCTTGGTTGACCTATTCCAAGAGGCCCTGAGACAGAGCTCGTTTGAGGATTTTAATGCCCTTGTTGGGGGAATAGCTCAGACTTGGGAAAAGATTCCTGAGAGGGAGGCCATTCACTCACAATCCTCAGGCTCTGGTGACTCCCACACTCTTAAGGTACAGGTAACTTCGTTTTTCAAACTCTTGGGCCTGTGGCCTAACACAAGATTTTTGCCTTATTTCCAGGACGTGAGAGAGCTTGAATGTTGAAACACGGAGTTTCTGGACTGTGCAGCAGGTTCATGAATACAGTACTTGAAATCAGGATCATCCTAGGAAATCGGGATAGCTGGCCGCCAATTTCCTCAAACGGATTCTATGCCCATGACAGGGATCTGGGAAAGGGGAAGACATTTGTGCCCATGGGAGAAACACTGGGAGTTCTCAAGAAGAGAGTGACACAGCACAGCTAGTTCATTTCAGTTCTGGGTCTCTTGACTGACCAAATAGCATCAGGTGCTGGCTAACTAGGAAATCCTGATCTTAGAGCACTTGGTTAGTAAAGCGTCCAAGCTTTTACTACTTTGCACATGAGAATAATTACAGAAACAACAACAGTGGCTCACTAAGGCTCCTGTGGCCTGACCTGGGAAGAGGAAGGGGCTGGAGTGAGCAGGCCTTGATGGAGACCTGAACAGAACGTGAACCCTAAACCAGCTTCAGTAACTGCTGAACCTATGGAGAACCCTGGGGCTTCTTTCACACATAATTCTGAATTAAAGAAAACCAAAACCCCCGGGCCTGAACGCAACATGAGCCCAAGCATCACTTTCCCAAGGCTAATGGAAGTCATCATCAATGTGATCTTTAAACTGCATCTTCCTGGACTGACCCGGTATTTCATTCATCTGGAGCTTTCTTTTTTGGAGTAAAAACGAAAAAAGAAACAAAATAAAAACAAAACAAAATTAAACATAGAATTACTTTGATCCAGCATTTCCACTTCTGGGCATAGACCCAAAAGAACTGAAAGCAGGGACTGGAGTAGGTATTTGCACACCCATGTCCAGACGAGGAGTATTCAGAATAACCAAAAGGTGGAAACAAGACAAATGTCCATCAACAAATGAGCTGCTGAGCGCATGGCCTGGAGGGACCCCTGCGACTTGGGCTCTGGGGCTTTACAGGCTGCCTGACAGCTCACAGGCATGGGCAGCAGAAACCCAAGATGGAGTGTCCAGAATGTGAGCTTTCTTTCACCTCGTAGGGCCAAGCTGCAAGCTCCTGGATCAGGCACAGGAGAATCAGAGGGAACAAAGCCAGGAGGGTAATTTAAAGGTGTCTTGATCCCCTAGGGGCAGCACACATCATTGTACTGGGCTTCCCCAGTTTCCTGCCAGGTCCCACCAGGCATAAATGTGCATGAATAAAGGAGGCCCCAATCCTTTTCCAGTTCTCCAGTTGGGCTCCCACAATAGTGGGGAGAAACAGGTCCTCAGAGCAGGCAGGCAAAACTCGTGTTTCCAGCTGCACAAGACCAGTCCCTGAAAGTCATAGCAGCCATTACAATTATCACTTACAGAAGAGGTCTTATCACAAAACAACCTTCTCACCCCTGGGGGGTGGGGCGGAGGTGGGGCCCACTCTCAACCACGGGGACTTGTGTCTTCATTCATTATTTTCCAAATAAGTCAGTAGAAAATTGAGGTTTCTCAGCAATTTGCAGATTAATAACCACTCAAGATGTGGGCCCACATAGCCTCACCAAGCCAAAAACGAAGACACTCCCCTCTCCTTCTGTTTAATAAGAACCTACAGTAGATAGATTGAGAAGAAAACAAGAGAAAAGCAGAAACGTAAGTAACCATTCCTTTCCAGCATGGCAACTCTCCTTGCAGCCCCGCGGCCCAGCAACTCCTGGATTAATCTTTCTTTCTTTCTTTCTTTTCTTTTTTTCCTTTTTCTGCTCAATGGATTGTGGTCAAGGCCATTGTAACGTGAGCAGTGCCTCGGAGGGGATTGGCCGAGGGGGCTGCGAGGGGCCCCTTTCACAGAGGGCTAATTGCGTTTCAGACCACCAGTATTCGGGAGCTACAGATGTCTCCCTTCATTTGCCTAGGCAGCACAATTGGACCCATCTGTTGCATTTATTCCTGGCTCCCCTGCCCGCCCCCGCCCCCGCCCGCCCCCATCCCCTTACCCCCATCCCCTCCCTTCCCTTGTCTGCTGGGCCTAAATTGAAAACTCATCAAAATGTAATCCAAGAGCAGTTTGGCTGCCGAGCTGCTGAGAAGGGGCTCAGTGGGAATAAAGGCCCCCCGCCACTTTACACACGGGCCAGAGCCTGGGGAGCCGGGTCATAGGCAGCCTTAGGGGGGAAAGTGAGAAGTTAGCCGGCAGATGGGCTGCTCCACGCGGCCCTATAACCTGATGCCTCGGAAGAGGGGCCCTAGCAACAGGCCGGCCCAGGCCGGAGGATGCCGCTGCCCTGGAGGTGGCGACCCCACCTCGAAGGCCTCGCCCCTGGCCCAGGATGCTTCGATTTCAAACAGGGCTGGGGCCGGGGCTCATCACTTTCTGACCCCCATCTGCCCTCTGGAGCTCAAAGGGATTTCCAAGGCAGAGAGGGCAGGGACAGCATGGCCTCTCAGGGCTGGGGAATGTGGCACTGGGGCAGGCAGCCTGCCCACTGCCCCACCCTCCCGCAAAGCCAGGCCTTCCCTCCATCCCCTCCTTCCTCTGCTGTGCTGCCTTATGACACGCTCGGGACCCTTTCCAGCAACTTCTTTTTCTCCCAAGCAAGCACGGAGCTCTGGAAGTCTGCATGTGACTATCAACCCGTTAGTGTTGCCCTAGCTCGGAGGCTGGCTGGGAGGCTGGGCTGGGGGCTCTGTCCTCGCCATCACTAAAAGCCCTACCTCTGGTCTCTTTTGGGGGTCCCATTCCAATACCTGCCCAGCCTGGGCCAAGAGTGGGGCTGTTACCCCCAGGAGCATATGGTGGCTGCACCCTCCCCCTGTCTGCAGATGACTTCTCGGGGAAGGCAGGCTGCCAGTGGGCATGTTTCAGACCAGTGGCCTTGGAGGAAGAGTATGGCAAGGTGTCACTGCTGGGCACATCTATGAGCTGCGCACCTAGAGCTTTGTGTACACTTCTGGCACCTCTTCTTTGGTAAAGAGTTGTGGGTTCTGGGTTTTTCAGACTTTTTTTTTTTACTGAAACATGCATATATATATATATATATAGTTTCACAGCAACCCAATTCACACACAGATATATCACTAAAGAAAAGTTTCACAAAATAATACTTCGCCCCACTCTATGTGAAGCCCTCTGATATTTTGTATTTATATATTCCATTCTATTTTATTCCATCGTAAAAATGCTGATCGTCTTGATCCACTACGTTGCTTTCACAACCTACCAATGCAGTGGTTTTAAAACACTCAGCCCCAGCTCCTTGGAATATATAAAAATGCAGACCCCTGGGCCCACCACCGAGAGTACGGTTCAGGAGCACTGGGATGGGACCCAGGAATGGGTATTTTGACAAGGCCCCCTCCCCTTTGCGGGGGATTCTGTTGCACCTTGAGAAATTCTGCTGCTTCCAATGTGCTCAGTGGTCTCAAGCCTGTGGTCCGAGCTGGAAACAATAGGTGGACTGAGATGGTCAGCTCAAGGTGGGGGCCTTCCAAGGTCACCTCCTCCCCTGCCACCTCCCCATCATGTCTTAATTAAATCCTCACCCAGTGAGGGTGTGGATGTCAGGTCTGGCTTGGCTGGCTTTTAATTGAAGTGTTAATTTGTAGCTGCAGAGAGTGAGGGCCCTGCAGCTCTGAGCCTTCACTTGCTGCCATCCTAAGCTGATTAGCACTGGGGGGAGAGGGGGGCACAAGCCACCAGCAGGGGAGCTAGCGGGGCCAGAATCAGGCCTCGGAGCTGCCTTTGCGGAGAGGGGGTGGGCCAGGGCCAAAGCCTTCTGCACCTGCCTCATCTTGCCCACCAGCCGCCAGGCAAACACCTGCCCCAAGGGCCCTCTGAGGCATTGACCTGGTTTCTGCCCACCAGCCCCCAAGTCCATCTTGATGATAAAGAGCCACTTTATCCAGTGAGTCTTCTGCTCAGACACCATTGTCTACAGGATGAACAATCAGCGCCTTAGCTTGATGCTCAAGGCCCCCAGGAGCTGGCCCCAAAAGCATCTCCCAGCAGCCCCTTCTCCTGCCCTCCCTTCATCCTAGCTGGGCCAGATTGCTCCCTATCTCCAATCAGGCTATGCAGTTCCCATTTCAGTCTCCAGCCCTTTGATCTGATGTGCCTCCACTTGGAATGCCCTTGCTGACTCTTGCCCACCCTTCAAGGCTGAGCATCACTGACACCTCCTCCGGGAAGCCTTCTGTTCTGTGAGGTTGTCAGGAGCAGCAGGACTTACTGCAGAACAAGACCACCTGGGGAGAGAAGGAATTGAATGGACACATTTTCCCGGGCACCCAGGGAAGCTGGACAATCAGGCCTTGGGAAGGACAGGATGGGCAGCTCTGGGGTGGGCCTGGGCCTTCCATCCCCCCGCTTTCCCTCTCGGCCTCTCTGCCCTTCCTGGACATCTGCCCCTCCTTGCTGGTGTGGCTCTTGCTCAGCGGCTGGGGGCTCTGGAAGTAAGCAATCTGGGCTCACAGCCTGCCCAGGCCACTCAACAGCTAAGGGATTCTGAGTGACGTCACCTTCCAGGCCTCAGTTTCCTTGTTTGCAAGATGATGACAGCCCTCCCCTACCTGTCCTGAATTGAGGTCTGCGTGAGCGCATCCTACACAGGAAGCCAGCCCTCCCCAGCGGGGCCAAGGCCTCACTCACACTCTGGCTCCCAGACTCTCGCCTCTCCCATTCTCCCTGCCCTTCCTGTGGGCTGTGGGCTGTGGGCTGTGGGCTCAGCCCCAGGTCTCATCTCTTGGACTCCACTTTTGGGGATGCCTCCAGTTCTTTCCCCAGAGAAGCCATCCAGTAGCATCTGCCCTCTGGGGGGCCTTTTGTGCCCATTCGATAAAATGAGAAATTAGAGACCCCATGAACAGGACCCATTTCTCATCCTTGCCAACCACCCTCCCCAAGGCCCAGGACAGCCTCAGTTCCCAAAGATAACAAGCTCTCACGGGTTGGGGCTGTTACTGTGGGCCCTGCGCTGTGCTAGATGCTTCACACAGGAGCTCATGCATTCCTCTCAACAACCTCGAAGGCAGGAAGAGTGCCATTACTATTCAACGGAGCAGAAAACTGAGGTTCAGAAACATGTGACTTGTGCAGGCTGCACACCTATGTTTTCCGCAGTCAGAATGGTCTTTTGAAAACACAAACTGATCTTGGGAGCTCCTGCCTCACCTTCCCCTCTCCCAGTGGCTCTCCATGGTTCTGGTCCCTGCTGACCTTTCCAGCCTGATCTCTCACCTCACTTTCCCTCCTATTTTCTGCACTAGAGACACATTGGCCTACTTTTCAGCCCCTAGTATGTGAGCACTTTCCCCGTAACCACAAGGCCTCTGCACTTGCCAATGCTGATGCTACCTCATCTTTTGCCCCCTCTTCCAAAATGAGCTCCCACGCATGCTTCCTCCAAGTGGCCTGTCCCCTTGACCAGGTCAGGATTTCCTCACCCACAGCAGTCACAGCCCTTGTACCTCTCCTTGCTGGCTCTTGTACTAGTAAGATATTCACCAAAAGGTCCACACAAACAGTGTGTTAAAAATCTCTCTCCCTACTAGACTCTAAACCACATGAGGGCAGGGCCTTTGCTGTTTGTTCTCATTGCTCTATCACTGCTTTGTCTCTAGGTCTTAGCGCCTGCCTGGCACAGAGTAAGCACTCAGTTAATGCTTGTCAAGTGAATGTCTGCAGAAAGTGATGGCCCTAGCACTTGAACCCACAGGTCTCAGATGCCAAATCTGGGCTCTCAACCTGGCCCTCCTGGGCTTCCCGGGAAGGCCTGTCACGGGAGCAGAGGGTGGGAGCTTTCAGGCATTCAGGGGTCATCATCAAGCTGGGCTGCAGGTGGGCTGGGGGTGGCAGCAACAGATATTGTCACTGAGGGACTGGGTGAAAGTGTGAGTCGGGGAGGGGCCAGCTCAGGCTAATCCTGTGCTGAGAGGGTTCACGGAGGCCTGCCTAGGCACTTCCCAGCAGCCCCTACTGCCACCCTCGTGCCCTCCCAGGGCTGGCTACCCACCTGGCGCACAGGAAGGCTCTGGGCTCAGAGATAATCCCCAGGCTGGCCGGCTCACAAAGCCCAGCAGGCAGCCTGCGGTCCACATGCAGCATGAAGAGGGCGGGCTGCTCCCCTGGCCGCGTCTTCCTCCTGGAGCAGTGAGGTCACTGCAGCAATGTCATGGCCTCCAGGGAGTCTCTCATCCCCCAACAAAGGGTATAGCCCTGGGGCCATGCCTGGGGCAATGCCCCTGTTGGGAAGGCCCGGGGTGGCATTCATCCCGCTGGACATCTGGGGCAGGGTTGCTCATAGCAAGGGTGGTGCTGTTTGCTCCCAGCTGGGCCAAGCCCGCTCTGGGGGTTCAGAAGCCCTCTGACTCCTTGGACCTGGGGGCTGGAGGCTGACCTCCTTGACGCCGGGTGACGGTCAGCGGGCTCTGCCTGCTTAGACTAGGGGGAGAGTGCACAGCCCATCGGCTCAGGCCCAGCACAAGGAGATCTAAGGTCCAAGGGAACTTGGGGCCCCTCCTGCTACCCCCAGGTTCCTGTCAGAGCCACAGAGCTGCTCCCTCTGCCAAGCCAGCTTGTTCTGGCTGCTCTGGCTGCTGCACCACACAGAGCGACTCCAGCAAGTCCTCTCCAAGCTCTTCTCTCACTAGTCCACTCTTTGCCCTCTGCATGTATGACTTTTAAGACTAAACGAGCAGTATAGAAGGGAACAGTGTAAAAAAGTGAGTCATCGCTCCTGACTCATATGCCCATTGCCCAGAGGTAACCACCCTGAGCCAGGTAAGGGCCGTTTACTATCTACGTAACTTTGGTCTATGCTCAAGCTCTCAGTGCCTCAGTTTCCTCAGCTGTAAAATGGGGCGAATAATAGTATCAATCTCATTGGAATGTTGTGAGAATAAAATGAGATAATACGCATGGAGCACTCAGAACGGTGCGTTTACTGAGCACACTCAAAATGCACATACGTAACGGCTACGTTTAGTAACGAACTCTTGTGTGTGACTTCCAGAAAATTTCATGCAGATCCAAGCATGTGCACACAAGTGTGTCCACGTGTGTGAATGGGTCCATCCTTTAAAAATCACATACTTACTGGAGAATATCAGGGACACTATTCTACTCCTAGCTGTTTTCACTTATCAATATAGTGGAGGTGTCTTTCCTTAGGGGCAAACGGGGCTCTCCTGCTCCTTTGTGCTGGCTGCATAGTTCCATAATGTGCACATGCCTCAATTTATTTAGCCAAGGTACTATGATGGGCATTTAGACAGTGCCACATTTTTGTTATTAAAACAACACTGCCATAAACATCCTTGTACATTGTGATGATGAGTGCGTTTTCATTTGCAAAAGATAGAAATCTAATGCAAACTGGCATTATTGAAAAGGGGGAATTTATTGTTTCACGTAGCTGCAAAGTCATGAGTCTGGCTTCAAGGACAGTGGAATCCTGGTGCTCATATGACGGCTTCAGCTCGCTCGCTCTTTCTCTCCATTTCTTGGCTTTGCCCCTCTGTTTGGCTTTGTTCTCAGACAGGCTCCCCTCACATGAAGGCAAGCAAGCCACCGTCCCATTCCAGGCTTACATCCTATGAGCTAAAGAACCCCAGCAAAAAGATGGTGTCGATTTCTCAGTAATTCCAGCAAAGGTCCTGGCATGGAGTCTCATTGGCCTGGCTTGAATATACATTCAACTTTGCATATATGTGTGGGGAGGCCTACAGGCTATTTTCTTAGAGGTGAAATGGTGGGCCAAAGAGAATGCTCATTTGTAGCATGTCTAATCTTCTCTGCCAACACATGCATCATGGAAGCCTTTGGCTTCATGACACAGTAGGAGGTAAGGGAAGCCTCTGGCCAGCTTGTGGTAAGGACAATGCAGGCATCTACCTGATGATGGCTCGCATCATCCTCATGGTGCCAAGCAGCTTCGAGGAGAAGCAGACTCCTGGCCTGGCAACCAATCACTCCTGGGCGCCTCACTCAGCACAACTGACTTTACCAGCCTCCTATCATATCACTCCCCTGGTTTCTGATCACAGCCGATCCCTCACTGTCCTCCAGACTGATACCCATAAATATCCTTAGAAAATAGAGCACAAAACTCAAGTGCTAATGTTTTATTGGGAGTTCAATGCCAGGAAAGCAGGAAAAAGCAAAAGGAGAGTGAGAGAGGAAAGCAGGGGAACAGATGTAAGCGAGGGCGCTGAGAGCTGGCCACTGTGTGGTGACCAGCACACCTGACTGCTCAGTCTTGAAATACATCTTCAGAGGCTGTATGAGGCTACTGTGTCTCTGAACAGTCCAGAGGAAGAAGAAGAAGTTATCCACTGGCTCTGTCTCTCATTGGCCAAAGTTCTCTCCCACAGAGTGTCTATCCTCCTGTCCTTCTGGGCTGTGCCACTTGGCCCTCCTGCAGTCACCAGGGAAACCAGGTCCCAAGGCAGCAGTGCCCCAGTATGCTATGTGAGCCCACGAGCTGGCACAGGGCAGCAGTGCTCCCCGCCTGCCCACCTGCAGCCTGCAGCCTCACAGGCCTGGTGGAATGTGCTGGTTGGCGTGCCTGTGTAGGAAGTCCCCAGCAAAAGGTGAGGTCTGCTCGTGCTCTTAAGCGACAGGAGGGACCAGAAACAGCCATCAGAATAACGCAAGCCAGGAAGCAAGGCGAGTGTGCAGATCTGAGCTGGCACATAAACTGAGTGTAGGAACAGGTCCTCTGGGCTACTGCACTTAACACTTACCTTCCCTGGAAAAGTCTTTCATTCCAAATCTGCCCGTCTAGTCATCAAGCACCCAGTTATCCACCCATTCAATAGTGAGTGCCCACCACGCTCCAGGCTGCAGGATACAGTGTTGACTTAGACAACACTGGCTTCAGGCAGTTCAGTGTCTAGTTGGGGAACAGACCTATGAAGTGATTCTATCCCAATGTGATGGATACAGTGATAGAAATATGCCTGCAGTATAAAGGCACCGTGGAAAGACACTATTCGGAGTGACACAAGACCCAAAACAAGAGTTGCTTAAACAAAGTAAAAGTTTAGTTTTCTCTCCAGGTTTTGTGTCTATGGCTAACACGCCAGCTCTGCTCTATGAAACCCTCAGGAACCAGGTTCCTTCCATTCCTAGCCTATGGCTTTCCTCTCATTATCCAAGATGGTAGCACTGTTCCAGGTGGGCACCCTCCAGCTCACTCTCAAGAAAGGTTCCTGGAGGCTACCACATGCCACTTTTGCATACATTCCATTGGCCAGAACTTAGTCACATGACATATCTAGCTGCACTGGAGTCTGGGAAATGTAGTTTTTCTCTTGATCATTTATTGAGCTAAAAATTCTATTATGCTGAGAGAAGAAAAGACAAACAGCAGTCTCTGCCACAGACACATGACACAAGGAGGTAGTGGTGGTGGGAATCAGGGAAAGTTTCTCAGAGAAGGTGGTGCCTGAGGTGCCTTAAAAGATGAATTGGAGATGGCCATTCACAGAAGAGGAGAAAGGACACTACAGATGGAGGGGACTGTGCGATCAGAGCACAAGGCTACATACAGCAGCAGGCCTAGGTGTGTGTGCACAGGTGTGTGCGTGTGTGTGTGTAAGCACCCATGTTGGTGGGCAGCACTGTCAAGAGCTGATGCTGGAAAGATGGGCAAGTCTCAAGTCATGTGCCTTGCATATTTCAAACAGGAATTTTGGTTTTCTCTCCAAGTGCAGTGTAGAGTCTGAACTGCACTGAACTGTAGTTCAATTTCTAAACTGAAATGTTCAGGAAGTCAAATCTCTAAGAGAAGATGAGGGAGAGAGGAAGTGAGAGGAGAGGAGGAGGCCTCTCAGGTTCCTGGACAGGGTGGCAGTGGGTGGAGGAGGACCAGGCTGGAGTGGGGAGAGGAGGTCGGGTTCACTGAGTTGAGTTTGAGGAAGTTGTCCAGAGGTGGGGAGGGCAGCTGGGGCCAAGGAGAATCCGAGAGAGTGAAGGTATAAGAAGTAGAGAGAGGGAAGGCTGAGGACTGAGTTTGGGGGGTGTGTGTGGTTTATGGTAGCACATGTGTGATTGCGGGGCGTGAGTGTGTGTACAAATGTGTGTGAACGTATGTGTGAGGTTTCAGAGGTGGAGCAGTGATGGATGGATGATGACCACAACTAGAGGGTGGTTATGAGGGGAATGGCTCATGTGGTAAGAAGCAAAGGTCATTGGCATCGCTTAGGTGGGCTTGGAGCCGTGAGCAGCATCTTGGGGTGAGGGCCGATTGTCCCACAAGATGCCAAGATCTTCAGAAGTGAGGACAGGTAGAGAGGAAGACCACCTGGCTTAGAGCATCCCACTGCTCAAGAATGAGCTGCTCCATGATAACTGTGACTGTTATCATCCTTGTCATCATCGTCAGTCAGCTGGGGTAAGGAATGTGTGTGTCGCATCTGGTGGCTTGGAGAGCTGTTGCTTCACATGTTTGCTCCGGGATGTGAAAACATGTCCCCAGGCAGATGAAGGAGCCGGGCCCTCTCCAGGCCACAGTCAAGAACTGAGGGTCAAGGTGCCAGTGCCTGCAGTTCGGTGGGGTATGGGTCGCTAGGAAACCAGGCAGGCCTCTGCCTGGAAGAAAGCTCTCTGCGTGGAGGGCCAGGCACTGGGGCCCATTCTCCTGGTGCCCCAGGGATAATAAGGACTTCAGAAAGGACAGCCCTGACTTGAGGCTGAAAGAGGCTTTAGTTTCTTGTTTGGCGGCTTAAAAAAGGCAAACAGAAGCTTTTCTCCTTTGGGGATCAATGTGAATCCCAGAAAATCCCATTATTTCCCTTTAAGATCAGTGGCCTGCTCTTGAGGGCTTTCTCTTCCCCAAGGCAACAGCCCTCTCCTGGCCCTGTGTGAGCATCCTGCCCCTGCGTGGCCCCAGAATGGGCCGAGGTAAAGGGGGTGTAGGGAAGGGGGCCAGGTGAACCCCATCTTACAGCTGTTTCCTCCTGCTGGCTACTTATCCCTTATTCTAGTCTGATCCCTCTCCAACCCTAAGAGTAAGGGAGAGGGGTGGGCCAACAAAGCCAGTGTAAAAATCTTTTTCAAAGCTCTCCTCTTCCAGGAAGCTATTTTTGACCCCAGAAGATGCCTAAGAGGTCCTGCTTCTCTAGACTGCGGTATTATTGTGGTCTGCATCTGGGTTGTCACCTCCCACCAGGATTACAGTGAGTGGGATGCATATCATCGTGGAAGGACCATCATGATGCTGATGGATGACATTTGTTGAGCCTTTACTGTGGTGCTCCAGGAGGAAGGTATTCTCATTATCCCCTTTTCACAGATGAGGCGACTGAGGCACGGAGAGGCCAAGCGTCTTAGTCACTTCAGGCTGCCATAACAAAGTACCAAGGACTAGGGGGCTTAAACAACAGAGATTGATTTCCTCATAGTTCTGGAGGCTGGAGGTCCAAGATCAGGGTGCTGGCATGTTCTGGTTCTAGTGAGAGCCCTCTTCTTGGCTTGCAAATGGCCGCCGTCTCTTTGTGTCATCATTTGGCAAAGAGAGAGAGAGAGAGAGAGAGAGAGAGACAAAGAGAGAAAGAGATCCTTCTCTCTTCATTTTCTTATAAGGCCACCAATCCAATCTGAATAGAGCCCCACCCTTATGACCTCGTTTAACCTTCATCACCTCCTAAAGCCCTATCTGCAATACAATCACCTTGGGGGTTAGAGCTTCAGCCTATGAATGAAGACAATTCAGTCCAGAGCACCCGGTCGCTGACCTGTGGGCTGGTGCGCTAAGTGGCAGAGCCCTCCTGGTTCAGAGGGAAGTGAGGAACCTACCCTGCACTCTTAAGCTTTCTGGGAAGTCGCCCCTTTGGACCTTCTGTTCAGATGAAAAACCCCAGTTTTCCGAAAAGGAAATCTATGGAGTATGCCTGAGCACTTATCCAAATTGGTCACCAAGAGCCAGCCACATGCCCATAAATAGCCAGCGTCCTCCTTTCCAAAGTCTTCATCCAAACCTGCCCATCCTCGGTTCATCTGTCTCACTGCGTGCTGAGCGCTGAGCCAGGGACCAGGGCAAGACCCACCACAGCTGAGACACTCTTTGCGGACTTGCTTGCCATGTGCAGGCCCCGTGACAAAGGCTTTCCAAAGCACCTGGCCTCTAATCTTCCCCATTTGACAGCAGAGGATGTTGAGTCTCAGAGCACAGTTAGGTATCCTGCCTTGTGAGTGCAGAGCCAAGATGGAAACTGGGAGCCTGTCTGGCTTGGGCTCACGCTGTGATCCACCGCGGTCCCGAGTACAGCTTGGCGACATCCTCTGCGCAATTTGAACATTTTTTCCCTAGCTGGCTGCCTGCTTCTCAGTGGTGCTCCCAGAAGGGGCAGGTTTCCTTGAAGTGACTTCTAAATAGGTGAGCTGTTGGTGACATGTCCTTTCCTGTGACTTCCAATTCAGGTGAATGCCAGCGGGGTGTCCTGTGTAGCCCCAGCTTAGTTTTCTGGAGCCGCAGCCTGACTCCTAGACACTCACACACAAAGGCACAAGGACACACAGTAGCTACAAGGAGGTCTTTTGGAGATGTGCTCTCATGAATAGAGAAGAAGGATCTTTCATTAGCATAACAAGAGTTTGCAATGAAATCGGTGCTCCAGAGAGCACTTGAAAGCTGTTTGTTCTTTCAAGTAGGCTAAAAGTCCCCAGCTCTGCGGAGGCCACGCTGGCCTCCAGCCTCTCCTGGAGGAGCCTGATCCAGACAGGGCTGTGGGATTTTCAAACCCAGCTGCTTTCCCCCAGTCCGGGGAGAATTTTGCACATCCCAGCAGTGGGCTTTGGTCTGGGGAATGTGGGCAGAGGGGCCCTTGTGGGAGCCTGGGCCTGGCCCTGCTCTTCTCTCCTACAGCAATTATCCTATGGGGCAGCCACCTTGCTCCCTCCGGGGTTCCCTTCAGTGGGGCAAGGCTGATCGGCTTAAAGGGGCTCTGTCCCTGCTGGGCCTCTTGGCCTCTCTGTCCCCCCAGGTGGCTTCTGTGCAGACTGATGCCGGATTTGTACTCACTTAGCCTGGGAGAAGGGGTTAGGGCCAAGAGGGGACTGATGGCCAGAGATCAAAGGTTAAGAGGGGTTAAGCCTTCACCCCAGAAGGTCACCCATCAGCCCTGAGACAAGTATCTCACAGGCATTTTCCTGAAACGTAGAGCAGAGTAGGCCTGCAGGGAATGTCCATTCATTTATTAAGGAAACACCATCTTCCCGGCTTGGACGGTCCATATCCCAGCCTCTTTGTTATTAACTATCTGGCTCTGATTTGGGACAAGTCACTGCCTCTCAGGGTCTCTGTTTCCCCATCTTTCCACTAAGAAGCTTGGACTTGATTGACTGACAGTCAACGGCAGATGGTTCATTGTCTTGATCCATCTGTGTCCTTAAATATATTTCTGCTCTTGGGCAGGGAGAGGAAGTTAGGCTAGACAAAGCGGATAACAGGAAGATGGCTGGCCCTCACTGACATTCCTGCGGGAGCTGCAACACATTTTCCCAGTGATCTTGGTGATCAGAGCAGCCCCTGCTGGTCTGTGTTGGAGCAATGAGGGAGACGAGCCCCAAGCTGAGCCTCAGGCCCTCTCATGTGCCCATCTGGATGGCTTTGATTCAGAGGGGCCAGAGGCCATCAGACCCCACCAGTGGGGGGAGATCAAAGCTTGAGGGGGTTGGTTTGTCCCGAAGCATGGTGGCGTCCCTCCGGTAGGGGTGGGTAGAATATTCTGCCACCTGCTTGCCTCCGACCAGTTAGAAGCAGTGCCAAGGCATAACCATCAGGATGGCGGCATCCCTGCCAGCTACACAATCCAGGAGCAGAGGCCTCACACGGAAGGGACACACTGAATGTTGTGGGTGGCTGTAGGAAGCACCACGGAGGAGGCTGCACCTGTGATGAGCATCATGGAAGAAAGACATAGTGGAGAAGGAAATGGAGGGAAGACAAATTACTCAGCTTGTCCTTCCCCTCAGGAACTTTCTGTTCCTATTCAGAGGGAACTTGGGTCGAGGCCACAGGCTCCTTTAGGACTGCACTTTCTCATCTTGGTGGGTTGGAGGGAGGCAACTGGCTTGAGGAAAGGACACCAGATGTGGCCACAGGAATGACCAGGGGCCTTTTGGGGCTTCAGAGCATGGCTCTGGAATCAGGAGGAATGATGATCTATTGCAGACTCCATTACTGATTTGAAACTTGGGCAGGTTACTCAGCCTTTCTGTGCTTCTCCTTTCTGGGCTCTCCATCTACACACTGGGGTAACAATGCTGTGTCAATGAGTTAAGCATGTGAAAGCTCTTAGAGCAGTGTCTAAAACATGAGAAGGGCTCCATAAATGACAAGTGCTATAAAAATAACAAGGAAAATTGGGGATGGGACATTGAGTGTGATGTTCCAAGTTCTTGGGAAAGCCCTTTCCAGCCCAGGGTCGGGTAGGGGATGAGTGTCCTGATGGTGAATAGTAAAAATTGCTAACATTTGTGGAGTGGTTACTCCAGCGCAGGTGCCAGCTGTTTACACTTCCTACAGAGTTTACTCCTATCCGCAGCCCCATGGAAGGGGGCTGCCACTCTCCCCACTGAGGCTCAGAGGTGGGGCTGGGCTGAGCCAGATCTTGGATCAGAGCCTGAGCTGTTAAATGATAGCTCCCTCCACTGTAGGATAGGCCTCCCCTGCAGTCTGGAGCCCTTTCAGAAAGTGATTTAGGGTCGGGGAGAGAAGAGGGATCTTAGTATCCCTCTGGCCCTTTGGGGAGGGATATAGAAAGGGGAGCCCCCTCTGCCTTCCCCCAGAGGAGGGTGGATGAAGCTTCCCAGATCCTAGGGGCTGAGGCAGGAGCCGGGGGAGAGGTGTGGCTGCTCCATGCTCTAGGCTCCCTGGCCTTGGGCCCAGGGCACGATGCTCCACAAGAGTGGAAGACCGTATTCTCACCCCCTTATTATATTCTTTGATAAAGAGGGATGGGAGGGAGAGAGGAAAGCCTGTGTCCCCAGGGGAGGAAATAGATGTGAAAATAGAAGATTTTAAACGCAGAAGGATATGTTGCTCTGATGGCCTGGTTCCCGGCTACATTCAGGCCAGGACACAGAGAGGGTCTCAGCAAGGACCAGCGCAGAAACCAGAGAAAGTGAATCCAATGGCCGGGTTGAGCAGCCCCCCTGATGGGGGCCGGCCCCATGCTGTTCCCTCTCCCAGTAGGGCTCATCAGTGATGGATGTGGCAATCAGGGACAGATGGCAGTCCCCAGAGAGGCAAATGGGAAGAGAGGGGAAACCCTGAGGTTTCTCATTGAAGGGAGGAGGGTCAGGCTGGGAGCAAAGCTCACCAAGAGAGACACTTCCCTCCGGGCATTATTGAAGGCCTTGCCTCTGTGATCCCCTAGAACAGCCTGTGGGCCTTAGTAAGGGTGGCCCTGCCAAGACAGAGAGGACAAATGGTTGTGTGCAAGGCTGGGGTGGCAGAGCTGTCTCACCTGGGGTGACCTCAGACAACGTCCCAACTGACAAATGAAGTTAATGCCACTGCCCACCCCCAGCATCCTCAGACCCAGGGACTTCCAACGGCCTCCCTGGGCCAGGGCTGGGCCTTTCTTGCCCACTCTCCCCCATTCACTACCCACAGAGCTTTTCAGGAATCTTTTACTATTACTATGGGGATACTGAGGCCCAGAAAGGAGAAGAGATTTTTCTGATTGTTATTCTTGACCCTGGGAATATCTGAGGGCTCCAGACTCTAAATCAGGAGTGTTAAGGAAGTGAATCGGGTTGGGTGAGGTGTTGGGGGTGAGGGATACTCTTTACCTGGGGGGATTTGATAACGTAGTGAAGGGATTGGATGACACTTGGCTTAGGTGATGCTGGGCACTGGGGTGGTCCTGGACCCACAGGCTAAAAAAAAAAGTCCAATTAGCTCTAGTGAGTTATGGAAGGTTGTCCAGAGAGGCAGTGCTCCAAGGCCGGCACTAGTCACCTCCACACCTCCAAGAGCCCAGTGGCCTTCTCCTCCCACTTCAGAGACAGTCTCTGGTAAGTCCACCTCTTTCTGCAGCCCCGACCCAAAGGCTTCTGCAGACTACTCTCTCTATGCCCCTCCCTCTCCCGCTGCCCCATCCTCTCTGAGGGCAGAAACTCAGAATTGAGTGGAAGGAAGGAAGGACCATCAGCCAGGGTCCACAGGGACACCCCAGCCTGGCCTTTGACAGACTGAGTGACCGGACAAGTCCTTGCCCTGCTTTCCATCTCAGCCTCTCCAGCTGCACTAAAGTGAGACCTGTCAGTGTGCCCAGAGGATGGGGTGAGGTACAGGGCAGGGCCAAGGACCCCAATGAACCAGTCACAGAATAAACAGGAACCTATCAGCTTTGGACTCCATGCCCTTGGCTCCCAGGTGGTTTACAGGGAAACCTTTAAGCCTTTAAAAACTCTTCCTGTGCCCCACCCCGCATCATATTAAGTATAAAAATGCCTCCAGATCCCATATGAAATTTAATTTCTATAGAACTACATGAGTTTATTTACACTTGATTAATTAACAGTTATCACATTACAGACATTTCATTAAATGTTCATTAATATCAATTTTGCTGGGGGTTTGATTGTTGTTTTGTGTTTTAGAACTAGTAATTTTTTTTCAAGTTTCAAACATTTCCTTCAGTGCCCACGAAAAACCCCGGGGCTTTGTGCTTATGTTTTGTGGGGTTGTGGCTGCGGGTCCGGGGTAGATGGCCTGGCCCCCTCCGCCGGCTTGCGAAGGCCCTTCGGGAGGCGCCAGATTGTGTGGGCGGCGTCGCCTGGGGACGGTGGGCTGTGGCTTCCACCCGGCTGACGGCAGGAGCGCCTTCCTGGCTCGCGGGGGAAGCTCGGCCCGAGCGGCCTCCTCCCCTCCCCCAGGCCAGGGAGGAGGCCACTGAGAGCTCTCCAATTGGAGAGCCTTTCATCTCTTTGTTTTTACAGTGATTAACCCGTCCCGGCGCGCTCCGAGCGTGGCTCTAGGCAGCGCGGGGGGGGGGGGGGGGAGGGGTGCGGGGGGCAGGGCCCGGAAGGGAGGAGGGGCTCGGGGCTTTGTCACTTTCAGAGAACTCTGCTGCCATAGCAATGGGGTTTTCTAAGGCCTGACTTGATTCGATTCCATTAAGAGCCTGTCTGCTCAGTCTCGCGAGTGGAGACGGCATTCTGGCTTCCCCAGCATTGCCCTGTGCCCCTCGCCCTTGGGGCGGGTAGGGAGCAGCCCCGGCTGGATCGCCGGACCTGCGGGGGGCGGAGGATGTTGGGAGCAGAGGACATGATTTCGGGCACACACCATCCCTCCCCGGGTCGCCGAAGGTGGGAGACTAATCTCTCGCGCCTGCGCCCCCAGGAGCCACTTCTTTTCCAGGGGCATCGGGGCTAGAGGGATGCGAGCGGTCCAGCCTTCGTCCGGCTAGAGGGAGTCCGGGGCACCTGCCGGTCGCTCCACCTCTGCATGCATTTCACACTTTCTATCCTGTTAGGCGTCCGCACTCCTATGCCAATGCAGGCTTCTTCCCCTCTGGTTTTTATGTCATGTGGATTTAATCTAGTTAGACGATTTTCTGCTTAAAATTGCATTGTTAACAGCAATTGTTTAAAAGTGGGCCGAGAGCGAGGGCGCCCAATCTTTGAACCGGGCAGGTTTTGCATGCCTCTGCTCGGCGCACGAAATTGGCCCGCGCGAACCGGAGCGGGAGGGGGAGGGCGAGGGCGACACAAAACAATCCTCGGACTTTCTCCGCTACCGAGCCTTCAGGGCCCTTCCCCAAGCGCAAACAGATGCAGATGTCTCTGCAAACATTGCACAAAGCTATTCAAAGAGAGGCGGCCTCTCCAGGCCTCAATAGCCCTTTAAACCCAGTCCAATTGCCCCAATGTAGAGGTAAAGGGTCCGCACGCAGTTTTTCACTTTTGCTGGAAGAGGGGCGGAGGAGGCGAGGGCCTTCGGGAGCGGGGGCTGAGGGCTGCTCTGGTTCAGCGGTTTGTGCCATCGACCCCAGCTGCGGCTCACGGAACACAGGCTGGAGGGTGCAGTGGTTCTGGAGACGCCGCGCCGCGGGCCTGGTGGGGACGACGATGCCGCGGAAGCTGGTGCCGCGGGAATGCGCGCCTCGAGAGGCCGCAGGTCCTTTCAGGCCCACAAAGGCCGCGCTAAATCGCGGCACGCACCAAAAGCATGAAAGGGCGCGCTCGGGCCGTTCGGGAACAAAGTGGGATCACACTGATCCGAGGAGACTAATAAGCTTTAACTAGTAGGCACGACCGCGTCGCCGCGACCTTTGTGCGCTCCGCGCCGCGGTGAGAGTGGGCACGCACCCTGCCGGCCCCTGGGGGTATGGAAACTGTCCTTCAGCGTCCGTCAGAGATCCAGGGGCAGCCGCTGCGCGTAGGGCCAGGCATTTTCTTCTAACCTCGCCAACAGTGGCGCCCGGGCCCTGCCAGTGCAGTCCTTAGCTCACCCGGAACCCTCTGCGTCCTGCGCGCGCACGTGGGCCTCGAGACCCTGGAGGCTCGGGCTTCCTGACCCTTTGGAAGACCGTGTCCGGACCTCGAGACCCCAGGCGGGGGAAGGAAGGAGCGCCAGCAAAAGACACCTGCGTAGGTGCGGACTTTAGTCGCTGGTCCCCAGTACGCGGCCAAGCGAACACCGCCTCCAGCCCAGGGTCGGCCCTTTTCTTCCACCCGCCACACGCAGAATGAGCTCTGGGCGGCTGAGCCTGAGCAGGCACACCTGCGAGCCGGGAACGGCCCCTTCTTCCTTCACCCTCTTCCTCATGCTGTGGGAACTACTTCTATACCATCCAAGTTTGCTAAGGCCAGTGTGTGCGTGTGGTGGTGGTGGTGGGGGGGGGGGGGGGGGGGGGGGGTGTGTGTGTGCTGTTCCTACCGTTTCCTAAACTCCGGCCTGCTGGTCTCAGGGACAGAAACCAACCTATGCGTTAGATACAGCCCCAGAGATCCATCAACGCTTCATCCCTCAGCGAGAGTCGTTCAGTCCAGTTGCTGAGGATAGGGAAGAAATGACCCCCTCACGGGAGGACAGGGACCTTTGGGCTTCAGGGGCGTGCCGGAAGGTGTATAGTCTGCAGGTGTCTCTGATCCCGCTGAGTCCCTAAACTTTACCGTGAGGGCAGGGTCATATTTCACTCCTGACAGGATGTGGCCCTTGAGAGACGTTCCCCAGGTATCTGTGGAATGGATGAATGAGGTGTGTGGGGCCTCTGGGCAGGGAAGTCTCCCATGGGCCCAGGAGTGAGGGACTTTGGAGCCTTGCGTGCCAGGGAAGGACAAGCCTTCCTTTGATGGCACCCCTGCCCCCCAGAGCTCTCTGCTTCCAGCCCTCCTTCCCCCACCATGGTGTCACTCTCACTTGCCATCATTTGCTAAGGAAGCCCGGGGCTGTCATTTTGGGGGCTACCTAGCACAGGCTGTGGTACCGAGGGAAGTAATAGAGCCCAGCTCCAGACGTGATCCAAAGGCTCCTTGGTTAGAGCTGGAGTATTGTGTGTGGCCACAGTGCTTTCCCCCACCTCAAAGGCCTTAGGCCACCTTTAATGCCCCAAAAGAGTGGCTGCAGCAGCTGCTTATCCGCATCATAGGCTGGCTAATGTTGGCCACCACTATTTACTAAGGGTTACTTGGTGTGACCTCCTTTAATGTCAATGGTAGCAAGCCAATGAGGTGGTCCCGGTGATTATCCCCAACTTACAAACATCCAAGCTTAGGGTTGCTGCCACTCGTCAAACAACAGCAGAGCCAGGATTCGAACTTTGGCAGCTGGTTCCAAAGCCCAGGCCAAGCTATGAGTTTGTTACAAACCCAGCTTCTTTCTTCTCGGACTCCACCCCCCTCTGCGGTGCTGGAAACCATTTCTCCAGGCTGAGGGGACGCAGCCTGCCTCCCAAGAGGCGCGTTCAGGTCGCCTCGGGCAGGTGCAGGGCCAGGCGGGCGCGTGGGGCGGGGCGGGGGCGTTATCTCCTGAGCGATGGCGGCCCGCACATCTGTTTATCTGTGAAGCCGCGCTGGATTGGATTTCTCGATGTTTATCTCCCTCCGAGGAGCAGTGCGCTGGGGCTGCCCAGAGCGCAGCTGCGGACCTGTCCGTGATTGACAGGTCAGGAGCTGGGCCTCCCGCCCCTGCTCCGTCTGGGCGCAGTCGGCTTGGCTGCCCACCGCCCACCCAGATCCGAGAGCGCTGCAGGTGAGCGTGCAGGCGGCCAGGTGCCTATGGATCTCTTGGTCCGCCAGCGCGCAGGCCAGATTTCCCCCTCATTAGGGACCACTTAGCGAGGCCAGAGAGACGACAATGTTGATTTAGTGATGCAGACGGGGGCAGCGGGTGGGGAGAGGGGGGAGGCGGGCAGTGAAAAGATGGATGAAATCCTAATGAGTCTATTTCCTAACCTGTCAGTGAGGCAGCCTGGGAACCGAGGGAAGGCCCTCGGAAGTGCCCTCTGCTCCCAAGAATGCCTGGGCCTAAGGGGGAGGCCCCTTCGGCAGAAGTCCTTCCAAGTGGGGCCACTTCAGGATACTGCAAAGGTTAGGGAAAACTAAGTTTTAAACGTTTGCCTACCTCCCTGGCCATACCCCTCACTCAGACTAGGTCACTTCCCCGTGCTCTTTTCTGTCATTGCAGTTTGTATTTATATGTACACTCGGTGTCGTGGTTGTGTGATTGATGAACCTCATTCCTGACCTTGGGGGCAGGTCAGTGCTCAGGCACATAAAAGGGTGAGTACAGTGGAGTAGGTGTTCAGGAAACTCTTGTTGATGGGCGGGATCACTAGTCCTTGAGGAGCCTGGCTGAACTAAGGTGCTGTGGCTGTTGTTTAAAAGGCACCTGGGACCAGGAGAGAAGACATTTGGACTTTGACCTTTTTCATGTTGGGCCCCCACTTGGTGCCTGGTTGGCCTGGCTTGTTACACAAATGTCAGCATATGTTGGTGACTTCAATTCCTCCTGTCCCAGTGGCTGCCTAGTAGGTATAATTTGTCCCTCTGAAGCTTGCATCCCAATTTCTTCACTTACCACCACTGAGCTCCCCATTTTCACTTTCTGGCCCCCTTCAGAGGGAAATTATGGGTGCCCTTTGTGCTCATGATGTTGGGGATGCATTGGCACATCTGTCACAGCCGATACCCATCGCTTGCCGTGGTGGTTGGGGGTCTTGAGCGACAGGAAATAGAACACTCGGGAACAGTCTGGGCAGTACTCGCCCTACGTGTGCCACTAGCCAAGGACGCACAGTCTACAGAGAGAGCACTGGCTGGTCTTACTCACATGTTGGCCTGGCTGTGTGGATGTCCCTGTATCTTCAGTGATGAGATACAGGCACCTGGATTTGTCATTTCACCCAGACTATATCAAGCTTGCTAGCGGCAATAACCCCCAAATAAACTGAAGTGTTATTCTGATGGGCAAATGGATACTGGATGGCCCCACATGGGACAAATGTCCACCTTCTTTGGCAGAATTGGTACTGACTCTTTGGGCTGGAGGGCAGTGGGTTGTTCCAGAGTGCCAGCAGGCAGAGATAGGACTATTGTGAGCAGTTTCAAGTGTCCTTCTTGCCCTACACTGGAAGGACTGCCTAATGGCAGATGGGGTGGGAGAGGTCCACAAATGCTGCCATGTTGGTTTCCTCACTTTCTATGCTACCCAATAGAAGCAGAGTATGGCTTCTCTGAACCTTTATTGAACCAGAAACCATAGCTTCCATAGAGGGCCACCAGAAACAGAAAACCAGTGTTCGTACAGCGAGGGACGAGACAGCTCAAGACTATGGAGTGTGTTTCCACTGAAACCTCTCTTTTCCGTAAGCCGCCTGAGACTCAGATCTAGTCCTCCGTAGCTCAGAGCTCTGCTGGGAGATCTGAGAGGCAAGGAAGGCCTTGCCCACGCCCTTTTTCATGCCAGTGAGTCAGCTTCAGACTAGGATAAAACAAAGCCTCTTTCGAGACATGACAGTTTGGGCTCATTCAGGCTTCAAAATATGGATTCTGTTTCCCTTTTGTCAGTTAGAGTGGCTCCTGCTCGCAATCGCCATTAAAGTTGGCATCCAAGACAGAGGCCAGGCCAGCCACAGGGAGGGCCACGTCTTCCCAATTACCTCAGACAGGTGGAACATAATCCATTATTTCTGAAACAAATCTTTAGTCCCTGAAGAGACCCTGATGGCCTCTTACCATGAGGGAGCTTAAAAGGTTTTCCCTCTAAGGACCAGGTCATGAACGTCTTGAGGGGAAGACTCAGGAATGGGAGGAATTTAACTACCCAGAGTTGCTGGCCAGCTGCCAGGGGAGCGCCCTGGAGCCTTGTTTGGGAAACAGACTCCCTGGTTGGCTTAACTGAAGAGAGGAGAGCAGCTGTGTGGCTGGAAAGAGGGGATTGGGGAAGGACTGAGGAGAGGGCACAGAGCCCTCTTTGCCCTCTAGAGCCTGGGAACATTCGCTTTTTAGAGAAAGGTACATGGAAATTGTCCTGGGCACATTTCCCAGCCCTATGGGAGAGCTAAAGGTAGGGCTCACAGCACCATATGCAAAGGCGCCCTGGGACATCCTGGAGAATCCCGACGGAGGCTCCCTCACTCTAGTTGTTAGTTCACCTCTCCCTGTGCCACTGGTCTCCTCCTTCATTTAGGCTGCAGTGTTCTTCTGGCTGCTGCTACTCTCTGTTCTCCTTCTGATTGTAACAGACCCCCCATCAGACCAAGTCCTTTCAGTCGGAACAAGAAGACGAAGGCTGGTCCTCTAAGGAAGGGGCTTCTCTTTCTAAATATTTACCCTGCTGCCCTGATGAATCATTAAGACTCCCTTTGTGTGGGCTGCACAAGCACAGGTCATTCACCCCCAGCCCACTGTGCGTGGCATGGCCAGTGGTTCAGGCCTCCAGTTCTCTCCCCTCAAGGAGGCAGGGCTGGAGCAACCCTTCTGTCCCACACAGAGACCCAGGACCTGAGGATGGAGGCTGGGGAAGCCGCAGGCCATTTTCCTTGCCTGACCTGAGATGCCAGGGACTTCTTGCAGAGTACCTGGGCAGGCCACTGGCTGGGAGAGTTTGGGAGGGGTCCCTGACAGCAGAGGTTTATTTTCTTTCTTTTTTATTTGGTGAAG
This sequence comes from Equus caballus, assembly GCF_041296265.1. Taxonomy (NCBI): domain Eukaryota; kingdom Metazoa; phylum Chordata; class Mammalia; order Perissodactyla; family Equidae; genus Equus; species Equus caballus. The sequence continues at coordinate 56,177,647 of NC_091697.1, read as the reverse complement.
GGATATAAAACCCTCAACTGAGGACAGAGATGAAAGTTCTCTAAGCATCTTAGGAACCCATTCCAGGGCAGCTCACATTCCTTCAACAAACATTTATTGACTACACGATGTGTGCTGGGCCTAGTTTTTCCTTTCGGCATCCTTTGAACTCAGCCTAAGCCTGACACACAGTAGGTCCTGAGAAATTAAAGGGAGAATCATGGAGCAGACATGGGAGTGAATAATCATTTGGAGAAGAGACTCCTTGGCAGAATTTTACTGCCTGGGGCTCTGACATCAGGCCCTAGGCGGGTTATAGCTTTTTGTGTCAGTAGAGGGTAGTTTCTGGAAAACTGTATGCAAAGCAGATTGTTGTGAATTGGAACCCTGGAGTTGTCCTAGATTCCTAGAAACTGGGTAGCGGGTGTGAGAGTCCTTATCTGAGTGGCCTTTGGGAGGTGATTAGGTCATGAGGGTGGAGCCCTCATGAATGGGATTAGTGTGCTTATAAAAGAGACCACGGGGATCTCCTTCACCCCTTCCGCCATGTAAGGACACAGTCAGGAACTGCAGGCCTGGAAGCAGGCTCTCGCCAGAACCCAACCATGCTGACCCCGGTATCTCAGACTTCCAGCTTCCAGAGCTGTGAGAAATGAATGTCTATTGTTTATAAGCTACCCAGGCTGTCATTGTTGGAGGAGGTCAAGAGGACATCACCACTGGTTGACCCTTGAGCTGGACCTGGGCAATCAGAGCCTCCTTACCCCCATCCCTTGTCCTTGGAATGTACATTCTGCCCACTGTTCCCATACTAGGAGCTGCTTCAAGGACACAACCTTGAAAGAGTAAGGTGTTGTTGAGACCATCTTGACGGTATATATAAGGCCTCTCTGTATACTTTTAAGATTCTGACAGGCGGGTGCAGAGATCCACTCGTCTTGTAGTCACCCAAGACAAGCCTCATATGTAAGTTCCCTTGCTTATACACCATCCATCAATCTGGAGTGGCCTGCCTCTTTTGTCTGTCTCTCTTTGCCTTCGGTGTATGGGCACCAGTTTCAGATTTCCCCCAGGGGAACTCCCAAGGTTTTGAACCAAAAGTGGTATTTTGTTGAGCAGCCTGAGCTAACTAAGACAAGGTTGCAGTCAAGGTGTCAACAGGCTGCAGCCATTTGAAGGGATGATATGCTTTCAAGATGGCTCACTCATGTGGTTGGCAGGTTAGTGCTGGCTGTTGGCAAGAGCCTCAGTTCCTCACTTTGTGGACCTCTTCATTGGGCTGCTTGAGTGTACTTGAGACATGGTGCTGGCTTCCCCCACAGCGAGTATTCCAAGAGAGAGCAAGGAAAGCTGTACTGTCGTTTCTGACCCAGCCTTGGAAATCATACACTGTCATTTCTGCAACATCCTATTAGGCAGCCCTATTCAGCACTGGGGGCACTATACAAGGGCATGAGTAACAGGAAGGAGGATGATTGGGGGCCATATTGGAGGCTGGCCATTGCACCTTCTAACATAGTATATCCTGTCTTATTTATTATATGCATTGATCATTGCCTTTCTTTCTCCACTAGCTCTTTGAGAGCAAGGCTTTTCATTCTTTTTATTTCCCAAGTGCCCAGAATAGTGCCTTCCACATGCAATAGGTATTTATTAAATTGTATTTGAATTGAATTATTTGCCCAGGGCCTGAAAGGGATGGGGAGATGGTAGTCAGTGCCTCTGACTTATGTTTGTAAAACAAAAAATCCACTGCCACTCACTGTCACATATTAGATATGTTAAGTATTGGCTATGTTGGCCTTTTTTTTTTTTTTTTTAAAGTATAGCCCACCTGTATATCAAAGTAGCTAGTGAGAAAGAATTATAGGAAGATGATTCTGCTCTTCCCCTCCACAGGAAACAAAATAAAAGGAAGTTCCTTAATTTCTCTCTGTCTCAGTTTCTTCATCTGAAAAATGGAATATTGCTGGGTGTTTTTTTTTTTAAAGATTTTATTTTTTTCCTTTTTCTCCCCAAAGCCCCCCGGTACATATTTGTATATTCTTCATTGTGGATCCTTCTAGTTGTGGCATGTGGGACGCTGCCTCAGCGTGGTCTGATGAGCAGTGCCATGTCCGCACCCAGGATTCGGACCAACGAAACACTGGGCCGCCTGCAGCGGAGTGCGAGAAGTTAACCACTCGGCCATGGGGCCAGCCACTATTGCAGGGTGTTTATAAGGATTAAATGAGATAATGAATGTGAAGCACAACTCATTCAGTAAGTTCTCAAAAAATATGGTAATATCATTCTAACTTAGGAGGTGGTTGAATCCTGAAACAGGTGTGAGAGAGGTGGAGGAGCCTTCTCTGATACCTTTAGGACTGCCTGGACAATGCAGCAGGTGTGTGTTCTTGCTGGAAGTATGCCATGACCCCCCATGCTGAGGTTCCTGCCAAAGTGGGTGCCTACAAGCAACCCAGACACCACCCAGGAATCTTCCTGGGCAAGACAGAGAAGTGTTGGTCCATTTGCTGACTTGAGAGCACCTTCAGTTAGATCCTACTAGGTGCTGATGCTGGGCTTACAGAGATGATGAAATTCAGTCCCTGACCCCAGGGGACTCAGTCTAAAGGGAGGGACAGACAGGTAGGCCAATAATTCTGGTACATTGTGGTCATTGAGTGTAGACACAAGTCCTGGAGCCTGGGGGGCACAGAGGGCTCAGAGACGGCCTTAAAGAGGAGGTGATACAACCTGAGTTTGGGGATTGAGTAGGAGCTGGGAGTGTGAAGGACATGAGACAGAGGACAAGAATGTCCCCCCAAAGGAAACAGCCTAGGGGAAAGCCTGAAGTTACGGAAAGCATGATATGGGGGGACATGTGGAGGTCACAAAGAGAGATGAGGCTGGAGGGGCAGAAGAGATGAACAGTCTGGAATTTTATCCTATAGGAGTTTTATTTCATGGCCGTACAAAGATTTAAACAAAGAATGAGGTTGTCAGACCTGTGTTTTAAAACCCACTGGCGGCCTTCTAGAGGAGACCAGAATGGGTGAGACCTGAGCAGGGAGATGACCGAGGAAACTGGTGCAGGGACCCTGAAGCCGAGGGTAGGAGTCATGGATTGCAGGATCCCACTGGGCATGACCAGCAGCCAGCCCTCCTGAGGTCCCTTCCTTGTGGTCTGCTCCAGTTACTGCCAGTGGAGGAGGACTTGGGGGACCACACTGCTGTGGGATAGCAGAAAACTAGGTGGGGAGGCTGGATCCACCACCCTCTTTACTTTGTACCTGCTTTCTTCTATTGGAAGGGAGGGGACTCATTTCTAAAGAGCTCCACCACCCTTCTTTCCCCTTTTCTCTTGTTGGAAGTGAAATGAAAGCCTTTACAATGACCCTCCATGTGCTGCCAGCACTTACTCTGCCTGGCTCAGTGTACACTCGGGATAAAGCCAGTGGTTGCATGATTCATTTCCCTTGCAGATCACAGCCTACCCATCTGTCTTTGCTCCCTCAACAACCTGTAGTATAGCGTCCAGCCCTTTTCTCGGGGGCCCTGTAAGTAGATGATGTTGGCAAATGGATTCAAGCACTGTTTTAAAATTCTTTCTGGTGAGAGTTCTTCTTTGTGCATGCATGTGGCACACACACACACGTGTGCTCTCATGTGCATGCCCCCCCTCCACACAACCATCTTCCAGAATGGGATTTATCAGATCAGTCTCCGCCCCATACCCTCCCCACCCTGGGTTCACAGCCAGGGAAGTGAAAGATGAGCTGGGTGCTTTTTCTTTTGAGCTGAATGACTCGGATCTCAGTTCGAGGGAGGCACATCTGTCCTGCCCAGCCCGGGCACTTTGGGGCAGGCCCCTGGGGACAGCCTGCAAGTGTCTTGAACCAGCTCTCTCCCTTTGAGGGTGGTAGGGAACGCGCCAACTGACTGTGAAGGCTGGGGTCCTTGTGGTCCCGGTGGCTCGTCCCTCCCTGCTGCACTGCCTCCTGTCTGGAGCTGGCTCTCACTCGAGGGATCCTCATCTCCCACCCCTGTGTGAGGCGGCAGGGGAGGAGAAGTGTCGGGTTTTTGTGGCGGAAAAAATCTGGCATCCCTGAATTTATTCTTGAATTAACCATCTGCTGAGTGTGTTTTCCAGGATTATGATACATTTATTTGAGAGGCGGGGGAGGTGGGAGGGTGAAAAAAATGGTGATTGCTTCTTGACTTCTTCCCCACTGTTCTTGGAGCCCTTCAAAGAGGGATTTGACATGATGAGGCCATGGGAGGCTTGGCATCACACTCAGTGTCGGGTCTGGCTCTGCCACTTTCTTGACTCATGCCCTTTAGTCTGTTTCCACCTCTTAAGTGGAGACAAACAGGTACATGCTGGTTACCTGAGGAACCAGCGAGCCATTGTATGTGAGAAGTTTTATAAACTGCAGAGTGATGTGAACCTGCCATTTGTCCATGATGATGGAGCAAGGACCTGAACAGCCAGTGCCCTGCTGCTTTGGGACTTTGGTCCCAAGTGTCATCACAGCGTTTCCTCCCGAGCATTGATGGCAGGGGAGCTGGGATGCAGCTTTGGAAGCTGGTCTTTGGTATCAATTAATTAAAACCCACTGATTGCTGAAGGGGACAAGGAAAGAAAGGAATGAAAACAGCACCTGCTCCGGTGGTGTGAGCATGCCCCCACCCCCGACCCCAGATCCTGGCTTGGGCTCAGGGTCTGACAAATGTCTTTTCTCATGGGAAAATGTGGGGAGGGGGCACGGCCTCAAGTTGGGCCCCAGAAGGCAGTACATGGTTGATCAGATGATGCAGGCTTCTCTTTCCCACCCCTTGTGAATACTTGAGATCCTGGAAGAAAAGGAGTTTTCCCCAGGAAGGGTGACCAACCATCTTGGCTTGTCCAAGACTGAGGGGCTTCCTGTGGTGTGGGACTTTCAGTGCCAACGCAGGGACAGTCCCAGGCAACTCAGGATAAAATGTCTCCTGAGAGTTTATTCCTGTTGGGTTGATTGCTCAGCTGGTCCTGTATTAATACAGGAGAAGCAATGTTACCCCCACTCCCACCCCAGGAGGAGGAGACGGAGGAAACTTGATTTCATCTTAGCTTTCTGTATTACCAGCATTGTGTTTGATGTAGCCCGATCAAGGAATGGGTGATGGATGAATCACCCCATGTGATTGATTTAAGGTGACCTACAGGGTCTCAGTAAGAGGTGTCGGAAGATAAAAGGCCCATTAAATGCACAATACATGTGAAAATGGTGAGATCAAACGATGTTCATCCAACTCTGTCTGAAGAGAAATCTAGAACAGGAGATAAAGCAGGTATATGTTCCCATTTTTTGCCTGGAGTTATAACTGGTGACATGTGGTATTTGGGAGCTAACAAGCTTGAGGTAAGCAGAGGTGACCTGGGGTGTTGTGGTGGAAAAGGCCTGGTCTTTGCAAAGGGACCCTCATTTGAGTCTGTGCTCTGCTCCTTGTCCACTGTATTACTTTAGGCAAACATTTCACTGCCTCCAGCCTCAGTTTTCTTATCTGCAGATGGATAACTTATTTACCCCAGGGTTGCTTTGAGAATTAGATGTCACATCATCTGTAAAGGCTTAGCATGAACCTTGACACATAGTAGGGACTCAATACCCAAGAAATTCCTCAAGTCTCTCAGAGACCTTAAATAGGCTGAAGAACTTTTGCTTTGCTTAGCCAGATCTTCCTCAGCTTGTAATGGGATCACATCCCTATAAACCCATTGTAAGTTGAAAGTAGTGTAAGTTGAAAATGCATTTAATACGCCTAACCTACTGAACATCATAGCTTAGCTGAGTCTACCTAAACGTGCTCAGAACACTTGTATTAGCCGGCACTTGGGCAAAATCATCTAACACAAAGCCTATTTGGTAATAAAATGTTGAATATCTCATGTAACTTATTGGCTGCTGTATTGAAAGTGAAAAACAGAATGGCTGTAGGGGTACAGAATGGTTGTCAGTGTATCGCTTGTTCACCCTGTGATTGTGTGGCTGACGGGAGCTGCAGCTGCTGCCACTGCCCAGCATCACGAGAGAAGATCTTGCCATGTATCACTAGCCTGGGAAAAGATCAACATTCAAAATTCAAAGTAGGGTTTCTACTGAATGCGTATCACTTTTGCAGTATCGTAAAGACAAAAAATTGTCAGTCTAACCATCGTAAGTTGAGGACCATCTGTACATGCTTTTCTAAACTTTATTTCCCCCGAGCATGTTTTGTAATATTTGCTTCAGGAAATGGAACACATGAAAGGTGTAGGTTATGACAAGAAACTTGAAAATGAGCACTCAGGGGCTGGCCCCGTGGCCAAGTGGTTAAGTTAGCACGCTCTGCTTCGACAGCCAGGGTTTCACTGGTTTGGATCCTGGGTGCAGACATGGCACCGCTCATCAAGCCATGCTGAGGCGGCATCCCACATGCCACAACTAGAAGGACCCACAACAAAAAAATATACGACTATGTACTGGGGAGCTTTGAGACAAAGGAAAAATAAAATCTTAAAAAAAAAAAAAAAAAAAAAAAAAAAAAAGAGCACCCAAAAACTTATCCCCCATCTTAAGATCTAGGGTGTCCCTGTGTTAGTTGCCTGGGGCTGCCCTAACAAATTACCACGAGCTGAGTTGCTTAAAACAGAAATTGATTCTCTCACAGTTCTGGAAGCGAGAAGTCCAAAATAAAGTGTCAGCAGGGCCATGCTCCCTCTAAAAGCTCTAGGGGAGAAGCTTTCCTTGCCTCTTGCAGCTCCTGGCAGTTCCTGGCATTCCTTTGCTTATGGTAACATCACTCTAGTCTCTGCCTCTATCTTCACATGGCCCTCTTCCCTGCCTCAAATCTCCCTCTCTTTTTTTCGTACAAAGACACTAGTCGTTGGATTTAGGACCCACCTTAAATCTAGAATGATCTCAGTCCTAGATCCTTAACTTAATTACATCTGTAAACATCCTATCTCCAAATAAGGTTATATTCACAGCAACCAGGAGTTAGGACTTGGGTATATGTTTTGGGGGGACACTGTTCAACCCACTACAGTGAGTATTACTGGTACATCTATCTATGTACTCCTCTTGTATCTTGTCCCTCTGCCCTGCCCCTGACCTCCATCCTAAAGTTAGTGGTTATCATTCTCTTGTCTTTTGCTTTATAAAAAGGATATTATAGGGCCTGCCCCAGTTGCCTAGTGGTTAAGTTCAGTGTGCTCTGCTTTATCGGCCTGGGTCTGCCTCCTGGGCACAGACCTAGACCACTCATCTGTTAGTGGCCATGCTGTGGTGGCTCACATACAAAAAGAAGAAGATTGACAGCAGATGTTAGCTCAGAGTGAATCTTCCTCAGCAAAATAAAATAAAATTTAAAAAAAAGGGTATTATAAAGTTTATATAGTCTTTGTGACCTGCTTTTTTCATTCAATATTATATTTCTAAGATCCACTCATGCTGATGTACGCAGTTGGAGTTCATTCATGCTTAATGTGCTGTTGTGTGCTGGTACCCCAGGGTATTGATCCATTCTCCTGAAAATGGATACTCCAGTCATTTCCACTTTGAGGCTATTATAAACAATGCTGCTTTTATGTATCTCTTGGTGCTCAAGTGCAAAAATTTCTCTAGAATATGAGAATAGGAGTTAAATTGTTGGGCCCAAGGTAATGGGTGAATAGTATTTTACAAGATAATGTCAAATTGTTTTCCCAAGCAATTGTACTAATTTGCATTCTCGTAAGCCAAGTACAAGATATTCCGCATTTTCGAAGTGATTTTTTAGTTCAGGAAATGAAAAGTCTCAAGATTTGTCTTCTCTGTGGTGATGCGTACCAGAGGATAAACTCTCATCTTCCCCTGAGATTTTCCTTTGTAGCCGATTATTTCTGGTGGCTCTCTGTCCTCAGAAAGAAAGCGCTAGACCCTGTAGTCTCACCTGCTGCTGGCTGCATAGTTTGTGCCTGCTCTCCAAATCCATCTTAATGGGTCATTAGAGGTGCCTAGAAACTGTAATTATGGTATAGCGTTTCACGGGCTTACAATTGAAGGCTGTGTTTTCTAGACGCCCAAATCAAGTCTATTGTGGAATGATCCATCTTGGAAAGTTTGCATACGATATTCTGGATAATGAGTAAAAAAAGATGCTTACCTTTAGCTCAGAGGACCACTTGCTCTGAGGTGAGTGATGTAGGGATCCCAAATAACGGGTTGAAATAATATGTATTAAAACTGCCGGAGAGGAAGGCGTACTGATGACCCACAAGAGCCAACGTCTAATGGTGTATTCTGGGGACCTTTTTCTGCAGAGGAAGGGGGACAAAGCATCGTTTGTCCCAGTTAGATCACAGACTCCTCACTATAGGTGACAGAATATCAGCACAGCAAAAGATCTTAGTAAATCTCCTGACTGATGGGGAGACTGAGGCTCAGGGAGGAGATGTGATGAGTTCTTGCTTTCAATGTAGGCTTTGGAGGTGGCTGCCTCTTTCTCTGAAGGCCTAGATAATTGCCTTAGGTTGCCTTCCCTGAAAGCAGAGCCTGAATCAGGGATTCTTGTTTTTTTTCTTCTTCTCTCAAAGCCCCCCAGTACATAGTTGTGTGTTCTAGTTGTAGGTCATTCTAGTTCTGCTATATGGGATGCCACCTCAGCATGGCTCGATGAGCAGTGCTAGGTCTGCGCCCAGGATCCAAACTGGCAAACCCCTGGGCTACTGAAGCAGAGCACACAAATTTAACCACTTGACGATGGGGTTGGCCCCTAAATCAGGGATTCTTGAGGAAGTGATTTGTTATATGAGTATTCTCAGGTAACACCTGTATGGGGTGAGAACAGGATAGGGCAGAGGAAGAAGTTAGGCCCAGACAGGAGTTCAGCTGAAGTCCAGCCTCAACCTGATCCCACAGGAAGCTCTGGAGTATGAATAGTACCTCAAGATTGTCCCATCTTGTACCTTCATTGATTGGTCATTGGCTGCAGGCTGCCTGAGAGGAAGGAGTAGCTGTCTAGGCTGTCTCTTGCTCCCAGCAGCTGAGGGTAATTCTCTGAAGGAAGCAGCTGTGAGCTGTTAACAGCTAACACTCACAGCAGCTGATGAGATTATTATTTGGGTTGGGGAAGGGTATTAGTCAGAGGATGGGGTGCAAACTGTACTGTTCTCCATCTAACTCCAAATCACATCCTCCATGTCAGCTCCAATTGGGCAGGAATCTTAGGCCCCTGGTCTTCCCCCTTGACAATGAGCTTGAGATCTTTTAAGGGAAAGATATAAAATGCTGAAAGAGGCCTATGTCAAAATAGACCATAGACCTACGTGTAAAGGTAAAATCGTAACATTTCTAGAAGAAACATGGGAGGTTTCTTCCAGAACCTCTACAACCTTGGAGGAGGCAAATACATCCTAGATAAGAAACAAAAACATTAACGATAAAAGAAAAAGATAAATTGGACTTCACAAAAATGAAAACCTTCTGTTCTTCAAAAGACACTTAAGAAAATGAAAAGGCAAGCTACAGAATGGAAGAAAATAGTTGGAATGTATATATCTGATAAAGGAGCTGCATCTGGAATACACAGGGAACATTTATAACTCAATAAGAAGACAACAAACAACCCAATTAAAAACTTGGCAGAGGAAAAAATAAGTATCAGAATCAACTCTGATTTAAAATTTTAAAATGTAACACAGATTTTGTTTTAGAAATATCTGTTACTCCTACTTTGGCTTTATTCTTTTCTTCTATCTCCCTCATAGTGGTGTTTGGGAATGACTAATATCCATCTATCTTAATCTGATTCTACATTGAACATGTGCTTGTAGTAAAAATAACAGTGTAAAAATCGGTAAAGGACTTGAACAGACACTTTACAAAAGAAGATATACATGGAAGGCCAATAAAAACATGAAAAGATGCTCAACATCATTAGTCATGAGGGAAATATAAATTAAAACCATAATATGATGTTACTCCGCATCCAGTAGAATGGCTAACATTAAAAAGTATAAGAACACCAAGTCTAGGCAAGTATCTGGAGCAATCGTAACTCTCATATACTGCCGGCAGGAGTGGAAAATGGTACAACCACTTTGGAAAACAGTTTCACAGTTTCTTATAAAGTTAAATATACTGTTGTTATATGGCTCAGGAACTCCACTCTTAGGTGTTTTCCCAAGAGAAATGAAAATATATGTCCACTCAAAGATTTGTGCATGAATGTTTATGGCAGCATTACTCTTTGTAGACCCAAACCAGAAACAACCCAAATGCCTATCAATAAGTGAATGTATAAATAAATTGTGATACACACATACAATCGAATACCAGTCAGCAAAAAAAGAGTTTGAATCACTGCTATACATAACAACATGACTGAATCTTAAAGACGTTATCCCTAGTGAAAGAAACACAAGAGTACATATTGTATGATTCCATTTACGTGGAGTTCTAGAACCAGTAAAAATAATCTAAAGTGGGAGAAAGTGAATCAGTGATTATCTGGGGCCAGTGAAAGAAGGTAATTAAATGAAAGGGGACACGAGGGAATTTTATGGGGCAATAGAAATGCTCTATATTTTGATTGAGATGATGGTTCAACATGTGTATTTGTTTGTCAATAGCCAATAAATTGTACGCATGTACATTGTATTGCCTGCAAATTATACCTCAATAAATTAACTTTGATGAAAAGAGAAATGTGGTTACTTTTGAGTGATGGAATTAAGGATAATTTTCATTTTATTTTTTATACTTCTCTATGTTTCTAAATTCTCTACAGTAATCTCATCACTTTCCTTTTCAAAAAAATCACTGTCACTGTAAAAATGTTCTCTCCATCTTTGACGCCCCGGCTCAGATGCTCTCATTTTGGAATCCTTACCCGATGCCTCAGTTGGAATTAATTGTTCCCTCTTCTAGAACCTCATTGCCCTTGTTGGTGCCACTGCTAAGCCATTTGTATTCTGCCTTGGGCTCATGTTACTACCTGTGTGTTGGTTCCTTGCCCTGTGGGCACCCAGCAGTAGGAGGGTTGTTCTAGAGCACACCCCAAAATGTGGCGGGCAGATGTTCCATGTTTGCCAAATTAAACCGGGATTTGTCAGACTCGGGGGAAGTTTCTTATACAGTTCAAGGGCTGTCATCATCTATATGTGCATCCACAGTGACATGGGGGAAACGGAAGCAGAACCCAGAGCAGCTGAGAGCTTGGCTTCAAGTCCAAGCTCTGCAGTCACTACTCGGGTAACCTCCCACGGCATGCCCTTTGAACTTCTGAGCTTCCCTGTCCTTTCCGCAAAGTGGGGGCGATGATCTCTCCCTGTTTGCTGTGAAGCCTAAATAGTACAGTGCTTGGCACACAGGAAATGCCCAGTCCATGCTGGCTGCTATTATAATTATCATCATTGCAACAAATAATAATACTATAAAGTAAGGGGACTGCCCAGATGAGAAAGTGCTTACTAAGAAATATAAGGGTAAAGGAAGCAAAGGTTTTCTTCCTGGTAAAAGACTACTGTTCTTATTAGTGGGGACATAACATCAGTCTTTAAAAGCCAATGGAAAATTAATTTTCTTCCACATTAATGGTTTTTGAGAAAATCAAAACCATTTCCCACAGAAGCAGACGTCCCGAAAGGAGTTTGGATTCTGCTGGCTCTGCTCTTCATTCAGGTATCAGGTGGCAGCCAGGGCTCAGCCTGGAGGAGGCTGGCTTTCTCTGGAGTGTTTGCTGGAGCCGAGCTGACACAGATCTGATAGAGGTTGTCAGATCTCCGAAGAACAATCGACTTTCTAAGGGGAGCCCCTTCCCGGAGCTGCGCGGTGCTGCGTTACATTTGTAAATGCCAGCGCGCTGCTAAGCACGTCCCGGTGAATAGAAGTGTTTTGATGTTTTGTTTTTGGTCTGAGATTGAAGTCCAGTGTCTTGGGACCCAGTGACTTGGGCTGACCTTCCTGCTACATGGACAGGGCTAAATTTCAACCCCTGGAGGCTTCTGCACACAAAACCTCATGCCTCGCAAGGGCAGGTGCAAGGAAACCCGGCGGAAATCTGAAATCTTCGCTGCTTCAGAGACCCGAGCTCGCTTCTGTCAGAGGAATTAGGTTTCACAAGCCCTTTTTTATGTAGAAAGCATATCATTAGGGGAATCTGGACAGGGCAACTTATTAAAACTGCTGCCTGTAGCAAAGAGAAAGCTGTAAATGCCTAGGGACACTCAAGGGCTGATGGTGTGCATTTTTATTTCTATTAACTCTTGTAGAATCTTTGCAAGTGAATCACTTGGCCAGAGTAACGGGCTTCCAAATGGGGACGTCTCTGTTATCTTAGGACTTGCTAATTCTGGAAAACCTGTTTTCCTCAATACTTGCATTCCATTTTTAAAAAAATAACTCTTATCTCAATATCCAATTTGAGGGATTATATGTAAATATCCTGGGAAAATTATAGTAAGTGGTGATATGGCACATTTTCATCTCATTCTGATGCTGTTATAATTTAAAAAAAGAAAAAATGGCAAGAAATCTAGTAGTTTTTTTAATTGAGGTAACATAGACTTATAACACTATACAAATTTCAGGTGTATTCCAATCTTTAAATGTTTTCACTTACAATTTTTGATTGAGTAAGCAGTTTTATAAGATCTGTAACTTCACCTTCTCGCCATTTCTGAGCTACTGTTGATGTCTCTCTCCAACTCCTCCAGTCTTGATTTTTATGCATAGCTAGTTTTCCACCATTTTGGTCAATGTGTATGTAAAGTTTGCAATTTATTTCCCCCTAACGTTTTATTCAAGGTTTATGTGCTTACATAGTCTTAATAACCATTCTTAGTAGAGTGTACTTTTTCCATGATGCTATGATGCTATTCTGCTCTACTTTACTGACTTGTTCTCCTGGGTTTGAGTATTTAGAGGTTTGTTCTAAACCTCTAAATACTCAAGATGGTGGTGGTTCTTATAAATGGGTTATTTGCATCTTTGGCCATTGAGTTTTTCTTTTCTTTTAGAAACTATTCCTTTAGCCACATTACAGCAGGTGGTTCTGGGGTGCACTATGATATTTGCAAGGGCCCCCAGGCTTGTACCCTTACCCCTTACCCTTCCTTTAAAAACCTCAGGCTCTGCATGCACCTGCGGGGTCTTCCTCAGCCCTCCTCTGAGGTCTGGCAGCGCCCCTCACATGTCAGTGGCCTTATGTAGCCCATAATTGGGGAGATCCGACCCTCGTCTTCAAGCAGTCTCCAGGGAGGGGCTTTCTGTACAAGCTCAGGTTGACTGAACTCAGCTGGTGTCACAGAAGCTCTACCCTTAAAAATTAAATCCCATGATATGTTTATTTATTAAATACCCATTCTCTGGAGACTCATGCTACCTAAGTTATTTATTTTCTAGCAAGTGGGAACCTTACAGATGACAGAGTTGCTGAGGTCAAAGTACTTCATGGTGCAGGATCGAGCGCCTTCTAGAGGTGGGTTCTGATTGAAAGCACTCTTTTGTGCCCAGTCATTCTGACAGGAAATGTGTTTGGAACTTCATTAAGCCCCTCACGATCTGGCTCCTGTCTCTCTTTCTGTCATTGCCTCCACCACCTCCCGGCTTTGCTGGGCTCCATCCACACCCGCCTCCTCGATGTCCTTCGAATGCACCAGTCTAACTCCCTCTGTTTGGATTGCTCATCCGCCTGATCTGAGCAAGGCTGATTCTCATCACTCACCTGTCAGCCTAGAGGTCCTCCCTTCCAAGAAGCCTCCCCTGACCACTGCTTCTAAAGTGGTTTCCACCCACTCTTTAGCACATTTTCCTCTTTAAATCTTTGCAGAGCTCTTTATCACCATCTGGTATTTTGTGTGTTGACTCTCTCACCCTCAGTCGATAAATCCCATGACAGCAGGGATCCTGTTTGTCTCATTCTCCCAAATCCTAGACCAGAGCCAGGCACATAGTAGGCCCATGATAAATATTTATTGAGTAGCCAAATGGATCCTTTGCTCAACAAGCGCTTACAAAGTACTCCTAGGTAGACACTGTGGAATTCAGAAAATCGGAGCCAGACACACATTTCTTTAAAAATGCTGGTGTTGATGTGGCTAATTGCAGATCAGTGGTCAGCCTAGGGAGATCAGACCCATCCTGCTAGCTGTTTCTTTGCATTATCTCTCTGGGAGTGGCAGCCATGGCTCCCAAGAGACACCATTAGAATGTCTGAGGCACCGTGCCCTGTATACAAGGAGTGCTCATTACATGCATTCATTCTTTGGCCAGCACTTGCGTAGTACTGTCAAGAACTCTGAATCTGAGACTGTATCCTACTTGCAAGTTAACAAGGTAGCCTGCCAAAGTTTTGTGCTGGTAAAAGATATGTGACTCTTGGGTCAGAGGTAAAGGATAGTTTATTACTCATAGCAATAGTGGTAACCAGAGTTTTAGTACTTTGTGATGGTTCTCCAAGCCCTGATTTCCATTGGGTGACACGAAGAGGGCCAGATGACACCTACACACTCAATGAATTACAAGACAGGAACCCTGAGTTTAGGGAACCTGCTTCTTTTATACTGGACAGTCTGCCCTTTGCTCTGGAGAGAGACACTATCTCTATCTTCCAAGGCTGTTCAGTATAAAAATATCTTTGAAAAGATAGTCTGAAACACAGAACAGTCAATGACTCTGCTCATAAGAAGTATAGAAGTATGTGAGACTCAAGGAGAATTGAGTCTCACAACAAGAAGCCTAGCAGGCCCTCAAATTTGTTGAATGAATGAATGAATGAATGAAAGAATACCAGGTATTGCATGCAGCACCATATAGCCGAATCAGACATGGCTTCTGTCGTTAGGAGCTCGTGTCTTCCTGCTGGGGAAATAAATGGTAGGGCAGTACAGTGGTTAAGTGCTTGCACTCTGAGCTCAGATATATGGATTTAAATCTTGCTCCCATCACTTGTTGGTTCTGTAGCCCTGGCCTCAGATTCCTGCTCTCTAAAGTAGAGATGATAAGGTTTTGTGATTAGATAAGCCAATGCCGTCGTACAGTGCTTGGCTCAGTGCCTAACCCCTGGTAAGTATCCAAACAAGTGTTAGTTATTAGGTTGAACTATATGAAATCACCATTTCTGTAGTTCAAATATCAGTGATTTTATATGGTTCAAACTAATTATATATTCATCATTATGAATCCTTGGCTTGGTTACAAATCATAATGTATAAATGACTGATTAGTAGAGGTATGCTCTGGGTCAGGTGAGGCAAGTCTGGAGAGGCAGAAAAGTGTATGGGAAAAAGAAATGGGCCTGGAACCAGATGCATCTCTGAGCCCCACCTTCTCCTCTCATTAACCCCGTGACCTTGGGTGAACCACTTAACCTCTGAGCCCCTTGCCTCATCTGTGCTATAGATACAATAATCCCTTCTACTTCACTGGACATTGTGAGGCTAATATCAGATGATGGATGTGAAATTGCTTTGTAAACTGGAAGGCACTGTACTCATGTATTCATGCTTAATATGAAGAGTTCTTAAAGGTAGTGAGATTTGAGCCTGGGCTTCAACTAGACCATCACTAGGTATAATGTAATATCCCTCCTAAATCTGTTAATCACAGTTTTACATTTGAAGTATAGCACTGGCTCCTAAACTCAAATAGCAGCATTAGAATCAAGTTTCGCTAGTCAGGTTTGTGTCTAAGGCCTACAGCCTTCAAGCACTATAGGGACCATCTGGTGACCAAAAAAAGAGACCATCTCATTACAAAGGGTAATTGGCTTGCAGCTAAATCAGTCAACAGCTAACATTTATCAAGCTCTTTTAATGAGCCAGGCACAGTTTTAGCTCTTTACATGAATTATGTCTCATTGAAACTTTGAAAAATTCTGTGACATAGGTAGGTACCATCATCACCCCCGATTTTACAGACGAGGAGACTGAAGCAAAAAGAAGCTAGCAATTAGGAATTGGCAGAACTGGACTGGTGAGTTCCGTCATCTGATTACTCTCAGTAGTAGTCAGAAGCACCCATTGGCAGTTGGCCCCGTAAGAGGGAGGCTTGAGAGCCATCTTTCTGGGGCAGCTCTAGTTGTTCAAACTGCTACCGCTGTACTTCCTGATGGAAGTCCTGCTCTTCCCACAACCAGCCAGGGAAAGCCAAGCTCTGCTGGGGCCGTCCAGCCTGTTGGAATGGCTGCACACTTCATCCTTGCCGTCGGCCTGCCTGTACCCTGCTGAAGAAGTGAGAACTTTGGCTCTGACCTCCTCTCGTTTGTGGGGACTCTCTGTGTTGTGAAAAGTAATGCTCACTTTGTTTGCTTCTCCATATATCTCGAGTCTGTGCTCTCCATGGAAAGAGCTGGCTTCTAGGTCTTTGTGGGACTAAAGCAGCGGCTCAGGGTCAGCAGATAGCCCTTGTGGCGAGCCCAGTTAGGGTAAAGTTCGGCTTCTGTGACAGAGACATACAATGAGACTGAACAAAGTTTATTTCTCGTTTATGGAACAGTCCAAGAGGAGCATCCCAGGCGGCAGGTGGGTCTGCTTCACGCAGTCAGGCAGGGATGCAAGTTCCTCCAAGGTGCTCTGCCATCCCCGAGGGAAGTGCTTCTCAAACTATATGTGGTGGAGGACTCTTTTTTTTTTTTTTTTTTTTTTTTTAACATTTTCAATCCATTTCAGACCAAAATTTTTGTAAAAAATAGTAAAAATGAATTACTGGAAAAATACCTCCCAAAGACATGCAAAATACAAGACTAAAGTGTTTTATTATTAGATACAATACACTTAAATTGCTATAAATGTTACTAAATACAGCCTCTCAATTTCTATACTTGTTTCATCAGATTTTGGGGCGAGAAAACTCTTTGAGTGGCACTGGCCCCAGTACTCTTATTGTCCTCACGGCTGAAGCTGGGTTGTATCAGGTCCAGGTGACAGTCATGGGAAGGGAGCTCACCACATTCCATGATCACTTTTCATATTTTAAGTGAGGTTTATTGAGGTATAATTTACCTAAAATAAAACTCATCCTTTGAAGATGCACAATTCTGTGAGTATTGACAAACTGTGTAACCACCATCACAATCAAGATACAGAATTTTTCCATCTCCCCAAAAAGATCTCACTTGCCCCATTTCTCATTAATCTTCTCCCTCACTCACCCCTGGAAATCACTCATCTAATTTCTGTCCCTGAAGTTTTGCTTTTCCCAAATGCCATGTAAATGGAATCATACAGTATTTGGCCTTTTGAGTCTGGCTTTTTTTCCCCTAGCATGATGCTTTTGAGACTCACTTATGTTCCTGCATGTATCAATGAACTGCTTTTACCTGAATATACAACAGTTTTTACCCATTTTCCTGTTGATGGGCACCTGGGCTCTTTCTAATTTTCGGAGAGTATGAATAAAAGTAATATAAACATCTGCATAGAGGTCTTTGTGTAAACACATGATTTCATTTCTCTTAGGTCAATATGTAGGAGTGGGATGCTGAGCCATACAGTAAATATATATTTAATTTTATAAGGAACTGCCAAACTGTTCCAAGATGCTTGTACTATTTCGTACTCCCATCAGGAATGTATGAGAGTCTGAGTGTTCCACATCCTAGGTAGCACTTGGTATTGTCAGCTGTTTTATTTTAGCCATTCTAAGAACTGTGGACTCATGGCATCTCATTATGGCTTTAATTTGTATTTCCCTAATGACTAATTGTATTGGACATCTTTTCATATGGTCTTTTGCCAATGTTCTCTCTTCTTTGGTGGAGTGTCTAATTTTTTTTTTTTTTTTTTTTGCCAGTTTTTAGATTGGGTTGTTTGCTTTCTTATTACTGAGATGTGAGAGTTCTTTATATGTTCTGGATACCAGTCCTTTATCAGAATGTGTTTTGCAAGTATTTTCTCCCAGTCTATGGCTTCTCTTTTCATTTCTTTACAGTGTCTTTTGAAGAGCAAAAGTTTTGAATTGTTGATTAAATCTAATTTATTAATTCTTTTCTTTTACGCTTCATGCTTTTCAAGTTTTATTTAAGAAATTTCTGTGTAATCCAAGGTCCAATGATTTTCTTCTCTGTGTTTCTTTCTAAATGATTTCTCATTTTAAGTCTTATAATTTGAGTTAATTTTTGTTTATGGTGTGTGGTACAGGTCAAGTTTCATTTTTATTGCATATGGATATCTAATTGTTCCAGCACCATTTGCTGAAAATACTATCTTTCCTCCATTGACTTACCTTGGCACCTTTGTCTAAAATCAATTGACCATATATGTGTGGGTTTATTTTGGGGTTATTCATTTGGTTTCATTGGTCTACGAGTCTATCCTTTACAAATACCACACTGTCTTGAAATCAGGTGATGTCCCTCCTCCAACTTTGTTCTTGTTTTCCAAATTGTAGGTGTAGATGATTATGCTGTCTGCAAATAAAGACAGATAGGCTTTTTTCCAAATCTATGCCTTTTATTTCTTTCTCTTGATTTATTTCACTGGCTAGACCTTCAGTACAGTGTTGAATAGGAGTGGTGAAAGCTGACTTCACTGTCTTGTTGTTGATCATAGGAGGAACACATGTTAAGTATAATACGAGTGGAAGTTTTTTCGTAAATGCCCTTTATCAGGTTGATAATTATTCCTAGTTTGCTGGGATATTTTATCATGAAATGGATATCAAATTTTTTCAAATGAATTTTCTGCATCTATTGTAATAATTCTATGTTTTTATTCTCTTTTCCTCTGTTGATGTGGTATGAATTACATTGATTAATTTCAAATGTTGAGCTAAATTTGCATTCTTGGGATAAAATCCACTTAGTCATGATACATTTACCATTTTTGTATAGTGTTAGATTCAACTTACTAATGTTTGGATGAGGATTTTTACACATATGTTTGTGAGGAATATGGTCTATAACTTACTTTACTTGTAAAGTAAAGCCTTTGTCTAGTTTTTATATCAGGGTACTGCTGGGCTCAAAAACTGAATTGAGATGTGTTCTCTCTTCTTCTTTTTCTGGATGAATTTCTATGGAATTAATATTATTTCTCCTTTAAGTGTTTGATAGACTACTTTAGAGAGCCATCTGGGCCTTTGCAGGAAGGCTGTAACCACAAATTAGACTTTTAAAATAAATATAGGATTATTCAGGTTATCTAGTTATTTTGATTAAGCTTTTGTAGGTTGCATCTTTTACGGAATCCATCCCTTTCCTCTAATCAATCAAATGTATTGGCACAAAGTTTATAATATTCCCTTATCTTTGTAAGTCCTTATTATCTGTAATAATGTTCCCTCTTTCATTCTTGATTGGTAATTTATTTCTTCTATCTTATTGATCAGTTTGGTTAGAAGTCTATAAATTTTATAGGTTAATTTTTAAAAACCAGCTTTTGGCTCTGCAGATTTTCTCTGTTGATTTCTGTTTCCAATTTTATTGAAGTTTGTTCTTTTCTTACTATGTCCTTCTTTATGCTGACTTTTAAGTCAAATTTTCTCTTCTTTTTCTATTTCTTAAGAAACTTATTGATTCAAAAATCTTTCTTATTTTCTAGTATAAGCAATTAAAACTATAAATTTCCCCCTAAGTACTCTTTTAGCAGCATCTCACAGATTCTGATATGTTATGTCTTCATTTTCATTCAATTCAAAATATTTTCAAATTTTTTTAAAAGACTTTTTATTTTTCCTCTTTTCTCCCAAAGCCCCCAGTACATAGTTGTGTAGTTTTAGTTGTGGGTCCTTCTAGTTGTGGCATGTGGGACGCCACCTCAGCATGGCTTGATGAGTGGTGCCATGTCCACGCCCAGGATTCGAACCGGTGACACCCTGGGCCGCCGAAGCAGAGTATGCAAACTTAACCACTTGGCCATGGGGCCGGCCCCTCAAATTTGTCTTTTTACTTCCTCTTTGAACAATGGGTTTTTAGGAGTGTGTTGTTCAATTTCCAATTATTTGGAAAGTTGCTGTTTCAGAGAACATATTTTATGTCACTTGAATTTGTTTAAATTACGGAGAATGTTTTATGGCCCAAAATATGTCTGTCTTGGTGAAGATTCTATGTGTACTTGAAGAGAATGTGTATTCTATATTGTTTGAGTGTGGATGGAGTGTTCTATATGTAAATTAGACCAAGTTGGTTAATAGTGTTGTTCAGACCTTCTATATCCTTACTATTTTTCTGTCTGCTTTTTCTATAGATTATTAAGTGATGAATGTTAAAGTCTTTATAGTTACAGATTTGTCTATTTCTCCTTTCAATTACATCAGTTTCTGTTTCGTGTGTTTTGAAGGTTCATTGTTGAGTGCTTACACATTTAGGATTGTTATATCTTCTTGGTGAATTGACCCCTTTATTATTATGTAATGTCCCTCTTTATCCTTGGAACTATGTCTTGTTCTGAAGTCCATCAGTCTGATAGTATAGCCACTGTAACTTCCCTTTGTTTAGTATTTGTATGATATAACTTTTTCCTTTCTCTTCCTTTTAAGCTATCTATGTCTTTACACTTGCAGTGGGTTTCTTGTAGATTGCGTATAGTTCAGTCTTGCTTTTTATCTGTTGTGACAATCTTTGCTTTTTCATGTAATTTGCACTTAATGTAATTATCGATGTGATTGGATTTAAATTTACTGTCCTCCTAGTTGTTTTCTATTTGTCTTATCTGTTCTTTGTTCCTTTTTCCCACTTCTTTTAGATTAATTGAAATTTTTTATTAGTCTACCTTATTTCCACTATTGGCTTATCAGTTATACCTTTTAAAAGATTTTTGCAGTTTTCCCCTGGGGTTTACAATATACGTTGTTAACTTACCTGAATCTACATTTAAAGAATATTCGCTTCATGTAAAGTGGAAGAATCTCATGAGAGTATATTCCTATTCATCCCTCCCATTCTTTGGGCTATTTTTATTGCAAATTTTACTTTTACATATGTTATAAGCCCCACAATACAGTATTATTCATTTTGTCTTACATAATTATCTTTTTTTGTTTTTTTTAGGGAGATTAGCCCTGAGCTAACTACTGCCAATCCTCCTCTTTTTGCTGAGGAAGACTGGCCCTGAGCTGACATCCATGCCCATCTTCCTCTACTTTATACATGGGATGCCTGCCACAGCATGGCTTTTGCCAAGTGGCGCCACGTCTGCACCTGGGATCCGAATCACGGAACCCGGGGCTGCCGAGAAGCAGAACGTGTGAACTGAACTACTGCACCACTGGGCCAGCCCCATAATTATCTTTTAAACCAATTTAAAATAAGTAAAAAGAAAAGTGTCTTTTAACTTTATTTTTATCATTTTCTTTTTTTTTCATTTCTTTGTGTAGATTCAAGTTTTCACTTGATATCAGTTCTTGGATACTCTGTTCTGTTGTGGTTTTTCCCATTCTTTTTTTCTCTTTGTGTTTCAGTTTGGATAGGGTCTGTTGACCTATCTTCAAGGTCATCGAGTCTTTCCTTAGCTAAGGCCAGGTTACTGATGAGCCTATGAAAGGAATTCTTCATCTCTGATATCATGTTTTATTTTCTATTTCAATTCTACTGCTTCTTATATTTGTCATTTCTCTGCTGAAATTCCCAATTTGTTTAAGCATTGTGACAGTTAATTTTATGTGTCAACTTGTCTGGGATAAGAGATGCCCACATAGCTGGTAATACATTATTTCTGGGTGTGTCTGTGAGGATGTCTCTGGAAGAGACTAGCATCACCCTCACCAATGTGGGTGGGCATCATCCAATCTATTGAGGACCTGATAAAACAAAAGGTGAAGGAAGGGCGAATCTGCTCTCTGCTTAAGCTGAAACATCCATCTTCTCCTGCTCTAGGACATCATTGCTCCCGGTTCTTGGGCTTTTGGACTCACACTGGGATTTACATCACTGGCCCCCAATTCCCAGGCTTTCAGACTTGGACTGAGTTACACCACTGGCTTTCCTGGTTCTCCAGCTTGCAGACAGCAGATCATGGGACTTCATGGCCTCCATAACTACATGGGCCAATTTCTATGGTAAATCTCTTTTACATAGATATATATCTCCTACTAATTTTGCTTCTCTGGAGAATCTTGACTAATATAAACCTGCTGTCCAAGTTTCCGCTAGGTTCTCTAACATATTAATCATAGTTATCGTAAATTTTCTATCTGAAAATTCCAATATTTGGGTTATAGCCGAGTCTAGATCTATTGATTCTTTTATCTCTTGGGAGTGAGTTGTTTTTCTTACCCTTTTTTGGTATGTCTTGTAATTTTTTATTCATGTTGGACATCATGTGTACAGAAACAGTAGAGAGGAAGGTAAATAATTTTATGACTGGACATGCCTCTTCTTTTGTCATGCAGTTAGCATGGAGAGAGAGTGTTCAGTCAATCTAGTCAAGAGTTGAGCTTGGTTTGTGCTTTCTTATGGTTATTATTACCTTCAGTGCACCATAGGCTTCCAATTTCTTCAGCACTGGGCTGTTGTTACCATGTACTTTTACTGGGAGGAGGGGGAGGGGTGCCAGAGGAGTTTTCTCAGTGGCTCATCTTTCAGCCATTTTGCCTGCCTGTGCTCCTGAGGGACATCACTCTCCATGCTCCTGTCTCTCATCCAGCATTAGATTGATGTTGCTTGTTACTTGATGCTAGGTTTGTAAAGGGTGTCCAGCCTCAGTCTTGGTAAGCCCTATGTGTCTTGGCTTCATGGGTGAGGATTTCCAGCTCTTCATCCCCTTGGAAGCCAAACTCTGACTCATATCTGTGGTTGTTCTCTGGAAGGAGTTTCCTGTTCCTCCCCTTCCAGTGACAGACCCTTGCTTAGTATTGGTGTAGGATCCTGGCCTTTCCACCAGAGAGAGGTTGTTTTCTCTACTCCTCCTCCACCAGCGACTGATCTTTGCCTTTGTCCTAGGTTGAGGCAGTTTCCTACCCCTCTACCAGAAACAGGTGGGTTTGCTTCTGTATCTCCCCAGAAGCAATAGACGTTTGCTTATATCCTAGGGAAGAAAATGCCCCTTCTTCAGTGGCTTACTGCTTTTGCTTTAAGGATAGCATGCTGGGAAAGTAAGTGGGACTTGTGCCTGTTCCGAAACAGCAATCACCTCCTGAACATCTTCACCATCGAGGGGACTCTCTCTGGTCTTTTGCTCTGGCTTAATCATTCTTGTGAGCACCTAATGGGCTCTTGCAAGTGCGTATGAGCTCTCCTATTCCAAACGGACACCCTAGCCCACATTTGGCCTTTAGATTTTATTACAATTTTAGCCAATTTCTTCTTACTTGCTTGTATGGCAGCCACTTCTCCCCCACATGCTTTGCCCAAGGTGAAACAGTTCACATGCTCTGCCTCTCCTCGGATAGGCTTTCTCCTCTTATAGTTCACTTTATCTAACTGTCTTGTGACCTCACTTCTTTGATTAGCTGAAGAAAAGTTACGATTTTGTAGATTATATGGCTTTTTCTCATTTTTAAACTGGGAATGGGGTTCTTTGAAACTTTCTATATTTTACACAAAAGTGCAAATTCCCACCATTGTCATAAAGGTGTAGTCCCAGAGGTAGCTCACAACATTTCCACTCATGATCCAGTAAAAAGAACCCAGTCACAACGTCATGCTTAACTGCAAAGAATCCTGGGAAATGTAGTTAGTCATGTGCCCAAGAAGAGGAGAATGGATTTTAGTGAATAACCAGCAGTTTCTGTCACCAGGCTCCAAACAAGTAAAATCTAAAATAATTCTGGGCTTGGAGCAATTGGGTAACACTGTAAAACAGTGAGGTTTACTGGCCCCATCCTTGGCGTTAGTCCTGTCAAGATGGTAAGAAATCTGAAGGGTGAGAAGCCCATGCCCATCCCCTTGCGTGTGTCCCACGAGCATATGAGGGATGTGTGCAGAGGGGTCTCTCCAGATCCATGCACATCTGGGTTTTAACTCCACTAGGATCCCCTGGGTAATAGACTGAATCTTGTGGGAGGCACAAGGTTTTTCAAGCCCATGGTTTCTTAATCCTGGCTGTGCATATTAATCATCTGTGCACAAATGCCAGGCCTTCATTCTAGATGTTCTGAAGGAAAATCTTTGGAGGTGAGACTCAGGCATCTACATTCTTTGAAGAAAGACTTCTTGGATGATTCTTTGTACATAGCTTTGGGTGCCTCTGGGCTGGTCTGCGGAGGAAATGAAAGCAAGATAAATTCTTTTGGCTGCCTTCTGGGTTATGGCCTTCTTCCTTAAGGGAAAATGACTAGGATGAGGTGAAAGACTGAACAAAACCAACTTACCCCTCTTTGGCCTGGACCACCTTCAATCCCTCCTAGAAAGACGAGAGCCACTTTGGTGATTTTCCAGTGAAATTGTGAACTGCCGCAAAGGAACCTCACAGATAAAGGATGATCTCATCCTTTATCTCAGCCATGCAGGCTCTGGGGGCATGTAGAGGACTCAGGCATGTATCTTGGGGTTAAGTAGTCCAAAGTCCCTCAGAAGCCGACACGTTCACAGTGTGTACGATGATCAGGTAGTGACTTTAATGTGTGGGAGCCCAGAGGAGGATGGAGTAACTAAATTGGCCTAGGATGTCTGAGAAGGCTTCACAGAGAAGGTCATGTTGGAACTGCAGTTTGAAGGATGAGTGAGAGGTTGGTGGTAGCTGGATAGGAGACAAGTGGGTAGAAAGACACAGAGCCATAAGGGGCACTGCTGTGTTTGGAGAGTGATGAGAGGGTTCTTATAGTCCAAGCCTAGATAATATGGAGGGGTTGAGTGGTGTACATGCCAAGGCATCTCGATTTAGTTCTAGGAAGAGCCAGCTGTAGTTTTTTGGGTAGAGTTTTCTTTGAATAGAAAGCTGTGAATGAATCCAAGATCTGGCCTGTCTCGTTTTTGGGTTCTTCCAGAAGCAGACCCTGAAACAAGGATTTGAGTGCAGGTATCTCTCATTTAGGGACTCCAGCTGAAGGGGTGGCCACTTTCTCAGTCATGCTGTCCTCATGTAGAAAGCAGAGACAGTGAAAAGCTTGTGCAGTGAAAGCTTCTATTTAGACATGCTTTAGCCCATGTTTACTCACATCCCATTGGCCAAAGCCAGTTGCATGAGCAAGCCCAAATTCAATAGGATAGAAGCACCTTTGACTTACAGGAGAGCATGGTGAAGATGGGGAGGGAACCAATAATTATGGGCAAATAGTACAATCTACCAAGCTCACATGCTGGGTGCAAAGTAGGTACCCATGCTGTGTTGGGGTGAGTTTAACCTAATAGAAGAAGCAGCATATTATTAAGGGCCAAGTATAGTCCTTTAGATAGAGCAAAGATCAAATTTGAATTGACAAAGCAGTGGTATCCTCTGATGGCCATCTTTTGCTTGTGTCTCAATGACTTGAGACCAACTTGGCATATTGGTCCCATTGTCCCCAGGTACACATTGTCCTTCACTCTCAAGGCTGGAGAAGACATATTAGTCAATGGCACAATGGGCTTCACCCGAACAAGAGAATGACCTCTGCAGGCAACCAGGACTGGCATCTAATCACTGTCAGAAAGGATGGTGTAAGCTCAGCCATCTGAAATCCCAACATCCTGTTTTGGCTTTCTGCCTCCAGGGTTGCCTGGCTCCTGGCCACCAGCCCAGTGGGGAGCAGGTGAGGTCAGTCAGTGCTGGAGCCAAGTGCCTGTCCTGTACCATCTCAGGAAGTGACAGCTGCTACAGTTAGATGTACCCTGGGCTTATTCTGGTTTATGGGTGATGCAGGCAATTGGTGAAAGTTGGCAGGAGCACCTTCCAGGCTCCAATCTTCACCATTACGCTCTTTGATGTGGAACTTTGGAGCCTCAATACCCTGCTTGGCCTAGGTTGGAGCAACCCCAGAAATGTTCTCTGAAGGAAGTCTAGGCTTTGGTAAGATATGTAGGTAGGGCCTTTCTAGCCCAATGTGAATGGTGAAGAGACTGATTTTTCACAAGAGGATGCCACCAGGCTCTTAGCCCTATTGGTCTTGTAAACTGAAGTAGTGACACTCCAGTCCTTGCCAGAAAACTCACCCCCCAAACCCTCTGCAGACTGTGCCCACCTCTGTCAGGAAAAGGCAATTCAACTGACTCATCCTTACCTCTAGGCAGGGCTGCTAGATAAGGTTGTACAGATTGTACCCTGTTCATGGCCCCCACGGGAGTGGGGGGAGGAAGGGGACACTCCACTGACCCCGCCGTGCACCCTGGCACAGGGCTGGTACACTGGAGGAGTAGGGGGAAGGAGGCCTTTTCTTCATTTAGCCAAAGGCCCCATATGGCAGCTGAGGCCCTGCCTGTAGCTATCATTAAGCTTATTCCTGGGTCACACTGGGCCTTAGAAAGCTAAGTGTGAAGCCCATGATGCTTTTTGCTTGGCTGTCCTTCATTTTCATTCCTTGAGAGGCAATCTAAGAAGCAGCAGGAACACTGGAGCCAGATTGCCAGGGTTCAAATCCCAGCTTTATGACTTACTAGCTGTGTGGTCTCAGGAAAGTTACTTGGCTTCTCTGTACCTCAGTTCCCTCATCTGTAAAATGGAGATAATGACATTATCAACCTCATGGGTTGTGAGAATTAAATGAATTAATATGTGGAGTGTGTTTAGAACAGTGCGTAGAACACAGAGTAAGTGCTATGTAAGTGTTAGCTAGGATGATGAGGTCAATGACGATGACGCTATTGAGGACATTGCCCATGACATCAGGAGCCCCTTCTCTCTACCCCCATTATGAATTTTCTCTGAGGTGTTTCTCTGAGGTCCCATGCCCAGAAAAAGTTATGGTTCTCTTGAGCAGCAATCTGTCTTTATCTTTTGGACACTACAACTCATGTTTCCATCTTTGCTTTGGGTGCTAAAATGAGCAGTTTCAGGCAAAACTAACCATTTGTAGAGGGGTTTGTGGGATGGGTTCTGTGAGCTCATGGCTCCTGACCCAAATCCTTGGAATCTGCCTTGATGTCTCTCTTTCTTCATACTCAAAACAAATCCTGGGGGCTGGCCCAGTGGTGCAGCGGTTAAATGAGCACGTTCCACTTCTTGGCGGCCTGGGGTTCGCCAGTTCGGATCCCGGGTGCAGACATGGCACCACTTGGCATGCCATGCTGTGGTAGGCGTCCCACATAGAAAGTAGAGGAAGATGGGCATGGATGTTAGCTCAGGGCCAGGCTTCCTCAGCAAAAAACAAAAAAAAAAGAGGAGGACTGGTAGCAGTTAGCTCAGGGCTAATCTTCCTCAAACAAAACAAAACAAAACAAATCCTGCTGTTTCCTTCTTCAAAAGCTGTCCTGGTTCTGACCACTCTTCACCCCCTCTCCAATGTAAGTCTTTCTTCAGGACTAACATGCAGACTCTTGGTTGGGTCCCTACTTCCCCCTGGCCCCCAAAGCCTGCTGTCCCTTAACAACAAGTGTGGCCTTTAAAAACATAAGTCAGTTCACATCACTCCTCTGCTTTCAGTTCTTCAATTATCTTAAGAAAAAAGTCATGATTTGTGCTGCCCCCATCTGTCTCCATCCTGGCCCCGCTCATGCCCTCTGCTGCGGTCATATGAGCCTCCTCGCTGTCCTTGTAATCCACGGTGCTAGGCCAGGGCTGTCCCCTCACAGTGCCTTCTCCCTGGGATGCTTCCCCCTGGATACCGCCACGGCTGCTCCTTCCCTCTCTGCATCTGAGCCTCTGCTCGAATGTCCTCTCGTTACAAGCCCTTCCCTGACCATCTTTTCTAGAGGAGCAACCTCCCTCCCGCCCTGGCTTTCCAAAGTCCCCTCATTTACTTTCTTTTTTCTCCTCAGCATTTACCACCATCTGTCATAAGTTTATTTTGTCTTTTCTCACTAGTACATAAGTTCCTTTCAAACAAGCACTTTGTCTTGGTCACCCCAGTGCCTAGAGTGATGCTTGGCACACAGCAGGAGCATGATAACGTCATTAAAGAGATGAGAGAGTGAGCAAAATTCTTCCTTTTACTACGCCATCCCCATCTTCCCTGGCCTGGCTTCTCAAAGGCTTGGAGGCAGTGTGTGAAAGTAGATATGTTACACCAGAACAGGAGCAAAGGGAGAGATTGAGAGAGAGAATAGATAAGGCTTCTGAAGTCCCAGTGATTCCTCAGTGGCAGATTCTGTTGGAGTGAAACATGGCTGTCAGTGGGACGTTCTATGCCCTATAACTGATTAGAATACTCTAGTAGCTCCCAGCCTGCCTTCACAGATGCCAGTGGATGAACCAGAGTTTACTGCAAGGAGAAAGAGGCCCCTGAGCTGGGGATAAGCATTTTCAATCACCTTTTCTCTCATTTGAGAGCTCCAAGGGCCACGCAGACCACATATATGCTTGCTTCCTTGGAAGAACAATATTAACTAGGAGGGGTGGAGATGCCCCCCAGCAATCACTGTTAAAGATGTTTCCCTAGATAGAAAGTGCTCTGGGCCCTGCACCTTGAGTTGTGAGCCTGTTTTGGCAACAGAGTCGGGAGTATGGTTTGCATTTCTTCAGTCTTGGGGGTGGTGATGGTGATGTTTCTCGTTTTCAGCACTGGCTGGCTGCAGTTGTTCAAGACAAAGCTCCTACTGCAGCAGGAGCTCCAGAAGCTCCACGAGCTCCGGGTCCCTCGGGCTCTTTGTTTGCTGGGGGTTTTCCCCAAGGATTTTGGACAACGATAAACATAATTGGCCGTTCTCTTCCTCTGACCGAGACAAGTGCACCTATGCCACATCTGAGTAGTCTCCTCAGGGGGCCTGCCCTTCTTGCAGACTCAGGCTGAGCCCCTCAGAAAGCTGGAGGGAGTCACTTCCGAGCATCCTATGCACAGGAGAGCAGAAAATCTGATGCAGACCATTTGTGTGTTTTGCTATAAGAAAATGCAAAGCTAGCAGAGTGAATTAATTCTGAGACAGACAATAGAGCGGGGCCGGGGCAGGGTCATTCAAGAGACACAACTTTTTCTTTGGAGCTTTTAGCAGAAGCAACTCCCTTCTGAGCCCTCACAACTTCTGAAGCTTTTCTTGGAGGACCGTATCTCCACTCTGAGGGCAGTTAGAGAAGGCATACAACTTTCCAGAACCTTCCAAAAAGGAGTCTTTTTATCTGAAAAAGGGCTTCTTGCCCATGGCTGGGCTTAGCAACGCCTGCTGGGGACCCAGCTTATGAATCTGTGGATCCAGCTCATGAGGACGTGTGTGTGAGGAGGGAACACACTTCCACAAGGGGAACATGCTATAAGTGGCCTTACTTCTGGCCCTCTGCTTCTATTCATCTCCTAAATGGGTATGATTTCTCTAACACCGTACAATACTATTTTCCTGAACCCATTTCTACTTGCTCCTGCTAAATAATTATATTCATGAGAAGGGGCAACCCAGTGGAAAAAAATTTGGTCTTAATGTGGGGTGACTTGTGACCTGGGAAAACAGGCAGCACGAGCATTTTAGGAACTAACTTTTGTAAATACCCACATTCTGAAATTTAAAACAAAAGCCACTACTGGCCAGTGCTGTTAGCTAATTGTCAGACGACAGACAAACATACTGCAGCCAGAAGAATCCCCGCTGAGTTTGGGCGGCTGATTTCTCTGGCAGCAAATGAAAGCTTTGGCTGTTGCCCCTGAGCACTGGCTGAGCAAGCCAGGACTGAGCACACCTCACATCCCTCTCTCCCCGCAGGGTGGGCACAGTGTGTGTGTGTGTGTGTGTTTGTGTGTTGCAGGCATCCTACCTCACAATTTTAGGCAGCTGCACACCCCACCCAGGGACCCCACCCCAGCGTAATTCACCCCACACCTCACAGCCAGGGTGATCCCAGGCTCAATGGACAACAATTTGGAGGCACTGTTTACAAATCAATTTCCCCCTCTAAATAGGCTGTTATAAGAGTGGACCCTTCTGCTTGCCCAGCCTGGGCCCACCTGTCACTGGGACTTCCTAGCCAGTGGTCACACTGTATTGATCTTTTTAATCCCCTCTCTTTGAAAGACAGAGCCAGCTGATGTGGCGTTCCTCAAAAGAAAGACTCTCCCACTGCCCCTACCTCTACAGGTAGCTGCATATCCGGGGCTAATTCCCCACTAAAAAGTCTTAATTGGCTTATGGGGAGCCTGAAAGATCTCCCTTGTGTTTACAAGGTTAAAGGAAATGATGGATCCCAAATGCCCTTGTCTGTCTTTATCCCTTTCTTGGTGGAAATCAGGTGCATTTTATTTTTTAATTGTTTTTGAAATGGGACTGGAGGGTTTGAAGGTGGGTGGAGATAGTGTTTCACTTTAGTGGTTGCGCAGCCCGCGGAAGGGAAGAAAAACCCCAGAGACACACCAACGTTAGGCAAGAAACTTAGTGACTTTTTTTTTCTTAGTTTTTATTTACACGAGACATCTGCAGTACAAAAATGTAAACTTTGATAGCTCATAATAAACTCTTTATGTACAAAAATACATTTTCATATGAATGAGGCATCTTGAATAAATTAATGTACTCTGCAGCCCGGTGTCTGAATAGCTATGCCAGAGTCTCGGGTTCTTCCTCGAGCTGGCCTGCGGTGGTGGGGGTCGGGATCCATAATGCATGAAGCCCACTCCTTGTCTCTCCTTTTTAAGCCTTTTCATTGTATTGTCAGCCGGCTCAAACCGAATTTTCATGCTCGTTTTTCTTCATTAGAGTTCTACAAATTGTAAAATTGACTTTTCACCTCGTCTTCAGGGGCCGATCTGTCCCTTTTCTAAATCACACTGAAATGGTGGCTGGGGTCAGCTCTGAGCCAGCCACAAAGGAGGTTTTGTGGAGTTCAGAAAGTGCAAAAGGAAAGGCCGTCTAGGGGCGGGCAGGAGGGGCCTGGGGCTCAGGGCTAGAGGAATAGACCAAGGGGCAGCCACAACGAGGATGCAGCGACCTAACAGGCGGCTCAGGTATCCCCCTCCCCTTTAAAGCTCCCGCTTCCTCTCCTCCGCCTGGCCTGGGGTCCGGAGGCCGCAGCTGGGGTCTCGCCTACTGCCTGTTTCCTGGGGGAGGGGGAAGGTAACGGTGTATAAGTAGGGCCTAGTGGTAAGGCATGAAACAGGGCGTCGTGTGGAGCAAATCCTTGGGCAGGCCAGGGAAGGAGAAAAGAGAGTCGCCGGGACCATAGGCGAAGTCTTCGGAGGCGGCGGGGCTACTGGGGTCAGAGAGCGGCGAGGCGGCGGCGGCGCAAGGGGAGGCGGTGGCACCGGAGCCCCAGGACTCGGCGTCGCTGGCGGGGCTTGGGGGCCCGGGCAGGCAGGGGGCGCACTGAGGCGGCAGGAGGCGCTCCCGGGCACTGGCCCCGGGCAGCCCCTGGTCCGCCAGGCGCAGAGTCTCGGCCAGAGCCCAGATGTAGTTGTAGGCGAAGCGCAGCGTCTCGATCTTGGTGAGCTTGGTGTCGTCGGGGAAGGAAGGCAGCACGCTGCGCAGCGCGTCCAGCGCCGCGTTCAAGTTGTGCATGCGGTTGCGCTCGCGGTCGTTGGCCTTGACGCGCCGGCTCCTGCGCAGCGAGTGCAGCAGCGCCTCGGAACGTACCCGTGCGCGACCCCTGCGCCGCCGCCGCTCCTGATCGTCGTCCTGCGCCCGGGGAGTATCGGAAGCCCCGGGAATCCCGGGAGCGCCCCTGCAGGCCGGCACGGGCGGCCCCGAAGCGGAAGCTTGAGGTTGGAGCCTGGCACAGTCTTCCTCGTCGGTGGGGAAGCCGGACAGGTCGCTGCTGCTGCTGCTGGCGGTGCAGTCAAGGTCCGAGAGGCATGTCTCCAGAGGGGCTGGCATCGTTGCTTTGTGCAGGACCGACGGACAGATAAGAGGCGCTTAGAGGACAGGAGCCTGGGCTGAGGGCAGGGCCGCCGGGGCGCACTTACGATCCGAAAGGCCCCGGGCTACTCTGTGCCCGCTTCGGGCGCGAAGGCTTGGAAGGGCGCAGGGGCGCACTGGGAACTTGGCCTCGCCTCCTCGCCTCGCCTGCAGGGGCCACGCTCCCGGTCGGTCTCCCGAGTGATCTTGCCGGCGATCAGATCAGCTCGTGTGAGTACCGAGTGTGGCACACGACCGGCCTCAAGACCTCTTAAGTACCCGGCGCAACAATGGGCGCCCCCCTCCCTTGCCACCTCCGCCCCCGCGGCAGCCCCCGTGAATGGAGCGAGGCGGCAGGTCAGCCCCGTGCGGCGTCCGGGTATTTGCATAATTTATGCTCTCGGGGGGCCGCCCTCGCCCCTCCCCCCTCCCGGAGCGTGCCCGTAATTACCGCGGGCCAATCGGCGGCGTCGCGCGGCCCCGGGAGCTGTCTCTGGGCCGCGCGGGCCAGGCGTCTCCAGGCAGTGAAACCCAGGCGGGGGTGGCCGGCGATTAGCGGCAGAGGCACACTCCTCCGGGGGCGGGCCGGGCGCCCCTCCCTGGGGTGGGATGGGGAGGCGGGGCGCCGGCAGGAAAGTGTGAGCGGTTCCGCGAGTTGCGGAGAC
Organism: Equus caballus; assembly: GCF_041296265.1. Lineage (NCBI taxonomy): Eukaryota > Metazoa > Chordata > Mammalia > Perissodactyla > Equidae > Equus > Equus caballus. The sequence goes on along the minus strand of NC_091697.1, from coordinate 56,145,257 downwards.
GTGGAGCCGGCTGGGAGCCTGGGTTCTCTTTCTCCGGCTGCCGACCGGCCGCCTGACTTTGGGCAGGTGATTTGACTTCAGTTTCTCCATCTGTAAATGGGGCACAAGTCTCCCCTGTTGAGGATGATATGAGGTCACGTTCGTGGGACGCTGGACACCGCGCTTTTGTAACCGAGCGCCGCGTGAATGGCTGCGAGATGCAGCGCCCTCGGAACCAGGCGAAAACCCTATCCAAATAGACCCGAGAGTGGCCAGGTGAGGGTCATAGAGCAGAGGGCAGAGATAAGCGTCCCTGCTCCGCCCAGGTTGGTGAAGAAATAGGAGAATGGCCCTGCGGACCTTCACCTGGGGGCGGGGCTGGGGGGGCAGTGCGGAAAGTAAACGAATGGATGATTTCCCAAGTTGGATGGAGTCTCCGCGGAACCCTTCTAATGCCCCCACCCCCCCAACCCTGTGCGAAGACTCTTAAGGTCACAAGCCTGAGAATCCCCTCCCCTCAGGAGCCCCCCCGCTCCCCCCGCCCCGTTTACCCTGCATCTCTTGGAGGGGGCTTTCGGCCTCTGAGGCTCCCTCAGGTGAGAGCCGGCGAGGGCACCGGGCTTTCCTAGCCCGGGAGAGATGGTAGCAAGTGCTCAGTGGAGCCCCTCGGCGCCCTCCCCTTCTCCCCCTCAGTGATGTCAGCGCGCCCATTCCAGCAGGTTTTCGCTGCACATCAGGATGGCTTTTCTCTGGTCACCAATGCTCTGGGGCAACAGAGGCGCCGATACCCTCAACTTAGTATTTAGGGGAAAACAGTCACCAAGAAACACCAGATCATGGGGGTGGGGGATAAAAATAAAAATTAACACCTTTCAGCAAAGTTTCAGCCTCCTCCTCGTGATATCTGGGTGGTGGCCTCAGGCCTGGTGCCTGGCCCGCTGTCCTCCAGCCGACTCTGCCTGCGACTCTCTCCGCTTTCTGGAGAGGTGCTGGCTGGGGACACAGTCACCTTGGCTGGCTGACCAGTGCTTGTTTTCTGGCTCAGTGGACTCCACCCCCCAACCCCCTGCCACCCCCTGCACCCCACATGTACTCCCTACCTGGGGGGAAGGCTGACCCGGCCATATATAAGGGCCCTCGGTTTGTTAGAAGTCACAAAGAGTGACTTAATCAGCTTAAGCAAGAAAGGGAAATTGTTGGGTGATCCTGGCGTCTCAAGGAGCCCAAGGGCTGCCGGCTTTGGTGTGAGCCTGGGGGGCCTCACGCAGCTCCTTGCCTCTGTTTCTCCTGCTTCAGCTTCCCCAGGGCCCCAGTACCCGCCCACCAGCCTCCACTTGATGACATCTCTGGGCCCTTGGATTATTTTCCTGAGACTGCTGTAATAAATTACCACAAACTAGGAGCCTTAAAACAGCAGAAATATACTCTCTCACAGTGCAGGCGGCCAGAAGTTGGAAAGCAAGGCGTCAGCAGGGTCGGCTCTTTTTGGAGGCACTGAGGGAGAGTCTGTTCCGTGCTTCTTCTGGCATCTGGTGGCTCCTGACAAGCCTTGGCTTGTTCCTGCACCACTTCAGTCTCTGCCTCTGTTTCCTGTGTCTTCTTTTTTGTCTCTCATAAGGACACTTGTCATTGGATTTAGGACCCACCCTAATCCAGGATGATTTCATCTCAGAATCCTTACCTTAATTGCAACTGCCAAGACCCTTATTCCAGATAAATTCACATTCTGAGGTTGTGGGTGGACATATCTTTTGGGAAGCCACTCTTCAACGTACTACAGCTCCTTTTCCAAATTCCTAGAGGAGAGAATCTTTTTGGTCAGGGGAACAGAGTCATCAGAGTGGCCATTTGTCATTTCTTGGCTGCCTTGCACCTCAAGAGCCTTTCTGTTGAGGAATTTGAATGCGTGAGCCCCTTCCTAGCAATGAGGGTGTGGCCATGTGACTTCAGTGCGGTCCATCCAATGCCCCACTTGGAACTTAGGCTTTAAGGCAGTGACAGTTCAGAGTACACTGTGTCATAGCAGCAACCTGGAAGGGCCAGTGGTAGAAGAGGTGACCAGGAGCCAGTGGGTGTCATAACCTAGCTCTTCACTGGACCTGCCTTCAGCTGTGGTTCTGTACTCTCCACCCCCCACTCCCACTCCTGCCAGCTTGTTTTCCACACCTGGTTCTCCAGCCTTCCCATTGGTTGCAGGAGAAACCCATAGCAGGCCTTTTCCCAGTAGGACTTTTTTGCTTGAATTGGCCAGGTTTGACATCTGTGGTTTGCTAAATATATACTAAGTTAAAGACTTAGGTTGCCAAAGCACAGAGACTGAGGCAACCTATATACCATATTGCTTGCCTATTCTGGGCCAAGCATTTTGCTAGACACTGGGGAACAGAGGTGAAAACCTGGCTGATGGGTCCCGTAAGCCTAGGGTTCAATGCCGGCAGAACCCTTGGAGATTCTCATCCATCCACTGCTCCTCATACATGGGAAACTGAGGCGGGAGATGGGGAGGTCTTTTCTCCAGGTTCCCCCAGGGATCACTGGTGGTTGAATTTGGGCCAGACTCAGGAATCCTTTCAGCCTTCATTCCATGTTTTTCCATTACCATTAATCAATAAATACACAGTGAGCACCTGCTGCCTGCTGCTCTGTGCCAGGTGCTCTGTGGAGTGTCAGGCAGACCTATAGTCCTGGGGCAGGGGACACGTGGCCACAGAAGGGTGACTGGCTACCGGCTAAGAGAAGTACTGAGGGCCTGTTAAGGGGAGCAGATCTGAAGAGCATTGTGCAGCCCCCAAAGGGAAGGCTTCCTGGCAGAGGGGGACCTGAGAAGGCCTTGAAGGATGGATGGGATGTGACTAGACAATCTAGACAGGAGGGCGGGGAGGAGATGACTGTGGTGGCAATGTGGGGCCCAGTGGGAAGAGGTTGGGGGCAGTTGTGATGGGCCTTGAATGGCCATGGTGGCCTTTCTTATTCCTTTCTGTCTCCTCCTCCTGCTGCTCTCTCTGAGCAGGGCTGTCGCAGTTATTCCAGTGGTTTACTGCACAAGAGCATCCAGGTTACGTGGGAGCTAAAATCTAGCCTCTTCACTCCCCATCCAGACATGCCTCCTGAGGTAGGACTGCATGTATCCAGAGAAGTGTGCTTTTCAAATGTGTACCAAGGTACCCTATGAGCTAGCAGTGGCTCTGTGCCCTCTCCTGCCTTTGTCCCCCTCCTTTGCCGGAGCCTTAGTGACCTGACCAGGTGGGCATCTTAGCCTTGCCCTGCCTGCTCCTGGCTCTTGGACAGTGCTTGTGGCAGCTTCTCCCTGGACATTAGTGTCTGTCCCATGTGCTTTTCATAAGTGCATCTGAGGCTTGGGGACCCCTCCTACAAGTGACCCGCTGTGGCTGGAGCTGAACCCTGGGAGGATGGGGATGAGATGGTAGCTTAGGCTCAGACCTGTTCCTTTTGAGGCAAAGAGCTTTCTCCTTGAGAGAAAAAGGCTGGGCCTCTTCTAGGAGGGTATGTATCCTTGCTGGGGGAGATGAAATTTCCACCCCCTTCCCCAGTTCCTTGAAGCCTAGTACAGAGCACATCTGTGGAAGCCCTCATTCTCGGAGCACAATAGGATGCCATGTGGGTATGTAATAAATCCAACCACAGCAGGCACCAAGGTGGTGAGAGCTGCACCAGGTGTTCTGGCTGTCTGTTGTGTGAGCCATCCAGCTGCCAATCTGCTGGGGGGTGGAGGTGGGTGGATGCGGCAGATGTTCAAAGGGATTGGATTAAGTCAGTTTCTCACACTGTGATCACCTGAGGGGGTAGTAGTGATGTTGGAGATCCCCACCCTAGATGCCCAGAGTCAGCATCTCTGAAAATCTGGACCACATGCTGAAGTCACTATTTTTTTTTTTTTTTTTTGAGGAAGATTAGCCCTGAGCTAACTACTGCCAATCCTCCCCTTTTTGCTGGGGAAGACTAGCCCTGAGCTAACATCCATGCCCATCTTCCTCTACTTTATATGTGGGATGCCTACCACAGCATGGCTTTTGCCAAGCGGTGCCATGTCTGCACCTGGGATCTGAACCGGTGAACCCCGGGCCGCCGGGAAGTGGAACGTGCGAACTTAAACACTGCGCCATGGGGCTGGCCCCTGAAGTTACTATTGACTGATACCTAGAGCCTCTGTTTGCCCCTCATTCTGGAAAAAAGATCTTGCTTTAGCATCCGCCCTCCTATCCTGTGCTTGCTTAAGCTCTTGAGGCAGATCAGGGATGTTTCTGTGACAGCTCAGAGGTGTTCCAAGTGATCCCAAGACTGGGGCTCCTCCTGTGGCTTTGCCTGCCTGTCTGGCAATGGGCAGAGTGAGGCGAGGAGAGGATCCTTGAAAGGCATGTAGGGGCCAGAAGGTGCACACTTGTTCTGGGCAGCTCTGGAGGTCTGACTCAAGACCACTGTGCAACCAGGAGGGAAGTGATTTCAGTTCTTTGTTGAGAGGACCTTTCTGACATCAACACACTGATGAAGGAACCAGTTTTCTGGAGAGATGAGAGGGAGAAGCTCTCAGGGTTGAGAAGGGCATCAAATGCTTTCAGGGTCTTGTGAGATTCTTGGTGTATTTTTTTTTTTTAGTAAAGAAAGGCCAAAACAGGAGAAAACAGTAGCAAAGTATAAATGTTTACATGTAATAAGTTGATGTGATTTACACATAAAAATACAAAGGAGTCTGTGCTGTTCACAAAAAAGTTTCAGGATTTTAAAATGCCTGTAGGGATGGAGATCCAGGAATGGAGCCAGATTTAAATTTGTGGTTGCACAGCTTCTTCCTCCAGCCCTGTCAGTGTCTCAGTGACCACGTGTATGACTTCATTTGGAGTTGGTACCCACAGCCTTCAAAGCCCGTTTGTGACCATGAGGCTGAGCCAAACAGCCTCCTTGCCATCCTCCCTTTCAGTTATCAGAAACAGGGAAGCCTGAGGTTGAGCAAACTATCTTTTAGAGATGTTGTAACAGGAGTCAGGCTGAGGGGTTAGTGTCCTGTAATTACAAGTGCTGGGATGATAATCTGAATGTGTGTGTGTGGCGGGGGAAGACACCACCAGACTTCATACTTTCCCCCCCAAATTATTTTAGCTGACATTTGTCATTCCCCATCCACTCCAGTTGGTTAGCCGGAATATTAATTTCAGGAGTGCTGGGGCAACTACATATAGATCTGAATTTTGTGTGGTTATAGGCAGAGTTCTTTTTTTGCAGTACACACGAGCTCTCAGATGCAGCTTATGATAGGAGAGGTGAATGGTGCTGGCACTCTGCTCAGCCCCTCATCCCGCCAGGTTTTGCGCGCAGGGCAGTGTCCTGCACTGAGTTCATAAGGCTATTGGGCACTGCCGCCATCACAGGGGCAGCCTGGATGGGAATTTTTGCACAAGGTAAAGCTGTGGGGAGGGCCACCATTTCTCAACAAGACTGCTCAACTTCCATCATCATTTTCTTTTTGGAGCTACCTGGGGGGAGGGATGGCATTGATTTTGTGGGTGGCATTTTGGAAAGAAGATGTCGTAATCTTTTTAGGAAAAAAAGGAAGAAAAAGGTGCAGTTACTGAGGAGGAAGGGATGAAGGATGATGTCGGACCCACAGGCGGGCAGTGTTCCTTTCAGTCCATTAAATACACCCGCAGATATGCGTTTCCATCTAAGAGAAGCAGGGTGGGGTTGGGGGAATGGAAAGGAGAAACAATTCCCTATTTTCTTTACTGATGACCCATGACAGTTGTGGAAGGGGGGGGAAGGGAGGAGGGAGACGAGGCAGGAGGGGGGAAACAGAGGGGTCTTTCAGTGACAGAGCAAGGAAAATGGCAAATTATCCATGGTTTCCAGAAATCCGTGGAGGCCCCCTGGGCCCCTGCCCTGCTAAATACAGTGCCGGCTGTATGCATTTCCCACCTCAGAGATGTCTGCTTGAATATTCTGCGGCATTGTGTACCGATGTGTTTGGTTGTGTACAATCTGCCTACGTGTGGGATGAATCTTGGCCTCCAGGGCAAGTCCTGGTGAAAATCTGCTTTGTTCTAGTGCTGTGTAAGGAATGTTTTCCAAAAACACACTGGGCAATTCCGCAACCCAAATAAATTATTTCCCCAAGAATTTTTCAGATTTGATTGGAGTTCTCAAGCCTGGGGGTGGGGAGGGGGCCAATGTGTGCTTGAGCTAGCCCAAGGTTTGAAGTGCATTTGCGGTTTGGGCCAGTCTTGGGGGAAACAATGTCCTTTTTGTACCCAAAGTAGAGTGGTGGAGGCGAAGGGGGTGTGCAAGCTTGTGCAGGGAGGGCCTTCGAGGGTGCAGGCCCTGAAACGAAGAGGGAGCAGGCAGAAGGTGCTCGCCCCACCCCCTCCCCAGCAGTGAGGCCTGGAATCATTTTCACATCAGCTGCTTGAGGCTAGATCAATCCACAACCTCCTTCAAAGCCTCTGAGTGTTGCTTCCTCAATTTCTTGAAGTTAAATCTGGGCTCAGATTTAAAAAAACAAAACAAAACATAGCCCCTGCTGTTGCTGTCACTAGATTTAGCTCCCCAAATCCAGGCTGCACCTGCCACAGGATAGTGCGAAAGCCAAAGTGAATTTTGCTGAGCAGTTCCGTTTTTGTCTGCTTCATGTTTTTCAGTTCTTAAGAAGGTCTTCAGTGGAGATGAAAAACCTTTCCGTGTCAAGATGCTTGTGGATCAGGTGTGGGAAAACCGCACAGGGGTGTTTTCTTCTTTGTGTACAAAAGAAGCCCCCGTGAAATTTATCCTAATGGAACTTCACTATTGGTTTGTGGGGAGAATTCAGAAATAAACACAGAGAGTGGAGAAATAGCTGAAGGGTCTTCCTTTCGCTTTTCTCTACCTTAACACTCAGCGACATAAATTCACGTGGGGTTGGAACACAAATGCATTTTGTTTGTAGTAATTAAAATGTTTTAATGAGACAACCATAAAATGCACCATTAATTATTTTATTTCAAACACTTCTGCCTTCTTTTGAACCAGGTCTATTTAGAAATAGTTTAGAGAGTAGCCTGCAGTTTTATTCTTTCCTCTGCATTATACACAGGAGTGGAGAAGTCATTTATAAATAATTACACAATGTTTGGGGTCTTTGGGCTTGTATAATATATCAAAGCGATTAGTACACTTTTTGTTCCATTGTAAATGCTTTTTTTCTCCTTTCAGTTTCACTTGCCTTGTCTTCTAGCTAAACCTTTTTCTGGAAATCTTTTGTCTTCTTCATTCTTTTTGCTTGTTACAGCCCAGGAGCTTTCTTCTTATTCAAACACTCGCAGCAGGGGCAAAGAAAGCGACTTCGGCCGCATCTTAAGTTTTACCATAACTTTCTGGCATTTTCTTTTCTTCCAGTTTTCCCAGACTACCTAGGGGCAATGAAGAATTATAACATACATGAATTATTGGTACTCCCCTCGAGTTAAAGGGGGAAGAAAAGTGCCTCGTTTTCTCTGCCCCCCAGGGTCCGAGCGAGCGGGCGGCGCTGAACAATGTATTTATCGCTTTGCATCTCTTTGGCCGCCCGCGCCCCCACCCTCGCAGCCGCCGCCGCCGCGGGTTTGCTCCGGCCCCCGGAGAGCCGGCGTGGCTCCCTGTCTTTTATGGAGCCACAAATAAAGCCTCCTTGGCTGGAAGAAGGGGGTCTTGGCGAGCCCTGCGCAGAGCACCCTCGCGCCCCGGCCCTTCCCCCGGCGCGGCGCAGAGAGCGCGCGGGGCGGCGGGCGGCAGTTCCTCGCCAGGCCCGCGAGCGGATTAGGGCCGCACGAGAGGCGACCGCGCCGTCGCCTCCAGCCACGTGAGGAGGGCACTGGCTTCAAAGGTCCCCACCAAACTAATCCTTGTTATCCGGCAGGACCGCGCCACGCCGGAACCCGGCCTGCGTCCTGGGCTGGCTCCGGGCGCACGACGACGCCTAGGGAGCCGGGCAAGGTGGGGTCATCCCCGGTGACCATACGCCTGCAGAAAAGGCGGGGGGCGGGCGGGCGTTGTCACAAACAGGAAACTTCAGACGCTCTCATAGAGAATTCCGATGAAATCGGGGGAAAATCGGGGGATACAGGTGTTGGCATTAAAATAGGGCGTTTCGTGAAGAAACACAATAAAAGACGGGTGGAAGAAAAAAATGCAGGTCAAGAAAACCCCTAGGAGGGGTCCAGCTATTCCCCTCTGGGGCGTTCTCCGAGGCTGGAGGGCGTGCTGTCGCTCTGTCCCCTCCCGCCGGCCCCGCCCGGCCGCGGAGCACGTCGCAATCTGTCAACCCTCGGCCGTTTCCATAGGAGGGGCCGCCGGCGCCGCGGAGCCTGAATGGCCGCGCGCGGTCGGACGGGCGCACGCCCCGCGGCCCCGCTGGATTTGGCCGCATTTGCATAGCAGGTGCTGATGCTTGTCCATTCTTACTTAAAGAAGTTTTAATGTGGGATAAATTACCAGGAATTAGGAGCAGGCGTGGGCGGGAATAAAGGGACCCTGTAGCCAGTCTTCTTACCGCCTCCTGGCTCAGGGAAGGAGAGCGATATTATGGGAGGTTCAACTATTAATAGTCTCCTTCACAAGCTCCGAACCCCCAAAAAGGAGCAAAGAGAAAACAGGAGGGGACTTGAAGCAATTTGATTTTAGAATCTGCTCTGTAGCGAGTAAAGCAATAATCCCAGGGATAGTAATGCGATTAGCGCGCCGAGATCTTTGAGTCAGAAAGTCTGGTCGAGTTTAAAATGTTAATCCTGACCCTAATCCGCCCCGTTGGCAGCGTGGAAGTGCTGGGCACGAGCGTTCATGTTTTCTTCCCCTACGCGCGAAGAAGCATCAGGCGAGGCCCACATCGGCCCACTTCTTGATGACAATGAGAGCACACAGGCTCCGGGCCGCAGGGTGCCAGCCAGGGCCGCCCCTGGACAGGGGTGCTTGGCTTCCCCCTCCCCCAGGGCACCAGGCCCATGTGGCTCTGCCGGCCTCCGGGGTTCATCCCAACTATTTGGAATTTTGCAAAGGCTGAGAACAAAGTGGAGTTTCAAAGAGGTGGGATTTTGAAGACAGAGGGATTGGAGCCGCTCACCCAGACTCCTTTAGGCCAGAGCCAAGGGTATCCTCTTGTAAGGGACGGTCTAGTTTCCAGGTTTTGGGGGTCTTGGGGCCTGGAGAAGGGGAAGGCTCCCTCAGACTCCAGCCTGACAGATTGTGGGTCTGCTTCTCATCTCTGTGGGAGAAATGCGTGGAGTATTGGGCCCTTGAGGGGTCTCCAGATATTTGGGGGACTGAGAAGGGGCCACAGAGAAGAAAGAGTAGACCTAGCTTGAGCAGTGCTGCACCCCGCCCCCGCGCTGTCTACACCAAGATGCTGTCAGACAGTATGGGGACAGATACCAAGGTGCTCATCTCCTTAGCCCTCTGGCTGAGGAGCTCTCCTCCTCCCCTCGGGCTTTTTAGAGCTCCGCCTCCTCTGATCTCGGTGGTTTCTCTCTCCTGGCCCAGTTGGACCCCACTTTGGGGCAGGATCACACCTGGGATCCTGCGGGCAGGCTTCTGGCTTGCCCGAGGCGCTTCCCAACACGCCTGCTTTTCCCGGAAGGCAGTATGAGATGCCCAAAGGGACCATATGGTTTGGAGTGAGAGCCTTGGAGCCCACAGACAATGGGGAAGTGAGAGGCCCAGGTCAGTGGCAGAGCTCATGCGGCTGCAAACCTCTCTTTCAGCCTAATGAAGCTGTTGTCTGGGGGTAATGATGCAAATGCCCTGGCCCTTTCTCGCCACGATAGTCTAGAACGTGATTTGTCATACAATCTGAATCTTTGGGAGGACTTTAGACAGAACCTCCCCCAAAGATGGAGATGAGCCATATGTGCACTTTGCATCTGAAGTGGGGGTGGGGGCGGCGGGAGGGAGGACACCGCCCACACTGCCTTCCCAGAAGGACAGCGTTCTGACAGCGGGAGGACACAGTCTGGATGAGCCCAGAGCTCCCTGACCCCAGGGGCCTCATAAGTGGGTGCCGCAGTATCTAATGACAAATTAGCAGTGTGTGCTGGATAAATATGTAGAGGATCTGGATATTCCGAGTGGGGTGATCATTGCTCCCCTCGTTCCTTTTTCCCCTGCTGCATGAGGACAAGAGAAGGGGCCATTCTGGACAGAATGTTCACTTAAGAGCAATGCTTAGATTTCACTGTGCTGAGTGCCCTAGCTGATGCTAATTGGGGCCAAGATGGACACACTTCAGTGAGTGTTTCTGAAACAGAAATAGTAAAAGAGAAGCAGGGACCAGGTGACGGGCATCCTGGGCCTGGGGCCCGTGGGGAAGGCACAAATCAGTGTCAGAAAGACAAGTAGGAAAGTGTAAAAAGCAGCTTCCACTGTGTGCTCGTGAGGAAGAAGGTAGTGGTTGCTCCTTACAGGGAGGGAGGCAGCTCCTCATGGCACCTCCAGCTGGGACACTGTGGGTCCCCCCAAAGTTTGTGCGCAGAAACATATTACTCATTATCAATCTAAGGAAAGCAGACTGCTCTGGAAGGCATTGATCTAAGAGCCCTTTTTTGCTGGATGCAATAGAGAAACGTCAGTGGCCCAACATGAACCTAATAAAAGCGATGACAAGGGTCTCTGGGACAGAGTCTGCCCTAGAAAGGGAACCAGAGAAGCAAAGATGACACATTCACATCTGCCCACAGGTGGGGCCTTTCTTTTCTGCCCCACCTTCTTCTGTGCCCTCTGCACCTGGCACAGTGCCTGGCCCAGCATGGTGCATGCTCAAAGGATATTCTTGGAGAGAATGGATTTGTGCATGGGCTCTGGGTGTTCACATATGTGTGTGTCTGTCCATGTGTGGTTCACATGCATGTACACATGTGCACATACACAGCCCTCCCTCACCTTTAGGGGAGCAGGGAGCAGGGAGCTGGGTTGCATCACTTCTCTGGAATTACTCCACCTCCTGTAACCTGAGAGTTGGCCCACAAGTTGGCTCTGCTGGGTGCTCAGCCCCTGGCTGGCAGAGGGCTTGGGGGGGGTGGGTATCTGTTCACTCATTCTGTGGCAGTGTAACTTTAGGAGATCAAACGGGGTGGCGTGGGAAATGGAGGTGCCATAATCCGAGGAGGAGAGGTCCCTAATTACCCTGCTGGCTATGGGGGCCACGCAAAGGCTGATTGAAACCCTGGTCACGCCTTCACCACCAGTCACTCCCGTGGCCACAGGGAAGTCGTAGCCAATCTCTGCCAAAACCTTGGCCACATGATACTCTTTCTGCTCCCTCGGACACCTCCTCTCTGGGCACTGAGGGAGAGAGGAGGCGGAGTTACCGCGGGGCAACACCAGCTCTCAGAGCCCAAGCCACAGGCTGCTGACCGCAACACCTGTTACCACTGAGAGTCGTGTCCTGGAGTGGGAGCTGGGAGGTGGCTCTCCTGGACTCCGGGGTGGAGTGAGGTGGGGGTGCTGAGAACCCAGCAGGACTGGATTTTCGGCTAATTCAAGGGCGATGCAGAAAACTTTGTTTAGAAAAATGGGAATCTTTCTAAAACATCCCAGTCTTCTTTCTTGTTTTAACAAATATGCCCCTTTGCATGAGCTCTGGGAACACCCAGGGTCAAGATGCTCAGAACCCATCCCTCTTTACCTATTGACTCCGTCATCATCATCATTATTCATATTGATATAAACACTATTTGTGAGCAATGTTTGTGAGAGGGACATTGAGCTACACCCTCAGTATGCATGGTTTTATTAAACTCACAAGCCTGTGAGTTGTATATTTTTTATCTGCCTTTTAAGTGTGAGAAGATTGAGGCTCAAGGAGGTTGAGACACACGTCCAGGATCATGGGGCTGGCAGGCAGTAGAGCCAGGATTGGAACCCAGGGCTCTATGGCTTTAGTGCCCACGATGTTGACCACTCAGCCTCCTTCTGTCCCTTTCACCCTGTACGTGAACACTCACTCTGGTCGGTTCCATCTAGGGGCTGGGAACATGGGATGGAAACCTCAGCCCAGCTCTGTGGGGGAGGGCAGCTGTTGCAGGTGTGGAGGTGGGTGAAGCTGTGGGAGAAGGTCTGTGCTTGTCTGCTGGTTGGTTGCTCGTGTGGGGAAGGGCTGTGACCGTGGTATGCAGGGGACGTTGTTGGGTTTGAATTGGTCTCTGTTCTTGTTTTCTTAGTGAGAATCGAGAGGTCTGGGTTCCCTCTGCTACCATGAGAAAATCCTTCTCCTCTCAGGCCTCACGCTCTGCATCTCAAAAAGGGATGACGGGGGTGGGGGGTGGAGGTGTTTAAGGTATGCCCAGGGGCTTGCAGACCAGCGGGAGATCTCCAGGCTCACTGGTGAGTGCTGCCCTCACTTAGAGTCTTGGGGGGTCACCTGGCTGTGTGACATTAAACGATCTTCTCTCCTCTCTGCTCTCTCTATCTGTGCAGTGAGCAGAGCTACTGAGGGGCCAGAGAGCCGAGCTGTGCTGCAGAATTGAAGCCAGCAGCCTTTCTGAGTGGCCAAGGGGTTATTCTCTGAGTTCTGTTTGGTATGGAGTTCATGGCCCCAGACTTTGTGGGCTGTCCTGGGCTTCTTGTCCCCATGTCCCTAAAGAATTCAGCATGACCTTGGCACCGAGAAACCTCAGGTTACTTAGGGTCATTGGTTTGGTAGTTGTCCATTTAATTAATTAATTAATTCATTCATCGCCATGATGCTAAGTCAACTTTTCCTGGGTAAAAGATTACTTAACTTCCCTGTCTAAAACCCTTCAGAGGTTTCCCATCGCCCTTAGATGAAAATGCCCCTTCTTTTCATTTAACCCTAGTCAACAAGGTTCTGCGTCATCTGCCCCTGCTGACCTGGGATGTCTCAGCCTCGTTGCTGGCTCCTCCCTCCGTTGCCCTCGCTGTTCCAGCAACACTGGTCTCCACCTAGTCCCTGTGCACTTGCTGTGCCTTCTGGAGCTCTCTCCCCCTGCCGGCTCCTTCTCAGAGGAGGCCACCCTGATGGTCCTGGTCAAAGCCACCCTCCCTGGCCCCAGCGGTCACTCTGCATCACATCACTCTCTCTCCACCAGCACATAAGCCAGTGGGTGGAGGATGAGCAGTTGCTGAGGGCAAGGCACAGCTAGGTGGGCGACCCTCAGCTGGAGGAGACCTGGGACTGGTTCTAAGGAAAGCCACTTGGTGTAGCAAGGGCCAGAGGCACATCTCCATCAGTCCCAGGAATCACCCCTGGTATATGTTTAGGGTGGGAATGTGAGGGGCTCTGCCGTCCTACCTAGCCCTCAGCAGCCCTCTCAGTTGCCCCCCCCCCCCATCTAAGTCCTGGCTCTGCCCACTGAGCACTGGCAGTGGGTCCAGTTGGGGGCTGGTTGTGGGAGAAAACCTCCTTCCTGCCTCAAAGAGCTGGTGTTCGGCTGGGAATCAAAACACGAGCGTGTAAAACGGCCAGGGGACAGAACTCGAGTACAACTCTGCCTACCTTCTCTCGTTCACTCGGCCAGTCGTTTATCAAGTGGCTCTCAGGTGCGGGGGTCTCTGTGTGCAGTGCTGGAAACCCAGTGGAACTGCCCTTCTGGAATTTACATTTTAATGAATAAACAGACCATAGTCACAAAAATGAACAAACGCCTAAGACAACAGCAGGAGGTAATGAGTGCTAAACAAACAGAGTGCCACTGTGGGGAAGACCAGGAGAAATCTACTCTGGTGACGTGGCAGGGAAACCCTCTGAGGAGATGACTTGGAAGCTGAGACTTGAAAGATGAGAAGGAGCCAGTCGTGGGGAGAGCTAGAGGGAGAGCATTCCAGGCAGCGGCCCCAGCAAGTGCAGACTCTGGGGCAGGAACAAGCTTGTAGTGTGTGAAGAGCTGATGGAAGATCAGTGTATGTCGAGAAAGCCTTTAGGAGTGAGGCACCAATCTTGGACAGACAGTGCATATCATTGTAACATGAATAAGAACGAATATCTACTGAGCACTTGCCGTGTGCCCACACCGTGCGAGCATTACACCTAATTTAATCCTCACACCAACTCCATGAGGTGTGCACTGTTACACTCCTGTCATGTGGAGGGCTCAGTGGAAGCTCAGACAGGTGATGTCAATTGTCAGAGGTTGCACAGCAAGTCAGTGGTGGAACTGGGTTTTGGGGGTTAAGTCTGATTCAAGAGCCCAAGTTCATAACCACTAGGTGATTCTGTCTCCTAGTAGACAGGGAAACAATACAAGCTGCACACACCTGCTACGTGGAAAAGGACAGAGGAGGCAGGAACCAGAGAAAATCGTAGTCATGGCCTTAGGCTGTTGGGAGGATCCTGTAGAGAGATGTGTGGACAATCCTAGGACTGAAAAGTCACGAAGGCTACACCCATCCTCAGGAGTTTATTGTTCTTCGGGGAGCAGGGCTGCCTGTGGAGCATCTTAGTTGTCGAAAGGTGGGAAGCACTGCCACCTGTTGGTGAGAGAGGGTGATGGTAGTACAAGAACTCAAGAGGACGTGTGGCTCCACTGCCCATGAAGTGTTCCCTAGTCCTCCCTGGGTGTGCAGGCCTGCGCTGGGCGGGTGGGCAGAGGAGTGGGCTGAGGGCTGGAGGGCACGCGGGAGAACTGGGGGGCACAGCTCTGCCTCCAGAATGGAGAGGGCTGAGTTGGGAGGTTGGGCTGCCCACGTCCGTCCTTCCTCACGGGCACTAGAAGATCTCAGCAACTAAACTGAAGGGAGGTGTGGAAGAAGTGAGGGATCTGGGTTGGTTTGAAGGGCTCGGAGGGGCTCCAGAAAAGAGACAAAACCTGAGCAAGCAAGTATTTTTGCATAACTGTGAAATGATGTAAGCTATTCACTACAATATTTGAAATATAAAAGGTGGAAACCACCTATGTGTCCATCTATAGGGGAGCGGTCAATACAGTCTGTCACAAACGTATAGAAGAATGCTATGTGGCTACAAGAAAATAACGAGCAAGCTCTTTATGTACTGATACGGAAAGGTCTCCAAGACGTATTAAGAGAGCAAAACAAAACAACAGCAGAGACTAAGGTGAGAACAGTGAGTGTAGGATGCCATGGTTCATGTTCAAGGAAGAGGGGATATAAAATAGATATTCACCTTGCTGGTGTAAGCTTGAGGAAACTCTGGGGCGTGCGCATGAAACTGTTAAGGGGTTGCCTGAATGAGTGGGTGGGGCACAGGAGTGGGGGTGAGACCATTTATCTTCTATCTTTTTATTATTTTTAAAAAATTTAAATTAAGTGTATATATTCTATATTCAGGTGAGTGGTTTTAAAAAAGGAAAAGTATAAACAAACAAAATAAAATGGACGGGGCTGGCCCCGTGGCCGAGTGGTTAAGTTTGTACGCTCTGCTTCGGTGGTCCAGGGTTTCACCGGTTCAAGTCCTGGGCACGGACATGGCACCGCTCATCAGGCCATGGTGAGGCAGTGTCCCACATGCCACAGCTAGAAGGACCCACAACTAAAAATACACAACTATGTACTAGGGGGGCTTTGGGGAGAGAAAGGAAAAATAAAATCTTTAAAATAAAATAAAATGGAATTCTGACCCCATTGCAGGCTGGCACTGCTTCTCCTCCCCTGGGCCTTTGCTTCCTTGAGTCTGGAGCTAATAAACCCTTGTGGGCCATGTGTGAGCCAGAGTTCTAGAACCTGAGAGCTAGAAGAGACCTTTTATGGGAAGATCACTGAATTGGAAACCCTGTAAACCTTATGTGTAGATATCATGTTTCTCAAAGATACCTTGTATTAGACTTTGTTCATCTGTATTTTGTGATTCCTCCATATTGAGATTTACAAAGTTGCATTCATCAGCTTTTTGTACTTTCCTGTAACTAATGATGAGTCCAGGTAGCTCCTCGTTTAGTTGGTCTCAAATATTTACTGAGTACCTGCTGGGTTTGCGTGCTGAGCCGAGCCCTGGGAGTGTCCCAGAGAAGCCATGGCCCCAGGTTCAGCCCTTGGGGGGCCCACCATCTAGTGAGGAGATGGGGAAGGGACCAGCGCCATGGTGGAGGAGAGCAGGGGGGCAGTGAGCACCCCCCCTGGAGGGCAGCACTCCAGTCTCCCTGGCAGAACTAGGAAGGCTTCAGGGAGGAGGACACGCTTAAATGGAGACTGAAAGATGGGTGGTAAGAAAATGCTCCTCCAACACTGAGTTTCTTTTTTACTGTTCAGAATAAACGTCTTTTATTTTTCAAGTGCTCTATTTCATTTCAAAAAAGAAAGACATGCCTTCTGTTTCTTTCTCTTAGTTTCCATTAGGATTATTGTGAGAAACCACTTTCTCTGCACCCTGGTCGCAAAGAGGCAATTGTTGCTTCTGGTTTTACAGGGAGACAGGTCACAACGCAGCTGGCAAAGCCCTGACCATCCTGCCCACGCCCTGCCCTCCAGCCCCTGGCTGTCTCCCAGGCCTGAGCCTCCCAGGGATTGTTCCCCCTGTCAAGGTCTCATAACTAGGCTGCATTCCCTTTGTGACCTCAGTTTACCCATTTGTGAAATAAGACGGTTGGACAAGGTGACCTGTTGGAGACTTCCAGAACTCAGCCCCCAAGACTGTGGTGCTAAACACATGGGGAAGCTCACAATGTTCCCCAGGGAATGGGGTCCAGTAGATTCAGGTAAGCATGGCCTCCCTCCACCTTTCTGTCACAGTAAAGATGATGTTTCTCTGAGCCTCAACCAGAGACAGCGTGGCTCCATGATGGAACATTCAAGAGGGAAGTGGGGACAGAGCCAGGTCTAGGCTGAGACCCTTCACCTTGCTGGGCCTCAGTCCCTCCATCTGGGTTACCAAGAGGCTGATGGACGAGACCCTTTCCAATTTTACTAGAAGCATCCCTGGTCCCTCGGTGGCAGGTGTAGGAACTGGGTCCTCTTGCCCAGCCCTCCCCTCGGAGGAATGAATGTGCTCCCGAATGTGCTTTCCGAAACATCTTGTGGGAGTGAATCGGAGCTGTGTATGTGTGCAAGTGCTCTGTGCATGCCTCTCACTTAGGAAGTGCTCCATACAGGGGAGCCAGAGGGCCAGCTGCCAGCACTGGCAGGAGAGTCACTTGGTCCCGTCTCCCATTCAGGGAGGGGCTGCCATTTAAATTTCAACGTTATCACCAATGAGTTCATAATTAAAAATGACAGGCTGGAGAGAAGATAGGTATCATACCACTTTGAATTTGCCTGTTTCTAGATGATACCATATTACACACTACGAATTAATATTTTTAAGTCTGCCAAAATCTTATGGATCGTATGACAAAATTTCATTAAGTATTTTGGCAGGGGTTCAAAGCATTCATTTATTAAATGTAGAAGAGAAATGCTGTCACATTCTGTTTGGGTATTTTGTCCTGTTGAGGGCCTCAGCGGATGGATGTGGCCACTGTTTGAAAGGCCTCTGAGGGCCCCCTCCTGACCAGCAGGGGCTATCAGGAGTTGACATGCAGCCCTGGTCCCAAGTGGGACCTGGGTAAACATTCACAGGGGCCACTCTTCCTCTGTAGACACGGTGTTGAAAGAGAGTGAGAGAGGAGGCGGCGAAAGTGTCTGGTGAACTGGTGGGTGGCGTCTTTATTTGGAGCCTCTCCAAGCCCTGCATTCACTCCGGGAATCCTTTGCCACCTCCAGGGAACTATTTGAGCAGCCACAAGGTGGAGCTCGGTACCCACCTCCCACAGGCATCTGCTTACTCTGGGAAGCCTTTTCCAGATGGGAAGGCTGGGAGGTGGGTGCAAAGGACTTGGAAAGAAAAGTGCTCAGAGGGCAGCTCCCCCCGCTGCACCCCAAGTCCCTTGACAGGGGTCACGGAGTCTCTGCCTCGAAGGAAATCCCCTCTCCTTGGCATCTAAACCAGCCCCTGCCTGCCCCACCGAGATAGCAGTGGTTTCCTTCTACCAACAGCCAGGAAACTGAAGCTCGGGTGGGTTACCCAGATCCCAGAGCCAATCTGGGGCAGAGTCCAGCTCGCAAGAGAACGTTTTCCTCCGGTGTGAATCCTACCTCGTATCATCGGGACTTCAGCTTTCTCCACTATGGGTTGCTGCATTGCGTTATTCCAGGATGCATCTCTTCTTAGCAAAGGGTGCTCCCTGCAACTGTGCACTATGGTGGTCTGTTACTGTCCCACCAAATAGCGAGCTCTGCACTTAGTAGGCGCCTCAAATGTGTAAAGAGAGAAAAGCATTGCTGCTTAAAAAGTATTGCTTCCTTTTAAATAGGTAATATATGCACAGGAATAAAAGTCAAACAGTATGAAAGGGAGTTTGATGAAAAGAAAGTCTCCCTCTGCTGACCCCAGTTGTCCAACCTCCTTCCTTGGAGGTAACCTTTGTTACCAGGCACTTGGTGGCTCTTCCAGAAATATATGTATGTAGTTATGCATAGAAAGTGGGTTTTTTAAAAACAATTGGTGGCATATTGTTCCGGATACAGCGTATCCCCAGCTCCATTCTCTACCTTTCATTCGTCTGCACGGTGCCCCCTGGAGACTGATTATTATGGACGTCACTGGGGGGGCTCCCTCACCTTCTGCTTTCAGGTGGGCTTGGTCAGTGGCGGGCATGAGCCGGAGATGGTGAGGTGGGAAGGGGGTGAGTTGGGGTATTTCTTTTCCTGCCTCCTGCCCTCCAGGGTCACCTCTCTCAAAGCCTCTGTGGCATGGCCCTCCCCTCCAGCGACACTGTCCGGGTTTGGCAACCCTTCCTCACTGGCCCTCCTTCAGGGTTCCATGGCTAACAGCTCCCCACTGTTGCTAACCCCAGGGGACTGCGTTATCCCATTCGATTTCCCTTAACTTTGCCCATTTTTATAAATTCTCCCAGGGGTATGCTAGTAAATGTTTAATAACTGGCTCTCTGGGAAAAACAAAACTCAACCCAACCCTGATTTGTAGCATTTCCGGATTTCTGTGGTGTAAATTCTCCCACCATGGCTGATTTCAAGCTACCAACGATTTAATAACTGGCTCATGAAAATTCTGAAAATGTAGCAATCGTCTCTCATGGGCTGGTAGAACTGGCCTCAGCACTTTACTGACTTTCCTTTGTTAAATCATCTTTAATTGCCCCATTTGAGTGTGCCATCCATATATGGAGTACTCCTCAGGTACTTTGTAGGATGCCGGAAATGGGCATTTTTGATGACAATATTCTGTCAAACTGCTCTCCAAAATGGCTGAACCATTGCCACCTTTGGATCCCGGGATCCTCAGGCAGGGTTTTTGTGTGCAGCTGGTTGGCTGACTGGAGTAATAAGGAAGAGAGAGTCTGGAGTCCAGCTTTGTCTGGGGAGAGAGTCAGAGGACATTTGTTTGTGAACAGCCTGTTGGGGTGGGTCAACGGAAAGCCTCTTAAAGAGCAGGAGGACGGTTTCCCACCTCAGCACCACAGTCTGATCTCCAGGTTTGTAGATCCTCTGGTCAGTGCAGCACTGGAGGAGGGCAGCGGTGCAGGAGGTTGGGGCAGAAAGAACTCAGACTGGAGTCGGACAGCTTTGGCCTGACCCTGGCTGTGCCACTTGCTAGCTGTGTGGGTCTTTAGAGTCTTTGCGCTTTCCCATCTGCAGAGTGGGGATAAGCATGCCTCTTCCCCAGAAGGTTTGAGGAGTTGATGGAGTAAAGGACGTCACATGCGTCCGGCAGGGCCCTGCACATTTTAGCTGCTCTAGAAGTGACAGTTTTGATGATGATGGTGATGAGTGGCCCAGAGAGGACTTCGAGGCCCAGAGAAGACAAGAAGTCTTTGCCTTTAGAAGCTGTTTATTCTTCCTCGAGCTGGGAACAGCCCCTTTCCTACCTGGGGGAGGGAGAGCCCAGGCACCTAAATCTGCCTTTGGTTTTTCTTTCAGGGTAAATGTGCTCTTTTAAGACAAGCACATTAAGCCAAAGCTTCCATCGAGTGGCTTCTTCAGAAACCTGCCTGGCGCTTTATTCTGGAGGAATGCAATTGAAGCTTGTTTGTGAAACTATAATTCACTTATTTCTTTGTATTTAGGAACTTGAGTTAAAAAATATATAAATATGTATTTCTGAGTGTATTGAGCTTTTTAAAAAATGAAGGTTTCAAGGTTCTGAAAACTAAACTGATTCTACCAGAATGGGGTAGAAAATCTTCCACTGACAGTTTCTGAACTTGCAACAGCATTGCG
Source organism: Equus caballus (assembly GCF_041296265.1). NCBI lineage: Eukaryota > Metazoa > Chordata > Mammalia > Perissodactyla > Equidae > Equus > Equus caballus. The sequence goes on along the minus strand of NC_091697.1, from coordinate 56,125,139 downwards.
ATGTGGAGGAGAAAAGGGATCCAATTTTTCTTCCGGGGATTAAAAGTGAGTCCAAAATTGCAAGGACTTGGGAGAAAAGGCTCTTGTTGAGTTCCCCTTTGAATCACCGAGCCCTTCTCTCTGAGCGCTCAGTGTTGAGATGCAGCATCCTTACTGCCTAGAAACCCAACAAAGACTGGCTTGGTGACTGCTTTGAGGTTTCTGTTCCATGTAGAATTTTAACCATGAAAAGACACAAAGATTGGTTTCTTCTGAGTCCTTAACCGAACACCACAAAGAGGGACAATTAGTGTGGAGCTGGGCTGCTGTCTCCCACCAGCTATGCTGCTGCCATTTGGAACCTCAGCCCCCCTGGAGCCACGTGGGGAACCACCCCAGCCCCTCTCCGTCTCCAGTGTTTGGAAATGTGCCACAGACTCAATCGTCCAGGTGTGGAGAGTGCTGGGCTCCAGAGAGGCCATGTGCTGTGGTGTGGAATGGCTCTTTATTAAGTTTTGTAGCCTGGTTGTGCCACTTACTTGCTGGGTGTCCCAATCTGTAAAATGGGATAATAATGCGTGGATGGAAGGCCCGCTCTTAGGATGAGGTGAGATAATCATGGACAGTGTTGGTATGGAGTAAGAGTGCAATCATGGTGACCACTTATATCATGTTGTTCTCCCTATCCCTGGCTTTATGGCACAGATACCCTGCCCGACTTTCAGAACGCCCGGACCATTCCCAGCTCCATATCCTCTGCTCTCACTGAGCAGGTCTCCATGGTTTCTCTTGTTCATCTTCTTGTTACACATGTGGCTAAGGGGCTGTGCCCCTGACAGAGAGCAAACATCTCAATCTTTCTGAACTCAGCTTCTGTAGAAATAAAGGATTGTGATATCTCCCCCTAGGGACCACTTCAGGGGTTAGTGGAGACAACGGAAACAAAGTACCCGGCATGGTGCCTGGCCCGTGTTAGATGCTGAATAAAGGCTCTTTCCTTCACCTCTGCCTGGAACGTGAAAAGGACAACTAAACATACAAGACAGCTCCCACAAAGGCCGTGTGCTGCCTATTCACGTAGTAGGGGACTTTCTCCGTGCCTCCCCTGGTTCCTGAAGTGTGGCACAGAGGGCATGTGCACAGCCTTTGGACTTGGACTACAGGGTTCAAATCCTTCATCTGTCACTTTCACTAAAAACTTCTAAATCCCTCCAAGCTTTAGATTGCACCTATAAAAGTGTTGTAAAAGGGTATCTAACATTTAAATTATTTCAGGATTAAAAGACATGAAGCATGTGAAATACATAGCCCATAATAAGAACTCGGTAAATTATTGTTGGTGTTCAAAATGTTTGAATAAGTATTTCTATAGTCGGCATATGAATAGTTTGCCTAGCTATGTCTATTTAATGAAATTGACATACCATACCACACTCACTTTTATCCTGATCTTTTGAGTTTGCTTTCATTTTTGTTTCTTTATTTTTACCTATAGTAAATAGTGCTGCAATGAACATCTCCGTGCAAGTATTAATTTCCTTGATTGGGATTCTTCTCTTAGAACAGACTCCTAGAAATGGGATTATTGGCTTAAAGGGTTTATGCAGCTGTTCCTGAGGACATTTCCATATTGCCACACAGGCTGCAAAGAGATATTTGACAATACAAAATACTCAGGGTTCTATTATAGTCAGCAATCAGTTCTTTTTGACCTTTTGATGGAGATCCTTCTTCCATGCTAGCTTTTTATTTTAATCTATTAGGTTGAAATCCATGGCTTTAAAATGTATTATATAGTTATTTCAGTTTTAGTTCAATAGAGCTGTTATTCATAGTTAATTTTCTAAAGTCTTATTATAAAGTTAATGTAAGTGTTATTTATTCTCTGCAACTGGACCTTTTCTTTTTTACTTTTATTCATGTGTTATGTCTCTTTTGATTACAGTGACAGAGATTGGACTCTAACTAGCTTGAGCAAAACCACAATGAGTTGGCTCCTACAGCTGGGAAGAGAGAGCTGGTACGAGTTCAGGCAAAGCTAGATCTAGGGGCATCCCATGTGGTCTGAGTCCCATAACTGTTCTCTGCTCTAATTTGTTCTGTGTTTTGGCTTTGTTCTCAGCCAGGTTTTCTTCAAAGGATCCCAGTGATGACCTCTGGTGCCCTGAGTCCACATCCTTACGGCTTGTGATCAAAGAGAAGAGAAGCTCCTTTCTCCAGCTTCCACCTAATAAATCTTGTGAAGTCTCTGATGGACTTTCTTGGATTATGTGTCCATGTCTCAGCCAATCCATGTGCTGTAGGGGAGGATGCTGAGCTCTGATTGGCCATCCTGGGTCAGATATGCCCATTCCCTGCTTCTGGGAATGGACATGTCCAGGCGGGGATGGACATCATGATTTACAGCCCCCTCAGGCTTTACAGGTTGGGGAAGGGGCTTCTGAAGGAAAGAGCGGGATGCTGGGATGCTGGGATGCTGGGGATGCTATTACTGAGGAGGGGTAAGGTAAGCAGCATGCAAGTTGTGAAGTCACCACAAGATGGCACTTTTGATCTTTCTGCTTCATGTGAGCGCTGGGCCTAGACTGCCTTCCCTGGGTCTTTCTTTCAGTCTCTTAACCCCCAGAGATATGTTTAGTGGAACTCCTTCTTGACGGTTTTCAGAATTGAGGTCCTGCAGTCTGTAGGAAAAGGAACAAGTCATAGTATGCCATGAGAGGGGTGTGCATGGAAAAGTGCTGCTGTGTGGACAGAACTGGTTCGACACCCAGAGGGTAGTTTGACACCAGTGGTGGTGTTTGGTCATTTTATATTAAGCCTCTTCTGCTTAGCCCTATTCCTCAATGTAAAAGTTCTGTGAGTTTGCTCAAGAATCTGTTTTATGAGAAAGAGTGTTTGAGTTAGTTAGGAATTTGGGTATTTTCTCAAGAACATTTGAGAAATCTCAACCAGAGGCTTCTTGAACCCTCTCCCTCTCAACACACAGCCCCCTTGCTGAGGAGGCCAGCTGTGGGGTGGGGGTACACTGGGAGAGCCCACCGCTGGGCTCAGGGGTGGACAGGGGTGTGGGAGAATGCAGGGCCTTTCTTCTGGATCAGTTTCCAATGACTCGGGTGAATGAATATCACAGTCTTGGGGCCAGCTTGGTCCTGGAGACACAGAACCATCTGGTCATGTGTGGATGACAATATATCCTAATGTTCCACAGGGCAAAATAAATGCTCTAAAAGGAGAACTTGAACATCAGGGCTTAGCTCAAGAAGCGTTCTCTCACACACTAGCCAACAGTGATCTCTTTCCTTGCTTTCCCTCCTCCACTAGTCATAAAACACCTACTCTGTGCCAGGCACTTGCCAGGGGCTGGGAATTCAGAGACAAAACCTACTCATGATTGTCAGAGATCCCATAGCCTTGTTGGAGAGACAGACATTTAGAAAGAGGCCATTCAATGTGGAAATGTTGAGGGTGTGGTGACATAGTGTGGCTCAGCTAGGCCTGAGTTGAAATCCTGGCTTGGCTATTTGGTACCTGGGTGACCTTAATGTAAGTGATTGATCTCTGTCAGACTCAGTTTTCTTGTTTATCAAACAGGGATGAGAGTATAGATGTCAATGCCTATTTCATAGAGTTGGTGTGAAGTTGAATGAGAACGTGTGTAAGGCACTTTGCCTTGAGCTTAACACAGGGAGATGCTCACGTCTCATTAATTTCCTTATATTGTATGCGATTTGCAGATGTCTCAAAGCTGAGAGACAGAATTAATACACTGGGTGATAGAATGTGGATTCCAAACACTCCCCAAAGGTGTGGAGTGTTAGGGAAGAAATTGGTGAGACTAAATTTAATTGGGACAAATGTGAAGCGGTGGGCTTAGGTTCAAAAGATCAATTGCCCAAACACAAGGTTGGGGGCGGCGGGGGGGGGGGGTGAGTGGGTGAGGCGTGAAACCCGGCTCTTGTGTGATGAGGCCTTGGGGGTCCGTTAAATACCTGCGTAAAGGATGTGATGAGGCGGCTAAGAACTGCGGCACAGACTCAGGGGGAGTTAATAAAAGCACAGTGTCCTGGACAAAGGAAATGAGCCACAGCCACCGGGAGGTGGTTTGGGGAGGGTGACCTGAGTGACAAAGGGCCTGGAAGCCATCACCTGGAATGCTGAGCAGACAGGCACATTTAACCTGGAGAGGATCAGATGTGTCACAGCATGGCCCCTGCCTTCCCAAAACATCAAGGGCTGGCACCTGAGAAAGGTATTGTGCCACCCCTGTTGCTCCAGAGATGGACCTCGGGAGGCATCTTTTCGTGTCCTGTTTTAAGGAAGAATTTTGAAGCTTTTAGCACTTGGACTTTTCCAACCACAGAGTGAGCTGCTCTCTGAGTGGTGAGGCTCCTGTTACTGGAAGCATTCAAGCAGCCTCATATGGATGCCCTATCTTAGGTGGTCCAAGGCAGGAATTTCTCACACAGGGTCCAAGGAACTATGAGAATGACTTCAGCAGAATCTAAGAATCTTCTGAAATGGTTTGCAAAATAGTTTGTGTATTTTTTTCAAGGAAAAGGAAACATAACACTCGCCAGCTTTTCAACGGGGCCTGGTGTTCAAAAGCAGTTAAAAAATTTATAACTTCAAAGAAATATAGTGTTGGCTACACAGTGGGACTAGATTCTAAGGTGTTTCCCCCCAGGTTTAAGAGTCTTTGGATTGTTAAATATGTTCTTGTGAGTAACATGAAATTATTGTTATTATTATTGGCTATCATTTACTATGTGCTTATTATGTGCTACACAAAGTTTTACATATTCTGCTTGAATTATCTTGTTTAGTATTTTTTAAAAAATTCTTTGTTATTGAGCACTATTGTTATTTCTGTTTTACAAGTGATGAAACTGAGGCATGGAAGTTTGCTCAAGTTCACAGAAGGTTCCAACTTCGTCTCTTGTTAGATATGTGCCCCAAGTTTGGCCTTTTTATGCCTAATAAATGTGATGTTAATCCAGGTAGGTCAACATAGGGAAAACTGTAGTTGGAAATTTTAAAGGCAGGATGACGATCATAATAAGCAACTCCCACATATTGACCACTTACCTTCTGTGTTGAGGCATTTCTCTCATTTAATACTCACTCACCCTACAAAGTTGGGGCTAGGAGAAATTAAGGAACTTGCCCACAGTCACTCGGCTTTTAAGGAGAGGAGCCAGGATTTGAATGTGCCCCTCTGGTTCACAGCCTGCATTCTCAGGTCTGCAGACACTTGGGGCTGGGACATTGAGCTGTGGGATGATCCCGTGAGGAGCTGTTTGAATAGACTTGGGGGAAGTGCAGAAAACCCCTTAGCATCCAGGGAAGGTCAGGTCAGACAGGGCGGCAGCAGGACAAACCCTGAAGCCTCAGGAATAGGGTGGTAGCCCAAGGGCTACACACGGAGAGGACCGCAGAGTCAGTGAGCCCCCAGAGCTACCCCAGCTCCAGTGGCTCAGTGAGGCTGAGGCTCCAGCATGGCCTGCGTGCTGGGTGCTGGGGTGCTGCCCTCTCTCCCACCCCAGTTCCTTACAGACTCAGGGAAGGGAGCAAGTCAGCAGCCTTATTGTAGGAAAACACTCCAGCCCTGACCAAAGCAGTCAGTCCTGAGGGAGTTGCACCTTTGGGTCTCCATGGATTTCCCTAAGCTTCCTGATACACGCCAGGCCTTCCCAGCCTCCCTGAATCGGAATAGGATGTCAAAGGCCCATATCCCATTACCACTCCTCTGAAGTAGCTAATCCCCCATGTATACAGCACATGCCAACCAGATCGTCAAGGATGGGATGTGCAAACTCAGTCCTCTGGGATGTGCAGCTGCTTGGCTGACTTTTGTTTTCCTGAAACCAGAATCTGATACTTTAATTGTCAGGGGAATCTCATATGGACAGACACACAGAGAGAGGGACGGGGGTTTTGATTTGGGTCATCATTCAACAGGTGGGTCTCCAAAGTACCATGTGACCCCAGTGAACAATCTGTGGGTGTCAGCTCCAGTCTTTGTCCAGCAGGGGAGGCAGGCCAGGGTGGAACGGGGAAACCAGGAGATTGCCCGGGAAGATTCTCTAGGCTCTGTGGGGTTAAAGAGTTGCTGTTGCTTCCAAAGGGCCTACACTCACTTAGGAGTAGGTTGTCCAAGGGGACAAGTTGATCAATCATTTCTTGGACCCCACACAGTCCCACACCCTATGCATTCTCCTGCTAGGCCCTGTAAGTGGGGTGATCATATGATTTATCAACCACACTAGAAGTCTTTTGGGTTTTTTTTTTTTTTTTTTTTGTGAGGAAGATTGGCCCTGAGTTAACATGCATTGCCAATCCTCCTCTTTTTTGCTTGAGGAAGGTTCGCCCTGAGCTAATGTCTGTGCCAGTCTTTCTCTGTTTTGCATGTGGGTTGCCACCACAGCATGGCTGTTGCCGAGTGGTATAGGTCCGTGCCCAGGAACTGAACCCAGGCCACCAAAGTGGAGTGCACTGAACTTAACCACTAGGCCGTGGGGCTGGCCCCCCACACTACAACTCTTTTGAGAGTGAAAGGGAACACTCTTTGTAATTGTAGTGGGACAGCTGTCATAGACCAGGACTGTCTCAGGCAAACGGGGACATGGTCACCCACCTAGGAGTGTCCAAACAAAGATTTTAACACTGCCCAAGACCACTTGGCCACTGTGTGACCTTGGACAAGTGACTTAGCTCTCTCAGCCTTAAGTTCTTCATCTGTAAAATAGGACTAATAGTAGAGTTTGGTGAGAAAGTACTCAGTAAACATTGGTTGTGGTTGTTGCTGTTGTTTCTGTTAAACTCTGTGGCTCCTCAGAGGACAGAGAATAAACAGGGTCGTTATCTGAGCAGCTTTAAGGGAATTGAAGGATATTCTTTCTCTCATAATTTCCTCAGTTTATAATTTTTTTTTGCTGTACCAATGCAGATACTTAACTCCAGTCTGTTTTTGCAGGGCATTATTTCAGGGGGACAAAAGTCTTTGGAATTTAGAAATGATTCCTGTGTGGGGGTTGTCTTTAAGGAAACAATGGGTGGAAAGAAAGAGGCCCTTGCGTCACCTTCCCCTTTGCTCTGGGGAATAACTTTGAATATTTAATGAGAGTCTCATCTGCATCTGATTAGATGTCCTACCGCTCATCCCCAAATATCAACTCTCCTCATTGTGACACAGGCTGATTATTTTAACTCTGGTTTTGAGTAAATTTTTTTGAACCAATGTCTTGATGGTTTCACCTTGTTTCTAACTAAAATGTTGACTTGAATTTGATGATGTCGTAGTTGTTTTGTTTATTCAACTTATCTGGAGTTGGGGAGAAAAAGTCGCTGGCTGCTTCTTCTTAAGCAGAATTTGTCTACCAAACGTGGGTCAGAGTGGCGATTTCACACCGTAGGGCTCGCTTCATTGGGTCACTGGGAGAAGCCCTAGGACACGTGGTTGTTGCCTTCTTCTGCCTCTGAGAGACAAAACGAGGCCCACGCAGAACAAATCTGCTAAGGCTGGTGGTCCTGCAGCCCCAGGTAACAGGATGATGAGCCTCTTTCCATAATCAGGAGGTCAGCCCTGGGTGAGGGCACAGCACAGTCTCCTGTGGGCTGGGATTTACAGGAGCTGTAAGGCAATATGTACTTCATGGAGCAGAAGCCCTGCTCTGAAGTGGGTTCGAATCCTTGTCTACCACCTACTAGCTTTGTTAATATGGACAGTGTATTCACCTCCCTGAGCCTCGGTTTCCTCATCTGTAAAGTGGAGCTGATACTAGAAGCCCTTGCTGTGGCTGTTACCAGGATCCAATGGGATGAGGCATGTAAGGTCCTCAGCATGGGATCTAGCTCATGGTAAGCAGTCACTGTACCAGTCACTGTTGCTGTTCTCACACGGTCTCAGGGAGCTTGGAGAGCCCTTGGCTGAGGGGCCCTTGGCTCTTTGCCACCCTCTGGTGGCGTGGAGGCAGCTGGGAGATGTTACCTTAAAAGTAAGAAAATCGCTTTGGGTTTTGTTGTTTTCTTGATGACCTCCAAGAGTGTCTATTCAACTGTTCAAAAAAGCGAGGACGAAAAAATATCCTAAGGGCTCTAAAAGAGTACAACGTCTTCCCTGTGTGGGAGGATAAGCAGAAAAGCTGTGGTGGGAGGATAAGCAGAAAAGCTGTGGTGGGCTTCCTTGCCCATGAGGCTGGGGAGGCCCCAGCCACGGTTCCCTGGCAGGACAGACGGGAGGTGATGACGAAGGAGAGCAAGAGAGATACAGGAAATGAGAGTGAGGTTGGAGCTGGGGCTGGTTTCCCTGGACATTCTCCTGGGGCACGGCTGGTGTTCCTGAGGCCCCTCTGAATTCCCTCAGCATTCTTCACTTGTCCGCCCTCAGCGCTCTCTGTCCTTGTTGGCCTGTCGCATTGCGTGTGGACACGAGAGCCACGGGCCGCATCAGAGCCAGGATGGAATCAGTACTTCCTATTGTTGCTTGAGAATAACTTGCAACTTGCCATGAACCCTCCCAGGACTGACAGAGGTCTTGGTCTGGGGACACTTGCTGCAAGACTAGGGGTGTTGTCCCTAGAGCCTGTGTGTGGCCCTCTAGCATGGTGCTTAGACTAACAGGCAATTTCAGGCAGCGTCTTTGTTTCCCTTATAGACCGAGTTTCTGGAGGGGCCGTCCCCAGCATCCTGCTCAGTGTGCAACACATAGCATGATCTTCGTAATGAAGCAGTGGCTGGCGGATGAGTGATTGCGCTCTGCGCTTGACATAAGGACAGCACCTCAAGCCTCTGTTCCCCATGGTGCTCAGCACAGGGCTTTGCACGTAGTAGTAGCTGAGTGAATGAGTGCAGAAAGTGTGTTCTTAGGGAGCTCCTTCAGATGAAGATTAATTCATGTGTTTGAGTACCTTATAAGTACTAGGATAGGGTCTGGGAGGTCTTTATAAAGAAACATAAGACATAGTCCCTGGCTTCTAAGAACACATCTTGTTAGATGTTCAAGTTGAAATACAACTGTTAAATTGCAGTACAAGTCACATAATGACTCAGGGCCAAAATGGGCCCAACAGACAGGTGTTTGAGTTGGTACCCGTGGTATAGGACTGGCTCCATGGGCTTGTGACATGTGAGTTGCACAGAACCCTGTGCTGGGAAGGGCTCTGTGCTGGGGTTTAATGCTCTCTTGTTGCCATCTTGAAATTCTTAACAATTTCGAATGGGGGGCCTTGCATCTTTATTTTGCACCAGGCCTTGGAATTATGTTGCTGGTCCTGACCCCAGGTCTGAGGAGACCAGGAAAAGTTCTGTGGCAGAGAGGGCATCTGAGGAGGGTTTGGCTAAGCAGAAACGATAGCTGCAGAGCTGGGCTGGAGCTCTCCAGGATGTGGCTGTCCTGCTGTCAAGGTTGGTGCCGCACTGCGGACCTGCCCAGGATGTGCTTGTCAACAGTGGGGGGTCAGGGGTATGGCGTTTGGATCCTGAAGCATGCTTATCTGTGAGGAGGGAGTGGTTCTGGAGGTGGGGTCTGCATGGGCCTGGTCAGCCCCGTGTGCAGAGGCATGTGCACACCCCCCAGGGAGGCCCGGGAGAGCCACTTGGATAGGCAGCCTGGCCTTGCTCTGCTGCACCAGTTACTGTCCTTTCTGGAATGTGGTGGGTGGACACCTCATAGGGCTGCTGGGAAGCCCAGAGGAGAAAAAGGACAGGAAGCAGTTCTGTAGGTGGGAAAAAGGGCATTCTTCCCGGGGGCTGAGCACAGTTCCTGGCGCTAGAGGGCCCTCATTTGGTGTTTGGTGATGTGTTGGGGCTGAGAGTCCACTCTTAGCGGTCCAGCTAATACCTGTCTGTTGGATGATGGAGTCCAAGTCATCCACAGAAGCATACCCTGGCCTTTGTTCTCCAGGGACACACAGTCTCTTTAGGGGACGAGACATTTACACACAAAGTCTCCACTCCTCCTGCTCTCTGACAGATTGGGGCTTGAAGTCCAGCTCTCCCTCCACTGACTGTCGGTGCCTCCTGAACACGCTGCTTAACTTGTCTGGGCACCTACAACACAGCCGTGTAGGCGGGTGGAGATGCAGCATGCGGGGCAGGCGCCTAGGTCAGTGCTGGCGCACTGTGAGGAGACGTTCTTACTGTTATTAAGAATCTAGTCTGTGGTTTGGAAGGTCAGAGAACGGAGGGGACACATGGGCCAGCAGGGCTGGAGGAGGAAGTGCTGGTACCAGAGCCACAGGTTGGCTAGAGGAGAGCCCCAAGCAAGGGTGAAGAGGGGTTTGTGGCGTGTTTAGAGTGAGTGGAAGGGGTGAAAGTGAAGCCAGCAGATGGAGCTGTCTCTGGGTTGGCGGGACTGGGAGTGGGGAGTGTGGGGGTCTGGGGACAGAAGTGGTGACAGTGACGCTCTTTCAGCTGACTTCCTTACAGTGGCCTCTCCCTCCTGAGGCCCACTGGTGCCAATCTAGGACCAGGCAGGGTTCAGGGCTCCCGGGAGAGGGGCCTAGCCTCTGCTGTCCCCCACCCCACTGTGCGTCCTCCTACTGGGCTCTCCTCCTGCTCTGATCTGTCTGTTGGTGTTTGGGCTTCCCTGTCCGGGCTCTCTCCTTTCTCCAGAATGAAGGGAAAGGCGAGACCAACTCCAGCCGTTCACAGTCGCCCTGGCCCAGTGTGGTCTCAGCCCACCCCTCCTGCTCCCCTCAGCAGAAAGGCTGTCAGACTCAGTGACTGCAGCTGTGTGATGAGTGGCCTCAGGCAACTTTCTTAACCTCTCTGGTCCTCAGTTTCCTCAGGAGTACATTTGATGTCACTCAGCACTGCCAGGAGGTGAGGCTGTGATGGAAATGGTCTGCAGCAGCACCCTGGGGCGGGGTGTCCCCTCAAGCATTGGCAGAGCCAGCTGTGACATCAGGAAACATGTTGCCTTGGGTAGTCCTGCAGAGTGCAAGGGACCCAGGTGGGCACAGAGGGCCTGTGTCAGGGCCTGGCTGACGTGGATATGGTGAGACATGGTGCTATGGGCAGTTTGTGCAAAGTGGCCTCTCTTGTGAATATGGAAGGGGCTCATGTTTACCAAGTGCTCACCATGCCCTGGTGTCCTGAGGGCATTATGTGGATTGCCTCCTTCAGTCCTCAGAAGCACCACGAGGTGTCATTCATCAGTTCCGTCTTGCAGAAGCAGACATGGAGCCTCAGCAACTCCCTGGTAGTGGCTCCCAGACAGCCTGGCTCCAGAGCCTCACAGCCTCTTGGTGGGCACTTCTCGCTCCTCCCTGCGTCCCCCTGGAATCATGGGGCCCTGGGCGAAGGGCATCTTGACTGGTCCCCCATCTACTATCTTCTCTAAATGGGGACCCAAGTGGGCATCGACCTGGCTCTTCTGATGAACCTGCCCCAGGTGTGGGAGTCGGGAAGAAGCATTAGCCTGCAGACCTGGCTTCTGTCTTGGGGACTGTAACGACGTTCCATAGAAGTGACAGCGTTGACAGGTATTTGGGAAATGCCAGTTTTCCTTCCTAATACATTTGTCCCTGTTTATCCAGGACGTGGTCAACATTTGAGTGTCATCCTGGCTTAACTAAATAGAAAAAAAAGTCAGTAGCCAGAATTTTCATACATTTCAAATATATTTTATTCCTTTTCTTTTCATCTTAGAAAGAATATGAAACCTGCATGCATCGCTAATGGTTTCCGACATTTACATAGCATATGACACAGCAGTGCCGAGCGGCGTGTACTGAAGGGGCAGCGTGTGGAGGGGGCGTCATGAGAGTATATTTACAAAGAAGGGGGCGGTGGTCATCTCTGCTTTCAGAGGACGGCTGCCCTGTTCATCCTGGAGAGGGATGTGGGAATCACAGATAGATCGCTTGAGGACTGCATGTTCCATTGAGATGAGGGGAAGAAATGCGCTTTGAAGGCTCTCCCTCGTCAAGAGAATGTGTGTCTGTAGCTGTATGTTGTGCATGGATTCATACATTTTTAAGTTTTCTCCTAAGGTTTTCGCTAACAGTGTCGGGAGCTTCACTTGCTTCCAGAGCGTTGAATACTGAAGCTGTGAACCTTTCACAAACCCTCAGGTTGGAGAGAAGACCCAACCCCTTCCTTAAGGACCCTGTGCTTCGCCATCCCTGGACCTTGGAGATGTTTCCTAGAGCGGGTAAAAATTAACCAGGGGTGGAGCACTTTTCTCTGGCAGCCAAACTCGAGTTCCTCAGAGAACAGATGCAGAGCGATCTGCTCCTCCTTGCCCAGCGACAGGGGCGGCTGCCGAGTTTCCCCGAGCCTGTGGTGACCCTGAGCCCAGGAGAGCCCGTGGCAGCTGTGCCGAGGCGCCAGGACCGCGGAGCGGAAGCTTCCCGCGCTAGGAACGGAGCAGCGCTGCTATGAAATGTCTCAACCAAGCTCCCTGTTCCTCCCAGGCGGTTATAAAGCTCAGATGTACAATGATGTCTGGACAAATACAAAAAACATTTTTTTTTTAATAAAGGAAAGGCATGAGTTTTCCCCCTTTTCGGTAAAAAGCAGCCTGTGATGAAGCCTGGAGCGCAAGAGAGACGGGTCTCACATCTGGAAGCCTTTTGCACACAGCTATAAAATGTAAAAACTGACCCTTGGTAAAAAGTGCTTTGTAACAATATATAATTTGTGTCTTATGCCTGCGAGAAAGAAAGGGTTTGTTTTTTTTTTTATCTGCGAAGTCCTTTGCTCATCTCCCAACTGGTGCGAAGTCTTCCCATCAGGGACTTTTCACCCTATTCTTCGTAGACTCTGGGAAGAGAAAAGACTTGAGTAAGTGGTTCGGGACATGACTCAGGCAATGCACGGGCCGGTGGCTAAGCTGCTTCATTCTTGTCTTCAGGAGTGCCCCCTCCCAGGACTGCAGGGGCCCACAGACGTGGGGGGGATATCTCAGAGGATGACGCCACATGGACCACAAAAGCCCTCCCAAATCTGGATATGTGCTTTCTAAACAGCTTCTATCTCTGCAATCTCATTTTATCCTCAAAGCCTTATGAAAAAAAACCCCTCTTTGTATGTGAGGAAACTGAGGCACAAGAGACTTAAGATTTGCCCAAGGAACACTGAATGTCAGTGGTGGGAACGAGGTCTGTCAGCAGCACGGGGGTGGGAGGAGTGGGAGAGGAGAGGCATCCCCTCCCTCAACTTAGGCTTGAATCTTTCTTTGTATTTTGCCCAAAGAATGAATGTCCTCCAGAAAAACACCAGTTCTAGAAGCTGCTACCTGAAGACTGAAGGGTGGTTAGTGGGGCTGGGACTGTCACCGAGGCCGTGCCTCGAGCTCACTTCTTCGTTGTTGGCAGGCCTGTGTGCATTCACAAGCTCACCGTTCCCTTCACCTCCCAAATCATCTCGATTTAGGGACTTCAGTCCCTTCTCTCTTGCCCCATGGCTGCCCTAGGGCCACACTTCACACTCAGACTCCCCATTGGTCCCTCTGCCTCATTCCTGATTTCTGAGTAAGACATCTAATTATGCATTGAAATCAAATGACTGATGCTGCTGCTTCTGGTGGCAGCCAGACACTCTGGGCTCTGCGATGCTCAGAGTCTCTGGACTGGCCCCCACGGGCCTGGGCCAGCCCATTGCCTTCTCCTTCTTCTACCCTTGGTCAGCTTTCTCTCCCTCTCTCTGCAAAGAGGACTTCAAGATAGCTCCTTTATCTCCATTCTGCATTCACAGAAACATTTTCTACCTTTTACGGGGGTAGGAGAGGTGAGGAGGGCAAGGGATTGCCCCTTTCTCTTGCGGAACACCTCAGCATTCCAAGAAAGAGGGATGAACTCATTTTGTAATGAAGTGATGGGAGGCCTGGTAGCAGAGGTGCCCTCTTTATTGGAGTTTGCAGAAATAAAAAGCAGGCTGCAGGGCCCATGCCCGCCTCCTCTTTATTGAAGCAGCGGCCAATGTTATGGGAGGCGGGGGAGGAGGGCAGAGTACACCAAAGGCCTGAGTCTCTCCCAGCAGTCGATGAGGGTGTTTTCAACCTCGCCATGAACTGCTTCGGGGTTAGCCTCGTCCCACTTTTGATGACGCAGGGCCTGGAGGGTGACGGACAGTGGATGGGACAGCTCCGGCTTTTACCATGTGAGCTGCCTGCCCTGACCAGAGAGAGGGCTTCATTCCCATCAGGTTTATAGAAAATAATCTCTCTCTCTCATCACTTTCTATTTCAAGCAAGTGCAGACAAGGCAGTTCTGGAGGCAGCACAAACGGCTCAGGTACGGGGGTTGGGCCGGCCCAAGTGTCAGCTGAGGGAGAGCTGGTCACGTCGGACCCCGGGAGATCAGAGCTGGGAAGCCATCTTCGGCCAATGGGGAAACAAAGCCCAGAGAGGGCAAGGGTCTGGTTCAGGGTCTGGTTATCTGCCCACTGCTGCTCCCTGTGGTTAAGAGTGGCTCCGACTTTTAAGGGTTGAACCCACGGTCCCTCCCTGCACCTGCATGAGAAGGAGTTTATCAGGTGTCTGGGCAGCAGGGGGCATGGGCACCCTGAGGGGAGAGTATGTTGTTCACCTTGTGGTCGTAGCCACAGTTTTATATTAATAAATCCAGTTACTTAAGTGGTCATCTTTTGCCCCACAAGAATCACAGAGAGAGCCATGCCAGGTGCTTGCCCAGCCATTTGACAGAGGGAAACTGAGGGTCAAAGAACTTGTTACTTAAATAAGAAGAGGAATTAAGACTATAACATAGAAGTTAGAATGAGACAGACTTTAGTTCATAAAAGAGTAAATTGTTGATGCTTACAACTGTCCAACAGAGCAATAGCCTGCTTTGTTAAGTGGTGAGTTCCTCATCCCTAGGGGTATGTAAGCAGTGTCTGGGGATTTGCTTACTGTGGCTACTGTGGGGGATGTTCACCCACTGGATAGGGCTAGATGGCCTAGAAGGGGTCTAGGATCTGGATCTGGTGGGAAGGTGGGAAGGAAGGTGAAAAGAGGCAGGGCATACCTGCGCTTCTCGTTCCAGGCGTTGTACCACTTGATGAAGCGCTTGGTGCTCTGCAGCTTGGGGTGCAGGCAGTGCTCCTGACCCCGGTACCGGGACACACTCTTGGTGGTGATGCTAAAATGGAACGGGATAGGGAGGAGGATTGAGGACCCCGAATGAGAGTCCCTCAGTGTGGCCCGTGGGTGGCCCTGGGTGTTTCCCAGTCAGGGCACTGAAAGACTGTGGCCTCTTCCCTCTTTTCAAGGGAGCCTACCCATGTGCTCACTCCCCGGCTGGCTCTTCGGAAGGTTCCCTTAAATCTCTGGTTCCATGTTAGGGTCTAACCCCGTACGGAGTGATCGGCTCTCACTTCTCCCCCCGGGGCCCTTGGAGTCTTGGATAGTTCCCCACCCCCATCCCCACCCCCACGCAGGGTGTTGTCTACAGGGCTCATGCCTCCCTTGGAGAACAAAGGTCAGAGGATGTTTCCAGCTCCTCTGAACCTGGCCTTGAGAGGCAGAGAGAGACACAACCAGCAAGGCGCGCATGCCAAGACCTCTTTCCTTGGATCTGAGGAGCTCCACGGCAGGCTTGGACATGCTCGGCACATGCTATGGTTTTGTCTGACCCTTTAAGCCGCAGTTCCCGCAGATCCTCTGCACATGGTCCTGGGGCTGGGTATTTGTGATCCTGAAGCTGAATCTTGTTGGCCTCGAAGCCCATTTTGATTCCTGAGCATGAAGGGGAGGAAAATAAGACCTCCCTTCTAGCTTCTCCCAGCCAGTGTTCCAACACTCAGTGGAGGCCTTGCCATGGGGTAGAGAAGCAGTGGCTTCGTACAGAGTGTAGGGCCTGGGTTTGAATCCCAGGTCTGTCTGTGGGATCTTGGGTAACCTCTCTGAATCAGTTTGCCTATCTGTAAAATGGGTATAATAATAGGATCTGCCTTTTAAAGTTACTGAGATGATTAGAGGATGTAATCTATGCAAAGTGCCTAGCGCCTAGTAGATGCACAGTGAAGAGTTACTGTTATTCATAGCTGTCATGGAAGATGAGATGGCCAAGGAGGAAGAGAAGCCATAGTGCAAGCTCCAGCCAGGACGGAGAGGCAAGACTGCTGCCCGGAACTGCTAGGCCGCTCTCCACCAGGGGTGGGCCAGGGTGGCAAGACTGAGGAGGAAGCTTCTGGGTAGGGGAGGAAGGATGATGTTCAAGAATGAAGGACCACCTAGTGGACAAGGAAGGTGAAGGCAAGAGGTGTGGATGTCACTTCCTGAGAGGTCGCAGCAAGAACACGGTATGGAGGAGGACTAGGCTGCTGGGGAATGGGGGAGGGCAAAGAGGGGAGGTTGGAAGTTGGAGAGGGAAGAGCAGGGAGGGAGAGAGAGGGGTCAGCTAGCTCCTGCAGGCTCCTAAAGGTAAAGTGTCAGGGTGCATGGGCCAAGTTCCAGAAGGGAACAGGGTCTCCATGAACTCTGAGTCTCCCAATTGACGGGGAGAGAAAATCGAATCTTGCCACCAGAGTGGGGGCAGAATGTTTCAGGGCAACCTGTTCTCGTCCCTTCCTTGTGCTCTGAATTTCCAGGGCCCCCAGCATGGCCTAAGCTTCCCGGGGCAGGCACCGGTCTTCTGCTAATGCCAAGTGCTGGGCCCTGATGTTGCTGGCCCTGTCTGTGAGACCTGGTGCTCCCTGTGTCCTGTCCCTCCCTCTAGGTCTTGAGCAGGTGGCAGGCTCCAGAGGGCTGTGTAGTTGTTCCCCTCCCCCAGAGCACCTAGTCACTGTGCAGGAAGTTAGCCCGTGCATTGCTCTTTCTGCCTACAGAAATGCTGCTTTTGCACTTGGAATGAAAGGACATGCAAAGGCTGATAAAAATCCCCTTCCCAGTTAAGTCAGTGTGCAGGCTGAGGTCGGGGCGGCAGGAGAAGGACGCTCAGCCCTCCCACCACAGTGCTCAAACGCTCCGGCCAAACACTGGGACTGTGGAAACTGGTTGTGAGGTGAAGACATGAGGATTTCTGTCCCCAGCAGTTACTCAGAAATTCTGGGTCCCGCATCCCTCTCCTCAGCAGTTCTGGGTGCTGAAGGTTTTGGCAAGAGCTCGGCAGACATACGACACAAATTGCCCTTTTTAGAATCTGGACTCTCCCAGGCCCTCTAGTTGCAAGGACACCCACCTGCAAAGCAGACTGCCTCCCCCAGCCTCATCAGAGATTTTGGGGTGATTCTGAGCGAGCTAGAAAACTTGCTTTTGTTTAGCCTTTGTGGCTGAAAACCTGCTTTGGAAAAAAGTGCTGGCCCCTCCTCTGCTCTAGAGAGTCTCAGGAACTGGAGAGGGGAGAGGACCCATAGCCCTTCAGGGACGGGATGGGGGCTCTGGGTGTGGGGTGGAGGTTTTCGAGAGGGTGTGCAGATCTCATGAGGCCCCTGCAAGTTCTCACAAGGCAGCATAAAGCCTTCTCGCATAATTGCCTGGCTGTCAGTTTCCTCTCTATTCTGAAAAGTTTAGCCAAGAAAAAGAGCAAGCCTGTTTACTGAGGATTCTGTCCTTCGGAGATGTCCCTGCACTGCATATGCTACTTCTCTCCTGCAGGGTCTCAGCAACCAGCCTGTGTGTGCAGCATTTTTCAGCACTTAGAGGAGTGCAGACTTGACTTGCAAGTCCTGGTCATTTTTGGCCCCCAAGCTGGGAGCCAGGAGGGGCTTGTAGCTCCTCTCCCAGCTCGTGTGACCCCTGGCCCCCATCAAAAAAGATTTTCTGGCAGTTTTTCTGGACTTGGTCTGCAAGGCAAAGGGGCAGGGATGGGAGGTTAATTTAGGTGCCCAGGAAGGGAGGCAGTGGGGTTCAGCTCAGGCCGGCTGGCTTTGCGAATTCCCCTAACTTCAGCCGACTGTGCAGCCCCCAGGTGGCAGTGGGGGTTGGGGGCTGCCCCCACGGACTACGTGGAGGCTTTTGGGCCAGCAGGTCCAGCAGGCTGAAGGCGCTTGCCCAGACTGTGAATAAAGTGTGTCCTGTTTTGGGAGGAGGGGAAGAGGGGCAATGGTCTGTGGCAGAAATTTGGTAGCTGCTTTGCCAAGGGCTCCCTTCCTGGCCAAGAGCCTATTGATGGGGAAACAGTGGTGCTGGCCTCAAGTGGTTAATTGGGAGACAGAGGACCAAGGAAACTCAGTGTTCTCTCACTCTGCCCCAGTTTTAAAAATATTCCCTGCATCCCCACCAAGCCGGGCTCCAGCCGCGTGGCAGTTAACCCCAGCAGAGCACTTTCCACAGCGCTGCTCAGGCTCAGGGCCCCGCAGGCGTCCAGCTGGTGACGGAAGAGCCAGGTTCATTCTCAAAATGAAATCACTAGAAGCCAAAAACTGGCTGCCCATAGTGCCCTGAATGGAAAAAGGATCTGAACAGCGGGGTTGAGGACTTGAGACGATGTTTGCTCCATCCTCTCTCCCGTAACAGGAAGGCAGCCTGCCTCCCAGTTTGGGCGAGAGTTCAGGAGTTCTGGGTGTGGTGGGAGTGATTTCAATCTGGGTGTTCTAAATCGGCTCATGGGAGCCACTTAACCCTGATTGCCCTAGAAAGGTGGGCAGTGCAAACACCAAGGCTACCCATTTGAAACCCAGCGAGGGGGAACTCCTCCGAGAGGCTGTTTCCGGAGCGCGGGACAGTCACCCTCTCTCTTTCCAAACTCTCTTCCAGACTGTCGCGCCAGCGTCCTAAGGACTCTGTGGGCAATTACAAAAGGCTTCGCCAGGGCCTTGCCTAAGGCAGCGAGAAATGTTCATTAGCCCGACCCAGCCCCCTGCTGTGCCCCAGCACCGGGTTAAAAGCAGCGCGCACACGCTCGCAGCGAGGAGCAAGAACTCACATAACCATCTTCTCCTCGCAGTGCGGGTACTTTGGCTTCATTTCCAGCTTCTTCACGTCGCTGTAGCGGATCTTGGGCCCCTTCCGGGAACACTTGCATTTGGACCCTGCAAGAGAGCCCGCGGGGGGCCTCTCAGTTGCGCGCGGGGTCTCCTGCCCCTCGACCGCCCTCGGTGCCCACCCAGAACCCCCGAGGGCCCAGGAAGCCTAGCAGTTGGCGCTTGGGTTCTCCAGGACGGGACAGGACGGCGACAAGGGACCTCCCGGGGCACTCACCGTCCACGCGCGCGGCGCACAGCGCCAGGAGCAGCAGGAGCAGCGCGGCCGTCAGGAGCCTCATGCTGGCCGGAGGGGCCCGGCGCGAGAGCAGGGACTCGGGGAGGGCGCCCCGCCCGTCCGTGCAGCGGCCGGAGACGCCGCCGGGTCGCCTCTCTCTGCCCGTAGCGCGCCTCCCGGCTCGACTGGCTCCCGCTGCCCCCGTCGGTGGGTGCCTCGGGGCTGTCGCTGTGCGCTGCGCTCTGCGTTCGGCTCCGCGCTCTCTGCACAGCCTCCCTCCGCCTGCCCAGGCCTCTTTTAAATCCGCTCCTGCCCTCGCGGCAGCGAGCTCATTAATATGCAGAACCACTCGGTGACTCACTAAGATTTCTCAACGCGGTGGGAGGAGGAGACCGTCCCCGCCCGCCCGCCGCCTGCCCCGGGACCGATTGCAGCAGCGCACACTCGGAGTCACGCGCGCACACGCACACTCACACATCCGCTACCATCTCGCTCCCTCACACGGTCTCCTTCACGCACTTGCACACCCAGACTCCAGCACGCGCACACATCCAATGCCCCCTGCTCCACCGGACAATACGGAGGCAGCATTGCTTTTCTCATTCGCGTGATTCCCTCTGGCCAGACAGGCCTGCTGTTCTGAGGCGCTGGGAGACCCAGGCCCGTGGCCCAGATCCTCTGAGAAGACCTGAAAGAGTTTTGGGGCAGGTGCCAGGTGTCAGTGCCAGCAGGCCTGACTCCTAGAGTGTGAGCAGACCCTGTTGGGCCAGCAGCCCTGGTGGCCAGAGCACAAGGCCAGGTCCGGAGGGAGGTTACCATAGGTTGTACAGCAGCAAAGCCATGGCCTGTGGTCACTGGAGCTGGCTCAAAGAGTGGGTGTAGGGGGAGGTTTGGTCACTCTGAGAGGAAGTCTTCCTAAAGTGAGTATGTGGCTTGGCGGCTGTTGGAGCTGTCTAGGGGGTGGGGAGAACCAGGTGGGGGTTCCTCACTGCCACACCATTCTCCAGAGCTGGGCAGGGGCCCAGTAGGGAGATGTGACAGCGATAAGCATCTGGATGAAGGCCATGTTCCAGACGTTGTGCCAGGCTCGTGGTGTAGTGGTATGGGCCCAGGCATGGTGACAGAGGTTCCTGCCCCACTACTCACCAGTGCAAGTGACTTCATGCTTCGTTTCAGCATCTGTAAAGTGGAGTAGTCGCAGTGCCTGTCATAGGGTGGCTGTGAGAACTACGTAAGATCCTGCACATCAAGTGTTTAACAGAGGGCTTGGCCCAAACTCAGTACCCAGGAAATATTACTTATTGGCATCAGGATGATATATATCTATATTTTATATATGTTGATTCTTACACATCTCCTTCCAAGTTGGTATTTTAACTTCTTTATTCAACAGGCATGGAAACAGGCTCAGAGAAGAAATAACTTGCCCAAGATCACATAACCTGGAAGCAGGTGACTAGGCCAGGAGGGGCCCTGGGATGTGTGGCTGCAGGACTGGGGCTTCTGTCCCTGGGCCACTTGGCCTCGCTCTGGCCTGTCTGCCCTTCACTTCTTGGTAAAGTGCTTCCTTGGTAGACCTGGTGACAGGGGATGGCTCGGAGGGTCTCTGGGCTTGGCTCCCAGGCCAGAGCTGGAGCCAGGGCAGAAGCTGCCAGGCTTTTCCAGCTCACAGCTCTGTGCCATCAGCCAGCAGCTCCCTGGGGGCACAAATGCCCAGAGGGGATCCTGGGGGATGGGATGGGCAGGCTGCTGAGGGGCAGAGTGGGAAGAATGTGTGCTGTCTCTTCCCAGCTGGAGAGCCTTGGCTGCAGGGAGGGGAAGCAGAGCCGTGGAGAGCCAGCAGAGCCCGTGAGCTGGCTTCAGGCATGTCCTGAGTCCTATGCGTACAGTTGTATCTGTACTTAAAGCAAGGCCAACAGTTGGACATTTGGGTTTGTGCAGAAGATGAGTGCAAGGGAGTGATTTTTGGCATTTATGTTAATTTTTTTCATTTAAAGTTATTTTTTTCTTAATATAGAAACAGCACAGTTTGTTACACAAAAATCAGAAAACACAAGCAAAAGAAAACATAAAACACACACAATTCCACCTGCTCAGAGATCTATGCCAAGATGCTAACAGTGTTATCTTCCCAAACCCTTCTGTCTTTGCTTGCACACACGTGCACAAATGGGATCAGCATGCGTGTCCTGTTTAGTGACCTGCTTGTTTTTCTTTTCCTGTTTCTATATCATTAACATTGTCCCATGTGACTGGTCTTGCTTCTACAGTGTCTCTTTTAATGGCATCATTTGAGGCCATGTAGTATAATGCCTAAGAGCTTGATATTTGGAGTCAGACGGCCTGGGTATGAATCCTAACTACTAGCTTTGTGGGCAAATGACTTAACTCTTTTAGGTACTGATTTTCTCATCTGTGAGAAGGGGATGATAATGGTACCTACAGCATAGGGAGAATTAAATGAGATGGTGCATGTAAAGCTTTTAATATGGTCCCTAGCAGAGAGTAAGCACTTAATACGTGCTATCGCTGTTTTTGTTTGGGATGCAGCGCGTTCCCTTCTACAAATGTACCACAGTTGCTTTAACTAATTACTCCCTGCTGGAGATTTGGGTTGTTTTCAACCATATGCTCTTACAAGTGATGCTGTGTGACAAATATTCTCGTTGCTCAATTTTGGGGTAGCCCTTCAAAAACTGGATCACGTCTCAGAAATAGAATCATTAAGGCTTTTAACACAAATTGCTTCCCAAAAATATAATACATTTTTAATTTACAAAAGAAATTTCTTAACTACCAAGTTTTTGTAGATCATGTAAAATATGATTTTTTATTAACAAAATTTTACTTCTATCATATTTTTTCAAGAATATGCTGATTAGTTAAGTGGGATCTAATAGTACCAGGGATCACGGGCACTGAGCTTTTATAGGAAAAATTAGTTGATTCTGCAAATATGTGCCAAAGCTTCCCAACTTCCCGGGCCAGAGCAGAGGTCAGACATTTCAGGGTTTTCCCTGTTATACTCCTTAGTCTATGTCTGCTGATCTTTCCCAAATACAGCCATTGTGTCTTTGCAAAGAGAGCTTCACCCCTGTTTGGGAGAGGATGGGGGCCCCTGCTGCCAGTGCGCTGTAGGTGATGCTGCACGACTGGGGGCAGGGCTTGACCCCAACCTGACTTCAGGGTGCACACTCTCTACTGAGCTCAAGTGGGCAGGTGGGGGGTGTCTTTGAGCAAGTGGTGGGGGCAGGGTGTCGGGGACATGGGTGAGGCAGTTCTTTGCACAGTGGTGCTACCTGAATCAAGGGGACCCCTGGGGTGCAGCGAAGGGCAACACACATGCCCTGTCCTCTGATGTGCAGTGTAGGGTGTGCGTGGGTGTATGTGTAGGTGCCCACAGCTATTTGCAGGCATGCTGGGTTCCATGGGAAGAGGAGACGTAAGTGTAGGAGGCACAGAGGGAGGAGGCAGTGGAAGCGGGAAACCATTCCTGAGACCCTGGGGATCTGCTTATTTATTCTTGTTTATCAATGTTCACACTGATTGAGCACCCACTGTGTGCCAGGTGGTGAGCAGAGGCAGATGTGTGCTTGTCCCCAAGGAGCGCCATCTAGTATGGAAGACAGACGTTAATCAAATAACCAGAGATACACATGAAATGACCCCAGAGCTAGGTCTGATGCGGGGAAGCGGATGCTATGAGACTAACGAGGGGATCTGGTCGGCGGGGAGGTGGGGATGGTTTCCCAGACGAAGTGCCCACTGGGGTGGAATCTGAAGGATGAGAAGGAGTTAACCAGGTGACAATAGAGGGAGGCCACTCTTGCCCATTTGCAGTCCTTACTCCTCACACAGTGATCTCCTGGGGGTCACCTCCCTACCCTTGATCTCGCCAAGATCAGTACCCCAGTGCCCATAGGGCCCTGCCCTCTTGTGACTGGCATCTACTATTCTCCCCATGGCTGCGCTCCACCACGCTGCCTTGTCTTATTCCTCAGACGTGCAGAACCTGTCCCCATCTCAGGATCTTGTGCTCACTGGCCCCTCTGCCCAAACTCCTCTTCCCCAGGTGTTGGCCCTCTTTTCCTTACTGAAGCCTCAGCTCGAATATTCACTCTTCAGACCCAGTCACGCTAGCAGCCTCCTCCTCCCACTGCCAGCAGTCACTCTCTGTGCTGTCGTCCTATTTTACTTTTTGTCTTGTACGTACAAAGAGCTCACATTGTACTGTTTTCCTGTTTATTTTGGAGTATATTGTGCGTCATCCTCTGGTGAGCCAGTCCAGCGAAGGTCAGGTCTGTGTCTGTCTTGCTCATCCCTAGTACCCAAAGCAGTGCTTGGCACATAGTAGGGCTCCTTCCATATCATTTGAGTAAATAAAATTGTGTTTCAGGCAAAAGCCCAGGGGCGTGAGAGAGCACTGCCCAATTCAGGCCATGTAGACTACAATGTCTTGGGCGAGAAGGTGGATGTGGGGGTGGTGGGTGAGAGTGGCCATTGGTGAGGCTGTATTCCCAGGAAAGCCAGTTTCCCCCTAGGGCATTGGCTTTAGAAAAGGGGTTGCTAGATGGAGGGGTAGGAGGTGAATGAGCCAGAGTGTGGTTTTCCAGGAAGCCCCACTGGTATCTGGGCTGCCTCCCAAGTCTGCTGAGAAGGTGATGTTGACTGGTCACGGCTGGTTTCCTGCCCTGGGAGCTGGAGACACAGCAGTGCTTCTCCCTACCCCCCCAGTTCTTCCCAGGTCTGACCTTCTCAGAAGGGGAGTCCCTTTTTACTTCCCCGATGGGACGGGGCCGACCTAGAATACAGAGCTGGAAGGGGATGAGGCCCTATTCTAGCCCTCATTGTATGGATGCAGAAGCTGAGGCCGAGAAATGGGGTGGGCTTCACACCAGTCCACCTGGCGCATGAATGTCAGTCTGGTCCTGTACCCGGCTGCTTAGACCACAGTGTGATCCTGGGCTCCAGAGACCTGTTGGCCCTGTCACCACCCATTACGTGCGGGCTGCCCCCAAATACCTGCTTCCATTGGATAGTGCAGCCACTGGCTCTGAGTCCAAGCCAGGTGGGTGCCCCTCCTCCCCAGCCCCTCCCTCTCTTGGCGGTCTCCATGCTTCTTTCTGATGGTCACCCCTAACCTGTGGAGCCCCAGGCAGTCAGCTGCCTTCTCTTAGCTGGTTCCTTTAGCACGGTCCTGCATACTGACCCCCTTCCCAGGGCTTTGCTCTGAGGTGGAGGGGGATGCAGGGCCAAGATTCCCCGAGAGTAACTCCTGGTTTTGTTCTTTCCATTTGGAACGTTTAGGGGACCTGAGCAACTAAACTCAGAGGAAATGGCGCTGCAGGTAGCCAGGTGGTGTCAAATTAGGCTCCAGGCAGCCCCGTGGCAGCAGAGGGACTCTGCCACTCAGATGGGTGACTGAGGGCACTGTGGGATTCCCCCAAACACGAGAGAAAATGCTTCAGCAAATATGACAGGCCAACAATTCGCATTTATTCTGCCGTTTATTCATTCAACACCACCTCACTGCAGACAAGCGTCTTTACTATATTAAGACTGCGAGCAAAGCTATTTTCAAAGAAGGCCGTAAGGTGTAAACGAGCAAAGAACATCAAAGGACAATTCAGGGGGACAAAGAAAGAAAAGCAATTATTAACCAACTCGTGAAAGAATGCACATCGTCTTTAGCAGTCAAGGGAAAGCACGCTAATGCTGCAGTATCATGGGGTTTTGTTTTGGTCCTACCCACTAATGGAATGTTTATTTTAAATAGTAATATCTGAGGCTGATGATGGTAAAGTGAGGAAGGGCCACTTAACCATCACTGGGGGGACTAGAAATTCATACAAGATTTTGGGAAATCATATTTATAGTATGTATACAAAGTGTTTGAAATAAACCATTTCACCCCATTAATCCACTTCAGAAAATCGATTTCAATAGTTGATAAGGGGGGAATGCCACATGCAAATATATTCCCTGTTAAAAACAAAGAGTTAACCTAAATGCCCAACCATGGGGGAGTGGTTAAGTAAACAGTGAAAGCTCTATATGAAATATTATACTGGTATGAAGACTCATGATTACAGAATCTGTGGAATTCCACATAAACGCTTATGCAGTAAGTAGAGACAACACAAGGTCGAGTAAACACTGTGATTGCAAGTATGTAAAACAGCAACCGCTGGATAAAGGATGGCAAAGAAAGGGATACAAACACCGTTTTCTTTGAGTGGTAGGACTTCGGGCATCTTTTAAAAGCATCTCTCCTTGCTTACCAATTTATCTGACTGTTATTATAAAAGGAACTCAGGGGCATTCAACTGAAAGAGTGAGGCCTGGGGCAGCCTTAGCTCCACTTGGCAGATCCCCGTGATGGGCGATAGGCATGTCTGCTCTGTGGCTGGCCCTGCAGAAGAGGCACCTAGAGTCCTTGGTGGTGCAGGTGAGCCCCACGGTGAGGGCCCAGACCTGGTCTTCAGGCCGTCCCCACTTTGCTTGGCACAGCTCACCACCCTATGACAGGGGGCCTCACCCTGCCTTGTCCTGCCTAGCCGCCTTCTCCCGCCAGCCCTGCTTCATGTTCATAGCAGGGCCCTGGCCTCTCCCTGAGGGCTCCACAAGCCCTGTCTCCTGATGTGGCTCCCAGATGCTGCCCCTCCCTTGCCGGCACTGCTACTGACTCCCCACCCCCTCCAGCCACACCCTCTATTCTTCAGTTCCTTGAAAGCTCCCACTCCTGGCCTTTGCCAGCTGCCTGTTCTATCCGAAGCTTCCTCCCTGCCCCTTGGTCAGGCTGGATGCTGCTTTACCTTCTGAATCTGCAAAGATGTCATTTCATGGGGAAGCCTTCCTTGACCAGCACATTGGCCCCTCCCCGTCCCACACCCCATCCTAGTCTGGGCGTCTGCCTGGTCCATAGCCCTCTTTTCTCTTTAGTACCACTCCTCACACCTGGAAAGGCTCATTCAAGGTCTTCCCATCAGTCCATGAGCGGCAAAGTCTTTCCTGTTTACTCTAGTGTCCCAGCATGAGCCCGGGACCTGGCTTGATGAATGAATGAATGAATGATGGGTGAATCAGTGTGGACTGCAGTTTACACAGTCTCGTGAGTTATGGAGTCAGACTTCCTGGCTTAGAATCCTACCACTCTGTGCCTCTCTGTTCCTTTGCTTCCTCATCTGTAAAAGAGGATAGTAATAACAACAACAATAATAATAGTCTTAGTGAGGATTAAAGGAGCTAATACAGGACAAGTATGTAGCACAGTGTTTTGTCTCATCGTTAAGTGCTCCATAAACGTCCGTTCTTGTTTTATTTTACTGCTATGAGTAGATCTCCTAGACTCACTCCTTCGTCTGTGGGTTTGCTTGGCTAATTCCTTTTGCTTTATATTTATGCAATGCTTATATAGCACTACTCTGTGTCAAGGACTGTTCTAAATGCTAAACAAATATTAATTTATTTAATCCTCATAACCACCACATAAAGTAGGTAATCCCCATTTTACAGATGGGGAAACCAAGGCACAGAGAAGGTAAGTAACTTGCCTAAGATAACTGGCAGGTGGCAGAGCTGACCTTCAGCTCCATGCAGCCTGGCTCTGGAGTCCTGCTCAGAGCAGCCCTGTGCTGCCTCCTCAGAGGAGGGAACGCGGGGCACACCCCCAGCTCTTGGCCAGGCCTCACCCTTGCTTTGCTCTTCCTGGGCTGCTGGCCTCCAGTCCTCCGCTCTTCTCTCTGGAGGGCATCGCAGAGATCCCATCCAGCTAGGGTTGTCAGATTTAGCAAACACAAATACAGGATGCCCATGCACTATTTGGGGACACCCTTATACTAAAATATTGTTCACTGTTCATCTGAAATTCAAATTTAACTGAAGCTCCTGTATTTTAACAGGCCATCCTCCATCCAGCGCCAGAGGGCGGCAACGTGGTTTTGGACCCCCGCTCCTTCAAGTGGTGGTCTCAGACATGCACTGCGGAGCTGCCTGGGGTTGCCCTGGGCAGGAGTGGACAGGGGAAGGACGCACATGCTTGCAAACTCTCTTGGAGGGCAGAGTGGGCATTCAGGCTCTCTCGGAAAAGAGGGAGACCAAACAGGCAGATGTCACATTCCAGGTGGAGGCAACAGCTTAAGCAACTGCTCAGGGAAGGGGAAGGTCAAGGGCTCGCTGGTCAACAGCACAATGAGTGCAGGGCAGGGATGCGGTAGGTGAGGGGCAGAAGGCTGAGTATGTAGTTGAGGGCCAAATTGCGCAGGACCTTGGGCTTCACCACCCAGATCATGAGGACCTGCCTGAGAACCTCAAGTAGAAGGGTTACATGGTCAGGTTGTGCCTCTCAGAAAGAATGTCTTTGGCTGTCGGGTGAAGGAGTGGTGACAGACAGGGAGTTGGGAGGCAAGAGAAACCCTGGTTAAGGGAAGTCCTTGACCCAATGGCAGGGGATAAACACTTGATCTCCTTATTCCTGGAATTCTTTGTCTTCTCCTGAAAAACATATTACAGAGATGGAAAATAAAAGCTGGTTCTCAGTCCCGTTTGTTGCGGAGAGGGAGGTGTTTGTGATGTTGGTGTTTTTATTTCTACCAACCCTTCAGTCAGTGGGGTCTCGAGCGCCCAGAGGAAAGAGCACAGCAGAAGGAAGGAGGTGACTGGGTTTGGGGTCAGGTTGGGTTGTTCCTAGTTTGCTTCTAAATCAGTGTCTTAGGCAGATGGAAGAGAACAGGGTCAAAGGCGTTGCTCAGAGGATTTACCTGCCAGGTGAACATTAGCCTTAATTAATCTTGTATGAAGAAAAGTTTTCAAGCAACTGTCTGAGACACGTTGCAATTTTCTGTCTTAGCAACTAGTCGTTGCTTCTGAACACGACCAGGTTCTTAACGGTGAGTGATTTAAGGCTGTAAAAGAATTGTCATAAACAGCTCCCCGGAGCCAAGAGCACAGCCCAGGTTTTAAGCACATAATGGAATCATATCAAAAGCAAGGAGGGGCAGCAGGAACCATAAATCCTCGAAGTGCAAAATCTGTCCATTGTGAAACCTGCGCTGAAGGGAAACCAGATGTGGATGCTGGAGGGAGAGGGGGCCGGAGGGAGAGAGGCAGCGATGGGAGCTCTCGGGGCTCTTGGGGCTGGAGACACAGAGGAAAGGGCCCTCTGAAGAGGGAGATGCCTCCCGCTGTGAACTGGCAGAGACCCGGTC
The DNA here is from genome assembly GCF_041296265.1 of Equus caballus. Classification (NCBI taxonomy): domain Eukaryota; kingdom Metazoa; phylum Chordata; class Mammalia; order Perissodactyla; family Equidae; genus Equus; species Equus caballus. The sequence continues at coordinate 56,096,870 of NC_091697.1, read as the reverse complement.
AAGGCTCCGGCCGGGAGAGAGGGCAGGTTTGCCCCTGTGCAGCGGCTGCGAGGTCCAGCGTCGAAGGGAGGAGGCAGAGGCTGAGGGTTACAGTGCTTGGTGCTGCTTCTTCAGCTGGACCCACACAAGGATTTTACAAGCTTGTCCTGAATTCGTGTCTTTGAAGACACAACATTTAGAGCAGTTCTTTAACTGTGTGTTTGAAATGTCACAAAAAGACTAACTTTGTTTTTCCTGTAGAGGAAGAGTAAGTAAGATATATGCAAATCCCTTTGGATTGGGGTCAAAAGTGTGTTTGCCCAAGTGGCCCTCCTTGGCCTGAGGGGGGCACTTATTTTATTCTGATGTGCAAAGTCCTTTGAAAACATCGAGGTGAACACTTGCTGAGCACCCGCTCTGAGCCCAGGCTGCAGGGGCTGCAAGGAGGCCGGCAGCTCCCCAAGAGCTCCCAAAATGCTCTGCAGTGGAGGGGACCAAACGCCAGCCGCTGGGAGGAATCCTTTAACTGGATTCTGGACATGAGTTCCGGGATTTCAGAGGGTGGCGTGGGGCAGTCCCATCCGGGTAAGGGTCAGGGAGCTTTCGTGGAGCAGGTAGGCTGGGAACGGACTTTGAAGAGTGAGGGAGATTTACCCAGGTAGAAAAGGGGTGAGGCAAGGGTGAGCCACAGGCATGGAACAGCAGAGGTGAAGGCTTGGAGGCCTGAGTCAGGGGGTAGCTGGTTCCATCGGATGGTAGAGCAGGGGGTTGTGGGCAACAGGAGGCATTGGGGAGAGCCTTGAATGCTGGTGTCAGGAACTTGTAATTAATTTGGAAAATTGAGTTTGGTGCTTAGGTCTTTTTGATGCCATTTCAACTCCTATTTCTTAAAAAAAAAAAAGGCAAAAAACGTATATAAGCAAAACCCCTAAATGAAAGAGCTACACTATTCTAAAAACAGTACAGCAGCACTGAAGAGAAGAAAGGTACCGTGGAACCTTCCACCCTACAAACAGCCAGTCCAGTGTGCTCATGCAGAGAGTGTCCCATAATTGCAATTGTGCTATACGATCGTGTGCACTCGTCCTTCTGTGGTACACATTATTTCATCACCATCCACCCCTCGCCCCATTTAATCCCCACTTTAAATGGACCAGGGAGGCTGGAAAGGACCCTGGGGTAAAATGCAGACTTTCTGAAATATGAACAATTCTCAGCTCAGTGGTTTTAGTGTGAGGTTCTCAAAAAGTTTCTCTAGTTCATTTCTGCAGTGGATTGGGGGGCCCTTGGGGGCTTGCTCCCCCATTTCACTCAACCACGTGCTCCCATAGTGCCAAGAGTGAGCTTGCGTCTCTGCCTTCCCAGGTACCCGCAGGTGGCTGGGTTGACAAAGGCCATGTAGCAGGGCAGGGATCAACAGTGGGGCTCAGGGATGACCCCTGCCACACACCAGGCCTTGGGCCCAGTCCTGTAGGGGCCCCAGGTCCTACAGGACTCTAAAAGTCCTCCAAAAGTCAAATGCAGGAGGGCGGAGGCACTGAAATATCGTTTATCAATACTGGTTTCTCTTCATGACTAGTGACATTTATGGGCATTTGGGTCTTGCTGGGGCTGCCCGTTCTTAGTGTATTTGGTGGTGGACACATTCTTGTATATTTTCAATTTTGGATGTCTTGTGTGTTGCAAAAAGGAAGATTTATAGATGGATTTTCGGTCCAGTCTGTTGGCTCTCCTGACTCGATCAATTCCCAGATTCGCTTTGTGAGGGGTGGAGAGGGGGCCTACATGTCTAGGAGGGCCTGGGGTGTAGGGATTTGAGGTATTCTCACCTGGGGCTCACACGCACCCATCCCACGTCCATGGCAAGATAAAGGCTTTTAGGGGGAAGGCTGTCCTCTGGATGTAAGGGCTCTCACTTAGAAGAGCCACATGAACCTGACTCTCATTGGGCTGGACCCTCAGTCTCCTTCCTCCGCATCAATGGGCAGCCAGGGCCAGTGGGTGGTCTGCCGTTGGATGTGGGTGAGGAGCAGAGGAGAGGCCTCTCCCACCCCAGCCCTGCCCATGGCCCTGGGCCCCAGCCAGCCTGCAGGGGGCCTGGGAACTGCTCCTTAGTCCCTGCATGCCTTTGCTCCATGTCTGGGTCTGTAAAACTGCTTGTAGCCCCCAAGAATGCACCACACTCCCCTTGCAAAGTCGCCCTTTATTTGTAGGTTTTTTTTTTAATGAAGGCACCTGGTTCCCTTAAGCTCGGGGCTTCTCAGAGGGCTGAGGGCCTGAGCTAGTGGAGGAAAACACAGGCCCTGCTGGGGGACTGTAAAGCTTGAGCATTTCCAGGGCTGCTGCCCCCCCCGCCCCCCAACACCTGGGCTGGGGGTGTGCTGTGCTGCTCCCCGCCCTGTGAAGGAGGGTGGGAGGCTTTGCAGCAAAGACAATAGATTGGCTTTGTGGGACCTCAGATTCAGACATTCCACGGCCTTCAAGTGGGGCAGCCCACAGAGGGTGTTTGCGCAGGCCTCCTGTGTGCCAGGCTTCATGTACTGGTGCTTCACAGACACTGTCTCTTTGAATTCTCAACCCAGCCAAGGCGCTGCACACTCCCCATTGGCAGAGAGAATAGATGACCTTTCTAAAGTCACCCAGCATCTGGGCAGGGCTGGACTGTGAGTTCAGATCTCCTTGGCTCCCAGGCCCATGTGCTGCCACAAGCAGTATAGTGTGCCCCTAGCACCACCCGACACTCAGGCAGGAGCTTTCAGGGTGTCCCGGTGACAAGCGCTGCCTTGTCTCCAAAGCTGTCTCCTACCAACAAGGTGCCTGTGATTCCACTATTGGACTGCACCTCTCTGGGTGAAGGCCTGGCCCCGCTTGGCCATGATGCAAGTGCAAAGCATTGGAGAGTCATACACCACCACTGTAGCCATTTTTATGCCACTCTGCAGGACAGGCATTCTGATCCGCCTTTATGGGATGGAGAAACTGAAGCCCAGAGCAGAGAAGGGACTTGCTCAGCTCACAGGTCACAGCTTGTTCTTGCATGTTTGCCTGACGCCTAGCACAGAACCTGGTGTGTCACTTAGATATTCACAGGATGGTTCTTCTGTGGGATGGAGGGTGACTAAGGCCCACACTTGCTGTCACAGCTACCTCCCTTGGTCTACCTCTTATTTCAGTGGCAGCTGGGTTGGGCCATGCTAACTCACCTCTCCCTGCCTCGCTCCACCTCAAGTGTTCCATGCATTCTGCTGCTTTCTCCCCCAGAGCCTTCTCCAAGCCTATGGGAGCTCCCATTGCCCTTGGACTGGTACATCCTGGAAGCATGGAAGGGTGGGTGGGTGGCCAGTTTATGCCTCTGGGAGTAAATCCCAGCTAACGGGGAGCAGGAGCTGGTGGATAAATGCTCAGCTCCGCCTTTCAAAGGATGGTTCTGGGGCCATTCTTTACATTTTCAGAGACCCTGGCAAAATGGACCCCATCGCCTGTAACTGCAACTTTGATAGCACACCTCACAGTGACCTTTTCTCCCTTTGTCTCACTCTCCCTGCTCCCTCACTCCTGCTTCCTGGGATGCCTTCCAAGTAAACACTCGCACCCAAGTCCCGGTCTCAGGCTCTGTGAGGGGAGAACCTAAACAATGACTCCCCCTTGGCTGACCCTATCGCCCATCTCTTCAGGACCAGTGGGGAACTCCTGGGACCAGGGACTTGCAATATGAAGGACCCTTGGAGACCAACCAGCACTGCTTGTGTCAGAGTGGGAAACTGAGGCCCAGGCCCTCACCCCTGTGGTGTGGTCTCATTAAGGGGTGCATAACTAAGCCCGGATGACCAGGAACAGATGTCTGTGGCTCCACAACACTCTTTTGCTCCTAAACGTCTTTGACTTTGTCCTGTCCCTTGTTAGGTGTTCACACCTTTAGTATGTAGTAAGTGCTCATCACATTAGTGCCTGGGCATTGTGGCTCTAGAATGCATTTGTAACAGATGTCTACTGCTAAATGCAGACCGTCCCGGAAAAGAGTGTGTTAAGGGCTCAGTAGGCAGTGCCAGAGGGAATGGGACATGGGACGGGCAAGTCTCATGGGAAAGGAAAGCTGCCAGGTATGAGGTTCTGTGAGAGGAAGAGGAAGGCAAGCCAAAGTGATGGGGTGAGTGAGTGTGTGTGTGTGAGTGAGAGAGAGAGAGAGAATGCACAGGTGCCCTAAATGGTGTAGACATGGCCCTGGGGAGCAGGAAGGTAGACGGAGGGCACTGTGGACTGTGGGAGTGGCCGGTTCCCAGCAGGACTGGAGAGTGGAGAACAGACATTTGGGGCTTCCAGAAACTGTAAAACCACCAAAGGCGCCAGTGCCTGTCGGCAGAACTCTCAGAGCATGGCGGGGCCAGGAGGCGGGAGGGAGAGAAAGCTGGTGTAAGCCTTCTCTTACCGACAGGAATGTCCATGACCACCTGCCTGTCACCCAAGGTCCTGGAGCTCTAGCGGCAGCCGGGGGGACTCCCTACCAGCACCCAGCAGAACTCCTGGTGAGCCATCAGGGGCTCATGGCCATGGGCTCTCAAGGTTGCACTACAAGAAGTGCTACTCCATCCAGCTCTGCTGGCCCCTCCTTCCTCTTTCTCTTTTCTGATGGACCAGTTCCCTCCTTTTCTGGTCACAGCTGATATAGTCCCTAGTGTTCTCTTTTCCTAGGGCAGAAGCCAGGGCTTCCGGATCTTGGGATCCACAGGGTAGGGCACACAGCAGGCTCTCAGCAGGATGCTGGTCGACCAGGGGGCCTGGTTGCTTTGTTCCTGGAGAGGCTCCCCATCAGCTGGCTCTCTGTGCTCTGACTGAGTCAACTTCAGTCACAACCCATGTGTCCTAACCTCAGGTCAACACTCAGCAGTATGTATTGTTTCTAACCTCTGGCAGCTCCGATCCAGAATAGAAAATGAAAAGGGGGCTTTGACGGATCTGGGGAAGCAATTCCATTTTATTAGCTGCATTTGCAGTTGATGAAGCAGCATCTGCAATTTCTGGTACCAGAGACAAAGTTCCAAGGGTTTCCCTCAAGAGGCAGATGGTGGACGGCATCTCGAGGCACTGACGGATGAGCTAAAACCATCACAGTGGCCCACTTCTGTGGGATCGTGACATCCAGGGCTTTGAGGGGTAGTCCTTGCTCCCAATATTCTATCCCTGCATTAAGTATCGGTCAGACTTTGTACCCAGACTTTGGGTCTTGGAGATGTGATCAATGTCCCTTTGAAGTCTGATCATAGCTTAGGTTGTAATAATTATCAAACTAAATGACAGACAACTGTTCTGAAAATGGCAGGAATACTTAATGGGGAATTAGGCGTTGTTTTCGGAATCAGGGCCTGGGAGCAATGCTGGAATCGTGACGTTATAGCTCTGGTACCAGCTCCCTCTGGGCTCGGGCTGGACCAGACTGCGAGCTTTGTGACTGCAGGGACAGCCTCTGTCTTGTTTCCCTGGCACAGTGTCTGATATACAGTAGCAGCTTAATAAATAATTATCGCCTGAATGAACACTTCCCTGGAGGGATGGCCCCAGTGAGGACCACAGGGCTCAGTCTCAAGAAGAAGAGAATCTCTCAAACACTGTGAGTTCAGTGGGCGAGGAAGTGGGGGGGAGGGGTGGCCACAATGACTTCATATCTGGTTTCTGAGGACCTGTGTTTAAAAAATCCAGCTCTTTTTACGCTTTGGTGTTTGCTGGGATAGACATCTGTTTAGTTGCAGAATTGCTCTTTATTTAACTTTCCCTTGGGAGAAAGTGGCTTCAGCTGAGAAGACTTGGATAGAACAAGGGGTTTGGTGAAACCTGACACATCCTGGACCCCCACGCCCTGTTACAATCCAGAGTGTAGGAAGAGGCGGCGTGATGCCATGGGGAAGTCTGGGGCTTCGGAGCTAACAGCACTGGGTTCAAATCCTGCTCTCTCATTGTCTAGTTGTGTGGCTTTGGGCAGGTCAATTAACCTCTTTGGTCTCAGTTTCCTAATCTGTAATGGGGACCACTGAGAACCCTCATAGGATGACCGCGAGGATTGTATGAGGCACTGCTGTTAGCACTTACCCCAACGCCGGGCACTGGTGGGGGTCTGGACTGTGTATGGGGAGGTCGTGGTTGAACTAAACCCAATCACTCTTCTGAGAGGTGGGCCCCCAAGGGGAAGAGTAAAAGCCAAGCAGGGAGGCAGTGAGGATGGCTCATCACTGGAGGGATTAGTGAGAGGGAGTGAGTGGATGCAAAGCCTGGTAGTGCCTCTGCTCTTCTCTTAGTGGTACCACTGCTTGGAGGGTGCTCACATCCCTTGTGTGAGCAGCACTTTACAGTGCGAAGAGCACATTCATGCACGATCTCAGATGGGCCTCTTTGCCCTCCCATTAGGCAGGAGGCCCAGGGGTTATTATACCCATTTCATAGATAAAGAAACTGTGGTGCGGAGAGGGAAAGGCCATTGGGACCTGAGTCAAGAGGGAGTCAGAGCCTTGGTCTATCAACTTCCAGTCCGAGGCACCAGGCTGGGGCCTCGAGAGTCTGCAGTGTCTTAGGCCCTACTTCCAAACAGTCGCTGGTGGAGGCAAGTGGAGTCCTCCATCTTTAGGCAGTGTCATTCTGGTGAACTCTCTCATTCCCTCACCCAGCTCCACCCCCGTTAGTCCCTGTCACCTGCTCCATTTGGAGACAAGATTTTATGGGCACGGCTGGGTCTTGCATAAGTCTACAGGGTACCATTCCCATTGTATGCCCTCTGGAGTTGTGTGACATGGTGACTTTGCTCAACCTCTTGGGTTCCTGGAGATCAGAGCTGCTAAGGGTCCCACACTGGATGGGAAGGCTCCTAATGGACAGACACCTCTGACCAGGGACATAGAGCCACCAATGGATAGAGACTACTGGCTAGAGACATAGAGTTACCAATGGATGGACACTACTGACCAGGGACACAGAGCTACCAATGGATAGACATACTCACAAGGACATAAAGATACCAATGGATAGACACTGCTGATCAGGGATGCCAATGGTTGACTGCTTCTAGTGGCCAGGAGCATTTTCCCATCAGGGCACCCATCCTCCCCTCTTGGCAAATTAGAAAAGCTGTCATGTCCCTCACATTGAAAACTTCAGAGTTTCGCTGGGCAGTTGTGACATATATGTTTGTGGGCCTGTGGTGTGGTAGCAGCAGAGGAGGGGCTGGAGAGAATAGGAGCTTTGGATTGAGACGGGCTTGGGCATAAATCCTGGCTCTACCTCTTCTTAGCTGTGTGACCTCCTGAGCCTCTGTTTCCTCATCTGTAAATTTGGCATAATAATAATTATGCCTACTTCATAGTGATATTATGAGGATTACACGAGGAAATACTTGTAAAATTCATGATACAGTGACCGGCACATAGTACACTCTCCCTAAATACTAGCTTTCATCATCATTCATTCATTCAACACAGTTGCATCTATTCACACAAGCACCAGCATAAGGCCCCTGGCAGGCACAATCAGTAAGTACAAGGAGTAAATGATCATTTACCTGAATAGTCTCTCTGAGCAGCAGTTCCCTCACTCTGGTGCCCCCAGAGTGAACGTTGTCAGGTGCTAGACATTGTCCTCTGGGGCTCCCCCGACCTGTCACTCAGTGAAGCCCTTACCCTTGCCAGACCTGTCTCACTTAGGAGACTGATGTGTTCATTGGAGGTTAGGGCTGAGAAAGTATGCTGCAACAATCCCTGAATTATTATTTATATCCAAATGGTTATCCAACTTTATCTATTTTTGTGTGTAGAGACAGTTCATATAAAAAATTTCAGGAAGTTCTGTGAATACTCTGTATATTTGACTTCCCTGATTAGAGCCCTAGAGGTATTTTTCAAGAATATTTTATGTAAAAGAGACAAGTGATAACTGTTTATACTCAGCCGGTAACCATAGAGATGAAACTCCACCAGATAAAAATATGAAGGTAATTAACTCCCTGCAAATTACAGTAGTTGAGCTTATGCACAAAGACTCATGACTTCACTCATGGGCTAAGCAGCCAAGGAAAAATCTCTGGGGGGAGGAAAAGGATTAGCCAGGGCTCATCAGCAAAGCCATGTCCCCCTGTCCCTGTCCAGAGGGAGGACCTTTGAGGAGCTTTAGTTTTGTCCCGGGGGCTTAGCCTCTGTAGCCCACCAAGTCAGGTGTACCTGACTCTCTTTCCCTCACTTCACCGTCCAAGTGGTCTTTTTCTTGGCTCACCAAGTCAGAGCTCACAGGTGTGGGGATGAACTGAACCCACTTGCCCAGTTGTCTGTGGAGTTGCCAAGGAATGAGCGGTTGGCAGCCCCTCTTGCCCATAATCTCCATGCACCACCCAACCCACTCGTTAAGAAGGACAAGAGGGATTTTCTTATCTGTGTCAACTGCTAAGCAAGAAGAGCTTCATGCCCCACTTTTAACTAGATTGCTTCAGCTGAATGTTCTCCTCATATCTATAGCACCATCGTTTTGAAAGAGCGCCCATCCCAGCAATCTCTCCCTTCCCTCTCCTTCTGTCCCACCCCTCCCCCTGCCCACTGGAAGCTCTGAAAAGACAGGCCCACATGGCAGCCTCTGGAGACAGTGCAACAATCTGCTCCCCATCAGTGCAGGGTAGCATAGTGGTTGGGGGTGCACTTGGCAGTGGGCTAAAATCCGGCTCTGCCACTTACTAGCTGTGTGACCTTCCATAGTGAATTACTTAACATCTCTATGACTCAATCCTCTTTTGAAAAAAGAGTTAATCGTGGGTCTGTTTTGAGGGCATAATGCACGTAAAAGCCGGAACACAGTGCCTTGACAATGGTGCGGGGCTATTATTAACCCCAGTTTGCAACTGGGGAGACTGGAACACACAGAGGATGAGTGACATGCCCAAGGCCATACTTAACCTTATAAGGTTGTTTTGAGGATTAAATGAGCTGTGTGTTTAAAACTCGTAGAGTACTGCCAGGCACATATAGGTCAATCTGGATTCAATGTGGGAAATAGAAACCAGGTTACTGACTTTGAGCAAGAGGGTATTTGATACAGGGAATGAAGTCCTACAACGTTGTTGGGAGGGCTGAAGGAGCAGATCACTTGTGGGCCTCTGGAAGGATTCCCGGGAGAATTCAGAACTGACCTTCCAGGGTAGGGCTACCTGCTTCTGTCCTGCCTCTGACGGCAGAGTGAAGAGCTCAGGACTCATTCTCGTAACTGGGATCCAGGTACCAGGAAGCCAGGATCAAGATATCACTCGCGGGGCCGGGCCCATGGCTGAGTGGTTAAGTTCGCCCGCACTGCGTCACTGGCCCAGGGTTTCACTGGTTCGGATCCTGGGCGCGGACATGGCACCACTCATCAGGCCATGTTGAGGTGGCGT